>NC_040897.2:11810794-12491221 GCF_900634795.4 Betta splendens | reverse complement strand
TCAATAATGAGACCAACGAACAGCTGTCAGACCTGCGTTAATTGGTTTTCATCCTCCAGAACGTTTAATGAACTCCTCGAGCGCCTCCTTAAATGTGAGACCACAGCAGCGTCTCCCCGTCCAAATGCTTTTGCATCGAACGCGCATACGCACCCTTTAAGCTACTTCTATTCATTTATGATTGGAACGCGCCACACTTCATTTCAACTTTATCTGGTTGAACTTGTGGAGCCCTGCGTTGGTCTCCCGGGGGACGGTGCTCAGAAATCGTTTCATAAGACCAGGATATTGCCCAATTTCTGTGAACTTAAACGCCGCAGAGGAGCGTGCGCTGACACCAGATCTACAGTATGTCACAGCCGTTTGCATGACAGCAAATGCAAATGTAATTTTGTCGTCTCCAAAGGATTACACAAAGGTTTTGGTCGAAAAACAGAACAGACCTTAAGCTGTCAAGAGTGAAAGTTATGTCCAGAATCAGGTTTTAAGACTAAATGGACTTTATTTTGAAAAGTAATTTGGCTTTGTAGTAAGTTGGCTGTGGAGTATTTTCGTCAGAGTATTGTGTAAAATGTAAAAAACTGAGCATGTTTCCATTAAACATTAATTGGTGCCACCTGTTAAAAAAGGAACTAATCTGTAGCTAATCACATGCAAACAGGCTCATTCAAACATGGTTGTGAAAAGGCTCAAACACACACTGAGACGCGAATACTGCAGATTATTTGTTACTCTGCGTTACTGCAAACACGCATCGCTCGGCTGCTGATTCACAGTTTACCTCTTGATTGTGTCTATTTATGTCTTAAAGCTGAAGCACTGAACTGTTTTCTCTCTTTCTCCTCTCAAGCCGGCAGATGAAAGGTAAATATACAGTTAAATGGTGAGAGGCACATAATGTAAAATGTTGACACCATGTGGTATTTTGACTGTGGGTGCCGTCGTCACGCTCCACAACCACGTTTGATTCACGTTTCAACATTGATCCTAAATGTTTGTGCTGGTAAGCGCTTGCAGCGTTACACCTGCAACACATCTGGACGTGACTCACCCAGTTGGAGTTTTTTGTAAACGCAGTTCTATTAAGTGTTTGACATCATGTAATGAATGTTTTGACATTTTCTAATCTGATTAATGAACTCCTTACAATCAGAGAGGCCGCGCACTGTAGATATGAAGTGATTTGTAATGGTTGCCGTTAATATTGAATACAGTAAGTAGACGAGGTTAGTGAAGGACACAAACAGAGCAGATCCAGGTTCAGTCTTTATATCTGTGCCACCAGTGAATGAACTGTGTTTTGTTTTCTACTGTGGTTGGTTCACAGAAACCGTACGCCTGTCAGATCCCGGGCTGCACCAAGCGATACACGGACCCCAGCTCCTTACGGAAACATGTCAAGGCTCATTCAGCCAAAGGCCTTCAGGAGCGGGAGGTCAAGGTACCGGGAGGAGAGCTGTTTATTTACACTGGCCGTTCAGTGGAATGACTTCTGTGGTCAGCAGTTACAGAAACACAGCACTGATAATTAAACCTCAATGGGACTAATGTGGAGGAGCAGACAGTTGCAATGAAGGAATATCACAAATAAAACTATTCGTTTTTAAGGCTTGATTGGAATTAAATCTATTACTAAGTTAAGTATTAAGTATATGAGACAAATTCTCATGAATGAGAAAATATGAGCACCTTCATTGCTGTACATTTGAATAGGCTCCATTCAGTTCCAAATATATTCCTAATGCAAGTCCTTGAAAACCGTCCAGCCACGACAAACTAATTCATCATAACTGTGACATTTTTCTAGGAGCAGGAAAATGCACAGAATACGTTCCCTAAATTAGACAGACAGATGTTCCCAGATGTGTTCGCCCACCACATGACAAAAGTGCTGTTTTAGTTACTGTTTGGCTCAGATCAGATGAAACGCATCAAAAATGAAGAGTGTATTTGACCTGAAAATGGCTTTAATTAGAATATTGTACCTGTAGGTTGTGTTTACCTGTGATTTTAACCCGTTAGCTTGATTTTACTTTAATAATATCTGTGCGCTTTTGACCTCCAAAACATAGAATGCTCTTCCAAAACATTTCTCACATTGACCGACGTCCCTCCAGGGCGAGGACGCGATAGCGAGCGGCGGCGTGTTCATTGTCCCGTCGGATGAAACGCAGCGGAGCCGCGCGCACAGGGAGCCCATTGTTCAGCCTTATCTGGGGCTGCTTTGTTTCCCGTGGGCCGTGAGTGACACCGGGGTTCTGTGTGGATTCCCCGGCCTTGTTGGGCCTAAGCGGAACCACGTGTGCTCGCTTCGCGCACGCCTCACGCTCGCGCATGTCTCCGCGCCGATGCGTCACTGCTGTCGACGTTTGTATCTCTATAAACACGGGTTCGGGCGAACATTTTTCACTGATTATTCAAACGTCTCTTGTGGTCGCTGGGTGTCCTTTGTGAGCCTCCTCCGTGTCCCGGAGCTGTGGATAAGTGGTTGTGGAAAGTCCTGGGGAACGGCGGGTAAAGCCGGATAATAAAGCAAATTGCCTCGACTTAACTGCGTTAGAACGTTTTAGGGGTACGATTGCCCAACAGGGTTCCTGGTTGTATCTGGAGACGCGCGATCGCGTGACGAAACGAGGAGCAGGCATCTGGTGCGAGCACGATGCCTTTGAAAAATGAACGGTAGAAAATTGCCTGCAGGGACCGCTGATCTACTGTAAGTCATCATAGGAGAAGAGAATCCTTTCAAAAGGCAGCTTCATGGGAGATGATTGCTCAACGGCATAGAACGAGAATTGGCCGTCTCACATCCGTGCTCTCTCTCTCTCTATTCAAAGAGACGAAGCGATCAGCGCAGCGAAAAAGAAGGAAGAGAGACGCCAGAAGAGTGAGAGATACACGAGGATATCTCGGTGAGGAGAGAGAGAGAGAGGAGAGAGAGAAAAGAGAGAGAGAAGAGAGAGAAGAGAGAGAGAAAGAAGAGAGGAGAGACAGGGAGGTGCGACGCGGAGAGAGAGAGAGACGAGAGAGAGAGAGAGGAGGAGAGTAGCTAGCGAGAGAGAGAGAGAGAGAGAGAGAGAGAAGAGAGAGAGAGAGACGAGAGTAGTAGAGAGACGAGAGGAGAGCGCGAGACCAGAGAGAGAGGAATTTTCTCTCGCTCTCTGATTTCGTCTACTATACTCCGTATCTGCTTCTATCTCTCTAGCCTATACGCTACTCTCTCCATCTCTATCTCTCTCGCTCTCTCTCTTCTCTATTTCTCTACCTCATCTCTCTCCTCATCTATCCTACTCCCTCTCTCTTCTCCTCTCTTCTCTCTCTCTCGCTCTCTCTCTCTCTCTCTCTCTCCCTCTCTCTCTCTCTCCCTCTCTCCTCCAGGTTCAGGTTCACGCCCTGCTGGAGTCCGACATCCTCAGCGACGTTCTGGCGAAGCAGCGCCTCACCAGCGCCGATCCTTCGCTCCACGGGAACAGCTCGCCCCTTCCAGGCCTGGACGACTTCGCAGGTACCAACAGAAGCAATAGTACAGTAGCAAAAACCAGTGGAAATCTGTGTTTAGCCTCCGACGCCCCCGTGGAGGAGACCAAAAACAAAGGGGTAATTGCCGTGAACACCTGGGCTGTTAAACTGTCTCTTTCATTTTCTCCCATGGCCTCATTTGCTCCGTTTCCTCTCCCTCCGCTCCCATTCCTTGGATGATAGCTCATCATGCCAGTGTTTACCTTGTCCAATTACCGGGCACTGGCTGCGGGCGGGTTGGCTCTCGCCCCGCTCGTCCTTCAGCTTCTCCAAGCGCCGTTCCCAGCCAAGCTCATTTTCTCTCCCTTTCAATGGCTGAACCACGATCAAGAAGCTGTCAGGTACACTGAGGCTCACTTGGCAGAAACGAGGGGAGAGTGTCCAGGAGAGCTGTCCGTGTCCATTACTTCAGACTACTTGCAGTTTTACACAGAAGACCGAGGGAAAAGTCTCAAATGGCTCAGTACAAGCAATGTTTATCCAACGTGAAACAAGCATGTCAGTGTTTAATCTCGAAAATGTTGCAACAGGACTTTCTTCATACGAGACATGTTCAAATGTCAGAGCCTGAAAGCTTGTGTGTACATGTGTATGTTACCTTATGTAGGTTTAATATGTGATGACACGTCACATCACCGTCAGCTGGAACGCTCTGCTCTCAGCACCTGGAGGCGGTGGAGGCGAAGTAACGCTCGGAGGGCGGCACTGATTACGTTGTTCACAGTTTTCACCAGCTTTTCACCAATTAGCTTCATTTAGTTCCCGTGAGTCGATGTCACACGAGTCCAGGAAATGACAACGCCTCCATTTTGTCTGGAGGGAAACAGTTACTGACACAGGGTGAAGGGACGGATGCTGGTCGCTATGACGACCAGCATCTTTGCACGTGATTACGTCGCGGTCAACCTGCAAACTGTGCAAATGCTCGTGAGTCCTGTGACGCCGCTTCTCTGTTCCAGGCGTGTACTTAAACAGCAGCGCCGTCGACAGCAGGGGGAACGGCTTCCTCCCCCCGTCGGCTGACGCCTGCGCGAGGTATCCGGGCCTGGGCGGGAACTTTGACGCCAGCAGCCCGGTGTCTTCAGGAACGAGCCCAGACGGGTGAGACACACATCAGGCCGAACACTGCATCTGCATCATCATCAAACTCCTTTATGTTTCATCTCACAAAAGCACCGGGGCCAGTTTTTCTTTTGGATGCTTAGTGCCTTGCTCGTGGGCAGCCCAACAGCAGTTTTGTGTCAGCGTTCCTTTTTTTTCCCCATTTTAAACCCGCGTCCTGTGGTGCCGCTTTGCTTTAGAGCCTCACAGTTTTCAAATGATACTTCTCTAATTGGCTGAAGGCAGAGCTCTTTAACGAGGCACCGAGCTGAATCTGCCACTGCGTCCACATGTTTTCCCGTTTTACCCCCGGTGGCGTCTGGTAGCGCGCTCTTATCTGCCGCTCAGATTCCTCCTGCCAACCCAACACAATAGAACTCAGCAGAACTCGATGAAAATAGTGTCAACGAACCAGCGTTTTCTGATCCTCTCCGCATGTGAATTTGGTTCTTTTTGGGCGTTCACCCCCGAAATCTGTTGCCTTTTTATACGCCTTAAATGCATTTATTAAACGAGTCTCATGTGGATTAAATCCCTTTAAACTGCTCAACACCCCTGCGCTGTGTCAAACCCCCAAATCATGTAACAGCCTCGCGCAGCCATCAAAGTTTGCTTTAACGTGTTTAGAATTCACTTTGCTGCACTTCGCTGCTCCAGTCTGGAGAGCACATGTCTATAAACAGGCCGGGTGATGTGAGCGGACGCATTCTTGAATAAACCAGACGCATTATCACCAGGGATGCAGCTACGGCTTTGTGGTTGCACTGGTCAGGCACTTGGAAGCCAGAGAGCTCGCGTGTACTGTAAACTGAGACAAAAGTTGGCTATTCCAGTACAAAAGTAGAAGCAGGACCTTAAACGATACAGCTGAAAGCCTCCAGGGCGCCAGATCCTGGACAATAATGGCCTCAAATTATTGGTCATTGAAGGTTTGTCTGAAAACCAACCTTTGTTGCCTCAACAGCGACAAGAATGTCCAAGAAATCTGAGTTTACATTTTTGATATGTGTTATGAAATCTTCACATTTAACAGAAAGAGGTTGTTTGCTCCACTTGGAGACACAGAACTCTAGAAAAACAGCTTGTTTTCTTTTTTAGTTTCACATACTTTGAATCACATTCTTCGTTTCAAGAAATCCATGTGAAATTTCCAAAATCCACTACCTGGAAAATGATGAGAACCTTGAGCTGCGCCTCAAAAAAACAGCTTGTGAACTGAATGTTCCAGAAAACGTAATATTATGCACGTCCTCGTTCTTACGAAATCCAGTAAACCGTTCACAGCCCAAACATGGTTCTGTCTTTTGGGTTTTGTGCCTAAAGAAAAAGGCATTTAGGGGAAGTTATTATGCTGAAAAGCTCAAAATGAAATTCAGATCACGTTAAAAGGTTCAGACTAACCAAGATTTCAGCTACAGTTACTGTTTTTATAAGAAAATAATTGATGGTTACTGTAAGTGCTTCTATCAGCAGCTGTGATTTCATCTGAAGTTCATGACTTAATGAAAGCCTGTTCATCAGCAAAACCAACATCTGCAAACTTTATTTAAAGTTTATCGAGTTGGATATGATGCACAGGTGAGTTTGGGCGTTTTTGCAGGGCTTTTGATTGCATTGGACTCGATGCGGGACCTTTCTGCCTCCTGTGCCTCAGAGCTCGGAGCCAAAGCTTCCATGAAGCTTTGCACAATCTGGGCATTGACGTCTCTTTATAGAGTCGGAGGAAGATCGAATCCCGCGGGTGCCCACAGTATGTGACGGCTGCCAAAGCCAACACCAGACAAGCACTTGTTTTTCCCCCGAAGGACTTAGCGTGACGTTAAACACGTGAAAGTAAAGTATCTCTGCGTCGCGGCAGCGCCGCCATGGAGCTGTGACCTCACTGCCAGGCGCGTGTTTACTCTGGACCAGACCAGCCATTTCAATTTCAGCCTCTTCTAATTATTTAATACTTGGGGGATCCGGAGTCTTGTCCGTCAGCGGGTATCTGTGATGTGCGGCGTTTGTTTGTGCTGCGGTTGCGTTGAGGAGGCGGCGGATCGGCGCGTCGGAGCCGAGCGTCCTGCAGATACGAACTGCCTCTTATAGGAAGGAGAAGCAATGCAGTTTACGTTAAGCGACACAGTGAGTGGATTCTGTAGGTGCCTTGTATCAAACAACGGCTGTGGATTTAAATTCTGCACCAGAATTCCTCTCATTCCAGATGTTAGAAATGCTAGAACGGTTTCCCGTCGCCGTGCTCCCTTCGCCGTCAGGATGGTGCATGGAGACGTTGGGGCTCAGACATCTCAGCTATGTTGCTGCGTCGCAGGAATGTGAGCGGCAGAGCGGGCGCCTGTTTGGACTCACGGGGGGCTCCAAGGGCCCCAGGGGCCGCGGAGCGGGGACCCGGAGCAGCGTCGGACGTCTGGGGCTCATCGCAGGACGCTCACGTCAGCAGTCGTATTAAATCAAAGCCGACTCTGTTTACATAATCCTATAGAAGGGCTGGATTTTATTACTTTGGGAAACCGCAGCCATCTGTAACTTTCATCAGTTTGGGTTCCAGAAAGGTCTTCTGATTAATTTTGGCTTTTATTGCGTTTCTCCACCGAAAGCAGAGGCTGTTAAATTCAGCATAATAGCATTTGACATGTGAAATGGGTAATAAAGAGATCTGGGGATGATAAATGATAGACATGTAAAGAAATCTCCAAGCATTTCCTGTTTTATAGCCGGTCAGATGTGTGCGTGGCCGGCGATTGGGCCAGAAGCCGTCAGTATCTCTGACGGGACCTGGCTTGTTTATGAAGTCCACTAAAACCTTTCCAGCACAAACCGCGGCCATTTGCCTCTCTGGGGACCAATACGCTGCGGTGCATCATCCAGGAGAGTGGTCGGGGAGGTGGAGGGCTTGGATGCCATACTGGGCCTTTCAGCCGCATTCTGTATCTCCTCAGAGAGATTCCGCTGCCTCTCTTTCTCTTCGTCAGCTTGGCTCCACTGACTCACTCGCTCCATGTTGAGTCAGAGTGTTTGTGCACAGTCAGCACATTCCTGCAGCGTAGCGATGGCTACAGAGCCCGCCCACATCACCCCCAACACGGACACTTGTTTAAACGGCGCTGTTTATGGGGGGGGTTTCATTGTAGGTCCGGTATTTACGCGTTTGTGCCTCGTAGCAGCTGCTTCCCCACTTCAAGCTGAAATATGTTAGTCTGGGCTGAAGTGGGGAAGAAGAAAGTGGAGTTGGACTGACCCTCACCTGAGGGTGGATTTCCCATAAGAAGTGGACCCAGGTGAAACCCTGCTGTTGTTCCGTCGTTTGTTCCCGTGGCGACCGGTCGGATCACGACCTCTGGCTCCTAAATCTTGCGGTGAACGTCCGCTCAGGCAGGAAGTCCAAAACAAAGCCATTATTTTAGGAGTGAATCTGGACTCTGTCAGCTATTAATCCCCCATGAGGTTTCATTTGCATTCACCCACTTAAAAAAAAGACAGTGGCTTTGAATTCTAGGTCTAATGCATTCGTGCTCGGCCCTAAACCGACTTTTAATGAGTACGTGGACATTTTGAGGCTTATTAAACTCTGGACGAGACGTTTGCTACCAGCCTCGTGTCTGTGCATTAAATGCAGCTGCACATTTAGCTGGTGAACTTAAAGGAAACAGCAAAACACTGAGAGTCGGTCCAAAAATGCACCTGAAACGACCAGCTGACAGGTTCTGGGTGTCGATGTTGGATGCATGAGAACTAACCGCCTCCCGGTGCCGTTTCAACAGGAACCGAGCGCCGCCCCTGTTCGCGCCGGCGGAGCGGCGCCAGGTGGGCGCGTCCTCGGACCCCTACCACAAGAGCTACGGCCTCCAGCCGCAGGCGTTCCTGCAGCAGCAGCAGCAGCAGCAGCAGCAGCAGCAGCAGCAGCAAGGTGCCGGCGACGCCCCCCCCCCCACCGCCGCCAGCAACCCGCTGCTTCTGTCTGTGCAAGGCTGCCTGTTCGCTCAGGGGAGGGCGGCGCAGCCGGCCGCCGATGGAGGCCTGGAGGCCGTCAGCTACATCTCGAGCCCCTCCGCTCCCCACTGTGCAGGTGAGGCGCCGGCGCGCCCCGCGTGCGAGAGCGAACTCAGACCATTTACAGTGACTCTGTGCCCCTTTCAGGGTTCGACCTGCTGCAGGACCTGCAGGGCCAGGCGGGGGGGGGCTTCTCCATGTCCCCGTGCCCCGACGACAGCTTCCTCTTCCAGACGGGGGGTGTGGACCGCTGCCTCAGCCAGATCTTCTCCATCTACCTGGACTCGTGATGGCACCATTCAAACGCCAACTCTGGAGCTGAAGAACCGGGAGAGGACCCACGCGGACACGGGGAGAACGCGCAAGCGCTGCTTCTGGCAATGACTGACAGAAGCCTCATTTTGAAGCGTCACGACCCGGAACGGTTGAGGGCTTTTCTGTCCCGAGCACTTTAGCCTCATCTCTGCATTGTAAATATGACGATCAAACGACAGGAGCAGCGGAACCAGGAGCATCTCGTTGGAGCCATAATCACACTGGGACTTTTCCAGGTGTCACAATTCTTTATACATAATCACCAGTGAGCTGTTTTTAACTCTGTGACTGGCTCCATATTTAGTAGGAATGAACGCGGGATCACAAAGAAAACCGTGCGCTGTGTTTTAAAGGTGGACACTTTATTTTTCAGCAGCCACCTAAAAACCTGTCTTCCTCGTAACTAGCAGCTTAAGCCCAAGTGCAGCTAAAGACTGAGGCGGAGTCCGAGGGGGGGGGGGGTCGCGCAGAGCGGCTCAGTGTGGACTCCTGGGATGAAGAAACGGAGAATCTGCACTACGATAAAGTTACTCTCACAGGCCGCGACCCGAGGGCCTGCATCTTAGTGTGTGTGCGTGTGTGTGTGTGTGTGTGTGTGTGTGTGTGTGTGTGTGTGTCCATCAGTGTTAAATCCAGCTGTGCGTTGTTTACACTAAGCACTCTTGTCGCCACAGAGACTTTAAGAAAATGACCAACCAGAAAATGTTTACACTGATTTTGTAGCAATTCAAAGATTTCTTACTATTGTCATTGAACAGTGTATAGTACAACTGCATCCATCTTTTATATCTGAATAAAAACCTGTTTGTATATGTTGATTAAATCTATTAATTGTTCTCGGCATAAATGCCTTCAACACAAGATCCATATTCTAATCTGTGTTTTACCTGAGAGGATCTAACGAAAATATTTAAACCTCAACTCTACAAATAATCAAGATACTGTACAAAATGAAAAGATCTCCAGTGCTCTGACCCAAAAAACACTCACTTTTGAATACGAGGAACATATAAAAGAGTCCTCTCCTGTCTGACAGAAAATTAATTGCTGCAAAAAGAGTTGCTGCATTTGGTTGAAGCCAGTTTGTGTTGCTCGAGGTTTGAATCTTATCCTGGTTGACGTTGACATCTATTGGTCGGGCAATAAAACCACACCTTGAAAGTACAAGTCATAGAACGAAACGTGACAAAGATGAAATTAGTCAAGTTAATCTGAATAGTGATTTAAATAAATCTGTTGAACTGTTACTTTCTACCTCTTCCGAGATTTAAATAGTTTTGCGGCTGCTTTTGCAGACGCGCACCTCGGCCGCCAGGGGGCGCTCCGCCTCACACCGCGGCCGCAGGTCGGTTGAACTTTGCGAATCAAATATGACAGTTGCCGTCGCGTCGACCCACCCCCGCGGTCGAGCACGCGCCAGTGGACCCGCATGTACACGCGCTGCCTCGGAGGGAGACACACCCTCGGGTCCGGAGGAGGAGAGGCTCGGCCGGGATGCAGAGAGGAGAGGGACGCAGCAGCTGCCGGTGCGCGTGTGATGTTCGGGTCCTGGTCGGAGCTGGAGCTTTCAGCAGAAGGTAAATGACACGCTTTACTTTAGAGCTTCGGAACAGCTGTGAAGTTATGTTAGAGTATTTTCAAGTATTAGTCAGACGTTATAGTTTTGTTTTTACATTTTGTTTACTTTATTCACACAATTGTGTTACAGAAATGTAATAATTTATACTTTGTCCTTTTCCATAGTATTTTATGGATGAGTCCTGTTCATTTCTGAGGCGTGACCTAGTTGTAATAAAATGTGTTTTTCCGCATTGATCGTTTTTTCGATCATTTTCAAGGGTTTCTCTACATATTTTGCTTTTCTGTCAAACATGGTCTTGTGATGGTGTAAGGAGCCACCAACGGGCCCAGAGGAGCCTCTGTGGTGCTGCCTCACGTCCACTCACTGAGAGTGAATGAGAACGGAGAGCTTTGCTTCAGGAAGCTGCAGCCAGAAGGGATGTAGCAACTCACATTGTTTGTGAGTGAGATCATCCATGTTCTCCAGATTAAGACCTGGCTCCTCTCTCTCACACACACACACACACACACACACACACACACACACACACACACACACACACACACACACACACACACACACACACACACACACACACACACAGAGCTCCCACTGTCAACCTTTGATTCTAAATCCAAAGGTCTGCTCAGATGTCAATATTTAGAGTGAGTGATTGATACACATCTGCAGAAACTGCTAACAAAGCAGATGTGCTCAGACCACAAACACTGGTCTCTGTTTCTGTTATCACACTGAGATGTGGGTTTGACTCTCTAGACGTATTTTAACCCATGACCAACTCACACACTGATAAATTAAAGCTGAAGCGTCCGACTCTAATGAAAATGATGTGTCGAGCCCCTGAGCTGGAACCAAAGGCTCAGCAGTGCAGGGTGAGATTAGCTCCAACCCTCAGGCACGACTGACCAGCACCGAAAAGGTCGAGCTTTGGGTCAAAATCTAGATCCAGTGCCGGTTCTGCTTCCCCAACAGCCTGTAGGATCCTTCGCGGTGTAGATTTAAAGGATGAGTCACAGTAAAGGACCCTCGTTCGTGCACCTGCGTGCTGGCTTCACACAGAAATTACACAGTTCCAAAAATGCCCGCGCACGTGCGCTTCGCAGATCTTCATTCAGTGAGTGCATCACACATAATTATAAAGCGCAGGCAGTGTGTTTAGCGCTGCGGCTTCCTCAGGTTCATGCAAACGTTCACTGGTGCCTTCAGGAGCAGTCGAGGACCTGGGAACGGAGCCGCACTTCCTGCGTTTGTTTAAGAGACCGGCCGCTCGGCTCATGTTTTTATCACTTCTAATTGTTTTGTGTATTTTCCCTGCCTGCATGTTTTCTTATCTTACCCGGGTGCATTTTATTTAAAGGTCTTGATCCTAAAGGTTATTGGTAGTTTTTACTGAGCCTTTATTCATCTATTGCCTTTTTTTGCAGTGTATGAATATAAGGAGGTTATTTCCTTCACTCTCTGTGTGTTTTGTGGGTTTATTTAGGCATTTATTCAGCAGGAGGCACGAAGCTTTGTGTTACGGTTGTTGGTAGACAATCACACTGGCTGCAGCCGAGGCCCGCGGGTCCCTGAACGCCCCGCCGCTGATGGGAGTCGGCTCGTTGCTGCCTTTCCAGCGAGGAAGTCTGGTGTCGCGACCCGCTCTCGCCCCGCGTCCGTCACATCCTGCCTCGCGCGCACGTCATTCGGAACAGACCGGCCCTGTTTGTGTCGACCGCATCTGCTTTTATGCTCCGTTTTCGGGGCACGACCGGCAATTAGTGTTGTGTCCCGTTCCTCCAGCGACAGAGACGTGGTCATTTCTGCATTAAATTACTGTGAACCTGAGGAAGTGGAAGTCGCTCTGGAATCACTGTTTACTACTGGAGAGTTGTTGACGTCTCTCTGTTTTTAGTTTTGTGTGTTCGCTCCTTTTGTTTCTGCATGAAGTCATCCACATACGGTGTCTGACAGATGCACTAAGATGATTTAATGTCCGTTTCCTCCTCCAGACTGGACCAGAAGCATGATGTAGATGCAGGCCTCTGTTTGGTCTGTGGGGACTGACTGATCTACACAAGCACTTGTGCCTTTGAGCCAGGTTTGTGCGACTCCCCTCCACCAATGAGCGGCGCCGCCTCCGCGTGAAAGTCATAGTAACCAGCTTCCTCTCCCGCAGCCAAACACTGCGACCCGGTCCCCGGTGACCCCTGTTGCTATGCCAACGGTGATGCTCGCAGCAACCGGGAACCCTCGGAGAAGCAGCGGGTCTACAGACGCACGCGCGTCCCTGAACGCATCCCCTGCAGTGCTGAGACCGAGAGCAGGAGGCGAGTGTGATGCGCGCTGATGCCGTGAACCAAGCTTTTCTGCCTCTGACCTCCCTCTTCTCTCTTTCAGGCATGTTCTGCGCGCGGGGCCTCCTGCTCGCTCTGCTGCTGGTGACGGCGGGACGCGTGGACGCATGCGTGTGTCCGGACGCCACCGTCTTGTCCCACTTTCCCTCGGAGCTTCCTGCGGACGCGTGTTGCCTGAACTTCTCTGGCTCCGCGTTGGGCCGCGTGCGCTGGTCTGTGTTCACCAACGGGACCGTCGTCCAGACTCTGGACCTCTCCCACTGCAACATCAGCGTTGTGGATATGAGTGGAACGGAGTCCACGGCGCTGCAGAGGATCTACTTGCATCATAACGTCATCGAAGCGTTGCCAGGGGACTTTCTGGCCCGGCAGCCCAGCCTCACGGAGGTGGACCTGAGCTGGAACCTGCTCCGGGAGCTTCCGGACGGTTTCCTGCGGAACTCAGACAGCATCGAGAAGCTGGACCTTCAAGGAAACCAGCTGCAGTTCCTCCCCAGCTCAGTGCTGCAGAAGCCCCGTCTGCAGCGCCTGGAGCTGGACTCAAACCCCTGGGACTGCTCCTGTTTGCTGCTGGAAGGCCTGGAGGACGGCGCCAGGGCCAACCGGACCGCCCAGCTGCAGGGCCTGCTGGGAAACCTCACCTGCGTCTCCCCCCGGCACCTGGTGGGCCGGACGGTGTGGTCGCTGCGGCTCAGGGACGCCTGCCGCCCGCCCGGCCTCACGGCGCTCTTCATCGTGCTGCCCCTCGTCATCCTCTCCGCCCTGGTGCTCTGCTGGTGCTGCGGCAGGAGGTCCAAGGAGGCGTCCGTGTTCGGCTCCTCCAGGAAGCGGAGCTTCAGCCCCAACGGGCAGAAGCAGCGCGGCGGGCCGGCGTCAGCGGCCGGCGCCGGCGCCGCCGTGCAGAGCGAGGCCGGGCCCCGTGGCAGCGAGGGCATCCTGAAGAACCAGCTGCTGCTGCGCCCGGCCTCCACCCTCCTGGGGAGCAGCCGGGACCTCTACGAGGAGGTGGAGGTCAAGCTGGGCTCGGCGGCGTCCACTCCCCGCGCGTCCTCGCGCTGCTCCGGCTCCACCGAGGGGAGGCCGGGCTCCCAGGGGCCCAACGGGGCCGGTAGGACGGAGCTGGACACCGTCAGCGTGACGGAGGTGATGAAGGACTCGGCCGACAGGGAGAAGGCCTATCTGAGCCAGTCCACCGAATACTACAGCCTGGTGCCGGGCATCGAGCTGGAGGACTCGGACCACGGCGAGTACGAGAGCGTTGACCTCTCGTGACACAGAAAAGATTATTTCACTACTTCACCTGCTCTGGTAGTCGACACACTGTGTGCAAAGATGTCTGGTGTCTGTAAATCAACAGAAGTGCGTGAATTATAGGGGAACTGGTGCAACACAGCTGATAAGCTACAACCCTTGCACTGTCTCTCCGGTGCTTAAAGTCTGTGTGACGTTTAAATCTTCTTTTAAGTCATAGACGTGTGTTGCTGCAGCATCCACACAGAGATACGGCCGCCGCAGTATCACAATGGAAGAGGAGGCGATATGATCTGGAGCTTTTCCTGTGGGACCTGAGGAACGCAGCCGCTTTTAAAGGGAGGGTCCCTTTCTGCTCTCTGGAAAAAAGCAGTGGTTTTAAAGGTGCAGAGACTTTTGTCCTGGTAATTTTCCCCACGCGTCGACGCGGTTGCTTTACTTTTGCTTTTGCTCATGCTTTGACTCGCGCTAAGGTAGGAAAATGCCAGGCTGACCAGACGCACATGCTGGTTTAAGATTGAAATCTGTGCCGGTCGGTTCAGTAAAGTGAGACGCGTGACGACACCGGAGAGGAGGCGCACACAAAGGAGCAAATCATGGTGATTGTGGCGGCGCAGAGACACCTGATTGTTATCTACGAGGCGCCTCACTCACACCGGCTTCAGCTGCTTTTAAATGGGAAATGTGTCATTTATGTGTGATTTAAAAGTTTCATTTATCACCATTTCAAAGTTTCATGCATCTACAAAAACAGACAATTGACTGAATGCTGCATCCTTTCATGTTATTGTGCACAGAATATAAACAAATTCTATTTAAGTGTCTCATTTATTGACGTCCTTATTCAGAAGCATTACTTCCACATCGAAGGAATCTGTGCCCCTCGGCTCCGACTGCCCCAACAATGACCCAGGTCGGCCCCGACTACCTGAAATCCCTCACAGCTCTGATTTCAGCCTCTGTGGGAAGTTGTAATTGGCGCATTGGGTTACCACACGATCGCTGCTCTTCTGGCCGTTTCTCAGAGGTCTTAGCCCCCGAACCAGTAGATCCAGTAGCTCAGACCAGTAAATGGCTGGGCTGAAACAGTTCCTGGATAGGAACCACAGTGGGACCATTGTCCTTCAGTCTGATGAAGAGAACCACACAGAAGTCAGGATCGCTGATAATGAGAAGAAAGGAACAGTCATGACACCAACACTGAAACATGGCTTCAAGACAAAACAAAGCCTGTACCGCTAACAGCTGAGCTCTGCTTACACAGATGGAAGGGAAATGTCAGATGGTTCTAGCTATTTACTGTCAGTACAAAAGCTTTTGTGTGTCTGTTAATGGAATAAATACAGACGATGAGGGTCTGAGAGTTCCGCTGCACGTCACAGGAGCGCCATCTAGCGGCCGAGATGGACGCGGCCGTCATTAAACTGCCGTGGAAGCTTTATTATCGTGAGTATTTATAATGACAAATGCATAAATGGTTGTGTAATGCATGCAATAAAAAGTGGGGTCATCAGTCAAGTGCAGCTGGGTGAACGAGCGGAGCTGGAGAAAAGGGAAGTCCACGCTGACGAGTCCAGGAGGTGATGGAGGACGGGCGATGCCATAAACATCAGGGCAGCAGAGATAAAACAGGAGCAGACGCTGTAACAGTGAGAAACACAAACAACGACCCAGGAACCTGACAGTCCGTCTGCATCACGCTGTAAACCTGGTCCTGGTACCAGTCAACAGTAAAGAGCACCGAAGCCTCTGCTGTCAAACCAGCCTGTGTCAGTTTGAGGTTTTATTTGCTGTATGCATTTTGTGCGTGTGTCATCAAATCTGCACTTAAAATTTGTGTTAAAACAACTGTTAATTGAACTGAAACATCCTCTCCCTGAATTGTAATCATCGCATGAAAACCTCCAGAGATCCTGAAAAACCACACAGGAAACAGGATCATAGAAAGGGTCGTGTCCAGCTCATCGTCCTCTAATCTGGACCTTTCAAGGACAGGATACACAGGTGATTCCCGTGCTCTCGTCAGAGTATATCTCAGATGTAGGCATCACTTTCCCAGGTAATAAATTTAAGGTTATTTACGATGACGCAGCAGACAGGTTTAAATGACACCCAGAGGAACGGCAGCGGGTGATTCACCTGTTCTCACAGGTGAGACGCGGCTCCAGGCGTTTTCACTGAAGACGACTAATGTGAACCATGCTACTGTGATTCTCGTTGTGCTTCTTGTTGTGTTGCTTATGTTTCCTGTTGTGTTTCTTCCCCAGGGTTTTCTGTAACAGCACAGAATAAACATGACGGTTTCCTACACGCTGGAAGTGGCTGATGTGAGGTTTGCGGGTTTGTCGAAGCTCCTCTTCAGGTGGAAGGGGAGCATCTACAAGCTGCTTTACAAGGAGTTTATTCTGTTTTGTGGGGTTTATTCCTTTTTTAGTGTCTTTTACAGGTACATTTGCACTATTTATAATTGAATTGTCTTATTTAAAGGTCTTTCTTTCACTTTTTTTATTTGCTTCACAGGTTCTTCCTCTCACCGAGGCAGCAGGATCTGTTTGAGCGTATCGCCCTTTACTGTGACCAGTTCACCAACACCAACTTCATCCCAGTCTCCTTTGTTCTGGGTGAGTGTGACTGGACTCAAATCCCGTCAGATCCACATACGACGCAGTTGAACTTTTCCCTTTGCTCCCAGGTTTCTATGTGACCCTGGCCTTTAATCGCTGGTGGGGCCAGTACACCAGCTTCCCGCTGCCCGATGACCTGATGATGGTGGTTTCGGGAAACGTCCACGGGGCCGATGAGAGGGGTCGTCTGCTGCGACGCACGCTCATGCGATTCGCCAACTTGTCTTCGGTTCTCATTCTGCGCTCCATCAGCACCAGGGTGCACAAGCGTTTCCCAACTTTGGAGCACATCGTGGAAGCTGGTGAGCCTGCGTTACACTCGATAATAGTATTATTGTCATAGCATTATTTTAATGACATGTAAGAACCAAAATTAAATAAGAATCATCAGCTTTCATGAATGTGCCCATGGTGTCGTAGTGTGTATTTGATACATTAGATATTACTATAATGTCTGTGCAGGGTTTATGACAACTCTCGAGCTGAAGAAGTTGGAGTCGCTGCACTCTGATTTCAACAAGTACTGGATGCCTTTGACCTGGTTCTCGAACCTGGCGTCCAGAGCGAGGGAGGAGGGTCGGGTGAGGGACGACATAGCCCTGAGACTCCTGATGGATGTGAGCATTTCATTTAGATGACCATACAAACAGAGCCACCAACAAACCCAGTGTCCACAGTTCTGAAAAAACAAAACCCAGATGTTCGAATTTATTTCCTCCGTTCACAGGAGCTCAACAAGTACAGAGGCAAGTGCAGCCTGTTGTTCCACTACGACTGGATCAGTATCCCTCTGGTCTACACTCAGGTATCAGCTGTATTTACTATATTTACTCAAGTACTTACATCTAATACACACCATTAATCTCAATTTAATTAAGGTTTATATAAATATCTACTTTAATCGATCCATTAAATAACAGCAAGTTTTTTGATTAATTCATTTTTCATTTTATGACTCCTGCTTCTCAAATGGGTGAATTCATCTATTTCTCTTCACTGTGCCCTTTCTTTCCTATGCAGGTAGTGACTATCGCAGTTTATTCATTTTTTGGCTTCTGTGTGATCGGCCGCCAATTTCTGAACCCGGAGAAAGGATACAAGGACCACAAGCTGGACATGTATGTGCCGGTTTTCACCCTGCTGCAGTTCTTCTTCTACAGTGGTTGGCTGAAGGTACAGTAACGTGATGCAACACGGTAACAGCAGAGCAGCATCACTGTGAGTCTCGTGTGCAGGTCGGGGAGCTGATCATCAATCCGTTCGGTGAGGATGATGATGACTTTGAAACCAACCAGCTGATTGACAGAAACATTCAGGTTACTACTTGGAAGATTTTCTTCATTAAACTCACGGTGCTTTATTATAAAGCTTATATAAAACGTCACATTTGTTTCTCTCTGATGATGACACTTGCATCAACCTTTTGCAGCTTTATATCATCTGAGCTCCAGGAACAAACTCATAAAGCTTCATAAAACTCATATTAGTGTTAGTAATTCAAAAATACAACAGGCATACAACATACTTTAGCAAAGCGACGGTGCCAGTGAAATGCTATAAATTCGACCAAAGGAAGTTGTAACTAAATAGAAACAGATTTGTGAAAAGTTGGACCAGAAATTTGAGCCCAGCTTTTGTTTAGGCTTCGGTTGTAGTTTACATTCTTCATTTGTCCAGCGTGACAGCATGCATCAGTCTTCTTTCACCGTTTAATGTGTATAATGGTCCCTTTATTTTATGGACCAGGGCAAAATGAATAGAAAAAGCTACAAAACGAACGTTACTGTGTGACATTCAGAGACCAGATAGAGTTCAGCCTGCAATGTTAGATTTAGTAGCTCTTCTCCAACATCTGCATCATTATGTCATGTTTGTGATGTTCATTATTAGATTTGTTTTATTTATTAGCCCTCAGCCAACTGCTCCCTCCAGAGGAAAAAAGAAAAGGCTCCCCCGCTAACATGCTTTTATTTATTTATGGTTTTCAAAGGGCCAATTGTTTTAAAGAAAAGCAGGACAATTTAAAACAACATAACACAAACCAGAGTCAACAGTGTCTCACATGTCACCAGCCCTTCAGAATAACAACAAAGTCATAGAAGGGGAGAGTGAAGCGGCGTCAGGGGAGGTCAAAGGTCAATTATTCAGCGACAGAGCTTAGATAAAACAGAAGAATCAACCACAAAGATGTTAAAAATCACAAAAATACTTCTATATACTTCTTAAAAACCAGGTTAGGGTCAAAGGTCCACACATACAGTACTTCATAAGTAAAAAAACGCTTCTTCCACAAGGCCTTTTCTGTTCGTCCTCTCTCTGATGACATCACCGCTTCCTCCTTCACCAACGGATAAAAATCCTAATCCTATTAAATGAAGTTGCTGCAGTGTTTTGCTGGTCGTATGTAAACACGTCTCACTCTGGAGGCACCTGCTGAAAGGAAAACAGGCTGACTCAGAGCAACCTCAGCCGCGGGATGCTCGTTTTCGCCTGCACCGGCCCAACGTGTCACTCCCATCCACGCTCCAGCGCCGTGAATTACGCCTCGACCGCAGCGGGCTGCAGCTCGCTCTGGGAACCTCGCGTTTACTGCGGGACTGTCACCTGTTTAATCTGTGACCCGACATTATGAGCTGGTAAAAGGGCTGAATTCATGAACAAACACTGACCACATTCATAAGTAACATTTTATTTCCATTGCAGCACCAGAGCTTCAGAGCTTCATGAAAATGAAATGACGTTATTCAAGTAGTTCACGTGTGACTAATGACTCATTTTTGCGTCAGTGTTGATTTAATCTTAATAATAATATGTTTGCAGTAACACATTAAGTGTACAAGCTGGCAGCGGGTCGCTGTAATGAACTAATCCACTTAAGCATTAAGCACGTCCCTGAATGAAGGCTCCTAAATGAATTACTATGCAGAGGCCCAGCTGATGACAGGAGACGAGCCGCTGGGGGAATTAAAGGGAGGGACGGAGGTCTGGCACCGACGTGAAGTCATCATGGGACAAACGTGGTTAAGATGCAATAGTGCCTCACGAAATGAGTCATGGCAGCTGATGGTGGAGGGTGGAAGGTGAGGCTTTTTGGCCTCTCTATACAATCTAATCACCTAAGAACCACTGGACCTTTGGTAAATACACTTCACATCCTCTACTGCTGCATGGAGCTCAACGTGTCCGTCCCAGAAGCCTGTCATCGATAAAACAGTAACAGAACTAAAAGCATTCACCAGGAGGCTCGCGTCTACGAACACAACCTTCATTCATTCAGCGACCGGGCTTCATCCTCTGGCACGCATGAGTAAGGGAAACCTGTTGAGCGCAGAGGAAAGTGTCCGATCGTCCCTCTAGCTGCTGATGGGCAGCTGTGGGAGACGAGTGGAGACGTGCTGTAACCTCTGAAGGGACCGTTTAAAGTGAGCGTAGTGGTGGAAAGGATGAAATACAGCATCCTGTGTTTGCATGAAGCTGCACCCTCCTGTCTTTATGTTTTACCCGACAACCCTATTAAGACATATCAGGCTGTTAAAGAGAACTCAGTTATTAAATGCAGAGCTGGACTTCGCTCTAAATCTCCATTGGAACTGTGCATATGTGTTCAATCTTAACTTTAAACACTTCAGAACTGTGAAGAAGCGGTGACTCACCATGCATTTATTGGGTTTTTCTCCGGAGTGAACCCTCATGTGGATGAGCAGCTTGTAGCGCGCGTTGAAGGGTTTATGGCGTCGCACGCATCCCGCCCAGAAACACGCGAACTCTTCCCCCTTGCGCTGGTCGATGTGGACCTTCTCGATGTGCCTCACCAGCTCCTCCTGGCTGCCGTAGGCGGCGCTGCAGTCGATCCAGTGGCACGGCTGCTCCTGCGGGTCCGCCGCGGGGTCCGGACCCACGGGCCCGCTGAGCCCGAGCGACTGCACGGGGGTCCGGGCTCGGTCCCGCCCGTCGTGGGCTTGGAGCAGCTGCTGGACGTGGAACAGCGCCCCCTGCTGGCCGCCGGCGTGAAACGCCTCCTTCTTACACGGCGAGAAGTCGTCGGCGGGCTCCTGTTTTATGGAGGGATGCTCTTCTTGCAGCTTGAGCTGAGACGTTTTGTGGCTGCCATCGGACGGACGCAAGGAAGAGGCAAAATATAAAGAGGACGGGGAGGAGGCAGAGGACAGAGAGGATGAGGGTGGGCAGAACGAAGCAGAGGTGGCACAGTTGGTGAGCGTGTAGGACAACGGGAGGGAGGGCTGTGGGTAACAACTGAACCTCTCTGTGACGACTCTGGGTTCCGCGTGCGCCGCGGTGGCGAAGGCCTCCATGCTCTTGTCTACGTGAGAGCCATTGGTCTTGCAGCCGAGCAAGGAGGCGAGGTCCCGGCCCAAGGACGGCGGCGGCAGCGGCGTCCTGGGAAGGCAGCACAGGCCTCCGGAGGGGACGGACTGACAGAACCCACCGGAGGCCAGCGGCGCCTGGAGCTCCTCCGCATCCTCGAACACGCTCGCGAAGCCGGGAAGCGTCAGCTGGACGTCCGGGGGCCCCACGTCCGGGGGCCACATCCTGGCCCCCACGCTCTGCTCGGGACTCGAGGCTTAGCTTCAGCGAGAGGTTGGACGAGGGCCTTCTTGGAACAGCTTCACGAATCCATCGGAGGCAAAAGCCGTGCGCGGCATCTCTCGGAGCTCGGGTGAAATCGAATTAGGTTGAAGCTGATCCGCTGGCGAACTCCGCATGCGTGATCTTCTGTTACTGCTTCCAAGGAGCGGCGTGGTCACTCATCTCTCGGGCTCTGTGGGAGACAGAAACCAAACCCAGATGACTCATCTTAAGAGGCAGATCACGAACACAAAGCACGCTCTGAAACGCTTCACCTCCAACAACTTCATGGACCAGCGATGGAAGAAATGTGTTATTACTGTATAACAGATGAAACTACTGTAGCTCTGAACCTCTGTAGATGAACATGCATGCGACTGGTTTTATTGGAGAAGATATTTGATATAACTTACTATATCACTGGTTTCTTTTTTCAAAACTTCCTCAATTCACAGATTTTGTCCAGTGGCTCTGACTGGGGCCTACATTACCCACAGTGCAACTCAAAGGCCTGTCAGCAGGCGTGTTACAGTACAACACTGCTGCTGTAGGAGTCGGGCTGTTCAGACCACCCCTGCAGCTCAGAGGAGAGCAGCGCGTGGCAGCTGATCACCTGGATCCGGCTCCATCAGCTCATTAACACGACAAACACCATGCATCACGTCTCTGTGCAGCGCAGTGATGCAAGGCAGAGAAGCTGGAGGGTGAAGAGACGCTCTCCTGCCCTGAGCACATATACAGTAGCCCCGCTGTGCAAAACGCCTTGTGTGTTTATTGGAATGAGGTGCTCTCTGCCAGATATTGATCTAATTTACAGCAGGATCCCTGATGGTATAATTAGTCACCAGAACCGTTTATGTGTATGGGCATTTTACGAGCCCCAATCTGACACAGCTCAGAGGATGAGGAAGTTGAGTGGTGTAGTTAGATTAGCTAACAAAGGAGTCACTAAGTGTAGGTTCATGCCCGTAGTTTCCTGGTATAGTCTGGTTTACAGTTTTACGATTCTTCCCGTAAATTGCCGGAGTTTCCCCCACGGGAGTCGTGTCGCAGACCAGTCATGGGAACTGTGGTTGGAGCTTAATTAGAGAGGCTGCGATACGTCTGCGTGTCAACGCTTGGAGCAGGATTAATGATAAGAGTGTGCAGAAGTGGTTTGGTGCGTTTGAAATATGATAATTGCAGCTTTGTACCTGTTGGCCTTAAGAGCTAAAACCAATATTAGACTTTTGAGGGCACAGTGTGGCGTCTCAGATGCAAACTGGAAATTATACGCACCACATGTTTTAAAGAATAAATCAGAAGATCTGAATCGCATCTCGATCCGCCTGGAAACATCAGCGGCATAAATCTAGCGGAGCGATGTCCACCAGTAAATATAGCAGTGTCTGTTCACAAACCACTTTGGTCCAGATCCAGAAAGAAGAGTCAGACAGTAAAACTAAGAAAAGTGTCCCACAAAACCTCCAGTGAGCCAGCAAACGTTATAAAATAGCAGGCTTGTCTCATGTGGTGCCTTTTAAACACTCGCTTGCTGAGGTTAGCTAAACACAGCTGTGGCCTTTCAGGACAAGCAAATGTGTACTTGTCTCAGCAACGAGCACTTTGGTTCCTGGATTTCCAGCTTTTCAGTCGAACGTAAACGTGGGAAAAAGATCCTTATTGAAGCGATAACGCGGACGCGTCCAGTTCCTGCTGGACGATAACTGCACACTTTAATCGTGAAAGGGAAGCTGATATTTTCTATTCGCTTCTATGTGATAAATGACATGAGCAGAAACGAGTCAGACTGAAAACGCTCCTGCTCCGTCTGAACTCATCCATCTTTACGTTTATACTGTTTTAACTGTTGCCAACTACTGTTTGTAACGTGAGCGGAGTCAATATGATGAAGCAGAGAAGAAATCACTTGAGTACAGTTCATCTTGGCTCCGCTGACGTGTTACAGCTCATCGTTTCAGCTTTGGCAGGTTGATACGTAACAAGTAAAAGTCAAATAGAGTCATCACCTTTCTGGCAGCTTCAACTTAAGAATTTGAGAGAAATAATAATCCTGTAAAGTAGAATTAATAGAGAATCACTGGGCTCTGAACAAAGAGCTACTTTTCAATTGTAAGACCTCCTCACATGAATTAGTCCATAGATAATTAGGACAATAACTGCTAATTAGACTATTTCTGAGTGTGGATATTGGGACAATATATACATAATAAATAATAAGACATATTAACCAACTCTCCCAAATGACGTTGGCTGTGCATTAAAGGAGCGTGTGGATCACGTCACTGGTCTCACAACTGTGGCCTGTGTTTTTATGAAACGCGAGAGGCCGGATTCCCATAATGGAGAAAGTTGGCCGGCGCGAGAGAGTTTACACTTCAGCTTCAGCGCCATCATTTTCAAAACAGGTTAATCCTGTGAGGCCGTGGCTGCGGGCGCGGGTTTGATAGCAAGCCACGGTCCAGTGGACCTTTAGGTCACCGGCCTTTATTTATCCAGGGGAAATTAAACGAGCTGGTTCCGAACAGCTGCTGGGTGAATTTCTTACCGGCACTTTTCACACCTGGCGCTTTTTACAGAATGACTACAGATTCCTACTGGCGCACTCACACCACACACAGCTTATTCATTTTCCCCCAGCTTTGATTTTTCAGAGAGTCCCGGAAAAGCAGGCTGTAGCCTCATTGGTGGAGACCCTTAGTCATGCAGGAGTCATGGCGACTGGACTTCAGTCGTGTTGGGTCGATCGAAGCGTACGCGGTTCCTGTAGTTCCCATGACTCATCTTACGTGCAACCTTTAAGCTTGCAGATGAAAAGCAGTGTATAATCTCCAAACTCTATCAAGCACCCAGATGTGGACGACGGTTCCTTGAGAAACACCTGGATCTGGGACGGTCCCCCAGAGGTTTGATGCAGTGCCGTGACCCGGTCCGACCTGCTGTGGCTGCACTGTGTTGAATGTCAGAGTCTCTCAGTTCTGCTCATTACGTCTGTGAAAACTTGATATAACTGTGTAACGCATTCCACCACTGTCCTGTACCTCTAATGTCACACTGATCCTCCCGCCTCCTCCACGTGAAGCTTATCATACTCCACATGTCTGCAAGCGGCTGAAAGTGATGGATGGAGCTTCGTGAAATTACTTTACATAAATACTTAATTTTTTTGACTAAAGCACAAAGAATGTGCCTTTCCAGAAAAACTTGGTTGTGATTTAGGACTGATGGCAAAGGCTGCACTGTTTCCAGGTCAGTGTAGTCGATCACACACACACACACACACACACACTGGTCACAAGCGCAACATTAACATTAACACCACCTGGTGGTGTCACAGGACATGAAGGGGCCAGTGAGTGTTTACTATAGGAACATGTGATAGAAATCAAACTATGAAAATAAAACGTTATGTGTTACATTGTTCAACTGTTGCTCTGTCCTATTTTCTCTCATTGGTTCTAAAAAAAAAACAAAAAACAGGCAGGAGCGTGAAGCTGCTCCGGCTCCATCAGCGCTCACCTACCCCATCCCCTCCATCCTCTCAGGCCTAAACATTTACAAGCAGGTGTGGGTCTGTGTGAAACACTGACTACGCGCAGATGGCAGGAAATTCCAGGGAAATGACAGCGATCGGGTCCAAACCACGAGACGGTGCGAGCGGAGCCCACGGAGGAGATACGGCGGCGGCCTACGGACTCGCCCCGCGCTCCTCGGCCTGCCAGCGGCCTGAAATAGGAGCAGCTTGACAGGACGTCTGTTTAAACTCTCCGCTGACGAGCCCAGGTCTGGTGTGGCGGGTGCCGGCTGACTCCAGAGTGTCTTTCCAAATAAATGCTGGGTGGTATTTGGTCTGAGCCGAGATTGTTTTACACGTAGAGGCTCTTCAGACTGTGCACGGCGAACCGTTTGCACATTAGCACTGCTGTATATCAAGGATGACTTCCCAACTGCACCGGTCCATGTTACGTCATGGGAGAATTACTAGGAGAACAGTCAACATACATGGGAGCACAGCAGGGGCCTTCAAAGGGCCTGAAGCCTGGTCTGATACACACAGTAGAATTAAACCTTTACTGTGGGTGGGATGAACACATACTACATTAAAATATCACAGCTTTATGAAAAAGGTCTGCAGGTTTCTTCTGGTCCACAATCAGACTCTGACAAGCAACAACATCTACGTGCAGCCTGGCAAACAACAGGACTGGTGAGGGGGAATTTACCACCATGTTCTCATATACTCACGGTCACAGATGTGATTCAATAATGTCTTTCCTCCAAAACCTTTTCAGAGCTGCAGTAAAACGCTTGCGTGGAAGGAGACGGCGGTTGTTGACTAAATATTGAAGGCTCGTCTCTCATATGTGCACAGCTGCATCGCCACATTAACGCGTGAAGTAGGTGCTAACGTCACGTAATAAAGTGCTAACTTCATGGCTTAGAAAAGGCCTGGAAAAGGCTGGAATTATAATATAAATCTAAGCTTATAAATGTGTCCTTGTAAATAAAAATATGTTAATAAATCAAAACAAAAACAGGAAACTTTGCATCTAGTTTAGCTTTTACCTGTCTCTCCACTCGAGCCTGTGAATCCTTCATTTTCAACCGTTCAGATGTTTAAGATTCTCTTTCCTGTAGAGGTGGATGAAAAAAGAAAAGGGGTTTGTGCTGCTGCTCCGCAGCGCGTCGTTAATCTCGACACATCACTTTAACGGCTGTGCTTGTTACGCTCCTGTGTTAGTCTTAGGTGGCTCCCAGTAATAATATTTGAACCTAGCTGCAGAGCTCCCTCCGCATTGGGTCTGGTTCTCTCTTCAGCGTCCCACCACTAGCACAAAAGCAGCTCATGCTGTTGCTACTGGCTCCACGCGCCGTACGGACCCCGTTAGCGCGGCCGCTGCTCGTTGCTCCGTTTATTTAGCAACATGTACGTCGTTATGTTGTTTATTGCTTCCGTACGCTTTTAATCAACCTCTGCCCCCGCTTGCTGCTGCAACGCCAGCCTCCCACTACGGACCTTTTGGGAAATAAACCAATTATGTTTATTGCGTTATCTTTCATAAAGGCTTCATCTGCAAAATATGAACTATTCAAGAACAAAAAACAACTGAGTTTCATCAACATGGATTTAATGGATTCGATGTCAAGAGGCTGTCAAACTGTGTAAACCAATTTTAAAGCAGCACCGGTCGTATTTCATTATAGACACAGTGGATAAAAGCATCCAAAATGCGAGAGAGGTCATTTGTTGTGATCAAACTCTTCTATATCTGGTCTGTATCTGGTCTGAAACAGTGAAACTTAATCATCATCTAAAAGATTAAATTACTGTATTACTGTGATTCGACTGTGATGGACACACACACACACACACACACACACACACACACACACACTACATTTGGCTTTTATTTTTGTATTCTGACGAATCCAGCACTGAGTCTGGAGTTTATAATCGTCATAATAGGATAAATTAAGTGAAACTTCAAATCCTCTGTTTCGCTGGCGTTTTAATCATTCTCCAAGTGCACACGACCTTAGAAGACATTATCCTGCCGATAATCCACACCAGAAACAATGTTGAAACAGTTAGTGTGATACTTGCGGCGGGTCCTGTTACCCTGCTGTGTCACCCCTGGGTGTTGCAACAGAGCACGCACCTCTGGCCAGGAATAACTGCTGGGAGCGCTGCCCGCGGCCCAGTCGCTGCTAATGTTCAGGAAAGGTATGTGGAGGAAAACAAGTGACGTCCCGCTGCAGCACGATCACAGGCACGACGGCCATGAGACAAGGACCTCGCTAATTCTGACTCTGGGCTGTTTCTTTTAGAGGCATGGGAACAAATATTTATGTAAAAGAACGCAAACTGGTTTCTTCTCTGTCTCTAATTCATCCCATATGATCCCCTTTGAACCCCTAATTAAATACATTAGGTCATCTCGCTCCGCGTGACGTAAACACAAGTATTAACGGGGCATTAGGAGCGCAGCCATCACGTTAAATGACCTCGCACGGTCACCGAGGAAACTGCAGCCATTTCATAAAAGCTCCAAGAAAGTCGTTTGTGTCGACAGGTGTTTCCATCAGTTGCCTTTATATACTGATGTACTGTAAGTAGAGCTGTGCAGGCTTCATAGTAGGAACCATAAAGAAATCACTGCTGTTACTCCTTCACTGCTTCCCAACTAACTACTCCAAATGTTTTATTGGGTTCTTTTACATGTGGTGCTTTTAATCCTGCGCCGTTTGTGTTTTTTGTTGAGGGGTTTTCTGGTTAAAGGGTTGGTTCAACATGTTGGGAGGATCAGAACCACGCTTGAGGCTGCGCATTAAGAACACTTGAAATGACTTAAAGCTGTTCTATTGAAAGTGGTCAAATGAGTGAAATGAGCTTGGATTGAATAATTAGGTCATGAGCTCTGACCATGTAAAATCAACACAGCTGCTGTGTTTACAAAAAAACTATATTTTATCTTTAACACTTTGCACAGTTACTGTCAGGATGACTTTTTTAATTTCAAGAGCAAATTCTCTCTGTAATGATACATTACATAAACCCTTTGGACCGACACAAAGTTGGTGTTATTGCTGGTTTAGACCTGGTTCAGTGTGAAAATATTCTAAGGTCCAGTTTCCTTTTCCACAGGAGAGCCTCATTAGAGCCACGTCATTACGTCACTACGCCTGTCGGCCTCTGCATCAACACTAATTCAAAGTGTTCCTGCCTTTATGGATCCACGCTGCCTCCACACTGGTGGTCCCACACACACGCTGCTCGCTGTGATCACCGCGGACCGCAGTTACTTTTTAATGGCTTTGGTGTTAAAACTAACAGCAGTTTGAGTTGATCTCATCATGCGGATCCAAACCTTAGCCCCTGACACAAACAGCGAGCTGGAGCCGGTCTGGAGCCAGTTGTCTGACCCAGAACCGGTTCCTTGGCTGTCGGAATAAACCACTAATAACACAAAGCAATAATGATATGTAATAATAATGTGATAATAACACAAAGCAATAATGATGTTTGATAATAATGTGATACTAACACAAAGCAATAATGATATGTGATAATAATGTGATAATAACAAAAAGCAATAATGATATGTGATAATAATGTGATAATAACACAAAGCAATAATGATATGTGATAATAATGTGATAATAACACAAAGCCAGTTTGTATCAAGTCTGTTTCCTTCAGACTACAGGGAGAGGCATATTATGAGTCTTTTAACTCTTCTTAACTCAAGAAAGTGAGAGGAATTATTGTTAACAGGTTCTAGGGTGAAATAAAAGTATAAACATAATAATAATATGACTTGAAATTAAATTAATTCAAATTCAAACGCACATTTTTGGTTTCTCGCCTAATAACAAATCATGGTTTTGCCTTCACGCCACGCTGCACGTGCGGTGGCAAACCTTTGAGGCTCGCGCGCTCCCTCGTCGCCCAACGACACGTTTGGAACGCGCACTCTGCACTTTTGCAAAGTCAGCATCGGCAAAACAATCCGCCGAAGCCGACGCGCTCTTGTTATTTCATTTCCCTGGTGTGAAATCACGGCGGACGCACGCTGCCAGGGCAAACAAACATTCTCGGGTGAAACAAATCCTGGCTCGCTGCTGTCTCCCCGCACGTAGCGCCATGCTCCATCTGCGCACTTGAACAAACAATCTGAGCATCTGGTGAAATAATCGGTGAGTCACAGATATCGATCAACAACCTGATCGACCTCCCAGAGGCTCGTTGGGGCCATTTAAGGCTTTGTTCGTGCAACAATCACACGCCGCCGACCTCAACCGCCACATAAAGGAGGAGGTAAACAACGAATGGAACTGGGATTCGCACTCACCTCTGTGCAATGGGAACACTGGCCACAGCCTGCGAGTATAAACCTTGATTCCCCAGCACAAGCTTCATGTCAGCGATACCACGAGACTAATGATTAAAACAAGCCTCCTCATCTGTTTGACTTTCAGTAAGCCAGATTTCCACCCCCTGCGCAGCACTTTTCATTCCAGCTACATTACATAAATCAGAGCTCTGCAGAGGAGTGGAAAGGAAGAGTCCCTTAAGTAATGGGGTAAGAGTTCACTATAGTATTTAGCTGAATATCTATTAATTGCCTTCCTCAAATCCTCGTTGCACAATCAAAACAAGTTCTTGTGTAATTCAAGATGCCGAGGTACAGTTCGAGATGAGGAGAACCTTTTTCTGGGGACGTTCCCCCCGTTTGTCGAACTTTGGACGAGTTGATGGTTCTAAGTGTTACTGCGCATCCTACGTCCAGCAAACAAAAAGCTGCGCGAGCCGCAGCCGCGGCGACAGCTTCAAACGCTCACGGTGATGCGTTGCAAACAGCAGCAGCCCCGACAGCGCAGTAACAATCGGGGCATTAGATCTGCACGCGTTTACGTCTAACTCTGCGTGACGCACGTGGCGTCTGGTCGCCTTCGCTCGTGCCCTCGCGCGGGTCGACGCGGTAGAACGCGTGAGAGTGCGGTGTGAGGTGCTTACCGTCGCGCGTCCCGTCCCGTCACGCCTCGCGCACCGGTGCTCGGTCTTCGCCTCGCGCTGGCGGAGCGCAGATTGTGCTGCCCGCCGTCCCCGCAGCGCGCCCCACTGCCTCGCCGCGTGCGCGCGCGCGCGGTGCCGACGCGCACGCGCCCGTCCTTCCCGATCGAACGGCAGACGGGGATGGAGCCAGTGGAGCGATGCGGAGCCAAGTGTTTGTGGCGTTTAAAGCCCCGCTCCGCTCAGAGACACGCCGGGCTTAGGTTTCGCTTACTGTCAGAGTGATGTTGGTGCAGTTTGACAGAAAAAGAAGGTTTATCTGAGCTCACCTCGAAACAGCGGAACAATGTGGAACACATCAAATGTTTTGGAAGCTGATCCAGCCTTAAAAAGGTTGATATGAAGGCTTTCAACTTCCAGCTCAAATATAATGTTTCACCTTTTTCTAAAACTTGTCAAAGAGAAGAGAGGAGATGTTATGATGTTTATGCACTTTTAACCATTTAAAGTTAACTGGATTTGTTGTGGTTTAACCATGTGGCAGAATTTATTATTAAAGGCAAACTCTACATGACTAGCTTAATGTACACAGATCCAGTGTGGATGTTCTTCATTTAGTTTCAGTGCTTCATGTGTCTATTCACAGGTGGGTTGCATCAACATGAGCAACTGTCCAGGCACTTAAACAGCATCAGGTTCTCTGTATATAAGCCCTGTCTGTATAATTTGTATTGGATGCTGCAGGACTCAGCCGTTGCACAATAGTTCTCCATCCATGCAGCTCGAAGTCCTGAATAGCTTCAGCTTATGATACAACATATAGATAGATGAATGTTGTTAGTTTAGTTGGTTATTGCATCATTGGAGTGTTGTATGGTATCTTTATTCAAATAAATGAAATTAAACTGAAAGCACTGAAATGTTAGGAAAAAACACACAAGATTCTGAGCATTCTCTTCTTACACCACACTTCAGAAACAAACATTTATTCTATGTAGCGGCGTTGGTTACAACAATAGTTTACAGTAGTGACCACATGACAGTTGAGACTTATTATACGACACAAAAGAGCCTATACATTAACTGTCAGTGTCTTGAACTTTCAATATTTACGTTGGAACTAAAATGACATGGACAGAACCTGCACAACTCTGTTTTTAGGCGTTTCCCCCCGATCTTACTTCTATAACTAATGTGCTGATATGAATCTATCTGTTCTGATCCTGTTAAATCCCTATAATTGCGCTCTGTGAGGTTGTGGCGCTCAGCATTGACCCTATTTTGTTGGTTTTCTGCGTTTTGTTACCGCGGCGTCTCTCTCAGTGTCCACGTTGACATTCAGAAAACCAAGCACAGTCTCTGTCCCTCTCCCGTTCGCAGCAGCCACGTCAGAATTGGCCGTGATGCCTGACTGGCTGTCAAACAACAGGGCAGCGCTTGCACTGATAAGATTGACAGAAATACACAAAGGAGGCAAACAAGCAGAGAAACCTTTCATCTGTGCGTCTGTTTACTCGGTGAAACTGAGATGTAGAGTTATATTTCTGATTCCTGAGATGACGCACGGATCTGTAAACAAGTTCTTCGGGACAGTGTTGGAAACAAAACCAGATGAGCGAGAACAATTCACAAAAGAACATATTCACCAAGAAAAACCGGGACATTGTAAAGAGTTCTTTTCTCCTAACTAGATGCAGGAGACAGCTGGTATTGTTCTCCTGTAGTTGCCATCCTGTCTCTCCCCATTTCTCTGCCTCCTCAGGTGCAATAAAATCACGCAGTAAACGACAAGGCCTTTATCGCAGAAGACGTTTTGACTTGTCATATATCAGTATAGGAGCAGGTGTTTCTAATAGAAATTACAATAACAATAGCTTGGATCTATTAAATGTTCCAGTAAGACATAACAGTATGGCAGCGAGCCAGCATGAAAAAAACAAACTTTAAGAGTCAAGCAGCTACATGTACCTCAAACATGACTAATTAATTATTTACAGTTGGGATTTTCCTACTGTGACATCCGTGACAAAAGCCACAGGGACAAATAAACTCCAAGCATGTCTACAGAACGGACGTGAAGCGATGTGCTGGTACTAACGAGAGGGAGAGCTGGAGAAAAAAATGGTTCCCACAGATTTATATGAGCCCCAGAGCCAGTGTTTTTAATAGAAACACGCACGATGTATGATATTAATTTGCAGACAGTTTGATTTTATCATAACACACTGGTTTTCAGCTCAAAGCAAAACCATTCAAAATCTGAGGGATCATTATATCATAAATTATATAAATGATATAGCTTTACGTTTCAGAAATTGTGTGCTTTTTGTATAGTATTCTTTGAATACAAACACATGTTCATTCTCTAATGAAAGAAAGAAACTTGTGTTACTGTCAGGATTTTCTTTGTCTTATATGATAGTAAAGCACAGTCTGAGCAAATAAGTATTATTATTCATTATGTCATCTCAAGAAACTTTGTTATTATAGCCTTAGTGAGTAGTTTTGCTTTTCATGGCACTTACCTCAATTACCTCACCTACAGTGAGACAAACAGAAATTCATAAATGGAGTGAAAATAACATAAATTTTAATATGTATACAGCGATATGCCTATGCTATATTAAAATGTCTGCAGGGAGGTATATAGCCTATCTGTACACTAAGTGTCCCCATTCTTTTTGTTCTGTGTGTCACCTGCTCAGGTATATTTTAACTTTTTGTGTATTTGCTTGAAAAATTTAAAACTGTAACCAAGTTATTAAATTGCATTTTTTATTTATAACCACTGAATTAATGTATTTCTTATAAAAAGATCTTTAATTGTGTATTAATTCGATTGACATGATCATTTGTGGATATAACAATGCTCCCCCCTCGCGGCTCATTGTGGTAATAAAGTTGTGGTTTAGCAGTAAGTAATCGTTTCGAGATCGTTATCTACTAAATTAAAAAAAAACATAAAGCGCATTGACTTTTATATTATGTATTTAAAAGCACAACGTTCTATGGTCTATTCATATTTTTTTATTTTATATTTTTTAATGAATAGCTCGCATAAAAATATAGGTGTAAGAGCAATACTGTAAAGTGTAATTCTAAGATGCCATGAAAAGCGCTTCAACAAATCTCCGATAATAGTATTAGCGTAGGCTTATGAAAGCAGTCGTGTGGTTCGTTTAACATAGCACGTTGTGCCGGCGGTTGCATGGGTTCTTTATTCAATACCGTGCTCATGAACCCCACCCTCTGTGACTGCTCTGTGATACCAAATAAACGCCCACTCCCAATACTGCGCCATCGGCAGATAGCATTAGGCTAGCTTAGTGGCTAGAAGAAAGCTAGCTCGTTGCTGACGGGGGGCGAATCGCTTGGGCTCCGAAGGGACGACCTAAGTAACAATTTGACCGATTTTGCCGAAAGCAAGACATTTTACTCGTAAAGGTCGTGGTGAGTATTTTGTTCCCAGATATTTTTCATTTTTCCTTCCTTTTTCTTTTCTTTTTGGATTTTTTCAACGATGCTTTTTCTATTTTGCGAGAGGACAAAACGTAATGTGCTGGCTAGCGTGTAGCTAGCTTAGCTGGCTTGGAGACGCTCATCTACTTCAAACACACGAACGCTGGTTGTGGTTTTTAGAAGCACGGCGCTTTGGATGCATTTTAGCTACGGTTCCGCCCCCTTTTTGCAAGTTTGTGTAGTTTTATTTTTGTGTCTATTACTGTGAAGACTTTTGTTTAACGGGACTGATTTGTTTTTGGCACGCTTTTCAGCCAGACCGCTAGCTAGCTAGCTAACAAGGTGGTTTGATAGTGTCAGCTTCCTCCTTGATTGATTGCAGATTATCTACTACGCAATTATCGGTATTTTGCGGGTTTTGGTTTTTGCAAGCAAGGAGACTGGTCTTACTGCTGTGCCTTTTTTAATCCTCTGTTGGTGGTTGGCTAACGTTAGCCATGCTAGCCGGCTGTGAAACACCGAGGCTAACGCAGGGCCCGTGTTCTACGCAGACGCCGGATGGTGGCGCTGTTGGGGTCCAGGCCGTTGTGTTGTAGATGGTTTAGGTATTTTTGAAAATCCCCAGACTTTAATTTTCTGGCTAATGCTACGCAGACAGCAGGTTTTTCATGAGGAATTTATTTTTTTGCTTCGTGTTTTTTCCCATGAAGATTTGGAAATTTTGGACTTTCTCAGTTTGTTCTTATATAACGTTACAAAAACACCTTTAAATAATTAAACGTGTGTTTATCTGAAAGAGTATTTGGCTGTTTGTGTATCTAAACCAACTCACCCCTCCACATTCACTGCTAGGCTACATGCACACGCCAACATCTGTAGCTGTTTTCAGTTGGACTCTAAAATTCAAAAGTCATTGCTCATCACTGGGAAACTGCGTTTTCAGTTCCCCCAGTGTAAGACCTGAGATTTTTTTTGAGTTATGGCCTGTATTGTTGTTTGTGTCCGTCACTTTAATCAAAACTAAGCCTAATTGTATCTTATGCAATCTATCCTTTTAGTTCTTTGTCCTTTCTCTGGGTCCGTGATCAGTTATTTTTACTCCGATTGCATAACTTTTGTTACGTTTTTGCTTTCACTACTGCTTCTTTGCAAGTCTTGTAATTAAAGCGGAACAGTAAATATAAAATTTAATTTTATGGAAATAAAAAATCCCCATAAAAGCATGAATAAACTAATTGGTCATTAACAGCATTTTTACATTTTAGTCTTTTTATAGACAGTGCTCTCAATTCAATTGTAACTTTTGTACTTTTTAACCTCTCCATCTGCTACTTAATAAGAGGCTAAATTCTATATTAATTATAATCATTGTAGAGCATTTTATGCCACATTTTAATTAAGAACTTGCCTAATATAATATCAAAAACAAACTCCCCTTCTTAAAGGTGTGAGGACAAAGCGACTGCTATCGTCATCCTGTTTTCTAAGCTGATTCTATAATGATGCACAGTTAGTTGTACCTGTTGCACTGATGTTTAAGTTGAACACAATATTAAAAACAGATGTGGGTTCCAACATAAAATTGAAGTTAATAAGTTTTGTATGATTATATCAGAATTTGTCTTTCAGATTTTGGTATGTCTGGCATTTTGGGGGCGTTATAATTTTTTTTTTTTTTTTTTACAGACAAGTCTGAAAGGGTTTTTTGGCTTTTTAACCTTTTTATAACCCTTAGAACCGTTATTCACACATGTGCACTAATCTCTTCTGTATTCTTTAGTTTGTCTTGACCAACACACATTTGTTATAGTATTTTCTTACATACATTTTTAAAGAGCTGTGCCACTGTTTGCCGTCACTGACACACAATCAAACAGGTAAGATTGGTACGAGATAACCCTGCTCAGCTTGACTGAGGTGTGTTTTTTGTCGCCCCAGTAAAATTCACGAGGGGCGAAGGTGAAGGTCAAGACACCAGCCCAACCAAACAGAACCCAGCCCACAGTGTCAGACGGCAGCCCTGCACACAGACGCTATGGAGTGAGTGATGAATGTTCCAACCCCGTCAGCTGGGGTGTGGTCACTGTTTTTGTTATGTTTGCTGTCGAGGACTCACTTCCCACCAAGGAACTCGCACAACTCTGGGCTTCACTGTGCACTCACATCCCTTCCTGTTAGAATCGTTTGTAGATTTAATAGTTTTAGCCTTTACATCCCCAGACTGCATTCACAAACATATCTCAAAGGTATCCGCATACACTGCTTACAGCTTTCCTAATGTGGAGCGGCTGAACCTCGGCGTCTGCTCCCTGGATTTAAATGATGCAGCTAGATGTACCAAGTAGTGCAAAAAGCATGTAATTATAGATTAATCAGACATGAAACACTTTGGGGACTTGTGAGAAGCACTGGTGATGGGTTACTGTCCTGTGCAATGGTTTTAGTCCTACTCACTCATCAAGGTTGTGACTGAAATGACACCTGCTCACATTCACCCTGAAATGAAGCATTTAAGACATTTAAGGTCAGTTAAAGCCTGACCTGTTCGATGCTTTCTGGTCAAGTTGCTGTTTCCTCCTGGTCGTGTGTATATGATCAGGATTTCTGCTGCATGTATGGAGTGTGATTCTTAAATGGTCCTGACAACAGCAGCGCCTCATTCAGGAAAATCCTAAGACTAAAACATGATGAAATGAGGTAAAGTAACAATAGACAGTTTGGTTTGTTAGTGGATCCTTTATTCTAGATTAGTTGTGAAATCTCTAATGAGAAACCACACCTATTACGTATAACCATGTGAAAACTAAGGACTTTTGTTTGTATGGAAATGATAACCCATAATCTGTTTTTTTTGTGTATGTATGAGTGAGTTTTCCCTGGAAGGCCCTGCTGGTTGTTCTGGAGGAATAATTCAAATGCAGTGTTGATCTTTCACACATCTAAATCAGGGAATTGTGTGTTTGTGTCTTCCTGTTAGTCGTTCACCCACCACCTCCAGCCTCATGGCCAGCAGCAACATTACCAACAAGACTGACCCGCGCTCCCTCAACTCCCGGGTTTTCATTGGAAACCTCAACACCCTGCTGGTCACCAAGGCGGATGTCGAAGCAATTTTCTCCAAATACGGGAAGATCGTGGGCTGCTCTGTGCACAAGGGCTATGCCTTCGTTCAGTACTCCAATGAGAGGAACGCCCGATCTGCTGTCGCCGGCGAGGATGGAAGAATGATAGTCGGACAAGTGCTCGGTGAGGACTGCTTTTCCCCTTACATGATTTTACCATGCTTAAACATGGACTGGAGTAATATACCGTTATTTGGTTTCGTCAGATATTAATCTGGCTGGAGAACCCAAACCACACAGGTCAAAAACCACCAAGCGCTCAGCTGGAGACATGTACAGGTAACACACAAATCTAAAGCTCCATGACCCTTTTGAAGACAACCGACAGTTTCTAATATTTCCCACTTTTCTTTTAAAGCAGCAGTTCTTCGTTTGACCTCGACTATGACTTTCAGAGAGATTACTATGACAGGTGAGTCATCTGCTGCATTGGTCCCACTTTGTCACTGCTCAAAACATCTTTTGTTCCTCTGCAGATTCTGTGACATCAGTGAATAAGACTTAAGTGTTTTATCATTTTTGCCTTTTATACCAGAATGTACTCGTATCCATCCCGTGTCCCCGCTCCTCCGCCGCCCTTGTCTCGGTCCGTCATCCCATCCAAGCGCCCGAGGGTCAGCCTCAGTGGAGGAAGCAGCCGGCGAACCAAGAGCAGCTTCTCCTCTTCCTCCAGGAGCAGTCAGAGGACTTCCTCCTCCAGAACAAGTAGGCGCCTTCTGTGACACATTCAAGTCCAAAGCTAGTTAGGGGTGTTACACAGCTGTGATTACAATGTGAAGGAGGAACGTGGTAGAAAAGCTGGACAGTATCTTGAACGTCCATATTTCAGCATTCAGTTGACATTTAAATGTCTCTTGACAAAAAGCATCTTAAAGATGAAAGAATTTATCCAGATCCAGACCTAATGTATGAATGTGTTGCTCATCTGCTTCTCATGATTTTAGTATTTAGAGAATTTGAATATATTATATTTGAATATCTGAAAACTGAACAATCCAACAGACCACATTTATACACGAGTCCTGGTGTCATCATCAGAGTTTACAACACTTGCTTCTCCAGTGAAAGTGGATGAGTTGCAGACCATCAAACGGGAGTTGAGCCAGATAAAAAGCAAAGTGGACGACCTGCTGGACAGCCTGGAGCGAATGGAGAAGGATCACGGCAAGAAGTCTGGTACTGTCCTAATGACTTTAATGTGATTATAGATCTTTATTATTCTGCTTTGGCAAGAAACAGGCGCTCCAGTGCTTCACCCCATGGTGCCTAAATTGAAATCAGTAATGTAGAAAGATCTCATTCATAATTTATTATGACACAGTCAGATGTATTTGAAAAAAAACCACCTTGATAATGAATAATAATTTGATATCTGGCTAAAGGAAAGAGCCTAAAACCGGAGCCAGGGGAGGTGACTTCACCACCTCATTCGAGCAGCAAGAAGGACGACAGCTTAAAGAGGGACAGGGAGAGCCAGGAGATGAACGACTCGGAGGAAGACGAGGAGGAGGAGGATGGAGACCTGCTGGAGGAGGAAGAGGTGGGACCAAATACATACAATCCTATACACAGGGAATCACCGGGGGTACAAGTGAAAGCACAAAGTGACGTCCACCTCTCCAGACTTAAAAATAATCTTGGCTGGTTCAGCAAAATAATAGTTCCATGGTGATAAACATTCCTTTAGAAAAACAGTGGCTGGCAATGAGAAAATTGTGTCTAATGGAAGGAACAATTAAGGCCAACTAAGTTTTTATTAAGTCATGCGTAAAATACTTCTGTCTTTAGTGATGAATGATTCCTATACAAATATCCACACTACACAAACCTTTATGCATCTGATGTTTTCTTAAGCTCAAATGACAAAATCTGAAGCTGGTTTGATTTTCACCTTTTTTTTTTTTTCGTTTCAACTCACTTATGTTCCTTCACGTTGTTTCTGACTTGTCAAACTGCAGGTGAAGAGTCAAGAGAGGGATGAGGAGGAGGAGGAGGAGGAGGAGGGCGAGCACGTGGAGGGAGACGACGAGGACGATGGCGACAGCGCCAACGGCGAGGACGACTCGTAGACGTGCACGCGGGCGGCAGTAGGAAGTCGGACTCCTGTTTTAACACTCATTGTAGATACGAAAGCAAACGTGCGCCCACATACACACAACACAAGCATGGTGCACACATTCCCTCGACCCTAAAGCCAACTTGTTTTGATTGTTTTGGCCAGTTGACCAGTATCGCTGTAACAGGAATGACTAGCTGTAGGACTGAGTTTGTGTGTTACGTGGACTGTTAATGTTGTCAGAGACGACAGCTCGACGGACATGTCTTAACGCGAGGACAGAAATTCAGTTACGAAAAGACCGTTTTTAGGTTCAATGTGTTTCTCCTCATCGGTGGGTTTGTCTGACCTTGTGCGTCTGTACTTTAATGTCGGTTTTTATACTATTCAGTTTCAGTTTAACTGTAAAGTAATAAATTGCAATAAAATATTAAAAATGGATCGGATCTCATGCTTGGTCTTTGCAAACAGTCACATTTCTACATGTTAATTTCTACCTAAAGGTCATTTTATTTACTGTAAATGTCATTTACATTTGGTTGTTGTAACAATTGCTGGTTCAGGGTCAGCTGGTTTAGAGCAGAGCTGTGAGGGTGTGTGACCGCTGTGAGGTCACTGAGGTTAATGTAGCTGCTGGTTGGAGGATTCATCGTTTGTTTAAAGGCCCTTTTGTTAATGAATAAAAGACGAACCGTCACCAGAATTATTTCCAGATGACAGTTGGCATTGACAGGTGACACTTCTCCCATCTCTTCAGGGTTTGGTGTCTGTTGCTAGGTGACGCTGGTGTGACGGGTGTGTAGTTCTTGACCTTGCTGTGGTTGTTTGTGCCATAACAGGAAATGCTGTTTATTGAATGGATCAGTGATGTGATGCCATAAACAAGGACTCTGCTTATGTTGTCATTGTTTAGGATTATGTAAACCTTTCTCCCTCCCCCTCCTGAAATCTATAGTTCCAGCACAGAAATATGAATGTTCTAGTTTTATTAATAGCATTCTTGGCTTGATTTTCCTTTGCAATGTTTGTTGGTTTAGTTTTGCTGCCAAGATTTTCTGAAAAACAGCTCAAGCTTATTTATTTACAGTATTAGTCTGCAAAACACAAGTAACGTTTGATCATTAAACCCAAGAGCTGTAGATGCTAATTATGTATTTGTATCTTACAGTTTAGTCACAGATGGAATAGAATATAAAGACGATAGAGTCGTGATGCTTCTGTGTGTCATTCAGGCCTCCGTTTTCCTCCGGGCTCTCAGGCTTTCTGCAGGACAGACAGAGGGAGGATGCTCAGCAGAAGAAGCAAAGCTGCCAGAGAAAGAGACGAGACATTATTCAGAAAAGCTTTCTCTTCTTTCACCTTCTGTCTGTGGAAGAATAGCATTGATCACGCAATTTCTGTGTGAAGTCCTGCAGCAGATTTTGACGTATTGACGTTGGATGTATTGGTTCATGTGAGCTTTCAGGTAGAGGTGGAATAACAGACGTATGACTGCACACTTACCATGAGGCTGCACGGCTCCGCCGCCTCCTGTCGGTGGCGTGTTGCTGGAGACTGCTGTGGGTTCAATGGTCGGATTGATGCTGCTGCTGGGGTCGGTGAAGTCCATGGGTTCACTGATCAGGGCAATACTTAAGGGACCAAGTCCTAAGGAAGTAAACCAGTAAAATGGTCTGTTGTGGACTTCAAGCATGCCTAATGTTTTACAGCTCAATGAGACGGGTGTAGAAATGTCTCATGTTTCTAAACACATCACAACACACCCATGTCGATGGTTCCATTCCCCAGGAGGACAGAGAAGGTGGTGTTCATAACTGGGATGGTGAACTCGCACTGGATCAGGTTCCCATCTGCCAAGCCTTGGATGTCAGTAGCTGTCTGTAAATATGAAATAGTGCAGAAATAAAATTCACCAAATGAGCTGTAAAAGTGTTATAGTTAGAATAATATGATGTCCAGGGAAGTTGGGTCATATCTCTGTAAAAAATAAATCCTCACCATGTTGCTTGGAATGATGGTGTCATCGGTGTTGTTCATCTCCACTTCGCTGAAGATGAACGTGTCATTGTCTGAAGGGTTTTGGCCGCAGATGAAGCCCATGGCAGTCGCCTGAGGAGCAGAGAGGGATGAGACCGTCTGCAGCAGGTTCACAGTGGTTTGTTAAAGCGTGACTGCAGTTTAACAGAGAGATGCAGTCTGACGGACATTCAGCAGAAGCGGATGGGTCCACAGTGAGTACTGTAGATGCTACGCTGCCTCCTGGACCGGCTCAGCGTGGGCCAGTTCAGTGTTTGGTCCAGCTCCTGTCTGATGCCTTAAATCCAAGTGTGTCTCACTGCCCCACATCCTTTTGGTCCGCTCTTTCACGTGATCTCAACTGTTTTAGTAAAGTGCATTTTACCTCCGACGCGTTGGCGATGAGCCCCAGTGCGATGTATCCTGACGACTGCCCGCTGAGCTGAATGGTCAGGTTGGTGCCGTCGGAGTCCATGGGGGGGCTGGCGATGCCCGACATGAACAGACACGTCTGGTTCTCAGCCGGGTCACAACCAGCTGGCAGCTCCACACACAGCTTGGTGACTCCGCAGCCGGAGCCAGTGATGTTCAGCTGGAGGACACACAAACACAAGCACAGAGGGGAAGGCAGGTAAAGGAGCTTCTCTAGAGGCTCAAACAGAATGAGGCTACGTAGATGAAGGTGGCCGACCTGTGTGCTGCTCTCCATGACGTCTGCTTTGGCCAAGGCTGCGAATGTGATCATCATCACAGCGACCGACATCAACAGTCTTCCCTGCATTTCTGAGGAAAACGCACAAAAGAACACAACTCAACAAGCTATGGTGTAAATAACACACTACCAATGTTACCAAGTGTACAACAAATATGGTCATTCTAAAATTGTAGGACAGTTAGGAAACCCTCCTATTTCAGTTAGGAGGGTTTTGCATTTTATTCATTAATAGACTACAGTTAAAAATATTATAAAGCAGCTTGTTCTAATTAAATGTCTAAAACTAAACATTCAGTTTAATCCGATTCTGTAGTTTGTTTAGTATAACTTTAAATGGAACCATTTTAAAATAAAATAATAAATAATTACATCTGACAATCAGATTCAGACTTACCTGAGCTGTAATGGGCCAACGCTTTGGACAAGGACCTGCTGCTCGCCTTGATGTTCCTGCTTCTGTGGACGGCTCGGAGTCTGGGATTATTTAAATGAGCGGAGGTCAGCGCTGCCGCTCAGAGGCGGTGGGAGAAGAATGGGACGAGCTTCATCCTACAGGGTGTAGCTGTGGAGGCATCACCTGGCTGTGGGCCCTCAGGTGTCCGTGTCCTTTGTTGCAGCCTTGTCATTGTTGAGGCTCTGTTTGGTTCATTTGTTGAACCCACATCAGCACTTTTGTCGAGAGTTTAGTTCACAGCCTACAGTACTGAACATGATCTCCATCCATGGTTTCTTCTGTCCCCGTACTATTAATAGAACCTGATAAAAAACGAAGCATCCCTGACTTTAAATCATTTATTATTATTATATTATTCAATGTGAAGCAATCACAAGCTTGCAATATATTTGTAGCACAGTTATGATGCAGAAAAAACAGTGCAATTAGAAAGTATTGAACGCAGTAGTTTTGTTTGGTGGTTTTCAGTAGTACGTAGGTGTTCTTTAGGCATCACTGCCTCTAGATAAACAAACAGTGTCACCTGCTAATGACAGACTGTCATGTATCATGGAAAATGATGTTTATACATGTGATTATGTGAGATAATCACCTCAGGAGGGCTTTGAACTGTATCCAGGGGGACTCTAAACAAAGAGCTGAAGGCCGTGAAGTAAACGCTCATTTAATATCGCTAAAGTTCACCTGCTCCTTTTCTCTGTGCAGCGCTTTTCTGTCTCCTTCAAGAGGCGAGACGCTATTCAGTTCATTTTCAAGTGAATTGTTTAAAGTTTAAAAGGACAATTGTAGCCGCGGGTCAGATCAGACTATGTCTACCGACATTCACGGTCCCAAGAGAGTGACTCGTTCTGAATGTTATGCCCTCTAGCGAGTGAGAAGGTCGACGATTTTAGTTTCTTTTTTTTTTTTAATCCCACAAATCAGTTGGTTCCTATCAAACCTTGTGGACTGCACACTGAGAATCATAAATAAATACTGAATTCTCCACACATGTATATATCATTATCCATGTGTGTACCTGCTTTGGATGATAAATATTTTTGATGCTGGCCTAAAGGAAATCCTTCCAAACAACTGTGAAAGTCATTGCTGTTAATATCCTGCAACGCTGTTTACAGATAAACAATCAACTCGTGTGATTTTTTAAATAAAGGAGTCTATGCGTCTATTTTGTTCGTTAGCAGATTGTTAATTGCTGCTTTTGTTCTCTTTGTGGAATATTTGACCATATTCATTACAGAGAACCACAGGCCTTTAAAATGATCATGTGTCAACATTAGATTAGGATCAGTTACTTGGAATAGGATGAGGCAGGCGGATGTCTGGGTTAAAGCAGGTTAGACCTGGTTACTGTCACTAAAGCAAAGCCAGCGTGAGATACTTTGACATGTGGATTTTAGTTCTGATCGTCTTTCTACCAATAGTTAAACGTAGCAGAGTAAAAGTAGAATTGTCTGAAATGTAGTAAAGGATAAACTGTCCTTAATCACGGTACTCGTGTTCTTCTTCTAACTGGAAATTGTGGGTTGACAATCCAGGACGTTGTGTTGCTGTAGTGTTCACTGTACGTCACATTATGACTATGGTTACGTCTTTTGCGTGGTCACGCGTTGTAATGACCGTAAATGAATCATGCCACAAATAAGAGTGACCCAGGTTTTATTATCACTTTATTTTTTGGCAGCTTCACTTGCTCCTATAGCACATTTGCAGTAAGAATATATATTTTTATTTTATTAACTAAAACCCAAATCTCAAATTGTCCATTACTGTGCATTTGACATTTACCTCATTTAGTCATTTACAGTAAGTCATGTTGCAGAATTTAATCTTAGCTGCTCGGAGCATCCGCTCAATGTTAATTTTCATATACACATTTATTTATAGCAACATTTTAAATATGTTTAAAATACAGAAAACCAATCTCTACATCTTTCAGTGCAGTGTGAAACGTGTCAGACCTTCTGCAGGATGCACAGAGAGACGAGGCTCAGGAGAAGAAGAAAAGCTGGCGGAGAACGAAACAAGAGAACGATGCATATTAGAAACACCACAGAAGAAATATTAATGCCAAAATTATTCACTAAATCTGGGTGATTATTTTAGGATTTTGAGAACATTTGGCCTGTATTGAGCATGACAGATGACACTGCCAACTGTGGCCATCAACAGATTGGGCATTACTCGAAGAAAAAAAAAAAAAAAATTCAAGAATTTTGTTTATTTTCTAAAAATCTGATGACATCTATACATGAAAATAAAAATGGATACCAGAATAATAAAAAGCTTTATTAACTAATCTTACAGTACCTTAAAATAACCAAAATATAAAAAAAAAAAAAGGTACAGCTTTATGAGCCGAAATAAATAGTATTTTTACCATAAGGATGAAGAGCAACACTGGCTCCGGTTGGTTTCTTGGTTGTTGGCACCAGTGTTGTGGTGGTGGTGGTGTTGGTGGCGACTGTGCCGTTGACGGTGGTGTTGGTGGCGACTGTGCCGTTGACGGTGGGGTTGGTGGCGACTGTGCCGTTGACGGTGGGGTTGGTGGCGACTGTGCCGTTGACGGTGGGGTTGGCGGCGACTGTGCCGTTGACGGTGGGGTTGGTGGCGACTGTGCCGTTGACGGTGGGGTTGGTGGCGACTGTGCCGTTGACGGTGGGGTTGGCGGCGACTGTGCCGTTGACGGTGGGGTTGGCGGCGGTGGGTGGGGTGGTGGGGCTTAGAGGAGAACTACTCACAGAAGCGTTAAACAGATCCAAGTCACCTGAAAAATTAAAGCAGGGGTTCAAACATTATGAACTTCATGACAGTGGACTAAAATGTCATCAGATTGAGGGGGAACAGTCTTGTCGCAACATTCAAATACACGACAATAGTGCGAGTACATTTTCTCCCAGTGAATTAGTAACATTCTACTTTACTGATTATGATGCAGCTTGTCTGACGTCTGTCTACTTACTTGTGTTGAATATGGAGGAAATGTTAGCAAATGTGAAGTTGAACGTGCAATTGATGAAATCACCAGTCACAGAGCCTTGGTAATTTATCATTATCTGGAGAAGAGTAAGATTATGTCACTAAAACACACGTCCAGTTCCACAACTTTAGGCTTCCACGTTTTCTGGCTAAAATGACACTTTACGATCAACATAAAACCATGCTTAACAAAAAAGAGCAGTACTATTAATGCTGTTGTTTCTAGCTCACCATTTTGGTTAAAGTGGAGGTGAAAGAGACTGTGTTGTTATTCGAGGTGTTGTGGCCACAGGTGAAATTCGCGACGCTATTCTGAGAAAAGAAAGGAGACAAAAGAGACCGCGTTAAGGCTGAAAGATGATGAACGCTTACAAATGTTCAGTGCACCATCTGCTCTATGCATTTCTGTCACGTTGAGTTCCCATAAAACCATAATCTTAAAAAAGGTCCAGACATGATCGATCTGCAGGTTTTCTACAGATTTCATTCACTAGGATTTCATTTAGAACTTCTGCAGACTGGACAAGGTTTCAGGTTACATTTATGACGTTCAAGATAATGATGGCAACAGTTGTTCCAAGTGTGGCATTCAGGTTTTCTTTAAATAGATTCAACACTGTTAATGCTCTCACTAGTCTCCTGTTACCAGTCCGCATGCTCATTTAGGAATCATGTAGAACAGCTGTACAGTATTTTGCCGTTTTGCTCATGTTTAAATTAGTTTGAATTAAAAACTAAATATTTTGTCACCCTTATTTAAAGTCATTATCACTTTTGGGTAAATTATTTTAGTTTAATCTAAGATTGCAGTGATTTGTTGTAAACATCTTCATTGTATAGGTTTACAGTGTTCAATAGTAGCCTTAGACAAACCTGTCAGGATGAAACATGGACAAGCCTGTTCTCATTTGAACCCAGGCTTCAATGACAACTCTCAGCAAACAACATTAAAAAATGAGGTTTACTGCATGTTCAGCTTTGGCTCTGCACAAACACGCCAAAAACGCAATGAGTCCACCTTCTGTAAACTCAGGGCTCAAACCATTTCTTTTCAGACGACAAGAAGGATGTTTGCAGTGTGGAGCAGCATCGAGACGTCCAAACACAACATTCTCGTAGGTTTAATGACGGTAGGTTTGTGCGCCAGCCCAGATCCCTTACAACATCCTCGTTTGCATCCTGTAAAGCTTCAATAGCACGGCTCATTGGGAAATACAAACGTCTGCCAGATCTTTGTTCCTACAAAGTTCTGGCAAATTTATTAATAATTTACTTTTAATTAAATTGTACTTTTTCCCCTACAATAAAAGCAAGAACATTTGATGATCAACCTGTAATATTTAAGTCACATTATTTAACAAATTATAGCCTGTATTTGTTTTTATGTTACAGTTTTAATGTAAAACACGCATTCTGAGCTACCCATGCTTATATTCCACTGTTTCTGGGCGATTGTACCATTGATGGCTCACTGAGCTGCAGTGTGATGGATCCTGATGAAGTTCCACTGAGTGTGAAGGACAGGGTGGTGGTATTGTCCATGGAGACATTGGCCACAGATGCAAACAGGCAGGTCTGGTTTTGAGGACTACAGCCAGAAGGTGATGTCACACACAGGTGAGAGGCTCCGCACCCTGACCAGGTGTTGTTCCCCTGGTTTACACACAAACAGTCAGTCACACAGGCACATATGAAATACAGTCACTTCACCTTGATTTTTAGAATGCTTATAATTAGTCAAAGAAAAATATTTAGGGATTTTACAGATAGGTGCACATGTAATAGAGTCTTACTCTACCTGGAGTACAGATATAACTGTGTTTATAGTGTAAATTATTGTTAGTAGCGCTACTGGAAGTGGACCGGAAACACACCTGTGCCATTCCTGGCGTCACAAACGCCATCAAGACCAGCAGAATCAGCCGTCCCTCCATTCCTGACAGGACGACATGAGAACCTTTCATTAAAAGTTAAAGCTCATAACATTAGAGCTGAAATTTGAAAAAGATAATATATAAACACTGCTTCACATTTGGTGGTTTCCACCCTTTACACCCACACATAAAAGGCAGTTCGAGTGCAGATCGTAAGACGCGTCTCCAGTCATTCTGCTCGATTTTTGATTTAGAGATTGCAATTTAAAACAAAGACACATCTGCTTTTATAAATTCAATTGTATTATATTTTTTTAGCTACAAAACAGCTTGATATACCGGATATATTTATATTAAAAATAATTTAAATAAGACTCAAGTTTTCAGACTTACCCGAGTTTAGAAGGTCAAATGTTAAGAGTAAAAGGTTTTTAGTCCTGCGTCAGCTTCTCACTTGTTTGACCCTTGGAAGTGAACAGGTGTAAACCTCAGCGGTGATGGAGGTACTAGAGAGGGAGGACCTCTGGTCCTGGAGGACGGGCTTCTCAGAAGTCACCTGACTGACAGACTACCTGCTGCAGGCGTGTGACTGAAACTGCAGAGACACTACTTTGAAGCCTATTTTGCCACTTCCACTTCCTTCCACTAAGGTGGAAGGAATTGTTTAGTTTTTGTAACACTGGGCAAGAATCAGGACTTCTATCAAGATACTGTAGCATTAATTACATTAAAATGTTTTTATTGGATGTACTGTATGTACAGATCCAATGAACACAGCACAGGCATCACAGTCACTGCCTCACAGACCAGAAACACTGATGGTTCCAATAGTTACACTAATTGAAAACAATTAATCTCTCTAGAGGAGAAAAACACTGTTTCACCTTGAAAATAACAATCATCCTTCAGTTTTTAACGCTTCCTCAAGATATGAGCCATCACAACACAGTAAACATTAATAATAAAGCAAGTACAACGCTGATGACGCCAGAGACACCATATCCAAACAGACAAGGCAGCTGGGCATCGCTCCACTAAATGCTGTGCAGCGATACAGTCAGTAACTAATCAATCATCTGTTTGTCCTAATTCGGCATACATAATCTACAATTTATCCAAAAGCGTGAAGTTAACTACAAAACAGTGAAGCATTTTTCAGTATATTGATTAAATGTACTAGAAGCTGCTATTAATCTTCTGGGCTTGAAACTCATTCTGCAGACCCAGACTGATCAAGTGTCGTTTGTTCCCATCAATTCTTCTGAGCAGGGTGTGACCCGGCCGCCCAACACACGAGTCAGTTCCCAAAAACTTCACACAAAAGGAAGAAGTATCTTTATGAGGTCAGCAGATAAGAATGAAAAAGGGAAGTTTTTATCATTTGTGAAAAAAAAAAAAAACAATAAAAAAGGCAAACTGAAAGATTGCAACTGAATTGAACAGCACTGGCCTTTACTTCCCCTGGAAGTTCAAGATAGAAATAAAATCATGCTAGTACAATAAATCAACAAAAAGAAATAATAATTTCAAATATCTTAAAAAAATATGATTTTTTAAAAGCATGTTACAATTATTTTTTCCTAAAAAAAATTTAAACTTGCAGCTTAAATATTTAATTATAAGCTGGACTTAGTATTAGGTTTGACTTTTGTTCCATCAGTGTTAAAGCGCTATCTTAAACTCAACTTGGGCAAATGTATGAAGGAATCTCCTTCTATACATTTTTGTATAGAAGGAGATTCCTAGGATCCCTTTTACTAGCAAATTATGTGTTTATCCGAATCTTTTCCCAGAGACTGAGTCATTGCTTCAGGGCTGTTAATAAATACAAACACACCCACACGGTCATAATAATAGAAGTACAGACGCACTGGGAAAGAACAGTCAGTGCCACAAGCTGCTACAGACTTCCTACTTACAGAACAAAGACACAGGGGCAGCAGAAACACGGGTCCAGATCCCGAGCACCACAGAAGGAAACACTGGAGCCGTTCAGACCCAGTCGTCTTCTTCACACCTACTCTGAGGACGGGTCCAGTCTGCCTGACTCGTCCACCACCAACAGGTGCCGTGATGACGAGCTCATCAGTGTCACTCACTTCACCTGCTCACAATTAACAGACACACACAGCAAGACCCAGGGTAACTCATGCACGTCTTAAAGGACACAATGTTGTGTTACCATGGCAACAGCAGACTATAAAGTCCATCCGGAGAATTTTCTGTTCAGTTTATTTTAAAACTTTAGAACCAATTAACAAAAACTCAAAAGTTAAAAGTCATCTCAAGGCACAAAATTTAAAAATATACTACTCTAAAAAACAAATTCCACTTTTTAATTTGTTAATTCATAAATAAATATTTCATAAATAAACAGAAGGAGGACTATTTCCAGCAGAAGTGAATCATTTTAAGTAGCTTTAAAACAGCTGATCTGAGCCAAGCAGAGCGTTAGCCCGTGGTCGAAACCCTCTCTGTTCATGCTCCTTCCCCCTCGTCTCACTCTCTCCATCCTCTCTCCTGTTCCCTGTCTCCTCCTCCTCACCCACTCTCCTTTCACACTGCCCCCTCACTTCCTCACCCCTCTTCCCTCGTTTCCCGTCTGTCACCCTTCGGTCGTCATGCAGAGGCCTCTCCTGCCTGCATTCCTGTGTGTGCTTCTCCTGCTCCGTTTCCAAAGCCTCTACAGCCGATTTAACACTCTCCTGAGTTTGTATCCCTTTTTCCACTTCTGGACATTTTTCCAATTTAGATTTGTGCTTTTTTTCTTCTTCTTTTTTCTTCCGTTCATTCTCTTTGCTTTTTTTCTTCTTCTGCTCCTCTTCAACCTTTTTGTCCAGTTTCTCCTCCAGGAGGTCCAGCTCCTGCTCCAGCTCATGCAGTTTCTTCGGATCCGACTCCAGATCGTCTTCGATCTCCACCTCCACCTCCTGAACCTCCTCGTACTCCTCCACCTCGATGCCGTCCATTGTTTTCTGCAGCTGTGTCTTCACCTTGTTCAGCTCCAGCAGACCTTCTTGAAGTTCTTTACACACCTCCCTGATCTTGGCAGCAAACTGGGTTTTGGCCCCTTTGCGGAGCTCGTGGGAGTCTTTGGCGAGGAAGAAAACGTCCAGAGCCAGGAAGAGCGCCGCCATGACGCCCGTGGCCACGCTCACGACCCTGGCACCTTTGACGGCGCCGCCGGCAGCACGCAGAACCTGCACGGTGCTGATGAGCTTCTCAGTGTTGATGACCAGGGCTCTGCCAGCGCTGCCGCCTGCCCTCAGTACAGTCTTCACATTGTGGTTTAATGCCTTTTTGGCAGCCTGTTGGGAGTAGCGCTCAAAGTCCCACTCCTGCAGGGTGTCCATACCTTCCTACACACGAAGACAGGAGAGCAGCAGGGCTGTGTCATTAAAGGTTCATGGGACTCAGGATAAACATTAAACTCTGGATCATAAAAAGTGTGAGACTGGATTATTTTTTTATCCTCTTGATCTGGATCAAGAATTTGAAATCACACATTCCCTCACCTGCACAAACTCCAAGCACTCCCTGATGTCGCTGATCTCCTCCTCGTAGCCCTGGATCATCTTCTCCACCTTCTTCCTGTCCATCCTGGAGTGGACCGTGTCCGTGATGTTCGCCGTGGCCGAGGTGATGCCCCCCGCCGTCGCCACGCTGATCCCCACCGCCGTCACGATCACGGAGGCGCCGAACGTGAACGGGGCCAGAATGAGCCCCGTGATGGTGGCCACGCTGCCCGCCACGCTGGCCACGCCCCCGCCCACGGCGGCCGACACCGTCTTCCTGTGGAAGTGGTCCGCAGCGTCGGCCAGAGACAGGAGCTCCAGGATGCGGCGCTGCAGGGACGCGCCCCGCTGGTTGAAGAGACGCACGAAGACACGGGCCGCCAGGTAAACACGGTCAGCCGCCTGCTCCACGGCCCTGGGGACACAGGGGAGACGTGGGGGGGTTGGAAACTCACTGCAGCAGCGGTGCTGAGTAACTATGGCGGAGAAAGGTGGACATATTGCTAAAACAGCCCTGCATCCGTCTTAAATGCTCCTAAAATATGAACACGTGAATAAAAAAACAACACCAATATCATAATAAATCAAAAACTGAATTAAAAGCTTTACGTTTCCTCGTCGTCCTCCTGGAGGTTTGACGTCTCGTACCACTCTGTCCAACCTGAACACCAGCAGCACAAACAAGACTAAAAGTTTTTGGTTTCACTTTAATTATCGTCTCATACACGTGTGATGTGATTCCTGATTGTAGCACTGACCTTTTACTGCACTCCACCACTCCATCAGCTCATCCCCTTCCTGAAAACAAAGTCCTGTCCTGTTAAGACAACTGATCTTTGTCTGTATGCTGTGAAACACAAGCCGAAAACCCACCGGCTCAGGTTCCACTTTAGCCCCAGGAGGGTTGTGTTCACCGGGGCACGCTGCCATCTCCACAGGCTGGAGCTCGACTCTGCTCTCCTGGAAATCAGGAGAACAGTCCAGCTCTTGCATCAGACTCACCAGGCCTCACTTAATGAAGAGTCACGTAAAGGTTAGCATGACGCTGACCTGTGCTGGTCTCAGCTCATGCAGCTCCACTTTATCCTTATTAACAGGCATGTCGTCTGAAGTCTGTGGTAGGAGAATCATCAATAAAAGCTTGAACTTGGGCAAAGTTGCTCACAAGCAGGAAAAGCCCATTCAAAAATGTATTTGTAACTAAATACCTGTGAAGATAAAGTAACTTCTGGTATTCTGGGAAAAGTCTTCTTGATTCTAAAAGAGACAACCTGCAAATATTCAAACAGAACAGAAATAAAATGTACAATTAATGTAAAATATGTTAAAATTCACCATCCGTGTAAAATATTGTCAGAAAGTTACAACTGTTATTTTGGACGTGTCTGTCTTTACATACATGTCCTGTTGTTACTGTGTTAGGACTTTTTTATTCATTTTAAGCAGCCAACCGCTCACTTGTCTCTGCTCCTTGATGGTCCTCCTGCATCTCAGCTTACTGTTTTCTGATGCCTCTGTGTTTCCTGCTTCCTGTTACACGAAGGCAAACATGCTTTAGTTTGTTATTGATACATATTTCTGTCCACTATAGGCAGATTTTCCTTTGTAGCGGCCATGAAGGCAGATACCGGTTGTACCTTTGATGTGCCTGTAGCTTCAGAGAGGTTTTTCTTGCTGGCCAACACTTGACTAGTTGCTGAGAAGTCTCCCTTAAATGCCAGAAACATGTTTTAATATTTATTATTAAATATTACTTTATCATCAGAGTATGAGGTTGTAAGTGAACTGTTTCATGCAATTACAAATTTAAATAATCTACTTTGAACGATATATATTTTTTAAATTACTGCTATAGTTTATGTGAAACAGAAGATGTTTTTTGACAGTGTTCACCTCTGCAGCGTCAGGGAGACGCTCCCAGCTGCTGGACAGGGCATTTGTTGCGCTCAGCGGGTCCTAGAGAAGAGAAATGGACTTTAACATTCGAAGTTTTAGTTATATCCACATTAAAGTGGATTGAGCTTATCTTTGAGAGCCTCTTAAAAGCAATGGCCACCTCAGTAGCGATGGAGCGTGGAGCTGGCTGCAGAGGCTTTCTGAAGGTGCCTGTACATGGTCGTGTTTGACCCTAAAACATGAAAGGAAGCACATCAGTAATCAACCAGACGCAGAACAGAAACGGGCAGAGAGCAGGACGAAGCGGCACCTGTACCTCTGAGCTGGCTGCTTCTAACAGATTTTCCCAACTCAAAGATAGTTTCTCATCCTCATCTGTGTTTGGTTCCTGAACACAAAGAAAAGGGTTTTATACCAGAGATAAATATTATTGTTAAACTTTAAATTTAAACATTTCCCCCAAATAATCCAAACTCGTCCTACTTTGAGTTGGTGAAAGGTTTGATGAAAGATTTAAGAAGGCTTAATTACAGTTTGTGGTTAAACAAAGGCTGACACTAACCTCATCGAACAGCTTGTCAGTGCTGGCTGATCTTTTTATTAATCCAGGTCTTTTCCTCACCTGAAAGAATCAAAATCATTTTCCTCTGTTACCACTTTTATTTGATCTGTAATGTTAACATTATTGCAATTTGTAGCTGCCTTTAATTAAATATGGCTGGAAAATGAACATATAGACTGTTGGAGAATTGATTTTTCACATTTTTAGTCGGTTCCATTTTTATAACTTGGGACCATTAAAAAAACGTTAACTTCACAACAACAGTGTCAGTCAGATTCTCACAGCTAAAGGAAAACAGATTTTCATTCTTCACATCTTGCTCCTAAATTAAAACGTCCACGTCACGTTCAGCTCTGCTGCAGGACTATTAAAGGCTTATCTTATCTTATCTTATCTTATCTTATCTTATCTTATCTTATCTTATCTTATCTTATCTTATCTTATCTTATCTTATCTTATCTTATCTTATAGGAGGCACTGGCCTCCAGCAGAGGGCGCTGCAGCTGCAGCTAAATGATGCTGGAGCGTTTTTTTTTTGAGAAACACCTGTGTGTAGGTTTGTGGGGTGTTGTCTGCTCACCTTGGTGGCGTTACTCCAGTCAGTGCTCGGCTCCTCGTCAGTGTCCACATCCTGAAACACAGACTGATGCTGTGCAAAAACAAAATGTTAAAGTTGTTGTGTGATGATGATGTAGAGCTTTAAAAATAACTGACTCTAGATTCATGGCTCACACGTGCTCAGTTAGGGTAGGGATCATGTTTGTTTCTGCAGGATTAGCTGTAGGGTCTGTTATTAAAGGTACTTTAACCTCAGCCTCTAATAGCAGGTGTCGTCACACAAACCTGCTCACCTTGTTTTCGTACGTCATGTTTTTACTTGTGTCAAGGTTTTTATACTTTTGACAGTGAGGGTCAGGGTCAGTGCTGAGTTAATTATGGTACAGTATGGACACAAACCAAACTCATTTGAATTTGAAGAGCACCAAGCCCTGAGGGATCTGAGTGTGCGTTGTGTAGAATGATGGTGTGTTTGATGCAATAGTTCTTTCTGTATTGGGCATAAATGTCCCACCTGTGTGTGTTTCTTTCTGCCTTCTGGCTTCCTCCTACAAGCCTCCATCCGTCCTGTTAGAGTCACACAGAAAGAGAATGTGATAAGTAACAATGAATAAATGTGAGATGTTTGATGTGCAGTAGAAGTTGGGAAAACAGCTGATCATTAGTAATGAAACTTAATATTCTATAATAAACGAGGTTTATCTGCTGAAGATCTTCTGGAGCAGCGTAGGAGTTCAGAATATCTATAAAAACATAAATATTGATTGAACAATAGGTTTTTACAAAGAAGACAAGTAAAGTGAAGCAGGAGAACAGCTGGAGCGCACAGCTGGATACGCGTGGCTCAGTAGGTGCGGGGAGACGTGACGTAAACAGGTCGGAAGTGGATGTGGAAGAACAGGGAAGCTCCACGGTGGAAAACAGCCCACGCCGCTGCTGAAACCACACTTTGTGAAGTTAATGTGTGGCTCAGAGTCACGCTCGGTTTATGTGTGTTGTCAGTCACAATATCGGCAGTCTCAGCCGTAAGTACACGATTCTCCAGTAGTACTGTAGCCCACTGAAGTACAACTACAGTATTCTGACTGCTGCTCTCAAACCAACTGTACAGTTGCTGTGGCAACTAATCACAGCCAGTGTCTGTACAGAAATACAGAAAAAGAAGCGCTGTCCTGTTCAGCTACTGCTGTAAAAGTCAAATGTGCACAAGTAACTGCACTTTCAGTTACAACAAAACCATTTGGAGAAGTGCTGCAACACACATTTCCCACATCTTTCGCCTGTTGCGCTACAGCCACGAACTCCACCCGGAACCAAAACAACCGGTGATAAGTCAAAGGAGCGGCGGGAGCAACGGCAGCGGCCGCCGCGGCTTCACCTACCGGAGGAACGACGCGTCCCACGCCCGCTTTACCGCCGCCGGGGTCGCACCGAAGCCACCGCGGCCGCTTCACGGACGCGACATTCCCATGAGTTTACCGCTTCACCACGGGCGCGCAGCTGCACGCACGAGACGTTCACGGGCGTCCGCAAAGCTCCGAAATACCAGCCTCACAGTCACCTGACGTTAAACGTGCAAAGCGAGGAAATAGACAATTACCTTCTTGAAATACGCAGAGACCCGGTTAGTATTTGTTAGAAATCTGTATGTGTGTCTACAGTACAGTTTTTACAGTTAAGTGAAATTCAAATATGACCTTCATCAGTTTGTCAACAAGATGGAGGGCGTGTGTTGGAGCTGAAAGCATTTCCTAATATGAATGCATTTACAGTTAATCCTTTGCTGGTTAGAACATTGTGATAAAGACAATGTTTCGTCATAATGTTTTCCAGCCTCCTGTGAGTTCCTTTAGCCAACGTGCCAGGCCCTGGTCACACCCGCTGACAGGCCTGTAGCTTCTTGCTAAGTTAGACAGAACCGCTCGAAACTCATATGGGGTCAAAAAGTTTTGAATTGGAGTCTGTTTCAATGGGATCCACTTTTATTTGTTCAGTGAGACCAGCACCACACAAAAGAATGTTCAATCATGCTGCATACAACACAGTAACCATGAATTATCAGTGGTGGAAACACCCAAAAGGTGAAGTTGCATCACATTTTATAAACAGTAAGTACAAGTCATGACTGGTGTTAAATCTGAGAGCGTACAAACAAAGACAGCATCACCTGGTGTGAATGAAAACCGTATTCACAGGCCTTCAACTAAGAGTAAATTCAAGTTTCCTACAATTATGAAATTCAGGATATGTCAGATTATTTGAATTGCGCATGCAGCACCGTCTTAGTTGCATGACTTGTACAGCTAAATGTACAGTCCGTCTGCCAGCTGGGCACCGGGCCGCGGTCCGGGTCCTCGGTGCCTGTCTGACCTCGCTCCGTCCCTTCTCAGTCCCGTTCCGTCCTCTCTCCTCTTCCTCCTTTTCACCTTCTCGCCTCCTTCTCTCTCACACGGCCTCCTCGTGTCCTCCCCCCTCCTCCCTTGTTCCTCCCCCCTCTGGTCCCGTGTCACAGCCATGGTCTGGAATGAATCCGGTTCCTTCATGCTGCTCCTTAGGCCTCTTTCTAAAACCTCCTCTGCCGAAGCTCTTGTCTGACGTCGATGAGACTCTTTCCTCAGATCGCTTTTCATCCTTCCTTCTGTCTCTGACTCCCTTCCGTCCTCAGCCTCTGTCAGCTCTCTGCCTTTTTGCGTCTCCCTCCTGTTGCCTTCTCCTCTGGCAGCTCTCTCCATGTTGCTGCTGTCGTTCTCTTTCTCCTTATCACTTCCTCTTCCTTCACTCTTGCTGCTGCTGCTGTGCGCCTCCATGTGTTGGTTGAGAGGCTTCCACTCAGGCATGATGACTCTTCTTCCCTGTCTCTTCCTTTGGCCTGTTTCTCTGTCTATATTCACCCTTTCCTGTTTTATTGAATTATCTGATCTACTCCTGGTTTCTTTGACATGCACTGTTTTCTCCTCAGCTGTTTTTTTATTGTTTTCACTATGTTTTGTTGCTTTGTCTAGTTTGCTCTTACATTTTTCTTTTTGATTCTTGGTTCTTTTGCCTTCTTTGCTTCCTTCCTGAGATTGTTGTTCGAAGCCATCTTTAGCTGCTTTAACACTTTTCTCAGTTTCCTCAGGAAGCATATGTGATTCAGGGGTGAGCCTCCCTTCAACCTCATCTTTATTCTTTTCATTCTTCCTATTGTCTTTATTATTTTTCTTTCTTGACTCCACCTCCTTTATTTCTGAAACCTCCTTTTCCTTTTTGCTTTTTTCCTTTGTCTCGTTCCATTTTTCTTTACCAGTTTCTTTTTTACTCTTCTTCTGCTCCTCTTCGACCTTTTTGTCCAGTTTCTCCTCCAGGAGGTCCAGCTCCTGCTCCAGCTCATGCAGTTTCTTCGGATCCGACTCCAGATCGTCTTCGATCTCCACCTCCACCTCCTGAACCTCCTCGTACTCCTCCACCTCGATGCCGTCCATTGTTTTCTGCAGCTGTGTCTTCACCTTGTTCAGCTCCAGCAGACCTTCTTGAAGTTCTTTACACACCTCCCTGATCTTGGCAGCAAACTGGGTTTTGGCCCCTTTGCGGAGCTCGTGGGAGTCTTTGGCGAGGAAGAAAACGTCCAGAGCCAGGAAGAGCGCCGCCATGACGCCTGTGGTGACGCTGACGACCTGGGCAGCTTTGATGGCGCCGCCCGTGGCTCCCAAGAGCTGAACGGTGCTGATGAGTGTGGTGGTGTTGATCATCAGCTCTTTCCCGGCCCGGCCGCCCTCCTTTACCACATGCTTGATACTGTGATTTAAAGCCTTTTTGGCAGCACTTTGTGAATACCGCTCAAAGTCCCACTCCTGTAGTGTGTCCATACCTTCCTACAGGAGGTACAGAAACAAGGCTCAGTGCTGTCTCACACAGACAGGTTCTTTACCACTAGGTCTCCTAAAGTGGTTGGACCCAACAAAGGGCTCGGTTTCCTGCCTATGCTTTATGTCAGTAAAACTGACCCATGGGTTCTTGTTGCCTGCAGAGGTTGGAAGCCCCAATGTTCAAAGCAGAATCTGGAGTCACACATTCCCTCACCTGCACAAACTCCAAGCACTCCCTGATGTCGCTGATCTCCTCCTGGTAGCCCTGGATCATCTTCTCCACCTTCTTCCTGTCCATCCTGGAGTGGACCGTGTCCGTGATGTTCGCCGTGGCCGAGGTGATGCCCCCCGCCGTCGCCACGCTGATCCCCACCGCCGTCACGATCACGGAGGCGCCGAACGTGAACGGGGCCAGAATGAGCCCCGTGATGGTGGCCACGCTGCCCGCCACGCTGGCCACGCCCCCGCCCACGGCGGCCGACACCGTCTTCCTGTGGAAGTGGTCCGCAGCGTCGGCCAGAGACAGGAGCTCCAGGATGCGGCGCTGCAGGGAGCCGCCCCGCTGGTTGAAGAGACGCACGAAGACACGGGCCGCCAGGTAAACACGGTCAGCCGCCTGCTCCACGGCCCTGGGGACACAGGGGAGACGTGGGGGGGTCGATTGGGCTTTTATTAAAACAAATGATGAGCTCACACAATAAATATTCCACTTACATTTCCTGATCCTGCTCCTGGATATTTGACATTTCGTTCCACTCCGTCCAACCTGGAAACAAGCAGCACTAACGGGTTTCATTCAAGGTATGTTCTAAATATTTATGTTTGTGTAATTTACACACCTACTACACTAAACACCACAAACTGCTACTGAACCCGTACTGCTTCAACATTGATGACTGCGGTACCAACCTTTAGCTGTGTTCCACCACTCCATCAATTCATCACCTTCCTGTAAACAATGAGCACATTAACTGTGATGTACCGTGGAAGGTTTTATCTCTATTGTGGCTGCAGGTTTTTTGTGGTCTGAGACAGACAATAATTATTTCTTCATGTCATTGTTATAATTGCATCATTTGTGTCAGACACATTCAATCTAATTTAAAAGTTAAGCCACATGTAAATAATATTTCACACACACAGTAGAACACACCTGCTCAAACTCCGTAGGGTGGTCTCCTGTTGGGTAGGCTGCCATCTCCATAGACTGAACCTCTATCGAGCCCTCCTGGAGAGCAAACATTACATTCAGACGCAGTTCACACAGTTTGATTTATAATCTGATTAAGCAAATTTGCCTCTTCAAGGTTGTAATAGATGCAATAAAACATCACAAATGACAGTAAAATTCAACAAGATCATTTAAAATATAATTGTTTAATCTGTAACAATCTACTTTAGCTGCAGATGCATGAAATGAATAATGATAAAACAGTGTAACTAACCTCTGCTGGATTCGATTGTCGCATCTCATCGTTGTCCTCAATGATGGGCGTCTTATCTGAAGTCTGTGGAGTGTAAAAAAAACATCAATGCTAAAGCAAACTTTTGATTTTGTATTAAAAAACATATTGGACTACAAAACAAAACAGAGGCAGTAATTACCTGAGATGATGAAGTAATCTTTGGTATTTGTGGAGGAGTTTGCCTGATTCTGAACGACACCACCTGAGAATATTGAAATAGAACAAAGCTAATTCAGATCAAGGGTAAACAAGAAAAAAAGACTTGAACCTTTAGACTTCCATTTATTTGAAAATGTGTCCAGAGCTTTTTCATAGAAATAAATAACTAAACAACCAAATCATATATAAAAAATCAAATCAATAATAAACCTGCTTCAAACGTGTTTGGCAAAAAACATGTGACAAACTGTTTCTCTGCATAATTAAGGGACCAGCAACTCACGCGTTTCTTCCTCTTGATGGTCCTCCTGCATCCCAGCTCGCCTCCTCCCAGTTCCTCCATATCATCACTGTTCTGCAAAACAAGACACAAACATCTTTTCTATTGAAACAGATAGAGTCTAGCTAGTTGTCTGTGATTAGATGCATACTTTCAACTTTGTACTGTAAACTACTCAATTTATGGTAAACGCTAAATCAGCTCTTTCAGTATCGCCATGATCAACCAACATTACATCTGTTTCAACCACTTCTTCTCATACACCTTTATCATACCTGTGGTTCCCTAGTTTTTGGTGTCTTCTTGAACAGCCCAATGAACTGGACCTTTTTCTCCTGTAAAGTATAGAACACCAATCTGAGTTTTGGAATGTTTTCAACACTGTTCAGCAGGCTTGTGGCCAGTTCCACCTAGTTCATGCTCACCTCAGAGGAGTTTTCAGGACCATCCCAGCTGGAGGGCAGGTCCTCCTTGTTGCTGCGAAGATCCTGACAAAGAGAAATAAACTTAAACTCATATTTCTGTTTTATCGCTGTTAAGTATAGTTTGTTCACTCACCTCAGCTTTGTTGGAGCGTGGAGCTGGTTGCGGAGACTTTTTGAGGATTCCTGGTGGTGCTGTTTTCTCCTCCTATGACACATTCACAAGTTAAAAGCTAATCTGTGGTAGATTTAACAGAATGTGATGAACGTTACTACCTTTAACACGGTTGCTTTGAGCAGATTGTCCCAACTGGATGATATTTTCTTATCTGTGCTAGATTTTGACTCCTAAAGACAGGTAGGTTAGAATTCTGTGATCGGTGTCTTTAGTCGTCTTGATAAAGAAGGTACTGACCTCAAACACATCCTCAGTGCTGACCGATCTTTGGAATATGGCAGCGAGGCCTCTTTTCTTCACCTAAATACATGTCCCCCAATGAATGCAATGAAAAACAAAAGCTGCTTTATGTCACAGGAACAGAAAACCGTTTGTCGTTATCTGCTCACCCTGGTGCTGCTGCCTTCAGACAGCTCATCAGTGCTCATCACTGACGACTCCGTCTCGTCCTCCTCTGAATCCTGAAACACAGAAACAGAAGATGTAAGAAAACACAAAAACATAAAAACCATAAAACGATTTTAGATTGTTACTGAGGAACCAGTAACAAACACTCACCAGTGACTCCGTCTGTTGCCTCGATAGTTTCTGAGTCTTTTTCAGGATTTTGCCAAACAGCCCTGAACTTTTCTTCTGATAGATACAAAAAACAAAGCTCATTAAAAGACAATGTTTTATGTATTCACAAATAAATCAGTGACTGAGAAAACAAGTTTTAACTTTCTGACCTGTTTTCTCTCTGTTAAATTGTTTCCAATTAAGAGTTCAGTGTCCATAGACTTAGTCTGTAAAAAAGGAACATACGTATTTGGCAAAAAAAAAAGTGATCATATTAATTATTGATCTTTTCATTTTATTAATGGAAAGTATTGTGGAGAATTTCAGCAATAACTCACAAGAGGACAGATTATCAAGCGTTTGTAGCAAACGCAGAAAATGAATGTTTCAAGGTTTGTATCTGTACAAATTCACACCTCTGCAGATTCAGTAGTTTCTGTTTGTCTGGGAGACTTTCTGAATATTCCAGAAAATATTCCTCCTCTTTCCTAAAACACAAAGCACGAGTGAGCACGGGTCTTCAATGTTAAAGTTACACACCTTACAAACTGAACTGAACTGAAAGCTGCTCACCTTCGTTTGACTTTCATTAAGAGGTTCACCTCTGGTTGAGAGCTCGTCATCATACAGCTGTTAATAGAAAAGAAATTACTGTATCGAAAATATGAACCTGTAGATAAAAATACTGTACAAACGCTAGCAGAAAATGTGCAGATTACATCTGTGAAAAATGTTATCTGTTCAGTAAGAGTCTATATTTTGTGCTGAAAGCCTCACCTCGTCGTCTGGCAGGCTGTCAGAGAGCTCACTGTGCAGTGAATGTGTCGACTAAGAACAAGAGAAAAGTTACTCAGCTGACATGATTTTGAGCACAATCTGATATGAATCGCTGAACTGCACTAAAGCTGATTCTGTTTTTTAGCTGAGTCTCAGTTTGAGCCTGATGTAACAAGCTGGGTGTAGATGCAAACATTAAACAAAACACGAAGAAGCACCTAATTAATCTACTATAACTATCTTAAATGTTATTGAAGAAAATATTGGTGCAACATTATTAGCTTCAACTATTCAGAAACAGAATCTTAGTTAGTTTAAAACTGAACCTGATCTTACGTTTATGTCGTCGTTCTCTGACACATTTTCACTGTCTGACGTCTGAGTCTGCAGATGCTCGACATCCTGACACACAGGTTTTAACACAAATATAACAGTGAGTGCATCAGTGAGGACACATGTGGTTCCAGTGTTTATTGTTCTAAAATGTAAAAGGGTGAATGAGGGAACTTGGTGCTTACAATGTTTAAAAGCCAATATTGAACAATGACACATTACCTGTTTTTGTTTTCCACCTGTGTGAAGTTTGTTGGACTTTGGGAGGAAGACACTGAAAAATCCTCCTTTTTCCTGCCAAAAATCACACAAATTAGAATTCACCATCAGTGAATGTTACATAGAAATATTCATAATCCATAAACACCATAAAGTCCAAGCTCACGTTGGAGTTTTCCCAATGATCACTGTTACACGACCCATCGCTGATTAGAGACGCTACATTCTGAAAAAACAATGTTACTGTCAGGCAAGAGACTGTACATGATGCACGATAAATGCTTCATCTGATGTTCCTCCGTTGTGTGTCCGTCTACATCACCTCCTCAATCGAAGCAGCTTCTGCAGTTTTCACAACCTCTGTGAATATTTTCCCGCTGGATAATTCTCCTGTTTCCTGAAACAGACACATTAATAGTTTACACTCCCTCATGTAAAGCCTAGGTCACAATGTTTGAATAAACAAACAAATAAAAACTAGAAAATGGTGAATTGACTCCTGAAGAATAACTGAATAGAAACCAATAAGTATTTGTTTATGGTGGTAAGAACTAGAGAGAAGCATCCACTGATGTTAGACTTACAGCATCTGTCTTTGGAGGAGCTGGCTGCTCCAGTCTCTCTGGCTCATTTCTTTTTAGCTGCAAATGTCATTACAGATATAATTATTTATGAAAGTTACTTTAACATGAACAGAGGTGTGGTTTACCTGTGGCGGCTTTGGAGGAGGTTTAGGCTGTAAATACACAACAGAGCATTTACAATGTAACTCTAAAACAACTATCACAGTCATGATCCTCCCAACTTAGATTGTATAAATGGACAATTTCAGATTATTTACTTCTCAAATAAAATATTTTTAAAACAAGTACTGTACATGGTTGTTGTTAGACTCACAGGGCCTGGAGGTCTGAGAGCAGCTGGCTGCTCCAGTCTCTCTTGCTCATTTCTTTTTAGCTGTGAAAGCTACATCAGATTCAGTATAATTATTTAAGCGTCTATATTAAAACACACTCATGTTACCTCACAGAGAGGTTTACCTGAGCAGGCTTTGGAGGAGGTTTAGGCTGTAAATACACAACAATTATACAATGTGAGACCAGACTGTATAGTGTGTATTGTGTGTAGTGTTCGACTACATTACTGTGTTGTAAATATTACCTTTACAGGTTTCTTTTTGACTTCTGGCTTCACCATACATGCCTCCATCTGCTCTGGTAAAGAAACAAAATGAAGCTGAGCTGAGTCTGCTCAGGTGTGTGTGGGAGGAACCAAGCAGCACAGGTAGAGAAAACAAATGAGCGAGAAGGGGTGTGTAGGACACAAAACCAGGAACCGAGACGGAAAATGACGATAAGAACAGACCAGGGCCCGAGAGACCAAAACCAAAGCGGTCAAACAGAACAAAGGGCTAAAGAAGGAGTGTGACTGTGTGAACCAGCAACAGGACTGACACAAATGTGCAGCATAAACAAAATAAAAATAATTGAGACTACACAAAACCAGGTCACTTGTCTTAATGGATCACTCAGTAAAATGTTTTCATGAGTATCCAGTGATCTAATGTGTCCAAGGAGCTCTTAGCTAATTGTCAGATGGTCACATACAGTATTTGTAAATTTTTACATTATAATAAAAATAATAAAAACATATTAAATGAATATGAGGACACTTATTTGTTCTGGGCAGCATTTATATTCATGCTACCAATCGCCTCGTTGAAAGTTCCTGATTGCAGATTAGATCGTCAATAAGAACAACAAACATCATAAGTATCTTGACCAAATACAGATGAAATATCACTTTGATGTATAAAAGTCCTTTTTGCATCGGATTACATCTAATAAACAGTTAGCACACAAGGAGTGAACAGCTGGTCCCAAGCTGTCAACTAATTCCATGGAGATGAATGGATCTCATTGAATCTTACGGCCACATCTGGGAACCGATGCGTTGACAATGCCATGTAGAAGAAAAATATGTGTAGATATTAAAACAGTCATAGCTGATACACAGACAGATGCAGGTGAACTCACATGGAATTCAGGTGTGTCTGGCTTGAAGTCAATCTGTATTTGTACGCTTCAAAGCCAAACCTTTCCCTGGTCTCATGTTTCAAACTGGAGTGAAACTGACTAATCACTTTTAGATATGTCAACAATGAGGAGTGAAACCTGCAGTCAGTGTTTTTCCACTGTGTGAAAACAGTGGTCACCACTGAAAGATGAAATATATTGTTATAGCAGAAAAACAGGAGATATGAGATTACATTCCACATACAACATAGACAACAAAGAGGCTGCTGTTTAATTTCTGATCAGGTGAACCTCAAATGAAAGATGACCTGAAAAGAACCACAGGGAGATCATTTCAATGCATTTATAAAGATTTTCAAAATTAAAAATATAAGTAATATTTATCTTATAAATATTGCCCTGCGATGGACGGCGACCTGTCCAGGGTGTACCCCGCCTCTCGCCCATAGACAGACTGGGATGGGCTCCAGCACCCCGCATGGACCAACATGGGAATAAGCGGTAGAAAATGGATGGATGGACGTAACTCTTCTTTAAAATTATATTCATATAATTATAATAATAATTATTATTCATCATATTCATATCCATAATCAGCTGTTACACATGTACTAAAAACCCTATGGCCACAAGTGGGAACAGTTGGGAATGCAGATACATGGATGTGAAGGTGCAGGTGAACTCGCCTCAGAGTCAGGTCGAGTTAGCCGGTCAGCCAGTATCTACAGGGTTCAAAGCAAAACCGGGACTGAAACTGACTCAGCACTTTTTCCAATGACACACCGATACAAAAGCATTGGGAAACCTGCAGCCAGTACTTTTCCACTGCTTGAAAATCAATGCCTGCAGCATTAGTATGAAATATGAGGTTACAGCAGACAGAGAGAGAACATTCAAACTTCACAGAAACGCACAGCCAGCACCAGAGGTGGCACATCACCTCTCCCATCATCTTCATATACATGAAGGCACCACTGCTGCATGTCCATATAAGAATAAGAATAAGAATAAGAATAAGAAAACCTTTAATAGTCCCGCAGTGGGGAAATTACTTCTCAAAACAGCAGTACATGGTGGGTTTGCTAACATCAGGCCAACATCTTACACTGGAAAGTTAGTTATAGCCAGTGTCAACAACAACGTGGCTTCGTAGAAACAAAGTGTGCATTAAATGGCATCTGACAGTGTAATACTAAAAACTGAATACTAAATAAAAAGACTTTGGTCTACTCTTCCACAGTCAAACTATTTCTCCACGTGCTAGAGGGCTCTATCACTTGTGGAGAGCATCCTCACCTGCTGAATTACTCTGTGGTCCACTGCCCTCTCTCACCCACCCATCCCCAACACAGACTGTGCACACTCCTCCTCTCAGGATGAAGGTACAGGAGTGTGAAATGCAGGACTTCCAGATTCAGCAACTCCTTCTTTGCCTCAGTCATCAGACTCTTAAATGAATAACTTTCCACAATCATAGAATCTTGTGATGCTACTAACTCATGTTTTACTGTTTTTTAGATTTTTGACCATTTTAATGCAGTTGATAAGAAATAAAACTCATGGATTAAAAAACTTTAAATGTCAGAAACGTGGGAGCAATATCCACCTGCTGCATATTAATCATGGAAATCTGAAACCAACAGTGGACTGTGCAAAGGGCAATTTGATCAAGTTTATCTTGGGTATTAACTGAGCAAACACCAACTCTTGTTGTAAGAAGTGTAGAAGACTTTTTACATTTATTACACATTCTACAGTATATGCGTTCTACGGTATAACAAATAATAAACAACATGATAATAAACTCCTACCAGGGCACAAGTTAAAACAATGCAGTATAAAGAAATCGAGCTTGACTCAACCAACGAAGGGCAGCTGTTCTGTAGACTAGTTGTCTCAGTCATGTGTTTTTCCAGTCATTTCAGACATGTATGTCATGCATGTTCAGACAAGTTTACCTCCACTACATTCATCCACTGTCATTTTGTTACTGTACCTAATACCTACCTACCTAATAGCAGCTTAAACAACAAACTTCATTACTGTCTTTAATGGATCTAATGATCTTTGGCTCATAATAATTACTGCACCTGTTTATTTAATTCATTTAAACTTTACATTTAAATACTTACAATATACAAATACTTACTTACAATAACCTTCCAGTGTAACAATGCTTGCTCAACTATCAGAGAAGCAGTTACGAGACTTCATACCTCAAAAACCTTAGTTCCTGTCAGTAGTGTAAGTTACATCAGTCTAATTTTAGGAAGTTACTTCCTTAAAACACAAGTTTTACATGTATTAAAAATATAAACTGTGGTGAGTTGGTGCTTTGTCATGATCCCATTAATTCTCTTACATTAGAGATTTGATCAAACATATGCCCGGTTCTCAATGTCCTTCTTAAAGGCTTTTTTGATGCGGTCAATTTCATCATCATCGTCTTGCCTTTCTCTGTCCAAAGCAGCTTTATCGTTTTCTCCTTCGTTTCTTGGCGAGCCGGACTGCAGCTCCATTCGTATTCCGTTCAGTTCCACCAGACCATCATGCAGCTGTGTGGCCACCTCTCTAATTTTGGCAGCAAACTCAGATTTAGCCCCTTTCTTTAGTTCCTTGGAGTCTTTGGCCACAAAGTAGATGTCCATGCCTATAAAGAGTCCGGTCAGCACTCCTGTGGCCATGCTGGCGACCTGGACGGCCCTGGCTGCCGTGCTGCCGGCCACATGGGCAATCTGCACCACGCGCATGATCTCGTTGGCATTGCTTAAGATGGCTTTTCCTGCCATGGCACCGTCCTCATACAAATTGCTGGTAATCACGGGGAAGTCCTGATTATACGCGTGTTTTTTCATCTTGATCAAGTCAAACTTGCGCAGGTTTTCAATGCCCTGCTGAATGAATTTCAGGCACTTGTTGAGGTCCAGGATCTTCTCCTGGTAGTCCTCCACGATCTTCTCCACCTTCTTGCGGTCCATAGAGTTGTTGACCTGATTGGAGATGCCAGCACCTGCGGATGTCAGGCCGCCGGCAGTAGCCACGCCAAGCCCCACTGCCGTCACTATCAGGGAGGTTCCCATGGTAAAAGGGGCCAGAGCAAGGCCTGCGATGGTGGCTATTCCCCCAATGGCGCTGGTGGAGCCCCCAGTGATTTGAGCAATCTTTGTGTTCTTGTTGAACTTGTCTAATCCATCCGCGATACCGTTGAGGTCCATGACGTGTTGCCACAGGCTTTCAGCGCGCTCTGAGAACAGCTTGTTGAAGACTCGGATGCCTTTCTGCACCTTATCAGCGGTCACAGCAAAAGCTCTAAGAGGAGCATTAAAATGCAATATTAATATCTGGATTACTCAGGGCAATTGTTAATAACATTTTTCTTACTTGGCCTCTTCTTTCTCTGTCATGTCATCGCCTTTAGGCGTGTCTTCCCACGCTGAGAAGGCAAAGATACAGCAAGTAATAACGGATGTTGCCATAGCAGGCCTTCGTTAAACTGCACAAAAGCTAAGTCAAACTACAGAATGTTTGAACGGTAACTTACACTCCACCGTGTTCCACCACTCCATGAGATCTACATCCTGAAAAACACCATGATACTTTCACTGTCTTGTGTGATTGTCATTATCAAGGTTTTTAATTTGAGACCAACCTGACTGTCTTCAGGTTTTGTTGGCTCCACGTGGAGGTCATCCAGCTGTTCAAGCAAGGACCTGCTCCCACCTTCATTCTACAACAAAAATCATATATTACTACCGGTATCAGTACCAGAGAGAGAAACACATCTCAGAATTCTTTTTGATTTTTCCATCTACCTCTGCTTTGTTGCCCGCGGGTTCAGCCTGGGCGCTGCGCTGGATTAATTTAGCCTAAAATCAACATTAAGAAGACAATAACAAAAGGTGTTTGGCAACCTACTGTACAGTACATTAGTTAAATTAGTGACCTTACGAAGCAAACACGAAAAAATGTAACTGTAATGTTAACCCACCAACATAAAGCTTTTTCTTTTTTCTACATTTAACGTCATTTGCGCCTCTATGTTGATTAACCCAGAACACTGATGGACATTATCATAGCTCACATGTTGAGTGTTACCTTGACTTGAGGCATAAAAGGATTTTGTTTCTTCGGCTTCATGACTTTTACCTAAAAAGAAAAACAACATAATTACTCTACACAGTTCTGATATTCCACAATGTTCCTTCACACGTCAAAGAGAAGCAGCATAAAATTAGACACAACCTTCTCTGTTTTTTCCTCTTTCTTCTCATCTTTGGATGAAGACTGTTCTTGTTCTTTGGCTCGTCTGTCATCAGACACAGCCTACAGCAAACACCAACAGTAAAAATGTAGAACTAGATAATGAAATCAAACCAACTACTGTACAGTATTTACATGCATGTCTAAAACCAGCGAAGGTCAGATTATCTGCATTGCATGCTACAGTACATGCTTTACATTCTCATATAATTAATAATCACAAGCTCTAAATAATATTCAGGAGATGTCACATGTCATATTTGGCATGATTCTTGGATGCTTATTTCGTGTATTTGAAAGAAAGACATTAAAAAAGACATTGAGGGACTAAATGAATCCTCACTAAACCGCAGAGATGAAGATGATCTTACCGTTTTTTTTTTCACTGTAGATTTTATCCCATCTTCTCTGGCTTCAGTAGATTCCTCATCTTTAAGATCTTTATCATCCATTTGACTCTGCATAAACTAAATAAATAGAAGAGACTCTTTGCTCTACGTGGCCAGTGCTTCGGTCAGTACCAAAAATTTACCAAACTCTTGATACATATAGAGGACCTCAACCTACAGTACTCTAGACAGCTGATGAACTGATAATCACAGCTACATATAAAACCAAACAGAGCATTTTTTTGTTCAAATGACTTTTACTGGAGGTATTTGGGTTTTATATTTACCACATCAGTGCTGCCATGGCTAGAAGAGAGCTCGCTGGGTTCAGACAAATTATCCTGAAGGAATGAACAAGCAGTTATTACTGTTGGATATTGTTGTGAAGTAAAGCAGGAGGGAGTCAGATGAGTTGTAAACATGGCTTGGGAGTTTTTTAATCACTACAACCTCCGCCTAACTACTGGAGGAAAAATTTATAGCCATTACTCATAGTTTTCATACTGTTTTTGTCTACCCACCCATTTTAATGCAGCTCTCCAATACTCTCAACCAGGGGTTTGGTGGTAACACACTGGTCAGTACTTTCTTTTCTACTGCTGATGAATGCAGGTTTAGCCCACACACCAGAACAAAAGCATCACATGCCCAAACTCTCTATTCAGTGTGTTGTTACTGCAGTGATAGACTACATGATAAAATTTAATCACAGGTTCACTTATTAATTATAATGAGTAATAAATTAATTAAAAAATAATATAAATAACAAATATAATTAATATAATAACAAATTACTTACTATTTTTTTCTTACACTTGCCTGTAAAAACTATTTAATGGATCAGACTCTGAGTGTTACTGCTGTCCAACTGCTTGTCTTTACTTACTAAGACCTTAAAAAAGAGCTCTGACAGAACAGAGACTGAACTCACATTTGCCAACTTGCTGCTGCTGCTGCTTAAGCTGTCGCTGCTGGCAGATAGTTTGGAATTCTGTGACAAGAGATTGGCCTAGTAATACAAAAACATTTTTGATTTTTAAGAGGCTTAAAAATATGTCACATCATTTTTGTGCTGCCATTTAAGATTTTCTGTTGACAGGTAACAAGGTAATTACTGAAATGTTTCAGAGAACAACAAAATTCATCACCTCAACTAAACATCTCAAGAGTTTAGAAGGAAGACAAATACAAACCTGTGGCTGATCCTCTTTGGGATGTTTGGTCGTCTTCTTAAACATCCCTTTAAGTAATCCTCCTTTGCTCTAAAATGTGGGTTACAATAGATGCCATATGGTATTTTAATATTTTCTTTCAATTTCAATACTAATTGATTAGTTAAAATTATATACATTCTAAATGAAAAAAATACAGTACAGTATAACACAAGACAAGTAGTTAAACAACTGTTTCCTGGTGTTTACCTTTGTGTCGTTGCTATCGGTCACACTTGCGTCACTTTTTGAAAGATCACTGTCTGTAGATAAACTTTCCTGTATTTGTAAAAAATAACAGATACATGTAAATGTAATTTTATTAATACATTGGTTTTACATTTATATGAAAACACACTTACTACACAAAATAAAACTTATCCATTAACCTAATAGCCTAATAGCTATAAATTAAATATATTACCTCTACATTTACAGATTTTTCTCCAGACTTAGAGGACTTCTTAAACATCCCTCTGAATAACACAGGTTTTTGCTGAATAAGATGCAAATAAAAGAAAATGCATTTGTGAAAAATGTTCACATTTATAAATGATCAACTATACAGCACCTATAGAAACATTTATTATAGCTTAATGCACGACTCTATATTCTATAGTGATAATTTCACAATATTTAAATCATGTGTATATATCATTCGTTTGAGTTTCTGACAAACAGAAGGTTGCACTGAAGAAATTACAGTAAGTAACTAAGTGACTTTAGGGAACAGAGAACCTCCGTGGAGGAAGTGAAGGGCAAGAGGGGGCTTCATCTGCCACCGCTGCCCCTTCAGATCCGCCCCTGGAAACCAAACTTCACCGTCTGTTAAAACTTGGCAACACTAACAAGAAGCTACTAGTTACTAGTAAGTCATTGTACTCACAGCTCCTCTTTCTCCATCGCACTCCAAGTCCAGGTCCAGGTTCTGGTACCGATCCTGTCAGACAGTAACGTTAACGGACACACAAAGTAGTGATTTCTGTCTGTGTCGAGCTAAAAAAAACCTACAGTACAAAGACGAGTTTGTACTCGACGCCGCAGCTTCAAACATTGAACTCACCATAACGGCTAGCGTCAGGCTAACTCCGCCCGCCCTCGTCCAATTTTCACTAGTTACCAGCTGTTAACTAGTTACCACGACGCCAGTACTGGTTACAGCCTGTTAAATACTCCGTCGGGTTCCGGCTGATCGGTTCCTGTGCTCCGGGACCGATGCGCTCAGCTGTTTTCAAACCCTGCACCGTAAAGTTTAGGATCCTCCTTGTTCTGGAAAAAAACGTCCCACGGATTCTTGTGACTGGAGAGTTTCATAATAAAGAGAACACGCCGTTCTCACGAAGTGAAACACGCGCTTTGCTTCGGGCTTTTATTTACACCTGTGTCCAGGCGAGGACGCGTCTCACCGCTACGGAGTTAAACCGGGGCCGTTAATGTCGCCAACCGGAAAAATGCTAACGAAAGGAAAGCTTGTTAAAACGTGAAAAAAAGCAACCAAACCTAATCTGAAGTTTCTTTTTCTCAAATATGAACACTTCTCTTGTGTCTCATTATATTATATAGGGGGCGGGACTAACATTAAGGATATTAAAATACTACTACTACTATTTCGTGTGCTTGCTTCAAACAAAACAGGCAACAAAAACAAGATCATACATTTTAAGCATCTTTAATCTCTGCATTCTTTATAAATACAGCTTCATATACATTTATATACTTCATATAAATGTTCAGAATCTTTTAATAGAAGATTAATTCAACTCTACAAAACTAAAACTGATAAAATTTCAACTGTTACTTTCAAACATACACATCTGCCACCAAAAGAAATAAGAAGAAGAACGTTGATGATTATCTTTGGATAGTGTAGCATTCAGGGGGTTTTCTTGAGGTTTTTCCTTGGAGGATCATTCTCTCGATGAGAGAAAATAGAGATTACCCTGGTCATCACCACAAACCAGCTCAGTGGGTTTTTCTGGGTTCACCTCCAAAACCAGGACAGGACCCCGACATAAGAACATGCCCACCTGAAGGAGGACAAAGGTGCAAACAGCCTTAATTCATGGTAATAACTTCAGAGAACCAGTGAAATAGTCTGTCAGACAGCAATAACTACAGAAACAACATGTAATACTTCATGTTGACTTTATGTATCTGTTTTCAACAAGTGGATATTTCAAAGACAATACAATAAACATAGTTTAATGACATATTTAATTTGAATTTACAGTATAAAATGTTAATAAGCACTATGATTAGCATTTAGCTGGTGTTCTCAAAATCATGACTTGAAACTATTTTATTGTATTATAGGTTTATATTAAGAACTCCTGTCTCAAAAATAACTGTGGTTGTTCATCATCATGTGGTAACAAAATGTCAAAAACATTCTAGACTCTGACCAAATGTGTAGAAATCGTTATTTGCTTTATAGGAGCTGTATGGAACAAAAATTACCAAATCCTTAGAAGGATACTTCTGGTTTTAATCTTTCTTTAACTGCTGAAAAAAACTCTATAAACAGAGTTGTTAATTCCATACTGTACCTGCTTCTTAGTGTTTCTGTCCCACAGCTTCACCGTCCTGTCGTAGGAGGCTGAGATGATGGTGCTGTCAGTGAGTTTCAGCACACTGATCTTGTCACTGTGGGCCTGAGGAAAAAGCCTCATTTTAATTGTTACGTGGATGACATACGTTTGTTTCATTGACAAAAGTTGCTAAAAGGTTGGAAGTAATAGCAAGAGTACAGTTTTCTGTACAAAAAATGAAATTGAGTGATATTACAAAATTATACAATATATTTATCAATATTAACATACAGTTTTTTTTACGCTCATTGATGAAAGCTCTGATGGCTGGTTGAACCACATGTTGCCCCTTACATCTCCACACACCACAAACTCTGAAATAACATTGGAAAACAGAAGAAAATCGTAAAATAAACAACTAGATAACTGATGAGTTCGGAAGCAGCAGGATTCTAGTCACTGTGGAAGCTTGAAGTTAGATCAGTGTGGCAGATACAGAAGCAGGTAGTTTGTACCTCTGTCCAGAGTTGCAGCTGTTATCAAGCTGCCTTTTAGCTCCTCTGTGCCCTTCAGGGTTATTGCGCTAAAAGATGGACGTATTCCTATTTGTTTGCCCAAAGCAAACTGAGGAAAGAAAAAAACAGAGGAAACAGTTTATGCAGCTGCAAAAGTAAAGTGAAGGTACCCTGCTTTGATGGGACTGGTTAAACTCACAATGAAGCCAAGGTGAATTTCTCCTTCTCCATGAGCCATCACCCACGTGCTGATGTTGTCCTTACGAATCATGTTCAAAATTTGAGTCCTATATTCCCAACTATACCATAAGACAAGTACATACTGACAATAAGAATTTATTATAAATAAGGAATTTCAATGTAATTCTGATCCAAGTAACATTCATTATGTTCTTTAAGTCAACATGGTATTATTTTCAAACAATAATGTAATGTTGTAATGTAATGTAATGTTACTCAGTGACACTGTGTTCCCAATCATCTTCAAGTTCAAGGTCTGAGACGTCAAAGATTTTTCCATTGTCGTAGGTTCCAATCAGGACAGAGCAGTAGATGAGGTGGGTCACAGGCCGTTTTACCTTGTACGTGGTTACCTTCACCAGGCTGAAACAAACAAGCTGGGTTCAGGACTGAGATACAGGAGCACATGGTGGTACTGTACGTGTGGCAGCTCAGCAGCAACATTGTGTTTGTGGGTTTTATACTTTGCGTTGCTGTGTTGTTGTCTCCAAACCAGCTTCCAAACATCGAGGCAGGTCTTTGTGTAGCCGACAGCAAACTGGTCGTCAGGCATGAAGCAGACGGTTGTGATGCCGCTGCCTGAAGCCTGACACACAAAGATACTGTGAGATTTCAGAGCATGTAGAACATACTCAAACCACACAAACCTTCTTGACAATCTCATCGATCAATGACATGAAAAATGTCATTTCTGTCTAAAGACCTATAACAAAAAACTATGAAAAAATGTTTTTTTGTTTTTTCACTTGTAATCAATGTTGTTGTGAATTTCTTCACCTGCTTGTGGCCAACCACTCTGTTGTTCCACCACAATTCCAGGAAACCAGATTCATAACCGACAAGAAGCAACCCATCTTTCTGCGAGAAGCTGAGAGCAGAGACGGCGCCTCTCTGGCCCAGATCATTCTCTGAAGAGAAGAATTCAGAATTCAAACTGACAAACTGAACAACATCACATTATAATGTATGATACAGCTGCTAACCATCACACCAACACACAGGTAACCATTGATAAGCAGCTACTTTAAATAGCAGTAGTATAGAAATCTAAACTGTATGTATTTGTAGGTGAGCTTGATCCTATTAAAAGCTGTTATATGTTTCATAAAATGTAATAATGGTCATTAAGAGGCAGAATTTAGAGAATTACTTGTTGTCCATGTCCAGTTTCTCAATGAGCCGTCTTCAGAAACAGTGAGGAATTCTGGGACTGCTTCCTTGCAAACAATTTCATTAACTGTACCGCTGTGACCCCGGAAGGTATTAAAATGCTCCACCTGTATGTAAGGTACAACACGGAAGACAAAGGGGGGGTCAAAAGAACAAAAGAACACAGAATAATAAGTGACTATGAGCTAATCCTCCCTAAATATATATCAAATGTTTAATAACAGAGGCAGAACAGACCTGAAGCGGTTTCCAAAGCTGCACCGTTCCGTCTTCAGAAGCAGTGAACACAGCCATTTCTCCTAGATTGTCTTCTTTGTCCCTGACTTAAATCCAACGTAAGAAATTAGAAAGTATGAAACTAAATGTTTTGTTAAAAATGAGAGCTGGTGGCTCACCGCTGGTGTTTACCTGTGCTTGGAAGGAGGTGGCAGTGGTGCACACGCTGCTTATGGGCACCGATGTGGCAGATCTCTATGGCTGTGTCCCACCTCCACACATGTAGAGCTCCCTCTGAACAGCCAGCCATCACATACTGGCCCTGCACACGGGAAGGACAACAGAAACTGTACCCCACAGGCTTGGAATTAAAGTAGTACTAGAAATCTAACTAGAAGGTATCTGATCACAGATTACTGGACTTTGCTTTTTGTTGAAACACTAAGTTCAAGATTTTGTACGACATACTTCTATATTTAACATTCTGTTATTCAGCGGTGTCATTTTCTCACCAGGCAGCAGACTGATGTGAGAGCGTTCCTCCAGGAGATTTCTTTAAGACGCTGTCCTGCCTGCAGGTCCCACAGACAAAGTCTCCCGTCGTTTGAGGAGCTAATCTGAAACACAAGACGGAAGCGGAGTACATTTAAAATGGTGGTTTCTAAGTGGAGGTAACTCCCAATCGCCTTATTTTAACAGTTGCGTAAAATTGAATGAAAACTTACGACACAGTCTGGAGTCCAAACACAGCCAGTGATCCAGTCTTTGTGACAGTGAGGGAGCGATTTAGAAAGAACAGGAGGAGATGAACTCACATCCCACACAAGCAGAGCCTGAAACAAGGTGCAGCAGGTGTCAGGGCTTCGAATGCATTACAGTATTCTGAATTAAGTTTCTATGTGGTGCAACTGAAAAATGAATTTCTACCTGATCTTTTCCACCAGACAGTAGCTGATCCCCATCAGGACTGAAAGCCAGACACGTGACTCCTCCACTGTGGCCCCTCAACGTCTCTTGTGGCTCCACTGAGGCGTCAAAGTGCAGATCACTCAACAGCCACAGAACAATAGTGAAGTCGTCTGAACCAAAGAGAAACGGACAGATTCAACTTACGAGAAGTTAAATGACTACAAACCCATCAGGATGTTTTGACTCAGCAGCAGGTACCTGAAGCTGTAGCCAGGTAGGTGGAGTTTTGAGCCAGTGCCAGGATGGACCCTCGTTGGACACCAAACGTCCCCAGCATTTTTAAGCCCCCCAACAGTCCCTCGTCTCCTTCTTTTTTACTCCAGACACTCAGATGTTTGTCGCTTCCTCCACAGACCAGCAGGTCAGGTCTAGTCTGTTCTGCATCCAGGACCCACAGCAGACACAGTACGGACACATGAAGGTCACCAGACTGCCACATCTTCTCACCTACAGTAGGAGAAAAATAAAAACTGTTATGGTCTGTTTCTTTAATTGGTGAAGATTGAGTGAAATCACTTACTGTAATAAATTAAATGTGTGACTGATCTGTTTTATTAACTTCACATATACACACCTAACTCGAGACTGAAGACTCTGATGCCGTTTCCATGATATCCCACAACTGCATAGTCTCCATTTGCAGCCACACTAAGTGCAGCGGGCTCAGGGATTACACACCTCTGTTTCTTCTGTGGAGGCTCCTGCTCAAGCTAATAAAAAAATCAAAAACATCCTTGATCCAAAACCTCTGGTAAATAAAAACATAAATGCTTAATGACAAATGAGGTGCTTACATTTACACTTTTTAGTGTAATAACGGAACGTCCGAGGCCTCCTGACCACAGCTGAAGCTGTTCACAAGACACAAACAAACACTAATTAAAGCTAAAGCTAGTGATTTCAAAATAAGAGCTCATGCGTTAGACGTTAGTTGGGTGATGCAGCGTGCTGCTGCTGTTGTTACTATAATCCAGTGTTTGCAGGCAGTCATTTCTCACCATGTGATCAGATCCAGCACTGAGGAGCATGGCTCCTCCATCCAGGAAGCTGAGGGACTGTATCGTTCCGCAATGAGCCTGGAAACATCCCACACAGGTGGCGGTGGGCACTGACCACACCCTGACCTCCCCAGACACCGAGCCAGAGCAAAGCATGGAGGAGGAGGAGAAGCAGAGGCTGCGCACCGGGCGCTGGTGACCAGACAGGGGCTGAGGGAACAGACACAACAGAAGCCGTCACCGTCAGACAGACCCACAACTTCACTGTCAAATAAACTCTCTCCATTGCTCTCATTACTGATCCCTGTAACTCACTGGTAGAGTTTTATTCTGGAGCCAGTTCCACACTGTCACGTTTCCATCCCAGCAGCCAGCAGCCAGCAGGTGACCCTCAGGGTCAAAGGTTACACAGTTCAATGGGCTGGAGCAGGACAGCGCAGCTACCTCATTTCCAGGTTTGGCCGAGGACCAAACCTGGAGAGCAGAAACCCATTTATACAGTAAGTAAAGGATGGAGCCACCGAGTTAAACCAGTTTGTTTGAGACTGACTTTCAGCTTGAAATCAAGGGAAACTGTTGCAAAGTGCTTGTGGTCTGCGGTGACATCACTTCCAGTTATTATGTTAGTGTGGCCTTCGATGAGGGCAGTCCTATAATGAGAGGGAACAGCTGTCATTTTAGAGACTTTGCTTTAGCTGAGGAAATCCAACAATGTGTGTGACTGGTGTTTTGACCTGACGCTGGTCCCAACGTCCCAGATCTCTATCCGTCCATCAAAGGAGGTGGTAGCAAGATGTCCGTCCATGAGAAAGACACAGCTTGAGATGCCGTCACAGCTGCTCTCCAGCGATTTCACTTCCTGATCACAACCAGAAGAAATCACATAGCTAAAAGCTGTATTAGGCAATCACACAATTTCTTCTATCTAACTAGATGGAAAACTAAAACCTCAAATCCTGAAGGTCACGTTCTTACCTGTCTTGTCTGTGTGTTGATGAAATGCAGCGTTCCTTGTCCAGTACCAACCACCATCAGCTTTTTATCCAAGCTCATTTGCAAACAGTTTGGTTCAGAGCAGAACGTTGACACGAGTTCACTGTGGAAAAAAACACAGCCGGCATTCATTTCCATTCAAAATGTAAAAAAACGGACACAAACCGTGTTTAAGTCAGTTACCTGGCCTCCTGAAGAGACTGAGTGCCATTGTTCAGCCACTCAGTGACTCTGACGCCTCCTTTTCCCACCAGGCCCTGTGCCCAGCTGTGAGCAGAGGTGTCTGGAAGCTCATTGAGCGCCTGCTGAATGAAGAGAGCCGGCCACGAGGCGAGCAGATGGGCGTGACGCCGCAGGAAACCCTGACAGTCCTTCACACGGTCCTGAGCGTCTGTATGAGCAAAGAGGGAGTCAGAAGAAGGCATTCCAGCACATTTGTAGGTAAAATCGTTCAAGGCACTTACCCGAGAGTGTAGACTTCATGTCTGTGGGAAATGTCACAGTTCACAGAAAGCACAGGAAATCAGATTAAATACAAAGATTACTATAGATTTACAATCTGTTATTAAAGGGAAATTATTATTGCATCTACTGTCTACAATTTAAACATTTAAAAGGTCTTACTGCATGAGTTGTACATTTATTACTTGTTCTCACCAAACAAGCTGTAGGTCTCCAGGAGCTGGTGCAGGAGGCCATGACGCACGCTAGCGTACAAGAAAAAGTAACTGGAGAGCAGAGAATGAAGCGCCTCCAGCTGGTCGCTGTGAATCTGAGTGAGAGCATAGTTTGTAGTTTAACTCCTTGGTATAAAAAACCTATATATGACCATCACCTTTAGCCAGTGGATAAATGAACAGTCATTGTTTGTTGTACGGTATAAAGTGTCCTGTTCATTTACTGTCCCACTGTAATAGGTGGTGATGGACGATGACTAACCAGGCTGGAAGGCAGATGTAACACAGAGTTGACCTCACAGTGCAGGAAGGTATCTGTTCCCTGAGGGTCGGCCGCAGCCCACAGATGAGCTGTAACGACAAAATGAATGCAATCACTAGAGCTAATCTTTTGCATATTGAAGGTAAACTCTCTGTACGTTACCTGCTAGTATGAGGTGAGCTCTGGTTCTGTCGCTTTCCGCTGGGAGAAGAAAGTCCTCAAAGGCCCGTTTTACCTCTGGGTTAGTTAAAACCAGCAGGTCATCTGTGTTGTGGCAATGGGATGGACCAACCAAACTGCAGGAGAACAAATACAGTACGTTGCATCTCTGTAACAATGGACTCTGGCAAGATGTAAATCATCTCAACTCATCCATTGAGCAAAGTAACTGTGTAATTGCATGAATGTGATCAGAATGCTTCTTTTCCCTTTACACTCATTCACACCTTTGTAAGCGCTGCACTAAACGGGTGAAGGTTGCCATGGGAACGCGTCCTCCAGGCTTCCTGGACAGGTTCAGCACTTCCTGCCATGAAAGCTGTGCATCCCGGGAGGACAGCTCATTGCATGTGTTTAGTACAGAGTACAAGTCTCTCTCCCTCAGGCCTGTGGATCAGAAAACAAACTCCTGAGCAAACAGATACGATTCAGAAATAACTGAACAAACAATCTGCTAGTACAAGCCAGATTTAGCAATAAATAATGACAGTCTTACCTGTAGGGCTGACTGTGAGCGCTGCCAGGGCCCAGCGGAGTCCTGACATGTGTCTGTACTCCAAGCACAGTCTGTCCAGGCTGTGTTTCACCAGCTCTCTGACAGACTGAGGCAAGTCCTGGAGACTCTCCTTCAGCTGAGCAATAAGACAATGCTAAGTATCAGCACAGTGGCCTAACATTTTGAGAAATCACTTCCCAATTAAATAGAAGTATCGAAAACGGGTATGATATAATCTGATTGGATATCTGACCCTGTCAAATGAAGCAAAGCTCCTCAGGTCTTCACAGGCCAAGTGCAGGTAGAGAGGACTCACGGCTCCACTCTTCATTACCAGCGTCTGGAGCTGGACAAACACAAGAAGGTTTTAAAGAAGAAAGAAAGGGGAAATGTAAAAAGTACAAATAGAAAAAACAGGAATTCATTCAGGACAAACTACACGTTAACAACGGAAACCAAAAGTGCAACACATTTCAGAAGAACCTGGTTGTTGAATGCAGAGTCACTGAGTTTCTTCCCAAAGGTGTCCAGTCCTTTCTGAACGATTTCCTTGCGGTCGGTCACGGCGAGTTGTCCCAGGGTGAACAGAACGGAGCTTTTCCTCTTTGCCAGGCTTTGTAACAGAGCCGATTTAGTTTGGATGCTCAGGACCAAACACACGCCCTGATGAAAGAGAGGACGAGTGTCACACAAGCAGAAAAGCACTAAGTCTTTTCATATCCCTTTACACTTCCACCTATGGGACCACTGCACCTGTGGAAGCTGCTCTGGGATCCACTCAGAACTGACTTGACGTCGACCGTCTTGAACTAAATCCACTCCATCAACCAGCAGCACCAGAGGCCTGGTCTTCTTCACATCTCTCAATGTAGAGTGAAACTCTGAGAGTAAATCTCTATGATGAGACAATGATTTTTAGTGCATTGATTATATGAGATACCAACGAGTCTTAGCGCCTTTTAAAATGTAATCACTTGTAAGAGTGGGGAAGAGGTTCCGTCTCACTATCCTTCATCTTCCTAAGCCACTGAATGAGGCAGCGAAGAAGGTTCTCCACAGAGCGAGCTGATTGGCTGGCAGCTGTAGAGTAGGCGATGACATCACAGACCAGCTTTGTCTTGGACTTGACTCCAGTCCTGAGAGCGTCTGCAAGAGCTGCCTGTGTGGACGCACATAAATACATGCAGCATGAAATAATTCCTACTGGATGTTATTTGATCTCCTCCTTCCCAAGGCTTATGCTCAAAAAGCCCAAGATTTAAATTTGATTTTTGACTCTTCTATGATGAGTGTGTACCATGAAGACGGTTTTGCCCTCTCCGGGTCCTCCCTCCACCACCACCACCCCTCCTTTGCTCTGGGCCTGCTCCACCATGTCCACAGCACCAGACAGCAGCTTCGTCCTGCCCAAGAAGCGTCTCTGCAGCGCCTCCTGGTGGACGTCCTGCTCAGTGATGTCTGACACTAACTCGTCCTCGTCCTGCAGATGAGGAATGTTACTGTAATCCAGCTCAACACCAGTTATGGACTGACAGAAAACACCTGGGGTTGCAAATGTAAGCGATAAAGCAGCGTTTGATTAATTGTGACCAACCTCTACAAACTGCTCCCTCACAGCCTTCCAGAGATCCTCCAGCACAGCTCTGCCAAAGTTCTCCAGGTTCTTCAGATATGGCTTGGCTTCCACAACACCCCCCCACTCACATGTATAGCTGAGACAAAGCACATTATAAAGAATTATAAGTTCAGTTTGCAGACCCAGGTTAGCTGCTAAAGGCTTAGACCCACTCTTCAGTGACTTTGACGTCGCTGGCCCGAATCCAACTTTTCAAAGACGCCATCTTTGCCTCAGCCTCCATTGATTCAGGAGCAAAGTCTGATCTCCACGAAACTGGAACAGATCTGAGAACAGCAACGCAAACAACATCTAAATACCTTTTATTTGCAGCCTTGAAAATAAATATTAGTAACAAATCCCTGTGATGTGTGGATGTGGACAACATACTCGGTGATGCTTGGATCTCTGAAATAGCAGAACATTCGTCTGTGGGCTGTGTCGGGGTAAAGAGCCTGAAACTGACGGAGCTCCATCTCAGTGATCGACAGACCGGGTGGAGCGGACGCCAGCTGCACACAGAGAACTGAGTTACAAACGGTTTCAATGGGAATAAAGAGGTTACACACGACGTATACACTGATAATTAGGCTGTTTTTGATGATAGCTCTTCTCACCCAGCTGTACTGAGGCAGGGCAGGCCTGGCCGGCACCAGGCCGTACCGCTCTCCCAGGATTCCCACCATCATCTGGCTGCGACACACCTCCGACAGACACAGCTCTGCGGCCCGAGACGACTCCTCCTCCGTCACTCCCCAACGCAGCTCCACCTCCTGCAGGTGGAGGCAGTGGGGAGCCGCACGGCGCCGCAGCTCTGGGAAGACGCTGCGCACCAGCATGTCCCGCTCAGCGTGCATGTCCCTGAAGGTGGAGCTGATGAACACGCGCACACCTCGCCACCTGAGAACACGGAGAAGCTGGTGATGCAGCTGGAAAACTGATCCCATAGTTTTTCACTTATGCATCAGTTAAAATGTACCTTAACTTTGGGCTGGTTGGTATTGAGGCCATGCAGCTTCTTGTCTGAGGGTCTTTAGCGCCCTCTGGTGGTGGGATCTTGTACACTTTGTCCAAATGCTCCACGTGGTCCAGCAGCCTGGAAGATCCTCGCTCTGCCACGAACCTGATCACATGATGAAGAGTTAAAACTAGGAAAAATATCAATGATGTCTTAGTCTGAACGTCGCTTTTTAATTAAAAAGACCAGACATTCACCTCAGTATTTGTTCACTGAAGCCTGTCAGCATTACAGTGTTCCTGTCAGTGGGACATTCTTCATCACTGTAACAAGACAATACAACAGTTAATCAGCTTTAAAGAGCAACAAACCAAATGAAAGCTACAGTAATAATGTAGCTATAAATACTATAAAACTTCTAATTTACTATAGAGAGAAATCAACCACCAGATCAGACCACCAACTACTGTGAACCATCATGTAGTATTACCTTCCTGACATGTTGAGTTTCACAAGAAGCGCTTTGCTGTTTTTTGCCTTTGCAGCGTTAATGAGCCAGTCAAGCTCAGTATTGACAAAGTAGTCAGTCAGCAAAATTATGTTGTCAACCTGAAATACAAAAGCAAGCTGTGCTGATATCTGTTGCAGGGTTCTGTTTCCAACGCTGAAACAGCCACATAAATGAGCAGTTAAGGCGTGCGCACATGCACACGCACACACGCACACGCACGCACGCACACACGCACGCACGCACCTTGTTTTCTTTTTCAAATATCCTATGAAGGCTCCTGCTCTCATCTCGGCCTGACACTTCAATTAGTGCCTGGAAAAAAAGAAGCATTGTATAAAAGTAAAACAAGAAAAGCCAGTCTATTAAACATCAGTGTGTTACTGACAGGGTGGTACTGATTTCCCTTCTGACATTTCAACTATTACAGTGAGTATTAGAGACACAAACAATCAGACCTTTATTTCTTTCTTGACACTTCGGACATTTTCTAACAGCACATCAGACTTCAGCTTAACTTCGTCAGCGACCATCCATTGGGTTATGTAGAGCTGACTGTCCTCGGCACTGCTGGCGATCATCAGAGACAGCAAAATGCCAATTTCAATATTCTACAAGGAAAGAGGTGTTAATTTATATTTAAAAGGTTCATTCAAAACCTCCATTTGCCATGTGTGCTTGTTTTAGGGCCAAGAAGAAGAAACTGGCCCTTACAGAGGCAGAAAGCTCGTCCTCCCTCTCTTCCATCATCCTCCTACGCTTCTTTTTTTTCACTTCCTCGTCCTCCTCGTCATCTTCCTCTGAGTCTGGCGGAAGGCAGAAATCTTGCTTGCTGGCGCTTGGCATCTGAGCGTTGAGCAGGATAACCGTTCGTCCGGGAAGAGGAGGGATGTTGTAGCGACAGGAGATCTGAACGGCCGTCTCCAAAGCTTTGCAGTAACGGTCCAGCAGCTCCATAGTGTACAGGCGCTGACTGGAGGCAGACACAAAAGCAGTTACATTCAGTCACTGAATAGAATAAGCAGATTATCGCATATTATTTCCATCCACCCCGTCAGATCCCCGTACTTGGCCTTCAGGAGCTGAGCCTTTTTCATTTGATACAGTCGACATATGTACGGCACCCCCAGCGTCACCCGAATCCTCTTCCTGGGGCTGCTCTCCCATTCCTCACGAAAGCGCCTGCTCTTGGGAATCTTCTTCAGGATCCCCTTCAGGATTTCTTTAGCAGGAGGAACCGCCTGAACGGATTCAGAGGCTAAAAGGAACAAAATACGATAAGTAAGTAAGTACAAAGGAGCAATATTTAACACAGGTTATATGAAGCAGTCATGAATTACTTTAATAACAGTTGTGGAAACATTTTAGAATTCCTGCAAATTTTGTGCCAAGGACATGAGATGCTTTATTAACCTTACCTTAACATAACATGACACAGAAGACGGACGGCTTAAATCCACAGAAGTTCTTACAGATGCTTGCAAGAAACAACCCTGAAACCTCAGAAATCTCTGCGTGTTTCTCACCTAAATCTCGAAGCTGCATCATGACCTTGAAGGCAGCGAGGAACCTGAAGGGAAACTGTCGGCTCTGAATAACTGCTTTCTGTAAGATCATCAAAACCAGGCGACCGAACAGTTAGCCACAAAGACACACACAAGCATCACTCATTTGCTGCTATCAGTGTTCCAGGGCAGCAGATCAGATCTGAAGTGTTTGTAGTGGAACTCATTCTTTGAAACGTTGTAATTTTATATAAAATATTAAATATGCACGAGATGGGACGAGTGTGGTGGGATAAAGTAAACCATGGACGTTGAGGACTGACATTGAGCCTCATGCTCCCACTATCTTAAAATCCAAAGGCTGCATATTGTATATTTAGGCTGTTGTGTGTCTTTTCAGAGGCCAGGCCTCCTCCCTTCGTCTCTCCTCTTCCCTTTTCTACCTCCCACAAACAGTCTCACTGTGTGTTCTCTGTCTGCTGAGCATTACTTGTACACTCTTGGCAGCTCTGTGGCTGCAAGTCCTTCCTGTTTTTCTAGATTTGTGCCCGTTGAGCCAAAGTTTGTTTTTTACTATGCATCTAATCTCCCGTCTGTCTTGTTTCCATCTGCCTCAATAATGTACAACAACAGTGAACTCCCATGTGAGCCGAAGTGTGAACTGTGCTTCTATTACTGTGAAACATATTGATTTTGTAACATTGTTAATCTCTCTCATTTATAACTATGCGGTTCTGATTATAGTTATTTGTAGCATATAAACACTCTCACCTTACTGGTGAGTCTGCTGAGGATCTTCTGGTGATGAGCCTCACTGATGCCGGTGGTGATCATGTTCCTCAGGTTCCTCAGCATGGCCATGAAAGGAAGGGAGTTGTTGTCTGCACGCAGGCACGCGATTCACAAGAGTCTGAGACGGACATGCTAATGTTCGTGTGTACCTTCTATACATACATAAACTTGTTTCAGGTGAAGTGAACTCTGCATGCATTATTTTATGAAGTGGAAGAGGTCATTGACCTTGAGCCACTATCAAACAATGGCAGTTCTATGTGGTAAAATAATTGCAGCTCTGGCCAAACTGTGTCAGCAGTGAATGCAGCTTTCATTTGGTTAGTCAAATATAAGGAAATGTAGAGTAGACAAATTAATGTGAAAACGGGGTTCAACCACATTTAAAATACATCCTGACACTTTGTATTTTGTCCTCAGACCTATGAGCTTCTCCCAGGTGGCAGCTTTGTTGCCCTCCAGACTGAGCAGCCGTTCCCATGTGACTGGCTCTTCAAGCTTCATCCTCTGCCCAGCTCTCTCCCTGTCCCACTCTCCCTTCATTCCACTGTGGATGAACGTCTTCGCATCGGCAGGATACCTGGGAGGAACACAAACAAAACACATGTTAAAAAGGAAGCAGGATGAAGCTAAAGCTGCTGTGGTCCAGTCATAAAGCTACTTCCCTTCTGAGGTCACATGTTAAACCAAATATACACAAAGCTCTAATATAATAGGCATGAATGACTTCTTATTATAAAGTACATTACATTTCAATAATATGTCAATAATTACAACTTCTGTGTGAAAAGTGCTATTTCTGTGTATCTCACTTCTTTCCTAGAATAGCCATGACATGTTGAGCCGGTTCTTTAATGTGGAGTAGCTTGATCATCTTCTTCATGCTGAAATCACGTTGCTTTTTATCAACCACTACTTTCTTATCTTCTAGGTGCATCTGTAAACAAACACAAATTACAGATTCCAGTGCGTAAAAACACGCTACTACCTCCACATCAGAAACATTCAAAAGTCCTATGTTTTCAATAAATAAAGAAAAAAATAGGGACTTACAAACTTCTTCAGAACTTGGACATCTGCTCTGACCAAGTTTGCCCAATGGTTGAGCTGCTGATCACTTGGCATCTGAAAATAAAACACAATTTATTAAGAGACATATTGAACCATTATACTTCTAAATGTGACTAAGACATAAAAGATTAAAAAACAGAAGTTAAATACATTTTTTAAAGTGATGGAACGTAATAAGCAACATATTTCAAGGTACATTTGTCTGTACCTTGCTCTTGCGCCGGTTGCGGTTGTGTTTGCAGCGGTGTTTGCGTGTGTTGTACTTGGCCAGCTGATACTCTGTGAACTGCTTGAACTTGTCAGCCATCGCCTTCTTCAGGCAAGTTGGCAGGACATTACTGAAGCACTGGAAAGAGACAAGCAGAACGTACTGTAGACAGAACTAATGCACCCACACTCCACCATCAGCAGAGATACAGCCAAAACTTACTGTGCTGTAGATTCTGACTACTTCCAGCCAATCAGACGGCAGCTGCACGGCAGCACAGTAGTACCTGCGCACATGAGGCCTAGTGGTGGGTTGATGAGCAGCCAAAGCCAATAGGAAGTTAGCTGTAATACGGATGTTCAGCTCCTGTCGAGTGTAAACTGCCACCTGGATTCAAAGGAATGTACAGGATAACTCTATAATAATACAATGTACATTCAGTACAAGATCCTTGAGTTACATCATCCTCAGATGTCTACAGATGTTCTGACACACCTTGAGAAGAAACTGAGGGTCAGACACTGAAATGTGCTTTCCCAGTTCTTTAATCCTGGTCCAAACACTTTTGTCCGAGTCCCAGTCCTTCTGTCCTGGAGCCGTGTTCTTATTGACCAGGGAGCAGCACACTGCATTCAGCAGGAGATACTTAAGAGCAACCACAAAACAGTAGTTGAGTTAAAGTCACCCTAAATTAAACTGAACTTCAATACACAAAAGCTCTCGTACAATCAATGAACAACCTTTTTATCCTTAAGCTCCTCTTCAACATTTTCCTTTGCTTTCTCCACCTCAGCAAACTCTTGTCTAATAATGATCCTTTCTTCTAGGTCTTGGTCGTCCAACACTGTTTCCACCACAGGTAATTCTGTAGCTGGGTCAGCGTTGTCCTCCTCTTCAGGTCTAACATCCTGTTCCTCAGAATCCTGCAGTAGAAGAACTGACATTAGAATAATAATACGGCCAAATGGAAAGTATCAACTATAATGTACACTGAGCAAGTAAAAAAAATAGAAGAGAGTATTTCATCTACCACATGTGTTTCTTCCCAGCAGGACTGCATCACTTCAGGCTTTATTTCCTCTCTGTACTCTCTGTATCCTCCATCATCCATCTTCTGTCCATCCGCACCATGATGAGGGAATGAAGGAGGTTTAATGAAGTGACTATGCAGAGCGGTGCTGGTCAGGTGTGTGGAGCTCAGTAAGTCTTTGGGGACAGAGGAGGTCAAGGGAAATGAGAGATAAGTAGAATCACTACTCAGAAGCTTGTTCTGGGTGCTGAGGAGGGGAGAGCTGAGGGAAGAAGACAACAAAGAGCTGGAGAGAAGGGAGGATGAGGTGGAGGTCAGGCTGGAGGTCTGGACAGAGGAGCAGGAGGGAGACTGCGCTGCAAACTGTACAAGTGGAGAGCAGGGCTGAGAGAGCGACATGGAGCTCTGAACCAAAAGCTTATTCTCCAGATTTGGAGGAGAGTAGTTGGAGAACAAGTTTGTCCCACATTTCGCCAGCTGCTGCTCGCCCTGGCTCATGTTTGCTTGCAGCAAAGCCGGCGCCTTCATATCTGTGAAAACACAGGAATTTAAAAGGTCAGAGATCACCATAAGATTCATGTCTTCTTATAATCAGATACCTACAGTGCATAGTCCACGAGAACACACTACTGGGATAAGCGCTTGAACAGCTTTTTTTCATCTGTTTGAACAGGCATTTTAAGGCTGTGTACAAGGGTGTGTTCATCAATTGAAAGGGACAAAGTCCAGCACGGACTGAATGAATCATACATGCACTAATAGCTACAACTGCCAAACAATCTGAAACATGAATGTCAACTTATCGACTTAATTAGTTAATTGCTTAGCGTAAGTGTTAATATGTTCCTGAGTGAAAAGACTTAAAATCATACAATATAATATGCTTCCCAGCAGCATGCCTTTGAGTTGACTCAACAGTTTAAATAGGTGTGGTGGTTGCTGCTTTCAGACATGCACATTTAGCTACAGAATCATCAGACACACACACACACACACACACACACACACAATTCACCTGAAAATCCTCAACGTAACTCGGCAGCAAATGCTTCTAAACGCAGAGTTACTAGTTCTTCATCAAGTCTTGTAAATCTACTGTGCTAGCGCTATTGTTCGTTTACAGTAAATGTCCTCATAGAACAGCTGCTTGGGCTCGCGTCAGACTGGAGAGATTTGATTGGCCAATGCTGTGTGTGCTTTAACCGTAATGTCTGATAAATGGGTGCCTTTAAAATGTCGAAGTGACAAATGCTCCCCTTGATTTTTCGACCCACATCAACCACGGCAAAACATTAAAAATATAAATATATATTATATATAGTATATTCCAACAACAATTATGCTATTTTTTTACACCAACTATTTTATTAATTTGTAAGTAAAATACATATTAGAAGTATTTAAACGGTTACCTAGCTGGATTGTTCCAACGGTTATTTCTTAGACATATTCACAGTCTTTAACAGTCTTTAAGCTACCATTTTGTTAAACTACGTTAACGTGTATCTCCTGCAAACAACTGGACAGATATCTCTTACATATATATTTTGGGTTATGTTGTACAACAATGTCTTAAAATAAATATAAAATCCAAGACTTAAACGTTAGCTGTACTCGAACTGCTGAGATTTATGTCCCAATGCGGTCGCCGTAGATTCACCATCACGTGACAACAAACACTTCCTGTTGTTATCACACTTCCATGTTTTTGTCCTCAAAGAGCAACTGTAGTGTAAATAAACTACAGAGACAGATTTGTAACTGCTGTGTGAATTGTCCCCACACACGTAGTTGGAATAATATCTGATTAAAGCAGTAGACGTGCTGCGCTGGGGCAACATGGCCAACACTGTGGCTTTCCAGAGCAAATTATCTTCGATCATGGAGATGCTAGCTAAAGCTGCTGTAGTAGAAATTAGTAAACTATGGGAGGACGGCTTCGCTCTCATCCAGGTCGAGCTCCGCCGGAAAGAGTATGAAATTGATGCCCTGAACAGGAAGCTAAAGTTGATGGAGAAGGAGCGTCTAACGACCCAGTCCCAAGCGCAGACTATTAATGTGTCCTCCTCATCATCTTCTATTAGGGAGCAGCAGAACCGGCTTCTGCCATTTACCGGCGCTGGTAAGCATGAGCATCACCAGACAATAAGACTGACACCTCACCCTTTATTAAACATTTCTAAGCTATATATATAATGTACCAGCTTGGTTCCAGCCAGTGTAATGTCGCGTGTTTTTATCTAGGCTTGGGCACAGCTTTTGTCTACAAAATATGTATATTTATGATGAAGCTTTGCAACTGTGAATTACAGTTGTTGCAGCTGTACCCGGAAGCTGTGCACAGAAATTAACATAACATAATAATAAACATTTTCTCTTTCATCAAGTTGGTGTCTTTGAAAATTAGATTAATTAGTTTAGGTAGTTACTACCTAAATTGCTGGAACCACAGTCACAAAGCAAAATTGAATAAACGCCTGGTTAAACAAAGGTCATAATGCACCTGCTCTCTAGTTTCAGGGCCTGGAATAGATTCAGCCCAGACAGTGTGTTCTGGACAGAGCAATAGAGAAAAGACGGACAACTCAGCAAATACCACACCGCCACCCCCTGCTCAGACAGAGGAGAAGGAGGGTGAGCAGCTCAAGTCTGACAACTGTGAAACTGATATTGGAGATGATGAAGACTTTATAGTTAAGCTAGAGGATGAAGATGATGTCCAGATTGTGGAGTCTAAATACACTGGAGCAGGACAGGATGAGATGGAGCTGAATCACCAGCCTACTGAGGCGGTAGAGGAATCCCAGCAGAGGTTATCGGTTTTAGTTGGAGACAATGACAATGTCGACGACTCCGATTGCTTCTTTGAACCAAAGCAGTTGTCACAAAATCTGGACTCAGAAATCCTGTTCATTCAAAACGCCTTGGATATTTTTGATAATTCAGGGGAAACTGCATATTCGGACAGGTTCACGAGGGATAATGAAGAAGGTGGATCAAGTAAATCAAGGGCTCCAGTAACATTTAGCCAAACTCAACCCAGAAAATCTACAGAGGCAATAAATCGTCCAGAAAGAGGAGTGTCCCTCAGATTCCTGTCTGAGACACAACCACAAAGTAAAAGCATGTTGACTTTTAACGCAGACAACAGATACTTTCTGTTAAATGACCCAGAGGTGCATAAAACTATAGAGAGTCGCCACATTAGGGAGAAATGGTTCATCTGCCGGTTCTGTGGGAAAAGCTTTGATCGCGTCAGCCATCTGGAGATTCACCAGCGAATTCACACAGGGGAGAAACCATACACATGCAACACATGTGGCAAATGTTTTTCTCAGAGAAGTAACCTTCGCACACACCAGAGGACTCACAAAGAAGCTCTATCCCAAAATTCAGTGTGATTGAATTGCTTGAGGAATGTGAGAAAGCTAGATGCTGTATATCTGTTGCATTTATGTCCACCTGAACTAGCAAAGTATCCTATTTTATTACTGCACATTAATGTAGCCGACCAACTTTACTGTACCCCATTTTATGATTAATACTATTTACAGACATTTTACTTCTAACTTGGACTTATCTTGGATTTTAAGAACTACAGTTATTTCTACTAAATATTACTATGAAAAATAAATCCAGCCAGTTAAAAGATTCCTAAAAATGCAGCAACCCCATATCTAAGAATTGTAAGAATTGATTTTAAAAACATTACAGTTAAGGACAAATAGTTGACAATGTGAATCAAAAAACATTGAAGAGCAACCCCCTGTATGTATGATGACTGTGTATTCATTATTTTCTCATTTATTGTCAATTTTCATTAACAATGATGGAAATAGAGCAAGATGGAGCAGCTATCAGAACCGTCACAACAATGCATTCCCTTTAAATTTATATGTGCAATTCTGACTTAAAGTTAATTTCATTCAACCAGCAAGAGAATTTCTTTTAGTTTTTTTCTGACCGGAACTGACACAGGTTTCCCCCAAAAGATAATAAGACAGATGTGCAAGAGGCATCATTGTGGAAAAAATGACTGTTTATTTACATTTGAACAAAAAGTGGCAAAAGTTTTTACATTACTCACCACTTCTCAGTAATCACTAATGACTGTTTATTTACATTTGAACAAAAAGTGGCAAAAGTTTTTACATTACTCACCACTTCTCAGTAATCACTAAGAAAGCCTTTATTTTCTATGACAGCAATGAAACGCTTCCTATCATTGCAGACCAGCTTTTTGCATTTCTCTTCTGGTGTTTTTGCTCATTCACCTTTAGCGATGAGCTCCAACCCTGCAGGACTCCTAAATCTTCACAATGATGCCTCTTTTACATCGCCTTATCTTTTTTTGAGAGGCCTGCGTTATATCAGGTCAAAAAAACCTTTTGGACGAAAAAAGTAACTTAGTAACAAGAATTTGCTAAGGGTATAAATAATTGGGGGCTTGACTGTATATATATAAATGGCTTAACTGAAAGACATCAGTGAGAAATTATCCAAAATGCAAGCTATAATATCTGTTAACAACACCTTACATGAATCACTTTACTTACCAAATAATCTTTAATACAGATGTTTGCTGCGATACAGTGGTGATCTACAGCCATCATCCAAACAGGTACCCACATCTCTATTTTCCATCATGTATTCCCAATCTCAGGTATTCCAATCATCACATCATCAACAAGGATGGGACGCTGGAGCAAACTTAAGTCATCGTTATCGATGTAGCAGCTGCTGTAAAACAACCCTAACTGTTCATGGTTACAATAAAAACAAAGACTTTGCTTTCAAGTTGCATATGCTGTACTTTTATGAACAAACATTTTAATATTTATGTTTTTTTTTGTTTGACAAAAACAATGTGCATGGTTTTAAGACAACATGAACACATGCTAACCGTGTAGTGTGGTTTTACCGTTCATTGCTCTGCAGTGGTTTAAAGTATGTTTTATGACTCACATTTGTTTTCATTCCTCACAGTTACAGCTTTTTTTTTTACCTTTGTAGTTGCAGCTGTTTTTACATGAGCATAAAGTACTATTTGATGTCACATATAATACAAACATATACAAATATGCAAACTTCTTATGTACAATACAAACAAGTGCATCCAAACTAAGAATATAAGTCACGGTTGCCTCCAACTTGGTCAGAACAAAAAAAGACTGTTTTCGTCCACTGTGAGCTGCCTCAATCGGTTGATGTGAAAGACAGCTATAATTCACTAGAAGCAGTGGATGCAAACACAGTAAACATTGAGTGATGGGAACCTTGAGTCCTTGTATATTAAAGTGGACAATGTGGAAGGCAAATCCAAAATAATTGTACAGTATCCAAGTGTGGATCAGTGTCCAGTGTCTCATAATGCATCTCATTTTCTACTGTCTCTCCATCGCATAAAGGCTGAGAAACTACAATTGAAAACCAGCTTCTGTTTCTGCAGAGTTAGAATAAAGACACGAGGTGTATTCAGGTAGCACAAGGTCGCCGTCAGTGCAGGACTGCAGATGGGCGTTCTTCACATGTTGAGGAAGGAGGTGGCTGCGTTAGATCAGCTGTGACTTGGGGTGCAGCAGAATGGCATTGGAGTGTGGCTTGGGCCTCAGGAGCCCGTTACGCAAGTAGAAGTGGTTGGTGAGCGCCTCAGAGATCTGGTAGGAGCTGTTGCTGCAGTCGTCGGCCTCGTGTCTGTCCTCCGCTGTCTGGGTGGGGTCCCAGTCCTCCGCCGGTGGGGAGTCCTCCTTCCTTTGGTGGACCTCATCTTGCTCTCTGGACCCAACGGCTTCGTCCTGCTGCGCCTTCATCAGGGACGAAGGAAGGCCCGAGTCCTGAAAGACGCACAGGAAGTCAGGCTTCAAATGTCCTTCTGTTGTGTGAAAGATCTAGAATTCAGAGCAGACTGGTTCATTTTCTTCCTCCTTCAGATGCCACTTTCCTGTATATTGCTGCATTTCTTCAAACATTCTATTTAAGTTGTAACCGCTATATCGTGAGATGTATCATATCACCAGGTTCTTAGGAGAACATTTTTTTATTACTTTCAAATCATTTTTATTTGTTCATATAAACAAAATAGATAATTGTCAAAGTACATAAAAGAACAGAAGATCCAAAACCAAAATAAATGTAAAATTACCTCAAAATAAACATCTCACAATTGTTGTCCTTCAACAACCTAAACATAGTGTAAAAAACCCCACACCATCCATAAAACCTAGCAGCCTAATTAAGGTGATAACAAGTAGGTCAGGAAAACATTCTTTTTTTTAAATAAAATGAAGATTGAAGATTATAAAGCGCCTGTGTATAAATGGACTTGGTCCAGTAAACATTAAAATCACAGTCAGGATCACATTGAACTTCAACAAAGAATACATTTGAAAAAATACTTTAACACAAATACAACAAATGGCCACGACTGGTCCAACATCATTATAGTATATGATGCTATAATGAAAATAAGCTGCTGCTGCTTCCATATTGTGCTTTTAGTCCCGTTTTGGTCCTTCATCCTTTTTGTTGTGTGTCCTCCTCTATCGTGCAAACAGATCTAAATGCTTCCAGCTCATCTGTCAGACTGTGACACATACCAGTGACATGTTGCTGGACTTCATGTACGACTCGCTCCTCTTCTTTCGCTCCTCTCGCTCTCTGTCCAGCTCCTCCCCTCTCATGCTTTCCACGTCTTCGTGCCAGACGACGGGGCGTCCCAGTTCGTCCACCTCCACCACCCCAGCGTGTGCCCACTTCCCCCCCAGGGTGGACTGGCTGCCTCTGTAGATGTTTCGCTCCTGTAGGTACAGTCACAACATTGACGGACGTCAGCATCCGGCGTTTGTCCAGGGGGAGTATATGTTAAACATCATTTAAAGGTCAACATTACCACACACCCAGCAGTAAACTCACCAGAGACATTTGGCTGTGCTTGATTCTGCTGTCTACTCGGAGCAGGGCGTAATCGTCCCCCTACACAGAACAGAGAAAGTGGGTGAGCACAAAAGACTGAACAAACACGCACAGTAGGATATTATTCACAGCGAGTTTCTGTTTGTTTGAAGACGCGGCAGCCTGTAATCAGCGCCTCCATCCCGGCTACGCCCGACCCGGGGCGGGAGCGGCAGCCTGGTTTCTCCTGAAGCGTCAGGTTGGTGTTCTGAGCTGCAGCGTGTGCACGTACCAGCACTCTGGGGTCGGAGCTGACGGAGTTCAGCCTCCTGAAGGAGGCCTGTCTGGAGAGAGAGAGTTCTTGGCTGGAAGGAAAGAAATTCAAGAGAGTTACGAAACAATAAATGCACTTAAAGTTTAAACTCTCAACATGAGTAATCACGTGTGAAACATTTTTCTAAGAAAAAAAAAAAAATAGTAAAAATGTGGACTGCTCACTCTTTTTCGCTGAGCTCCCGCTGAAGCCTTTTGTTCTTCCGCCTGTGGTGACGGTTGACCAGCAGAACCACGACGACCAGGATCAGAACCACAGCTGCAGCTGAGGCGCCGATGATGATCAGCAGCCGAGGATCGGGCTCTATGCGTTGAGATTTCTCTAAGAGGTGAATGACATTCACATGCCCTCATCTCCACAAGGGGGCAGCAAAACAATAACCAAAGGATTTCCTCTATTCCTCTGAGATACTACAACAACAACAACGTTACCTGTTACGGTCAGTGTGAAGTCTGATTTTCCTACTCCCACGCTGTTCTTCACCACACACTCGTAGACCCCGCTGTCATTCATGCGGATTGGACGCCCAAAAAGCAGCTTTTCTCCAACCACGGAGACCCCGTCGGGCAGCGCTCCTCCCCTCCTGAGGATAATGCAGATGTGTTACGTGAGTGTGGGCCTGAAACCATCAGCGTGACTCATTTCTGTAACTAAGAAAGGAAATTAGCTTAGCTCAAGCATGCTTTCCAGTTCAAACCATCTGTGTTTAGCGCAGGAATCACGCAGATATCTGGTCATCTGATGTTGAACTTTGCATCGCAGATGTGAATAAACGCTACTCAGTGCAACCACCAATTTGACTGCGCCTGAACCCAACAGGTGCCCATTGATCTGCAGGGGCCACAATAAACACTGGGTTCAGGGGATTTAGAGAGCAGCCGCCTAGTGGCACGCTGTGCAAAGCCGGTTTCTGCTGGGCTCCACAGAGAGGGGTCAAGTTGCCCCGGGTTTCACTGCGCTGCACCCCCCTGAACTGAAGCCGGCTCACGTTTCCCCTCCCAGAACCCCACCTAGCTGCTCTACGCAGGCCTCCACAAAGAGCCACAGCGACACGGCTGAGAACAGACAGGGGCGGTAACACGACCTGCCGCAGCCCCACAGACGCAATCAGCTCGGTGGACGATGCCGATTGCGTGTGAGTGCGTAAAATGTCTCAGTAGCAGCGCAGCGATGCCTGGAGTTTACTACCTCACGGATGCGCCAACAGGTCTGAGAGGTTGAAAAGACCTAATCCGGAATAATGGTGATATTTCACGACTGTCTGCGAGCGGAGAGATTCACACCCAGCACACATGACTGGACGGTTGTGTGCACAGCGGTGGTGATGGCTCTAATTAAATGACAGACCCTGTGTTTTACCAGGCCCTGGTGATACTTACAGCAGTGCACCGTGATTAAGCGCTTAGCTCGTGTCTCCTGCTCTTCCTTGAGTCCCTCCCTCACCCTCGTGTGAAAAATCCCTCCCTCCCACTTTCCTGCCTTCAGGTGGAGCAACGCGACACCGCGGCTTTTGTCCCGTCGTGGAAGAAGGCGCAGCCCTCGCGCTGAATTCCCGCACGCTCCTTTGTTTGCCGTGGGTGCAGACGCGTTCGCGGCGGCGTGCGTATGTTTTCACACGCATTCCGATGCAGCTCTAACAGCTGGACAATGATCCAGACACCCAAAGCGTGTGTGACGTTACCATGTCCAGGTGACGTTGGGAGGCTTGGGGTGTCCGCCGCTGTTACACGCCAGCTCAACCTTCTCCAAGCCCACGTGGAAGTCTCCTGAAGGGGTGGAGATGATGGTGGCGTCGGGGGGGTCTGAAACGGAGACACAGATGTGAGCATCATCATCATCATCATCATCATCAGCAGCAGCAGCAGCAGCTGCATCAAGCCTTCGTTCCAAGGCGATGAAAGCTGGAGTCGGCGGTCAGAGTCAGGTCTGAAGCGCTAAAGTCATGACTCACGCGTGGGTCGTGTTCATGGACGCGTGTGATCTGCCCGCCTCACTCAGCCAAGAGCAACTACTGAACTAAAGCAACCAAAGTTTATTGAGTCCATAAACGTTTCCCAGGTTCAATGCTGTTTAATGTTCAGTCTGATGGCACACGTTTATTCTCACTGACATAGGGTCAGCTTATACAAACAGAACAGGGCAACCAGAGGCGCTCTAGCTTTAGTGGGAAAGCTGATAACAGTTGGCTGCCCGCCCAGACCTGAAGGTCTCCAGTCATAATGATAAGTAGGACCAATGCCTTGCACATGGGCGGGAGTTGTACTCACGGCGGCAAATAAGAAACCTAACTGTTGGTTAATACATTTGAAAAAAAGTTTTCTTTTAAATATGCGTTATTGTGGGTTGGGTTCAGTCTTTGGATCAAGGTCAAAGTGCCACGTGAGGCTCTGGAAGGTCAACCTCTCCCTCTGGTTCATGGTGTCAGAGAGCTCCCTAAATAGAAACACACAGCAGGCACCGGCTGCACGTGTTGCGTAACAGCCGTCCAGCCGGTTCCGACGGAGCCTTCGCGACTGAGCCGAGCGCTCTGAGGCAAACGGAGGAAGCGGCGCTTCTTACTCACACTGGACCTCCAGGCGGTTGGGGATCCTCCGGGGCTCCTTCAGACCCGGGTGCCACACCAGGCAGTCCAGCTTCTTCCCGTTCATGCCGCGCAGAGGGTGCAGGGAGTAGTAGCTGGACACGGAGACCCCCTCGTTGACCCGGTCCTGGGACTGGCCCGGCAGCTCCGTGTCCCAGGTGAGACTGGGAAGCGGGCGGCCCACGGCCCGGCAGCTGGCGACCACGCGGAACGTCTGGCCCTCCTCCAGGGTCACGAGCTCCACGGAGGAGATGGGCAAAACTGGGGACGTAGATACAGAGAGATGGAGAAAACTGATGGTTTAGAAAAGGTAACGATCATGAGTCGCATTTAAAGCTAACTCTGTTAGTTCTACCTCTATGTCTGTATTAAGATTACTGTAGAGTTTTATCCTTAACACATCAATTATTTTATTATGTAATTTAATTGGCTGTAAAAGTGTTTCACATCCAGTGTAAGCTACAGAAACTGGGAGGTATAATTAATAGTTTGCAAAGCCTGCTTAAAGATAATTTGTCCTCACCCGAAAGTTTCTAAAGCACAACTTAATCCATTAAAACTAGGAATTCATGAAAAGTTCTAATATGTTTATGTAGCTGATTGCAGGTCGAGGACAAGTCGGAGCAGCACAGATCCTGACAGATTAAAGACGAGTAACAAAGGTAACTGCCCTATAGAAAACCAGACACCAAGCAAGTAAAGAGCTACAAATATCTGAGTGAAAGCACCGCACGCTGCATGGGACTGGTTCACGATCACACCAGCGAGCGGCTCCTGCAGTGTTTTGCATGAACATATTTGTGCAGTGGCTCCAACCAACTGGTTTGACAACTGGTGAATGTGATTCACTGCCAGTCACGAAGCCGAGTGCTCGTAAACACAGAGGTTTCACGCTCTCCAGTGCGATTATTAACGCAGGGAGTCCGGATTACCAGCAGGATTAACCAACAAAGCCGAGGGCACCGCCTGTGGAAACGCAGGCTTTACCAACAGAAACCCCACAACAACGTGACGTCACAGCGCTCCGACTGACAGTAACCTGTGAGCGTGACAGAGAAACGAGCAGCTCACGCTTCGTTTGTGGATCAGTCGCTTTGTTCTGTTGTCACCAAAGTTGAAGCTGCCACGTTTCTTTTTTCAGTCTGGAGCTAAATATTTTCCTACTGCTCACGAATCCTCTACTAAAAAACCCAACGACGACAAGAACAACATGATCCACCTTGACCTCTAGGGTCATTAGACACTAACGTCCTTCAAAGCAATCATAGATTCAGATGATTGTTTCCGTCAGATCAAACTAATTAGCGTTAAAAGTTCAGTGCGTTAGTCACCTTCAGTTATTAAAATCTATTACGTGCTGTACATTGACACGCTGCCAAAAAAGTAGAACGGAAAAAGATCAACAAAAGCCCAAAGAATCCAAATGAGCAGCGCATCGATGATAAAGAAATAAAGGGGTTTGGTTGTAACATCAGCAGGAAGTGGGGGCGGCGTGTTCTCAGTGTTCTCAGTGTTCTCCGTGTTCTGGGGGAACGTCTGTTGTTTTTAGGGTGGAGGTGGTTCCGTGCTGGAGGCCGTCGGTTGCGATTTTGCGCGTTTGTGGGTTTGTGTGAGCGCTTGCGTGTCGGAACAGGTTCTCGACGGAGCTGTCGTCGCCGACGACTGCCAGCGAAATGTCATTAACGGCAGATATCATCTCGTCGGGCTCTGACTCAAAGCGGAGCCGCTGAAACAACAGCGTTCCCACAGCTGGAGCGACGACGGCTCCTCTGAAACGGGTCCACGCTAATCCTCTCACTGGGACGAGGAGCGCGAGAGCTGCCCCACGGAGTTCTATCACAAATTGAATCTACCTCCACCGCTGTTGTGTCTATTCGTCACACACCGCAGACAAATTAAGAAGCTTTTATTCCCTGAATAAAACTAATCCCTCATTCAGTTTGAATAAATCTGATGTGGAGAAGGATTTAACGAGTCTCAGATACGTGGTCACTGTGTGAAACGCATGGAGACATATCAAAATAAAACCTTATTACGAGACCACCCTCTGCATTCAGACAGTCTTTGTTAGGGAACAGTTTGCTTTGACTTCTTTGAGTGAGTGTGTGTGTGTGTAAGCAAACCTGCGTTCCATCGTCCTCTATGGACATGACTGCGGTGTAAAGTTCACTAGAGCATGTGTGGATGTGAGGGTGATGTAGGAGAAAAGGGGGGGGGTCTTACTCCACACGGTGAGCGTGATGCGCCTCTCGAAGTTCCCGTTTGGGAAGGTGGAGATGTGGCAGGCGTAGACGCCCTCGTCCGACACCTCCGTGCTGGGGATGAGCAGCGCCGAGTCGTCTGTCGGGCTGCCGCTCTCGAACTTCACCCGGCCCGAGTACCGCCCGAACTCTGCCGACCCAAAAACGGAGACGGAGTCAGGGTACAGGTGGTTCCGCCGCTGTGAAGAGGCCGCTGGCGGCCGCGTCCTACCTGTGTGGCCGTCCTCGAAGTGGGCGGTGATGATCTGGTCCTTGCTGCCGTCTGGGAGCTCCTTGTACCAGCTGACCTGCACCACCTTCTCCCCCTCCTCCACCCGGTAGCGACAGGGGAGCCGGGTCTGGCTCTCCGCCAGGGAGCGCTGGGAGGTTTCGGGCTGAAGGGGCTCCACGAAGGTGCCCCGCACACAGACGGCTGAAAGCACTGAGGGTGGAGGAGGCAGAGTCAATGCCGCGGCGCATACGAGGAGCTGAGATGAATTAACGCTGGAGGCTCGCTACACCCCTACATCCTTTGACCGCACGATGCCGGCTTTTAGCTAAAACACATCGACCTCGTGATGGTGCCGGAAGCATTGTGATAGGAATCATCCTCTGGGGACCATGCACGGCTGCAGCGAATGCCATAATGAACCTCTCCAGGGGATTTGAGGTATTTTGAATGACTTGTCATCGTAACTGATCCAAGTTGTCACCAGCTGTCAACACCCAGCGCCACCTTCAGACACCAGGATGAACCATAACACAGCACTGTGGGCTCACATTTCAGCCACTAACATGGATAATGTAGAATATAACATATAAATAGTTGTATATGTGTTTTAGCCAGACTGATGAACCGGTTCACACCTGCTTTGGTTTATGACAGAATAAAACAAAATAATCATTCACCAGTATTTAAAATTTTTAAAATTTTTCTCCCTCGGTTCCAACCAGTGGCACCAGTATAAAACACCCAGACTCCATGTTGCAAGATTTTTGGCTAAAAGAAGTGACGAGTTTGTCATTTTTTTTATATTGTTGACATAAAGCACGGACAGACGATAGCTGCTCACACACTCCGCTATGCATCGATGCCGAGTAGTGAGTAAGTGTGACTGTGCGTTTATCATACATGACTGATCGTCTGCTTCGAACCGTGGGACACAAAAGTAGAAGAGGGTGTGAGACGGCTCAAACAGGAAAAAAACAAACATTTGCCCTTTGATTTGTGGGGTGCGCACACAGTGGTTACTGATTAATGAGCTAAATTAATGATTAGTATAAAAAAGAGGCGATGGGACAGTCGGACTCCCACACACAGAGAAATGGACACAAGGACACACGAGCGTCACAGACAAGAAGAGAAATGGGTTCACAAGAAAAGAGGCAGTGTTCTGGTGCAGTTCTGCCGGTCATGAGTGAAGGGAAGTGACAGAGGTGAACAGAGAGGTCAAAGGAAGGAAAAGAGAGAGAGTGGAGTCAGGAGTGATAGACATCGAACTGAAAGGAAGACTTAAACCCGCAGTCTGACAAACAAGGCTTCGCTTGAACGTCACAGAGCTGCAATTCAAGCTTTTCCTGTTCACTTTGGACGCCAGTAACTTTATCACATCTGTGGTTGCAGCACAAACGACAAGGTTAAAGGAAACGCCGGCCGACGCATGCGTTCGCTTTTCCACCTGGAGCAGCGCCGGCGTGTTTCTACCGTTTCGTCGCCGGTAACAAACAACCGGGCGGATCCGAACCGGTCCCACAAACAGGAAGGGAGCAGTTGCACAAGGAGTTCTGATTCATGTTGACTGATTCATGTGAGAATGCGACTGGGCCACATTCTGTCACGTCACGTCTGCCTCCACACCTGCACAAAGATCAATCACCTGCTCAAAAGTGAGACACCTGTTTGTCTGTGAGATTTTGGGGCCTCGCTGCAGGAATTCATGCCACCTCAGTCACAAGGGACGGCTGAACCCGACGCCGGGGGTGCTTCAACGCCTCCCGCTGATATTAAAACAAAAAGAGTCTGTGCAGATACGCTGCTTTAACACATTGACAATTGCACTAAATGAAACTAGTAACGATTCACAACAAAAATTAACTCAAGGCTCTTTACAATGTAGGTTAAAGACCTTACAGGAAACCAAAGGATAACTATACAGAAATAACCCCCACTGCAGCAGCACCGGCCTCTAACAGTGGAGAGGAAGGGGTCCATTTAACAAGGAACCTCCTGCAGAACCTGGGTCCGAGTGGGAGCAGCTGGGGTCCCGAGATAAGGCCCAACTCTGATGTACTGGTGGATAATGGTTGAGACGCTCAAGTTATTTAGAGGAAGGAGCGGTAACACACAAACACACAAACTAAATTACACAGAAAGGAAACGTGTAATGTTTAATAAGTATTTATGAGGAAAGAGTGACTCAATCAATTCCATAGTTATTAGTGGGCCCCTGGTGTGAGTCAATCTGAGACTAAACCTCATGATCCATATTATAAACACTCCATTGTGAGTTTATTGTGGACACAACTTGGCATAGATTTAATTAAAAAGCTTAATGTTGCTGGTTTCAGGTAAACTCACCAAAAACAAAAAGCAGCCGCACACACTTCATCTCCGACTCCATCTTCAGCGCAGGAATAAAAGCAGCTGTTAACTCGACTCCGGTCGCGGCTGCTCAGATCCCATTCCCAGCTTTCATTATCATGACCGTGATCGATGTCCGCACGCTTCACGCCGTGCAGTGGCAGCGAGGAGTCCGTGCGCAGCAGGTGTTCGCTCCTCGAGTGGCGCTTAAAAAATAAAAGTCCTAAACAGTTACATAATGTTTAGTGCAACCTGTGAACTTCATTTCCAGCAGCAGGCAGACGTTTTCTGCGTCCGCACGAGCAAATAAATTAAGGTAAACAACAAAAACTACATTTATGTTGAAGCAAAATCTGTCGTGAAACACGCAGAACCACAGACTCACGTCAGGGCGAACGGTGTAACACAAAAAGTGGAGCTTTCCAACCTCCACACCTGTCTGAGGCCCCGCCCACTGCCGACAGACACGCCCACAAAGGCTGCGTTCAGGTGTCGTACGTAAGTCACACAGTACTGAACTGTAGCGTGCAGGTCCGCTGTCTGAGCGATTACAACTGGACTCCTTTGCTGTTGGGTCAAATCTTCTTCATAATAGAGTGTTTTTCACAATCTTTCACCTGTTGTTTTATTTATGTACCATTATTTTACGCTCAGTCATTCCTCTTGTTCTTTCGATGGTTTACCTGGAAACTTAGATCATGTTTTGCTGCTACACCTGACAATAATGAACACCTGCATTTCACTGTGTCCAAAATAAACAGAATGTTGAAATGAAACACTCATATTGTACGTATTAATAGTATATGAATGTTTCATATAAGTCAGATTGGGTTGATGTATATATGATTATAGACACAGATCCAGGCAGCTTCCTCTTCCCTGTCTCCATCACAGTTTCCCTTTGTTCGATCCGTAATCTTTTCTTTTTATTGCGTGACCTGACATCAGGCTTGGTGTTTGTCTGTTTCTCAATCAGAGTATTTGTCCTTTCATAATAAGGTTCCTAAGGTTCCTTCTAGGCTGTGGCAGGTCATTGAACACAGGCCTCTGTTCTTCTACAACAGCTTCCTGCTATAATTAAAACCAATGTCACTGCTGTATTTCTAATGTCATTTTAATAGAAAACACATGCATTCCAAGCTTTCATGTAATACATTATATATAAGCATGTTGATGAAACATTAACAGGCTTTTCAGGTTCAGGTGTGAAATTGAGGCCTTTGTGTTTCTCGTGTAGAGCTAAAAAGTGTGAATCTGCTTTTGGCAAATTTCCCCTTGGTGTTGATTGAGAGAGTGTTACACTTATTATCCTCCTACTGGTAACTTCCTTCAAACACATTCTGAACACAAAATCTAAAATAAGCTTATATGAAAACATGTTTGATGTTACAGGACCACGTTATTATTCCTGTGACCAACAAACACAACAAAAAACAGTCTTTTTGTTGAATATATTTAAACTGGGATAATAAAATGTTGAGTTTGCTTAATAGGAAAAAATAAAAGACAATGATATTTTAAATCTGCTGTACATCAATAAAATCTGACTCTATTTACATCTTCAGCCGAAGCATGACGTCACATGGAGCTTAAAGACTTTGTGACAGGCGATTTGATAAATGTTAAACATTAAAACATAAATCATGGTGTAGTATATATAAAAATGCGTCATTTAAAAATGCATAACAATGCATTACTACATTGCGAGATGCTGCATGTCGTCGTGCACGTTGTCGCCTCTGCTCCTGTCAGACGACAGGGTGCTTCTTATTCACGTTGATGGTCTCATAGGTGTCAGCGGTGCGAGCGCTCAGGCCCTGCAGGAAGCAAACGAGTCGATTAGTACTGATAAGTAAAAATACCTAAAACAGCTGCCGGTTTTCACATGCTGTCATGTTTTTTTATGTATTAAAATGCAAAGACTCACTGCGTAGATGCCTCCGCCGGCAGGCTGCTTCTGTGGGATGGAAACGTTTTCAAGAAGTGAGCTTAAGCAACATAAGCTATTTTTGATGGTTCCTCATTTAAATGGGAGCATCACGAACACAGGTTATTTGGTTAATGTTTTAGGATAAGTATGACTTATTAATTCACAGTCATTTTGCATGAATAGGAAGTCAGACCTGACACTTGAGCTGAAACTGCGAGAGTCTACAGTGTATAAATAATTTGGCCGATGGTCAAATCAGACTTACAGGAAATTACAGAAATGACAAAGACTGACTTTAAAGCAGAACTACTGTGTTTCACAACAAGGCAAAGCCAAAGTACTAAAACTTTCTTATCCGAATATGTTTCACTGATTCTGTTAAATTTTTTATTTCAATTTAATTTAATTTTACCTCTGAGGGTTTGTTGGCTGGACGCATCTGTCAAAAATAAACCACAATGTTTATATAATTCATACAATATTGACCATGAAAATTAGATTCAAACATGCAGATTTTACTTTGTAACATTGCTGGTTTATTCAATGTGGATTGAAGTTTAGAACCTGTCAGTTTACTGACATCAACAAATAGTATTAAAGTAAAGTAAAATACAGTTTTCTACTAAAAATAAACAATAAATAACTCATGTAACTGCATTATTTACCCACAAAAGACACATACGTGTTAAACAAATACTTAATTGTTCATATAATCTCATTCTTATCAGATAATATTCTTACAGCCGCAAGCAGCACTCATAAACTTCCATAACAGCCGTTTGTGTGTGTGTGAGGTTCCAGGCATCGTACCTTCAGTCTGCAGTACAGAACCGTGAGAACGATACCATACAAGATGAGGATCCCGTCCAAAATATAACAGACGCTCATGTTGTCAGCAGCCTCTGCACAGAGAAAACAGCAACAGCAACCACATCACTACCGGCATTTTGTTCTAAGCTCTAAAGAATCGTTGACCCAGTTGGACCAAAAGCACAGTAGAAAACCCTCACCAGCGCCTGTGAGGTTGACGATCAAAAAGACAGCAATGAGACACGCTCCTTTCATGTTACGGAGCGACTGCAGATAAGATGGAGGGGCTGCTTGTTGTCAGCGAGTTCTCTGAGGGAAAAAAAGCCAGAAGGTTGCTGTGAACAGGAAGTCCGGGGCTCTCTGTCCGTTCAGAAGCTGTGAAACCACACGCCCACCACAGTACCATCCTACTTCAGACGCATTTCTCAGAAACACTTGAGAAAAGCGCTTTTGCTCTTTGGTTGAAGAAGGTTCCTCAAATCCAGTGACGCGATCCTCTCAGCACATCGAATGGGAACAGAAAGCAGAACCTGCCTGAAATATAACACAGGCCCAAGAGAATGTGATCACAGATGCAAACAGAAATAGAAACATTCATCATCTTCATCATCCAACACACGTTTATGAAGATGTCATTAACTTCCTGGCAATAAAGTAAAGAACTAAACAGAGGGCTTATAAGGAATAAATGGTTTAATAATGAAAAGGTTTAACACACTATACAAGCTACAGTTATTGAAAAGAAAAATTTTGTTTGTTTTTTTTTACAAGAGACTTGTTTTCGAAAGTAAAAACATTCATTGAGAAAATTGCATCATCATAACTTAGGCACCTTAAAAATGATAGAAAACAAGTTATTATAAAAAATGTTTTGGAGCCTGAAATAACTCGAGCATGCATTTAAGAAAGTCTGCGCGTTGATCATTCCAATAAAAGTCCACACACATTAGAGCTGTTCGCTGGAGAAACGTAAAGGGTTTGCTCTGAGAAGCACAAGCAGCTCAACGCTGTATTCAGATACAACAGAGCGGCTCAGGTCGCGGCGTCAGACGACTTCCAGCTTAAGTGTGAGTCTCGGGACCTGGAGGAGGAGTTGGCACGGAGACGGATGTGGCCCCACGGAGCTCCTCCACATCTGGAGAGTAAGGCTGAGCAGAAGGATGGAGGCTCGTTCCAGCTGTGGCACAAGGCGGTGACAACGCTGCTGCTGCAGACAGGAGCTACAATCACACGTCCAGTTTGGGATTCTCATAGAAAGGCAAAAACGTGACACGTCAGCTCTTAGTTTAACTACAGCTGCCTGGTTAGCACAGATTTGTGTGTGTGTGTGTGTGTGTGTGTTACAGAGCGTGTAATGGACCTGTGGACACCTAGTGTTAACGTACAGTCTGTATCTGGAGGTCTCGTTTACTCATTTTACTGACATTCGTTCTCGTAGTAGCTTTATGTTGTGAAACTCGCATTTCAAGTTAGTGAAACCAGCAAATAAATACGAGCAAGTAAATGTTTTAATTTAAGAAGAAGCTACTTTTTAATTGAACTACGAGCCCAGAGAATTGCCCTGATGACTGGAAGAAAGAAAAAAGTCAACAGAAACAGAGTTTCTTGACCTTAGTAACCAGCAGTGAATCAGGGAACATAGTAAAAAAACAAACATATGACCTATTTGAAGCCACACAACTCTTCTTAATTGCGTGCATTAATCAGAAGTCGAAAATAGTTCCTGGTAAAGACATAGCTTCCTGTTACATGAATAACATTGGTTAAAACCTTCTTCCTTTTTTCTATTAAAATTAAGAAACAAACTGCACCAGAGGCTCGGGTCAAGGCTTTAACCCCATCCTTCGACTCAGGACTGGACGTTAACACCAGGTGTTTTCACATTAACAGTAGAAATGCCAGTGTAGAACAAACTAAAGCTGCAGATTCAAACAACCACGAGAGTCCAGAGTTGCAACCAATTAGGAATGTGCATCCAAAAAGCAGACATTTTGACCCTCAGGCCCCAGAGAAGCGACGTGTTAGTTCAATGCACATGATGCTACATTCTGTGAGTTGATAAAAAAAAAAGTCACACTTCTAATATAAAAAGTGCCCCCGTCGCCTCGGACAGGTGACACACGGCAGGAGGCAGTGGCACACCAGCGCTTCAGTCAGAGCCAAGCTCAGCAGACAGAGGAAGTGATGCAATCCTCCATTCTGGTGTGCTGAGTCAGTCCAGTGGTCACAGCAAAACAGGAACCACAAAGAAAAAATGCCCCTTGAAAAAGAGGGATTCTCAAAGTGGAACAACAGAGTAGAAGAAAAAGTCAAGGCATCGGTTTATTTCCAGGTTCAGACAATCATTGAGCTGCTCAGTTTGACCGGAGATGATTCTAAATCACGTGAACCCCCTCGAATGCGTTCTGTATCGCAGAGGACATGATGGGAGGAAGATGGGCCTCCGCGTGTCCCACCGCATCAGGGATCCAGCAGGGAGACGGAGACGCCTTCACACCGAAGTCTCCGACTGGAGCCTTATGACGAACTTGTGGCTCTTTGGGTCGATGAACTCCTCCCCGAGTCGCAGGAAGGGCAGCGGCGTCACGGTGACCACCAGCGAGAAGTCCAGGCGTCGCAGCGAGAAAACCAGGCCCTGGCGCAGCGCCGACGTCACCGGCTCCTCGCTCACCAGAGTCCACTGGCGCCCCCTGCCGTTCTGCTGCTGGTACTGCATGGTGGGGCCAGGGCTGAGGTAGCGCTCCAGGAAAGCCTGATGGAGAGCATGACAGAGTTAGTCCAGAGACATCTTAAAGTGCTTCCAGTGATGTTTTAAAGCCTGCTCTTCTTGCCTTGGGCGTCATGTTGTGCGTGATGCAGAACTGCAGGTGTGTGAGGATGCTCTCCATGCTGTGGAACGCCTGCTGCCGGGTTGTTCTCAGGTACTTCTGCATGGCTCGGGCCATGGGGGCGAAGATGGCCTGAGCCGCCTCCCGGGGGTCCATCACCTCTTTGGGGTGCTTTGGGGAGGAGGCGGCCTCGTCCTCGTGGAGGCGCTTGATGTGAGTGAAGGCCTCCTCCACGGCCACGACCAACCTGGAGCGGGAAGAAGCCCGGTTAAATGCAGCGGAACCTTGGAGGTATTGCTTTTGTTTTTGGTCAGAACAGAGCAAACCACCCACCTGGCCTTGCGCTTGCGGATCCTGCGGTCCATCTCGGCCTCCTCGTAGTAGTACTCGTTGTGGGAGTTGTCTCTCCTCCTGGCAGCGGCCGCGATCATGGCTCGAGACTGGCCTGTTGAGTTATTGGCGGTGTTTTCTTCCAGACCACACATGCAGAGAGATTAAAATGAGTTCCAGTGAGTTTTAAATCTCACGCCTAAGTTTTAAGACACAATAGGTAATAAATCGGTGCTCACCGTCCAGGGAGTAAACCTTGAAGCCCGTCATCTTCTTGGACAGGATGGACTTGGGCAGATTGAGCACTGCAGGGTTGTAGACGGGAAAGTCACTGTAATACCGGTCCAGGACCCAGACCGCTGCCCGCTGGACGCTAGCACACACAGTCACAAACATCAGACTCTCTGAGGTTTAGAGTATTTATACTCTGAGTAAAGGCACACATACCTGAGGTGACCCACGTTGTAGAACTTGCTGGCTCCGTCCGTGGTCCGGACCACCTTGAGGCAGAAGGCCGGCTGCAGGTGTCGCACCTCCAGCAGCACCAGCGCCAGGTACTGGATGAAGAGCAGGGCGTCCACCAGGGAGGCGGCGTACTCCACGATGCCCCTGTAGTCCCGCTCCCTGGGCTCCAGCACCCGCACGCCGTAGAACAACCAGTACGACGCCACGAACAGGAAGACCAGCACCATCAGCAGGCAGCGGAAGACGAAGAAGCGCGGGAGCGCGGCGCGAGGCGGCCGCAGGAACAGCGCCCACGAGGAGATGAGGAGGACCAGCAGCTTGAAGGCCAGGGAGACGTAGAGGCCCTCGCAGGGCGTGCCGCACGGCTCCAGGGCGTCGCGCCACAGCACCTGCGGGAGGATGAGGAAGGCCAGGGGCGTGAGCAGCGCGAAGAAGCTCAGGCAGCCGCCCAGAGCCGGGCCCACGAAGCGCTTGCACTCCAGCGGGATGGACTCCTCCAGATCTTTGGAGACGCGCGTCAGGTCCTCGTTGGAGATGCTGTGCTCCGAGGTGCCGGTGACGACCGTGGTGGTCTCTCCCCAGTTATCGTCCTGTCAAGTAATGCAAGGTATTTTACTTCCACGTGCAAAAAACAGAGTGAAATATGAATTCATCTGAAGTCCAGACGGCACTAAGCTGTACTTCAATTGGCTCTTTACTATTTAAAGAAAGACTCCACTTCACACATGTGAGAACAAGCGTGGCTCCGCTGGCTCCATAATGACAACATGCCTCAGCACTTAAAGTAAGTCTCTTGACTTATAGAAATGTCAGCACCTGCTCGTGAGCAGTGACGGACGGATACAAAAACAACCGAGGCCTCAGAGAGTGCGGCGGAAAAGTGTGTGGAAGAGATAACAACAGAAATAACAGATATCGCAGGGACACGGTGGTTTCCACTGACCCGTTCATCCCCGCGGGTGGACTCTGCATCCAGCAGCGGCTCCCCTGGAGTCTGGATGGTGACCGACTTGTCTGCGCGGCTGCTGCTGTCTCTGCTCTTAGAGCGGTGGCGCCGTTCCCTGAAGCACACGAGCCAAAAGCATCAGGGTCAACTGAGCAAGCGTGTCCCTGTCTCCAGGTCCCATGTTTCAAAACCCATCCTCTCATTCCTCACCACTCAGTATCTTAGTGAGTTTCTTTCCATTAATGTTGTGGATGCTAATTGACAACCAGTTAGGGGCTGGTCCCAGTGACTAACGGGCTCGGCTGCTCGTCTGTGTGACCCACCTGTGCTTGCGTGAGCTCCGGGAATGGGACGACTTGTAGGAATAACCCGAGTACTGCGACTCGTTGTCCATGTCTCGGCTCGGCGGTGAGCGGGCTTTGCGAGCTCCGCCTCCTCCCCCCGGGCCGCGCTGCTCGCCGACTCCTCCCAGCTGGCTCTTGCGCTCTGAGATGGACTTGGTGGAGAGAGCCAGGGGCAGCTTGAGCAGGTCAACCTTGCTCCTGAGGGAATCTATCTTGGAGGCCGACGAGGAGGGAGCAGGAGAAGGGAGGCGGGAGAGAGGAGGAGGAGGAGACACGGATGAGGGGTGGGAGAGGACGGCGGGTAGGAGTCACAGCAGGGGAGCGCGGAGGTGACCTGAAAAACAGAGAGAGAGAGAGATGCTTTAGACCCTGGAAAGGACGAGTTCAGCTCACAGTTATAGCTGTCATGTGACCAACTCGTAAACTCTCACGAAACATTTGCTGAGAGCGGTCGAGCTTGTTCCAGGTGTTTTACATGACACGTTCACGCACTTTAATCCTCACGAGCAACAGCAGCAGGAAAATGATCTCGCTCCCGTTGTGCAGGATTAGCATCAGGTTTCAGGGAGGGGAACCTGACAATGGTGCACTTCAGGTAGTTTAAGTGCGCAACCACATGTCCTTAACCTTAGATTGTGATAGTTTGTGTTTCAGCCACATGTTTGAGCTCTTTTAAATATTGGATTTTGACATTCCCAACCTGATGAGAATAAAACCATGATAGGAGCTAAACCTGTTCCGGTATGAAAATTGTCCAATTCAGAGAGCAGTATTAGCATCAGGTTTCAGGAAGCGTGTCAGTCCGTTCTACAAACGTGATCCTTCATATCAGAGGTCTGTGCCTGTTTGTTCCTGTGGGATTTGAACCCCTGACACACGGAGTGCCGCGATCCACCGACGGCGTGCCGTTGAGCCCGAGCCTTCAGCGTTTCCACACCGCGTCTTCCAGGGCGTCAGGAGAGGTTAATCATTACGCGACGGCACATCCTCCCGCTGAACGCCAGCCTCCGCCGCCGTTGGCTCGGACACAATGGCGGCCATATTGGATTACTGTGTTTTCACAAAACTTGTTTGCCCTCTCCCTCCCTCTCGCAGTGTCACATTCCCTCCCGCACTCCCCTCGTCCCCTGGGAAACGAGGGCCTCTCCGCTGCCATGGCGATGAAAAAGGGTGTTCATCTGGACGGGGACTGGAGGCTGACAGTTGCCGCGGAAACCTGACCTCACGCTGCCCCCGGCCACAAAAACACGGGCAAAATAAAAGTGCTGGCGTGACGGATGTCGCGCTGTCATACGCTGGTTAAGTGCTGAAGGGAGGGTGTGGCTCCGGGCTCCGATCGGACCTCTGAGGGTAAGAGAGGCGCTCGCTGCCATCGCCGGACTGACTTTGTGTGGCTTTCATGCTTGATCAATGTCACCGAGCTGAACATCCACCTCCCCTCAAGCTACAAACTGTACCGAGAATCTGAATGTGGGACTTCAGTCCGCTTCTTCACTTCCTGTATCTGCTGTTTTCCGCTGAAGCCTTTCAACTGCTCCTTAAAGGCACCAGATCAGAGAGGACTGCGCGGCCCGACGCCTCGTTTAAAAGCGCAACCGCATTCTTCCAGACCGCAAAGCTCCGATGACTAACCGCCTCCTCCCTGATGCATCAACACAGGCTTTTAGCAACAGCCATGGAATGAGCTCCTCATCGGCATTTTTCACCGGCAGCGTCTTCAAGGCTGCGCGGCCTCCACATGAAAAGGAGAAACGTCAGCGCTCGAGGCGTGACCTCCTCAGCTGCCCTCAAGCATCTCCAGGCGCTCGTTAGCGCGGATCCACGCTGAGGAGCACAGTGAAGTGGAGGTCACAGGCGAGAAAAGAGAGGACGATGAGGGAAAACATTCCCAGACTGATACTAAACAGTGTTTTAACTAATGGCAGAGGGGCTTTAGCTGGAACGCGCCTTTCCAGACAGAGAAATGTGGCCAAAACAGCAATCACAAGTCCTCTGCGGGCTCGATGTTCAGCCCGCTGCCTAAAAATAACAATTAGGCAAATGTAGCTACACTGCGAAATACAAGGAAGCACCTCCGATCCGAAGGCCTTAAATTCAAGGACAGACGGTGTCTGACTGAGACAAAGACGCAGCAACATGTTGACAAACATCACATATTACCATGGTTCACATTACAGAGTCATCTCCTGCTTGGAGTCAACACAGAGACAAGTGATTCATCCACAGGGAACCATGAAAAGGCGCAGGACCCTTCGAACCTCTTATACAAATCCTTTACGAGATAAACACAATGTTTAAGTTAAGTCCATGGAGGCAGAATGATAGACGGATTACCTTCTGGGGACCATGAACATCGATTTACATGCAGAAAATCATTTTAAATCCTCTCAGACAGCCTGAGTTCGACGCATCTCATGACTGCACTAGATTCTTGGCATGTGAGGCAACACACATGAACAAATCTGCCTTTCTCCAACTTTGGGCCTGACTCTGTCTCAGTATTGTGTCAGCTGAGGCTTCCCACTGTTTCCATTCTGAAGGACTGACCTCAGCTTTGAGCCCTGACCCTTGAGGTGGAGTGCACCTTTGTTTGCCACCATGTTAACATGACTTCACGCCTGTGTTTGCCCTGGTATCCACGTCATCACACACACATGCAAAGAAAAGCAGATTGGGTTTCCTTCCAAAAGTTGGATCCACATCTATAACATATGCAACTTATTTTGACCATCACTCTTTTCCATGCTTCGGTTCCTATTTATTTAACTCCTGGACTGAATGTTGAGCCGAGTGAATGATTAAACTTTGAAAAAAGGAGACTGAAGCGAGATGTTAAGTGTCACGTAACGCCACTTGGTCATTAACAGGCTTTAACGCAGAGGCGGATGCTGCAGCATTGTTCGCCGGGGCCCGTCTGAATAGGTGCCTGTTTCTCCGTCGGCGGCTCAGGGAGAATATGAGCACTTGATCTGCGAAGGTGCGGCCGAGCGGCGAGAGGGATCGAGTTTCCCATTCACGGCGGTGTCCTCCGGCCTCTTTAATAAACCACAGCGTTGCTCATTAATGATAACTCAACGCTTAACAGAACTTTAATGTGAGGGAGTCACAACATTTGCAGTCAGACCACGCGCTGGAGCTGCAGCACCTGTGGCGTCAGACGGACGTGTCTTTTCACCCTTTTTCACCATTGTTCCCGTGCAGCTATTGTCGAGCGGACAGTGAGGCAGTTTCTATACGCCGCTTTCTCTTTACACGCAACTGACGCGACTGCGCCAAGAAAGTGACCCGCGTCCATGCAGCTCAGACCATTAATGTGAGGCCTCAGGCCTAACGGAGCCACAGACCAATGGTTTTATGGCTTGAGCCAGAGAGGAGTGTAAAACAATATCAGCTCATTAACCGATGCCCAGGATAAGGGTCTACACAAAGGTTCTCCAGGAAAACAAAACACTGATTAGGTTATAAGTAAAGATGCAGATGGATACGAGAGTATTTATGCGTAGCAGGTGTAAATAATTAGGTACAGTAATTAAGTAAAAAAGTATAGAAATATTTACTTTATACATTTAATTGCTACTTACTTACTACTTAGGAGCCTTGAAATTACTTTATTTCAATTACAACTTACTTAGTTGCAATTACACCGTTTACAGTGTAATCAGAAATTGTGATTATATGTTTGGCTATAACTTAGTTACTGTTATTACATATCTTCATGCTGTTGATCAACAACGTTCAGTTATATCTACATATTTACTTTGTGGTTAATAAAATCTGTAATAAAAATCTATCAGATATTTTTGCTAAAAACAATAAGCCAAGAGTCACAAGGTGTTTAAAACAGGGAGATGCAGGATTTTCCTAGAGACAAAGAAATGAAGCTGTCATCAAGCAGTGGAAGCCGCTGGCTCTGAGACAGCAGCTGTCAGGGTGGAAAAGCAATCTGGGCCATCAAGTGACCAGCTCCATTCAACAGCCATTTGAGGCCTGACATCCCAACTGTGAAAATAAGCAGACACACAGTGGCTCCATCAGGGGAGGAGTGTCATCAGGGCCACACACACACACACACACACACACACACACACACACACACACACACACACACACACACACACACACGCTGCTGTGGCGAGGACATCGGTAGAACCAGGGACAAACAAGGCAACTGCTGCTGTCCGCATCATGCACACATGGCATCAGGCCGGAGCAGGTGTGTGTATGTGTGTGTGTGTGTGTACGCATTCAACGCGGTGCGCTTGGTTCAACGCAGCGCCGCGAGTCAAACAAACCCCTGCTCGCGATCCGTCTTCATGTCCAAACAAAGCGCTGCCGAGCAGGAAGTGGCCCGGCGAGCCGAGGTGACGCTGGCGCAGGTCAGACAGGACTCTGTCTGGACTCAGAGCCACAGGAAGCTCCTCACAACGCAACACAATAGATTATACTATAACAACCATAAATTGTCCACTGTTTCTGTCACAGTATGATGTCCTACACTATTAAAACTGAAAACTGCACCGAAGCTGGAGCCAATGGGATGTTACTAAAGATCCTTAGTGACCTTTTCACCGATAGCAGGACTTCAACGGGACCGTGATGACCTCCAGATGCAGCAGTGAAGAGTGACACCACACACACACACACACACACACACACACACACACACACACACACACACACACACACACACACACAGTCAACGTCCTCACATAGACGTGAAACCACTGAATCAACAGAACATCTTAACTGGCCGGACTGGAAACAGTCCTGGTGAACTGGTGCCTGTCTCAAAGGCTAATTATAACCTGAGTTTCTGTCATCCAGCAAAATGAAGTCAACTTGAGGACCAGGGAGGAAACTATGTCACTATGACTTGGGTCAAGTGACCATATTAACAACAGATTAGGTTATAATGAGATAAATAGCCTTCAGTAACTCCTTCATGCAGTCACAGACGCTCAAACGTGAGACTTGACTCTTTGTATCATCGTATTTGACCTCAAGCTTTTATACTGACAAACGCCTATTTTGAAGTAACACAGGAGGCTGCCACCGTTCTGACATTCTGTAGACTCGGAAAAATACATTTTATATGCTTCACATCAATCATCATTATTATTAATCATTATTATTATTATCCGGTGTACCAACTCAACGTTTATGACCCTCCTGCAGGCGAAGCATGTGACAACAGAGCTTGAGTGAATGTGCTGCACGCACTCATTACAGCTCCGGACGTGAACGCAACGCAGCGCTGCGCCGAGGTCCGGGCCGCGTCCCGCTTCTAATCTCCACAACGTGCCCCGTGGACGCAGTTCGCGCTAAACCCGTGGGTATCCTGTTACCTGCAGCGTCTCCTCGGAGCATTATGGATTTTCCACACAAATCAAAATCACACGGCTCCTATCAGGCGCTCAGCAGATGTGTGCGGGGCAGATGTGGCCGCGGCCTGGCACCGCTCCCGCAGCGCCTCGCCGACTCTGCCCGTATTCAAACACGAGCGCACAGGCTTTGGGGCACGTTTTCAGCTCGGCGCCGCGCGTCGGTGCCGTGGGTCCACAGTCAGGCGTCAATAATTCAGCAATATTCCACACGCACAAAGAGCGAACGAGCTGCGACGGAGCAGGCGCGTTTCGGGCGATTGGAGAGTTGCGCGACCTACAACATGAAAAAGGAGCGTGTGAAAGTAGGACAATGGGAGACTCCCAGGCCCCGCTGGTCGCCTACTGGTTCCAAATTAGCCAAGATATCTCGCCTCCTCCCCCCCCTCAACGTACAGTAAATGAATGGACGCACTCAGATTCCCACCAGCCCCGAGGAGCAAATTCAAAATCCTCGGCCTACAATCCAGCAGGACGCGCGTCTCCTTCCAGGCGCATCACCCGCTGGATCCTCTTATTCCTCCATCGGTAACATATATATGACGCCGACGTGCCCTCTCGCATTTGAAACCTACCCGCAGAGCTACGTGGCCTCTGTGAGAGCAACAATGGGCCCGATGAGGGTCCTAAACTTCCCTGTGGTTTCACAAAAACGGCGACCATCGCGTCTTCTCGACTATTGTTTGGGAAAATCCGGACATATCCGGCGCCTTGAACGTCCCACTCTCTCCTCGGCGCGCGCGCGCACCCACCGGCGCTACAAGAAGCATTTCAAGAGATTTTCTATATAAAAACACACGACTTACTTATTTCGGATTGTCCATTGAGGTCTTTTTCACTTTCCACTTTCTTTCCACTGAGCCGTAGCACAGCGCGCCCCGCCCCCGCTCCGCTCTGGCCCCTCCCCCGCTCCTCCTGGGGGGCGGGGCCTGTGGAAGCGTGCGGTTCGGCCGCCGCACGTTGGAAGCCTCGGTGTCTGTGGTTCAGCAGGCTCGTAAAACTCCGAGGAGCTTCTGCCTGGACGGAATCCTCTATCAGCACGTTGAGACACTTGTCCTCTACAAGACTAATTAATGTTATGGCTGTTTGAAGCCATTATTATATTATACTTGAGGTAACTAATTAAAGTATTTACACAACGTTTTATAGTTTTTTTTAATCTGACAGGTACCACGTACTTGGTTTTAAAAAAATGAAATCACTCAAGAAGCTTGTGTTGTTAGAAATTTCTACTACATCAGGAGTCTGAATACTTCTTCCACAAATGGTGCTAGTCTATACGGGAGAGTTGGAAAATATAAAATGTAGCAGCAATCGATGTAAAACAGTAGCAGAGTCTCCTCAGGTTTTTTAAGTGCTCAATGACTTTCTATTTTTTTTAAAACTGCTGTTAAAGAAAACCTGGAAAATGACTGTTTATTTCATCATCAAGCCATCACAATTTGTCATCCATCCAGCCATCTATGGAAATTAAACCTGCCGCTTACAGTTACAATTTTTCAGACATTATCAGGAAAGAAAGAAACATTGTGAAAAAGCTGTGAACCTAAAAACATGCAGAGTTCCATATGTTCCTCTCACTGGACCCAATAGATTTGTCAGTTGATTGATAAAAAGTGCTTGTCAACAACACCAGACTCACAATTTGTGAATTACAGTGAGTGAACACGCTGATCTACGTTAACTGTAGTTGTATGTTCACTGGGATCAAAGAGTATAAAGTGATTTTTTTAGTCTTTCCTCTTTTACCTGGAGCTTATCAAAACACTTCAACGCTCGTTTATAATTCTGCAAAACCTTAAACATTTACTATTGTTCACTGACTCAAAGTGGTTGCGTATCAATGGAACGACTGATAAGTTAAAGACGGCTACAGTATTGAACAAACACTGCAATCCTTCATATGCACTCAGACTGATCGTTAACACTGATTCATACACTCTTATACACGCGCACACACACACACACACACACACCATAATGCTCACTGCTTAGTGTCTATCCCTTAACACAGTAAACCAAACAGTCTTTGACAATAAAAAGGGAAAACAACAATAAGCTAAAACAAAAGAAATATAAACACCTTTTCCACTGGCAGCACTGCTGTTGCCTGACCAGCGTTTTCTGACCCTGATGAGTCCAGATCCATCCGGGTCAATCCAGTCCGTTCCAGTCCAGTCATCATGTCGAGCCTCACCTTAGTGAGTCCATAAACACCGAGTCGTCGTCTGCTAACCTGTCTGTGTACCTGCTCATGGTATGTGTTGAAGAACAGACCCGGTCCATGTACGGTTGGGATAGAAGTGGGTAGTAGTTGTAGTTGTAATAGTGGTTGTGGGCCTGTCTTTTCGCGTGGGTCAGTAGGTGGCGGTGGCGGGTTCCCTTCCTGAGCTAAAGAGGATTTCGGCCTTCGTGCTCATGAAGTACGTCAGGATGAGGGAAGTTAGCAGCACGCCAAAGCCCACGCCAAGGGTCAACATCTGGAGAAGGAAGAGGAAGATTTACTGCTTTGCATTATTCCCTAATATCCCACCTCTAAAAAATATCTAAAGTCACCTCAACATTTTTAAGAACTTTGTGTTGAGGGAAGCGAACGCTTACCTCCAGATCATGACTTGCTACCAGGAATATGCGTCCGCTGATGGGCTTCCACCTGGACTCTGTCCACGTCGAGTACTCTGTGGAGGTGTACTGTCGCAGTTCAAAGGCCGGGGACATCGCTTTGGACAGTCGAACAGTGGAGCGGACACAGAAGCCTTGTCTGGTAGTGCTGTTGGGAGGCGCCGCGCCCTGAACCCAAAGGTAGTAGTACAACTGAGGGAAGGGAAAAAAGACAGAGTGAAGGACGGGGAAATGAGAGCATCAGGTTTTGATTAATGGAACCAAAGGTCAGCTAATGTTCTTTCTTAATACCAACAATAATTATGTACTTATGACATAACCTAACTACTATTACTTAATTATTTATCATAACAATTTCATTGTTAACATATTAACTGATTTAGAATTGTGTGTGATAGAAGCCATGTTTTACATTAAATCTAAAAAAATTAATTAAATAAATGTAAGATGAATGGTAGTGGCTTTAGATGTTGTTGCTATTGTTGTGAATAGCATGAGTCTTACATGTTTGCTCTCTTTGTCGTCTTCATTTACTTTCTGGTCTCTACAGTTGTCCTGTGTGGCGTTGACAGTGATGCCCGTCAGGTTAGCCAGAATGTACTGGACCAGAAAAGTGGGTTCGCTCTGCTGGAGGCCAACGCCAATATAAAGGTTTGTGGGCCTGTTGGCTGATGGACAGAGAGCAGAAGGTAAAAACTGCCATTTGCGGGGAAACCAAGAGTGAATAAGTCCAAGCATAAACCATAGAGTAGGAATTATTTTCCTACTCTATGGTTATATAATATATATATATTTTTTTCTTTTTATCTAGTTAAAAAGGCATTTCAAACATACTCAGATGACTTGCATGGCTTGGGCTCATTATTTGTTGCAACCAGGAGTTATTGGACTGAACAAGAAAGCTGTAGAGGATCTGGGTCACCTGAAAAGACAAAATAAAAAAAAAGTATAATAGGTCTTAATCAAAACACCATCATTCAGACATTATCAATTAAATGAAATAGAAGTGGACATTCTCCATTTGTCAAGTGTAGGTGCCCACAGACAACAACAGTTGTAAACAAAAGGGAAAACAAAGGAGATTTAAAACACAAAACACAAAAAAGCTGCAACGCATGAAGCTTCAATAATCAGAGTCATACGATTTGAGGATCTGCGTTAATGCGGCTCAGCTGGGTTTCAGCTCCTCCTGCCTGGATGTACAACGCTCGTGCCACCACAGTTGCCACCTCAGCCAGAGCCTGACAGAAGCACAGGGGAAACACATGGTTTTGCCAACAGTAAATGAATGGTGATGCCATTGTTCTATACATATATTTAAGAAAAAAAAGGATATTTCTATTTAATGTGAAAATTAAAAGTGGAACCTTTGCAGTGTCAGTAATATGTTCCAGCTGCTCCTCTTGGGTCATGTTTGGTGGATAAGACATGTTCAGGTATTCTGCGTTATCGTACATGCTCTCGTAGAAGCTACACACAGAGGAAAGACTTAAGTTAATAAACTCCATGATTATTAATCAGAAGGTGCAGTCCTGTAGCTTGTGAGACCCCCATCACCTGTTGGTGAAGGCCGACTTGTGATCCTCAATAACGACTCCAGGGATCGGGCGAGCTCGCAGGAAACGCTGGAAGGACGAGGGTGGGAGCGGCTGGGAGACATCAGGCTCGTTTACGGAGACATTTAAACTTTTGGCAGCTGACATCACATTTTTGACAAGAGTGTCCACCTAAAAAAACATCGTAGGAAACCCAAACTGTTATACTGTATATTCACACACAAGTATTGAATAGAATCTTTATCCACGCAAACCTCTGCATCGACACTGGCGTTCCTCCGCGACACGGGATCTGAGTGAAGCCACAGCTTGGAGCTGGTATGAAGTCCCACCTGTGGCGAGAAAATCCAGTCAGTACACAAAATGTATGGTTATTGTAGCATTACAGTAATAAAAGGACATCTTTAGTTTGTCTACACCATAACTTGCTCAGCGAGAGCACCAACAGAAAATATTAGTAGGCATCAGACCTAAATAAATATTTGTATAAAGTGGGATGTTGTTCATGATGGTTTCACTTCAACCTTTAGTACCTGCTCATGCATTTACCCACCTGTCCAATCTCCAGCACAGAGTGAACGTTATCTAGGTCTAAAGGAAACTCTTTGTTCTCCATGTCATAAACCATCCTTGAACTGCCGATGTAGTCAAAGGTTTCCTGGGGTCAAATAAAAGAATGAAGTCACATAAAAAAAGCACATTCATCGTGTTTTAGCATGAAAGGTGAAAACCGCAACACATAAACTGACCCCTTGGAAGAAGGTGTAGAGGATGTTGCGGCCAAGTTGGGCGTCCTGGGTGGGTTCGCGTAGAGCATGAGCAGCCGCCAGCAGGGTTACGAACCCGGAGACTCCGCTCTCTGCCCCTGGAGCGATGTCAAAGAAGAAAGATCTGCTGTCCATCTGAGGAGAGACGAAAAGATGTTGAAGTAAGAAGCCCATTTCTGTTGTTATGCAGCGAACTGTGGTCCCTATCACATACGCACTACAGTCTGTCTCCAGACTGTTTTGGCCACTGCATAGAGACTGTAATCCTTACCCCCAACACCTTTGCACAGCAACTCCCGGGGGCAGAACACCCCTTACAAAAACAATGTAACGCAACCTCTGTACAGAACTGCAGATGCAGAGTGAGAACAGAAAAGGCCCCTAGGCTGCATTTTCACATTCATTTTAGTGTTTTGTTTCCATAGCTTTTATTTTCAAGAACAGCAAAAGCAGAACAGTGAGTGGACAGATTGTAACTTGAACACATGGCTTTACTTTAACTGGAAATCAGGTCTATTTTATCAGTTTAGATAAAAGACAAAGTGCTTTTTGTGGCCAGCTCACCCTCGCTGCAGCAATGACCACACTCTCCTGCTCCTTGTGGCCTTTGGCTGTGTTGTTAATAGGCCTGGTGGACGCCCAAATATTCATGTCACTCAATGGGTCACACACCATGTCTGAAGAGAGACATGAAAGGGAAAAAATGTTCCATTTCTTTTCTTTTAAAGTTGTGTAGCCATATTTATTGCAACTCAATTTACACCTTTCATCTCGAGACAAAAAAATAGTTGTTTGCAAGCTCATATTTATTGATGCTGCGTAAGTACCTTGGGTGAGGCTGAAGTTGATGTCATTCCTTCTCATGCATGTGGCTGTGTTGGTGACAGCAGACATGTGCGAGTAGAGCTGCATGGCACACAGTGGATACTGAGGAGCGCTGCCGTTCACAACGTGGTTATGATCGAAGTAACACTGTGAACAGTGGGAAGGATTTGTGCATATTACATACATATATATACACAGATAGTCAGTCAATGAAAACACTGTAGTCTTTCAGGGAATCACAAATAGCTGTCAACAAGTTTTAACTGGATGCAGCTCCTCCCTCAGGGGCACACAGGCAGGTCTGGGCACAGTAAGGCTGTAACCGCCATGTCTGGCTCTTCTGCATATATGCATGTCTGTTTCCATTGTGCATAGACATGTCTAATGTATGCATGCTCAGAAATGTGTATATCTGTGAATCAATATGAATAATGTTTGTCTAATGTCTTTTCTTATTTAAACAGAAAACTATGAATTATTAAAACTATATATACACACACATATAATGATTTATAAAATCTGATCTCAACAGAACATTTCCCACATAAACATGATCTTCGGAACAGACGAAAGATTTTGCTGGTATCATTGCTGAGCTCTACTCTGCTGAGCTGCTGATCTTAGTTCAGAATCTCCAATTGAGATAGGCGATCAAAGCAGAATGACAAAATAAGAGCTTTTTCAGTGATGTTTACCTGTCGTATGAGCTGAGTTTCATTATCATCTTTCATTGAGAAGATGGGGAAGTCAAACTCCTCATAGGATAAACCGTTTCCCAGGGGGTTCCACACTGTTACATTACAGTGTGCCATGGTTGGATCGTATTTCTCTGAATAAACACCTGAGGGAAGCACAGAGAGTTTGTAGGTGTATTCTAGATGAGTCTGCTTATTTATTACAGTAAATGTGCTATGAGAAATATCAGTGATTTAAAACTAGTTACATACCAAGTATCATAAACTATAAGTGGTGTAACACTGAGGCATGTGCCTCAGCACGTTTTAGCACCCACCTGTGTTTTCGTTGGGGCAGGTGGTGTGAGGAGAGAAGCCCACAGCTGGGTTTGTGTTTGGTGCTACAACCGCAACGCCAGCGACCCTGCTGGAGCTACTCTTCAACTTCATCATGACAGAACTGACGAGCCGACAGGAGACACGAGGCAGGGAAAATGATACAGGTACAAATACACAGCAGACATGGCGTTAAAACGTGGCTCTGGTTTCTTCCCTTAGGGATAGTCAGGTAGAATTCCATGACTTCTGTTTAATGTATTATATGTCAAAACTCTCTATAACTGAAGTATAGCCAATAACTTTAAATAAAATAAGTTTCCAAAAATATCTATGGTAAACGTAATACACATACACACACAACCCTGCAACCTGCAGAGTGAGACATGGAGACTGTACCTGGTAAAGAGTGAATACTCCAGTATAACCATATATGGAGGATTGGGACCAGAGCGCAGGACCCAGTCCAGGTTTTCTTCTGACTGGAGCACATGCAGCACACCCACATTACCACTCAGAGAGGCTGAAAGACAAGAGAGGCCATTAAATATCAGTGCTGGTGGGTCCTTGAGGTTCACCTACCGATGTGTGTCCACTGTGATGAAAAATAAAAATGTAACAGGTATTTATTCGCAGAAAAAGTGTGTTTTATCTAAACTTGTGTGCTTTCATCTTCTTAAACCAAAGATTCATCACAAACAGGCTGAAGGTCAGGAGAAACAATCAGCATTACATTACTCTGTTACTTTACTCACACTGGCAGCCTATTTGATGTGTAGCATTGAGGAGTCGCACACATGGACAGTGTAATTGAGTTTAACATAAATCTTCTTTTCTACAGAATTACAGCTGACACCTGCAAGAAAGAAGAAAACATTGTAAGAAATACACAAGGGGCATTTCATTACTGGATATTGACAAAGAAAACATATATTGTATATTAATATTATTAAAAGCAAAACTATAGTATGAGTTTCAAACCTTATTTCAAAATGTCTTATCAATACACTGCAGCTCTGCTCACACTGAAACCCTGTATGTAGCTAGTAAACTACTTGTTAATCCTTATGCCCTTGATTAATGGCTTCCTAAAATCAGAGTTAGGCAGAAGTGAAAATAAACCCGTCTGTTCTCAAACAGCAGCTGTGGCGCGTCACCTGTAGACAAACGCCCTAAGGACCTGGTAAACGGTTTAAAGTGAGCTCTTTCCAGTTGGCTGAAACTGAATTGCTGGATATTAACTGAGTTTGTAGAGAACTGAGCCCCTTCGGCGGCCGCAGCGGGGAAATCACGAGCGGTCACGTTGATGCCGAGCGGCTCACATCAGGAGACTTAACTAATGTGTGACAACCTCTGCGAAAAGTAATACAGATGCACAGCATAACTGATTTGTGGTCATTTAACCATTTCTGAATTATAATATGTGTTTGGGTATGTTACAACGCCAGTCTCCATTGTTTAAGTCGAGTGAAACCCGGTGTCAGTGAAGAATAAAGGCGCCCCGGCAGCAGCTAACGCTGCCTAGCTTAGCATTCGGCTAGCTCCCAGCACAAAGAAGTCAGCCAAGCTAGCAGTCTCACTCAAAAACAGTCTCTCGTCATAACCGAATCAGTGAACACCCACGCCCAGCATCGTTACAAAGCCACTTACCCACGAAAAAATAACAAACTAGCAAATTAAGCAGCCATTTGTTCGACTGCAAATCCATCTTCCTGGTTCGAAAAGCAGAAACACAACAGGAAGTGTTGACATGGGAAACATCCGGGTACCGCTCGGTGTCCGCTCCCCTGAAAGAGGACGGACTCCGGTTGAAAACACACCACTTATAAATGCCGGTGTAAAAACAACCCCAAGTTATTAAAAAATGCGCTTCCATTCAGATAAAGCAATGTCCGTCGTACATTTTATCCTAATGAAAAAAAGTCATGTCATTCAAAGGATGACTCATGTTTGGACTCATGACGCTGCTGAATCATCCCTGTAGTGAACTTTGACTGATGCTCCACTGAATTATATTACACACACACACACACACACACACACACACACAGAATAGTTAAAAGCCCAGCCACAAAACTCCACACTCTGAACTCTGTTCACAAAGAAGTGTTTTTATTTCCCTCAGATACACAACATTTCTGGTGATTTTTAATTATTCATCTCATACATGTCAGAAAGAAGAGAAAACAGTTACAGCTCTAATTAAGCCACAGCACAGATGACGGAGCAGCAGATACAATAAAAGCCTATTGACCATTGGTATATGGATAATTAAAAGGATTACATTGGGGTTAACGCCTATGTGAGCAAACATATATATTTCTATTTTATTTCTGTATTTCTTTCCAACAGTTGTTGAATTTCTTGGATGTGTTTGCTGAAGATTTTCTTGTCCTCTTAACGGAACTGAAGAGGACTCACCACGCAGACCGATAACATCCTTACCGATCTCTGTTACCTAGCCAATGAAGAAAGATTGACGGATACAAGAAATAAACACTTGAATTTCATGTGTATATCATATTCTGTGCTGTTATTGTATACTGTTCATACAAATTTTAACTGCATCAACTTTACTAATGTAAATTTCATCATGCTGAAGAACCTACCTGGGTGACCCTGCAGATCTGGCCTTTGGTACGTAGGACAGTAGCAGGCTCCAGACAGAGGGCACTTCTCTACAGGGCGTCCACGGTACAGAGGGACAAAAGAGGCAGCGCACAGATCGAATGGATTGTGGGGGTCGTAGTTCAGTTGGTGGGCATCTGTCAAGGTTCTTCTCACAAGCTGCCAAAATCTTGCGGGTCTGATTGACAGGAGGAAATGTAACACACGATTAGAAAACAGTGTGTTCTGTAAAATTCAGTGTGGTAAATGTTGCACAACCTACCTGCTGTGGCAACATCTGGCTTTGCCCCAGCTCAAGCAGGCGTCGTGCAAAAGCCAGCAGCGGTCTTGAAGTTACCGGCAGTTTGAAGAAGAGGTTCAGAGCTGTGGCGCAACACCAGCACCATGTGAACGGGCTGGAGATTACAGTGAGTGAAGTAAGCAGAGCCATCTGTAAGAAAAAAAGTAAAAGGTTAAAAAAAAAATTTGATTTTAGGGATTAAAGTAGATAACACAATCACTAAAGTGTAAGCGTTAGTGAACACCGACTTAAACGAACAGGTTCGACACTAAAAGAAGTCAAAACATAAATCGTTACCTCACACAGCCTCTTCTGCTGTTCCAACGTGTCCTTTAGGCAACTTCTTTCTCTCAGTCTCCATGCTCAGGCCCACTATGTACTCTTTGCAAATTGTGATCAGCTGTTGGGCCTGAAAAACAAATTCCAGTCTCACATCTGTGTAATGCAAGCTAATTACAAAAATTCTAATTCTTAAATGTAAGTACACATGTAGTACATGACTATACTGATGTGTATGATGGAAACTAATTTATTGCATTTATTCAAACTTGAGAACTAAGCAAAAACATGACAGTGTTAGCACAAACCCAGGCTTTCATGTTTTCTTTTAACTATACCTAAACTTTAAAAAAAGGTGAAGCTATTCTAAGCAGGGCATGTTCTCACCTCTGCAATTTCCTGCTTGTTATCAACCACCAGCAGAGGTATAGACAGCAGGATGGCTCTGAAGCGCTCCACAGCCTCTTCAAAACGCCCAGAAGTGGTCAGCTGGTAGCACTGCTGCAAGCGGGAAATGAGGTCGGAGAGACGCAGACCCACTGCGGGCAGTCCCTGCTTCGCACCACAGTCCTGAGAAAAAAATAAATTTTTAAGTCGTAGGAATAGGAGGATATAAAGTTGATGTTTACTTTAAAACAGAATAACTAACACCAGCACACATTCTAAAAACGAATAGTAATATGTTGTTTAGACCAAGACCAACGACTATACCTTCCAGTTCCTCTGGGGATTGCCGCGCAGGCAGGGCAGCGAAGGCAGCGGCCAGGTAACACGTGCGCCCCCTGGACAGTGTCTGCATGAAGAGCGACTTGTAGGGGCCAAAGTTCACAAACTCCCACCTGGTCATGGAGCAAGCTGCAGTACAGAAATGTCAGTACAATGTGTGACTAAACAGTCATAGGAATTAAAAGAAACAAGAAAATACATCAAACTGTACACCTCTCATAGCAGTTTCAAATGAGCCAGCCAGGATGTGGTCCACAGGCAACTGCGAGTTGTTGCACCACATCTGAGTTGGACTCATTCCCTTTGTTGGTGGGACGAAGAAGCCGTCCTCTGCTCCTCCAGCTGCACCAGCCGGAAATGTCCTGTGAATATAGAGACGGTAGCTGAGCACAACAGTAACTCTATAAAACGTTAATTTGAAAAGAAAATCAAGAGTGAAAGTGAAAATATGAATTTAGTTACTAAAAATGTGTCAAGACCTGTCCTATATATAACATTAGTCCAAATATTTCTTCATAAACTTATTTAGGTTTTCTCACCAGCTCTGGAGGAAGGTCCAGGTCTCCTCCACCTCCCAGCCACCTCCCTCAGCCTTTGCTACTCCTTCATCTCCTAATCCTTCCTGGGCATCCATGAAGCCATCTGATCGACACAGGAAATATAAATATTTCACACAGTGTTGTATTAGGGATAATACAGTTCTCTGTATTGACTGAAAGTTACTATACTTTTTGATTTCATTTACCATCATCCAGCTGAAGCTCTGCATCGTCTCCCCAGCCCTCTCCCCCTGAGTATCCATGTCCAGGTCTGCAGCCATTTGACCTGCCTTCCCTACAATTGAAAAACCATTGTTCTTATCACAGTGTCAAGTGTCAATTCGAAGGCCAAATATTCCCCAAGCAATCACTCTCATCTCTCAACTCAGAACACACTGGTGCATTTGAGCACAGTAGGGTGATTATGCAGATGTGCATCTGTCTAAAGCTAATCACTCACCCTTGCTGCAATGGCTCCCTCAAAGAAGCCCTTTGATACAGTGAGCAGAGGCCAGTTGGTGGTCCAGAGGGTTAACTGGTGGTGGGGGCTGCAGCAGCTGTGCATAGGATCAAACCTCTGGCACTGGGAGAAACAATGTTAAAAGGATATTATTAAAATTATGTATTTAATGATAAGTAGAACATCTAATCTAAATAGCTAATATAAAAAAAAAAAAAAAAAAACAAAAAAAAAAAACTTAGGGGACTTATAAACTCAGATCATGGTCTCAACATACCGTCTCCTTTTCCAAGTCAAAGGAGGTCTCCTTCAGTGCCTCAGCTTCCTCATCCAACCATGTGTGGCTGCAGTCCAGGTAAGCCAGAGACTCTGCAAACATGCACTCAATTGGTTACCATGTTGGCTTCTTACAAAGGCACAAACCGAGCTGCAATGTGAAGGTGCAGGTTTAGAATGGTTGTATTAATAGTGGACGCAAAAAAAACGTACTTTGTCCCAGTTCTTTAAGATGCGAACCTCTCGCTGACGTCTCCCAGGTAGAGGGCTGCCTGGTAGTGACCGCTCATGTCCTTCCTGATCTCAGCTACAGACACAGATATTAAGTGTAAGTGACACTCAAGATGAAGTCAGAACAACAGAGTCATTACAGACTCCGTTGCTTACCGATCTTCATCATCTTGCGAAGTTTGGCCAGGTTGCCCGTGATGAGGTAAAGGAAGGTGAGCTTGTCAAAGTTCTTGGTCCTCTGGTAGCAACATTTCCACAACCTGGTGGTGACCCTGCAGCAGTGCTGCCTCACCAAGACGCTCCCAGCAGCTGCGCTCATCCAGGGCCTTTGCTGCTTCCAGTGCCCACCTGAAGTGTGGATAAAAGCAATGAAAGGTTTAATATCCTGAACATTCACAAAAATATCAAAAAAAAAAAAAACAGAAAAAAAAAAAAAAAAAAAAAACGTGGCAACTTGTTTAATGGCAGTTCACCTCAATGTTGCCGCACTCCAGAGCCAGGCTAAAGCGAGTCTTCTCATCCTTGACGAAGTGCAGCGCCACCTCAGGTGTAAGCCCTTTCTTCTGCAGGTAGGCAATGATGGACTGGCCAACTACTTGGCATTACGCACCATGTGAAGACCTGGAAGTGACATATGCATGAGGTCAGAACTAGAATTTACCAACCAAAGTCTAAAGTGACACATTATCACGTACAGACCCTCATCATATTTACGGTTCACCAGGGCCAGTTTGAAGCGGTACTCTGGTGGGGTCAATGGTGAGGACGCTGGGGCCCTGCACTCTCTGTCCAAGCAGTAGACACTATTTCCTCTCACTCGGGTCACATAGATAGGCAGATCCAAGGTCCTGATGATGCCATGATCACTGCAGGGACAAAATAAAAGAAACATGCATGCAAAAGTAAAGTCTCTGCAGTAAAAGAAACTTTATACAAACTTTAGAACCAATTCAGTGCTGTATAACCATTATGATAGTTGTTTAACAACTATTCCTCAAATGCTTTACGTCTGTGCATTATTAAAAAATACTGAAATAACAGTAGATAAGCACATACCCGGAGGTCAGAGCGTATTTGATGTGGTTGGAAGTGGTATAGATGAAGACACCACTCTCGTCCCAGGATCCACTCTTTACTCTGATGTTTTCGTGAATGTTGCACAGGCCTCTCCAGTTTGCGGTTGCAGATCATAATGGCTGCAGAACGAGAAGCAAATTTAGACTCGAGCTTTAAATAACAGAAGAATTTCAACTGAGCACTCAAACAAACCAATAGTTTGCAGGCTATCTGTCTTATCTAACTCACCGTGTTTAGCCAGCAGAGCCACGTGGCTAGTGTCTGCACTCCACACCACATACTTGACCTTGGCAATCTTGACGGTTGCCAAAGAGCGTTTCTGTTGCACATCAAACAGCGTGACGCCGTCAGCATCGCGCAGCAGCAGGGAGCCTGTCCCGGCGTAGAAGATTTCCTCACAGCTCGGCACCTGAACTTTCTTCACAATTTCATTCTTTAGGGTCTTGATCAGAAGCTGCAAAGGAACGGTAAGGTGACATCAGCTACCAGCAGTACAAGTACTACTACAACTACTCTGTACTCCTGTAACTATGGTTCCCTAGTATGAAAATCCTGCATTCGGACTTACAGAGTGCATTCGGTCCAGGACAGCAAATCTGTTCCTGGCCACCCAGACCGCTGTCAGACCAGAAGACCTTTTCCCTTCTGGTGCTGAAAATGAATGAGTCTAATTAACAACTTATAAAGCTATACAAAACAAGTGCAATTATAGAAGTAGAATAAGTGATATTCAACTACACACTATAAGTATGACAAAGCAAACGGTTCAGTTTAGTGAGGTTTTCTTTACCATCAGGGTTCTGAGAATCACTTTCTTTGGGAATCGAGTACAGATCGTAGGTGCTGTTCTCCAGGTTTGTGGCCCTCTGCAGGTTGCAAATGAATATTACATCAAAAACATTGAACAACTTTCATTTCTGTAAATACAGTGTTGAGTGCTACGTACAGTGCAGAGCAGGACAGCATTCTCAGCAGGGTTGTAAACATGCTGAACACTGGGAATTTAGACCCACTGAGATAAAAGAAGAAAAAAAGTCATTTAACCCTGTTGAACAAATGTTTCAGAATGCAATACCTGCACTGCTGGGTCACAACCACTTGTACCTGCGCAGCTGCATGACAGCAGTGTCCTTGCTGCTGTTGAAGTCCAACTGACGGAGGAAACGATCCTTACGTAGTACAGCATGTTTCCATGTACGGCGTAATGCCGGGCGCTCACGCTCCAGCTTGAACACAATCATGCCGCTATCATGACCTGAAAAACACAGAACATTAGTACAGACTCACATTTTTAGGAAAAAAAAAAAATCACTATAATAAAACAGACACTGGCTTTGAAGGGACAGGGGTCCAGACCAGATAGCACCCACCAGCAGCAAAGAGGTTGAGGTTTGGGTGAGCCCCCAGAACCCAAAAAGCGATCATGGTCACGGCGGAAGGTCTGCACACCGGTCCTTTTGGACATATCCCACACTCGGATACTCTTGTCCTCAGAGTTGGACAGGATGAGCTCCTGCCTTGGGTGGAAGACGGCACAGGACACGTTGTTGTAGTGACCACGGCAGGTATCCAGCTCCCATGCTTTGGACTCTGGGCAGAAGAACAACAACCAGTTTGAAGATAGTATTTAATTCCATATTAGTTATTATGTTATAGATTCTCCAGCTTTATATTCCCAACATTAACCTATTGACACTGAGGTTGCTATTTTTTTGAAAGGGTGATTTTTAACAACTTTGACTCAGGTTCCTGTGTCTTTTAAAATTACTCACCATTCATTCTCCAGATCTTGACCTGTCTGTCATCAGCTCCAGACACGATGAGGGGCATGCTGGGGTGGAAGGCCGCCCAGTTGACCCCTCGGTCGTGACCCTTGAGACAGAAGCACAACATCAAAGTCACAAATCCATCAAATATATCAACACTGGGGAAATTAACTCTTGCCTAAATAATGCTAACAAATTATTATAATTTCAATCTGGTAATATTTAATAAAAACAACTCACCTCAAGGACATGTTTGACTACAGCGTCAGAGGCACCAAACAAGTCAACACCTGTGATGCCACGCACATCAGTCTCCACAGCGCCCGGAGACAGGTTCTTCTTCCTCAGACCTGGAACCAACATTCAGAGCACCATGTGCAAGCGGGAGCCATGTTTATGATACACAGGGCACAACCACAGTAGAGGAGAGGAAAAAGAACATGAAAAGTAAGATACAAATTATGACACTTTAAAACAGAGCAATACAATGAACAAAATGAAGCAGGAAGGGCAACTGCTGGACTGTTGAACACACATCAAGCTGAAACACACCAACACACCCTGTTCTCTCCAAACCACTGCCAATTTGAGTCTGGAAACAATCATAGCAGGAGAACTGTTGATTGGGTTAATGAATCACTGACATACAGATGAAAAATCACAAATACCCATGAACTGATTGGAACAAGATTAGAAATTAGCCCCCAGACTCAAATCAGGAGGGGAAAATGATCATTGAGAAAACAAAGCTTGTACTCGTGATTCCCGCCCAGTAAAATTTTGTGGTGAACAGACAGTTCAACAGCATGAAGAGATGAAGGGGAAATGGCACTAGGAACCCATGTGCAAGTGTGGATGTTTCCAGGGAGAGCATGAGGAAAGGACACGGAAGAGCATGTGGGCTTGGCTGATGAGGGTAAGGTGGGTGGTGGCTGGGGGGTTGGATGTCAGGAACATGAGTTTGGCTTTCTTAGAGGCTTGTGCAGCTTTCTGTGATTGTTTGTGTCAGAGTTAGCAGATTTTGACATAGTGTCATATGTCATAGTTAAGGGTTAGGAATTATGAATGTTAATGTTATGATTATGGATTTATGAAATATAAACAGTTTTATATTTCATGGAATATTTTAAGTAAACAGCCATGCAAGTGTCCCCATGCTAGGGGTATTATGACATTGTAGTAGTACTGAAGAGTGTAAAATCTTCAGCTAGATAGTAGCAGCTATTAGTCTTACTGTATATGATTTACTGAAAGTGTAAAAGTAATGGTGTTAAAACAGCAGTAGCTTCCTAAAATACATGCGGAAGTGAAAAGTGAGCATTCCTTTAAAGCTGAATAGAGGTTGCGACATATAACATGGAGAGTAAACCATTAAAACTGCACACTGCTATGTTATTTAGGATCATGCTCAGTGATAGAAAATGTGAATGGAAAGAGGTTACAGCTTTATCATATGCATGTCCATGTGTAAGAAAATAGATGTCAGAACATTCATGGTTTACTTCATGAGAAAGCAAACAGATAAAAATACAGAGCAAGAGAGACCACCAAAGTTTAGAAGCATGCAGACACAGACAAACACCTATCCAACCTATGAAGGTCCTGTATTGTAACCCTTAAGACTTATGTACAGCCTTTATTTACTAACTAAACTATTCATTTTCCCCTGTCTTTGTCTGAAGAAGTGTTTCTGCCAACAGCTGACAAAGATTTGTTCTCTACAACAAACACAGGAAGTACTGGAGACTAGGGACCTGACACTGATCCTGTTCCTTCTTTTTCCAAGTTCTTTCTACCACTAGACCCCCCACCCCTTCAACCTAGCCCACTATCCTCTGGTCCACTGTCCCCAGGCCCTCACCAGAGATATCCCATACTCGCACAGTCTGGTCCAGACTGGCTGACACCACCAAGTCCTCAGAAGGATGGAACTGGGCACACATCACATAGTGATTATGTCCAGTCAGCACACTGCAGGAAAGAAAAGGGAGAATGAAATATACTCAAAAAAATGAATACACAGGTCATTCGCTTACATTTAATTTGATCCAACACAGTGCCTCTTACCAGACACAGGTTCTAGACTGCCAGTTCCAGATACGAATGGTCTGGTCATCTGACGCACTGAGAATCCATGGGTACTCCTACAGAAAAAATAGTTACAAATTAATGGTTGGTGACTCTACTGTGAAACAAAACAAGATGTATTTTCCAGGGGCAGAATAACTTACATGGTGAAAGAAGGTGGTTCTTATGTAATCTAGGTGCCCTAGGAGAGTGAAGAGGCAGCGTCTTAGCTTGTAGTTCCACACCTGGGGGACAAGAGGAATATTTACACATGCACAAAACTATCATAAGACATTTAGGACAAATAACACAATAAAGCATAAGACATTATTAAGACACAAATCTATGCTTAAGTGAAAGTTTCTTTGTTATTGCCTCATTCAAATTGATAGTTCTTCCAGTTGTTATAACCACTTAGCAAAAGAGATTTAAGTCGCTCATGTTGGACAGACTCTAGATGAGTTTTAACAAACAGCAGTCTCACCTTTATTTTGTAGTCGTCTCCTCCAGACACAAACAGAGGCTGCTGCTTATGAAAATCAATTCCTCTGACGGGACCTGCAGGCACAGACATCCGTCACATGTGGTGCCCATTATTACACAGTGTTGAAGCAGACAGAACGCTGAAGCACACCAGCCTCACCATCATGCTCGTCAAACTTGTCAATCAGCGTGCACATCCGATAGTCCCACAGCTGGATGACTCCGTTGTGCAAACTTGCAAGAACCCATGGCCGTTTAGGGTGGAAACTCAGGCCTGAGGTGTTAAACAGTGGGTGGATCAGTTATCTCATAGCAGCACTTAAGATACACACATAGACTTTAGAGGACGAGGAAGGTACGTAGTGTACCAGCCGATCAAGTGTTTGTGCGTAATGATTTAATACATTATGTTGCGTTAGCTAGCTTTAGCGGGAAACCGCTAACGATGGTTTAGCAACAACAATATGTGATTGACAGGACCTGCCACCAAAGAATATTAGCGTACGTTTATTTTTTTACAGTCAATTTGGAAAGCTATATCGCGTTAGCTAGCTAACGTTAGCCCCTATGCTAAATGCAGCTGGCAAACACTTACCTTTAACACGAGCCGACTTCGTTTCAAATTTGGTTAGCATCGTCACTGGGCAGTTGTGGTCGTAATTCTACTACTGCGGCAAAACAAAACTCCACGCGAAGCTTTATATATAAAGTACTAAAGAGAAGTTGCTTCAAGCGGCCCGTTCGCCTTCGCCCATTTAGCTGATTCTCCTTTTCCTGACACGTAGCTAGTCTTGTCTTCCGGCTGCGAACAATAAAGTTGTGAGTAAGGCGTCGACGCGGAAAGCTCCACGGCGATAATGCATAGAAATAGGAGGTACAGAACTGCTCTGACATAAGCCTTGGTTATCGCATTTTATCAGAACTACTCTAAATTGAATATTTCTACACGGATTTTTTCATTAAATATGTAGCAACTAAAACCTTGACATATGTCGTCTAAATTATTTTTTCTAATCTCTACTGTACCTAAATACTGTGTAAGATACCTTTACTTAAATTATGTATTTAATTTTTAACTAGATCTCTGACCTAGTGCACACACACATAAATAAATTAGAATAGTGCATGTGAATTATTCCAGTAAGAAGATAATTGAATTGAAATAATTTTCAAAACAGCAGCAATACTTTAAATATAAACTTATTGGAAGATCAACCTCTGCCCTCTAAGACACAATACGACTAACTTGCAATTATTTTATTTCATATATTTACAAACAAAATAGTGTGATAAAACAGGCTGTATATTCTAACGGTGCTTTGGGCGTTTGGGTTGTGCCCTGAGAGTTGCAACCTCCCTTTTTCTGGACCTCCACAGCAGCCTCCCCTCTGGTGTGTTCGATGTAAATCTGATCTCTGTTCAGTGCATGGATGATTGAATCCTTTCACAGCGGTACCCCTTTATTATACAGTTATATTATCAGCTCATGGCAATGTGATTTCCAGACCTCTCTTTGTAGCAGCTGGTGGAAAGGGGCCACTGCAGTAAACAAACCCACAAACCAGACTGTCAATGCCTTATCAGCACGTAAGCATGAACTTTACGCGCGTTCCCTTCTCATGTGACACAATGTGATGTTCAGTACTTTGTCTGACATGTCTGAAAAGAACAATGCATGTTTTAGTAGAGGACACAGCACACAGGTTCATGCCGGCAGATGGTAAACACTACTGAATACCACAACAAAGAAATCATCATTCTGCATATTGGGAATCACGAGGGAAGTGTTTGGCAGGAACTCAACACTGTAATAAATCTTTGTAATCACAGGTAATCATCTTAATCACTTCAAACCAAACACCTGGAAAAGGGGAATGACACTTAACTAAATCTGTTAAATTAACTAGATAAATTAGAGCAATTGCTGGAAACTCTACTCTTTTTAATACCTTAAATAATGAGCAAACGCACACTCGTCTTTTTTAGTTTCTTACTTGTTAAATTGTTAACTCGTTGAGGTCAAACCCTGTATAGCAGTTCAGAAACAGGCTTGTGTGTTTAAGTTCAATGAAATATCATTTATCACTAGCTTGAAGTGAACTTTTGATGATCTTATGCTTAGGTCAATGAAAGTAGAATCAACTTGAGGACATTTTCCAAAGGCACTATTTATACCCGTGCAGTGGTCTGATCATTTACCACAAGGCTAAACAGTATTAAATAAAACACCTAAGAAAACTGGCAGTGCTACTTTTGTTTTGTTTTTTAAAAAGACTGCTAAAACTAATCTATGAAGGATGTGTGGCAACTGCTGAAAAAATAATGTAAATTTGTTGCGCATTCAATGATTTTACAAAGAACAGTGGGTGTTTGTGCACGGTTCCTGTTGGATTTCAGTCTTCCTCATGTTGTTCTTCGCATCTTCACGCCGCCGTCTACCTCTGGGGGGAAAATGTGTAAAGGGTTTGGTCACATTTCGGCCAGACTGCCCCTTCACACTCTCATCCTTCCCTCAGTTCTTCTTTATTGCTGATGCACACAGAGTGACCCTCCGGCTCAAATGATGGAATGGACCACGCTGCTTCCTCCTCACATGATGGAGCAAGCTGGCTCTTGCGCTCTGAAGGACTTGGGGGAGAGAGCCAAGTGGCACTTGAGCAGGGCAACCTTGCTCCTGAGGGAATCTATCTGAGGGCCGACAGGAGGAGCAGGAGAAGGGAGGCGGGAGAGAGGAGGAGGAGGAGACACGATGAGGTGGTGTGGAGGACGGCGGTGTAAGGGAGTCACAGCAGGGGCAGTCGCTGAGGTTACCGAAAAACATAGAGAGAGAGAGATGTTTCAGAAACCCTGGAAGGACGAGTTTCAGCTCACATTTATAGCTTTCATGTGACCAACTCGTAAAACTCTCACGAAACATTGCTGAGAGCGTCGAGCTTGTTCAGGTGTTTTTACATGACACTTTCACCACTTAATCCTCACGAGCAACAGCAGCAGGAAAATGATCTCGCTCCCGTGTGGTTGCAGAGATTAGCATCAGGTTCAGGGAGGGAACCTGACAATGGTGCACTTCAAGGTAGTTTAAAGTGCGCAACAACCACATGTCCCTTAACCTTCAGATTGTGATAGTTAGTGTTTCGGCCACATGTTTGAGCTCTTTTAAATATTGGATTTTGACATTCCCAACCTTATGAGAATACACCAGATAGGAGCTAAACCTGTTCCGGTATGAAATTGTCCAATTCAAGAGCAGTATTAGCATCAGGTTTTCAGGAGCGTGTCAGTCCCGTTCAACAAAAACGTGATCCTTCATATCAGAGGTCTTTGCCTGTTTTTGTCCTGTGGGATTTGAACCCTGACAACGGAGTCCGCGCGAATCCACCGCCGGGTGCCGTTTTACGCATCTTTCCCTATTTTTTTCCACACCGCTTCTTTCCAGGGCGTCAGGAGAGGTTAATCATTACGCGACGCGCACCTCCTGCCCTTCCCGCTGACCCGCCAGCCCCTCCGCCGCCGTTTGCTCTGACACAATGGCGGCCATATTGGATTACTGTGTTTTCACAAACTTGTTTGCCCTCTCCCTCCGTCTCGCAGTGTCACTTCCCTTCCCGCATCCCCTCGTCCCTGGGAAACGAGGGCCTCTCCGCGCCATGGCGATGAAAAAGGGTGTTCATCTGGAACGGGACTGGAGGCGACGTTGCCGCGGGAAAACCTGACCAATCCCACTCTGCCCCCGCCACAAAACACGGGCAAAATAAAATGCTCTGCGGTACGGATGTCGCGCTGTCATACTCTGGTTAAGTGCTGAAGGGATGGTGTGGCTCGGCTCCGATCGTCACCTCTGAGCTCTGAGGGTAAGAGAGGCGCTCGCTGCCTCGCCGGATGCTTTTTGTGGCTTTCATGCATTTGATCAATGTCACCGGAAGCTGAACATCCACCTCCCCTCAAGCTACAAACTGTAACCGAGAATCTGATGTGGGACTTCAGTCCGCTTCTTCACTTCCTGTATCTGCTGTTTCCCCGCTGAAGCCTTTCAATGCTCCTTAAAAGGCACCAGATCAAAGAGGACTTTGCGCGTCCCGACTCCTCGTTTAAAAGCGCAACCCGCATTCTTCCAGACCGCCAAGCTCGATGATAACCGCCTCCCTCCTCCCTGATGCATCAACACACGCTTTTAGCAACGCCATGGAATGAGCTCCTCATCGTCATTTTTCATTTTTCACCGGCAAAAGCGTCTTCAAGCTGCGCGTCCTCCACATGAACGGATAAACGTCGCGCTCGAGGCTGACCTCCCTCACTGTCCCCCTCAAGCAATCTCCAGGCGCCGTTAGCGCGGATCCTGCTGATGAAGCACAGTGAGTGGAGGTCCACAGGCGAGAAAGGAGAGGACGATGAGGAAAACATCCCAGACTGATACTAAACAGTGTTTTAACTAATGGCAGAGGGCCTTTAGCTGGAACGCCCTTTCAACGAGAATGTGGCAAAACACGCAATCACCAAGTCCTCTGCGGATCTCGTTTCAAGCCCGCTGGCCTAAAAAATCACAATTAGGCAAATGTAGCTACAACTGCGAATACACGGAAGCACCTCCGATCCGAAGGCCTTCATTCAGGACATACGGGTCTGACTGAGACAAAGACGTAAACAGCAACATGTTGACAAACATCAATATTACCATGGTTTCACATTACAGAGTCATCTCTGCTTGGGGAGTGCAACACAGAAGACCAGTGATTCATCCACAGGGAACCATGAAAAGGCGCAGGACCCTTCGAACCTCTTATCCATCCTTTACGGATAAACACATGTTGTAGAGTTAATCCATGGAGGCAAATGATATACGGATTACCTTCTGGGACCATGAAAACATCAATCGATTTACATGCATAGAAATCATTTTAAATCCTCGCAGACAGCCTGAGTTCCGACGCCTCTCATGACTGCACTAGATTCTGGCATGGGAGGCCACACACATGAACACATCTGCCTGTCTCCAACTTGGGCCTGACTCTGTCTCATTATTGTGTCAGCTGAAGGCTTTCCCACTGTTTCAATCTGAGGACTGACCTCAGCTTTGAGCCTGACCCTTGAGGTGGCGTGGCACCTTGTTGCCACCATGGTAACATTTGACTTCACGCCTGGTGTTTGCCCTGGTTCCACGTCATCACGACCACCTTGCAAAGAAAAGCAGATGGGTTTCTTCCAAAGTTGGAATCCCATCTATAACAGATGCAACTATTTTGACCATCATCTTTCCATGCTTCGTTCCTATTTATTTACTCCTGGACTGAATGTTGGAGCCGATTGAATGATTAAACTTTGAAAAAGGAGACTGAAGCGAGATGTTAAGTGTCACGTAACCACTTTGGTCATTACCAAGGCTTTAAACGCAGAGGCGGGATGCTGTCAGCATTGTTCGCCGGGGCCCGTCTGAATAGGTGCCTGTTTCTTCCGTCGTCGGCTCAAGGAGAATATTAGCCTTGATCTGCGAAGGTGGGCGAGCGCGAGAGGGATCGAGTTTCCCCATTCACGGCGGTGCCTCCGCCTCTTTTAATAAACCACCAGCGTTGCTCATTATGATAACTCAACGCTTAACAGAACTTTTAATGTAGGGAGTCACAACATTTTTGGCAGTCAGAATCCACGCGCCTGGGCTTCAATCACCTGTGCGTCAACGGACGTGTTCTTTTCACACACACCCGTTTTCATTTCAAACCATGTTCCTCGTGCAGCTATTGCGAGCGGACAGTGAGCCGTTTCTATACGCCGCTTTCTCTTTACCACGCAACTGACGCTACTGCGCCACGAAAGTGCCCCGCGTCCATGCAGCTCAGACCCTTAATGTGAAGGCCTCAGTCCTAACGGAGCCAAGCCCAATGGTTTATGGCTTGAGCCAGAGAGGAGTGTAAAACAATATCAGCTCATTAACCGATGGCCCAGGATCGGGTCTACAGCAAGGTTCTCCAGGAAACAAAACAACTGATAGGTTATAAGTAAGATGCAGATGGATACGAAGTATTTTATGCGTAGCAGGTGACTAATTAGGTACGTAATTAAGAAAAAAAAGTAAGAAATATTTACTTATACATTTAATTGCTACTTAACTTACTACGTAGAGCCTTGAAATTACTTTATTTCAATACAACTTACTTAGTTGGCAATTAACAACAGTTTACAGTGTAATCAGAAATTGTGATTTATGTTTGGCTATAACTTAGTTACTGTTATAGACATATCTCCTGCTGTTGATCAACACGTTCCTTTAATATCTACAATTTACTTTGTTGGTAATATATCTGTTAAAAATCTATCAGATATTTTTTGCTAAAAACATAAAGCCAGAGTCACAAGGTGTTTAAAACAGGGCGATCAGGATTTCCTAGAGACAAAGAAAGAAGCCTGTCATCAAGCATTGAAGCCGCTGGCTTCTGAGACAGCAGCTGTGTCAGGGTGGAAAATCACTCTGGGCCAGTCAAGTGACCAGCTCCATTCCAACAACAGCATTTGAGGCCTGACAATCCCAACTGTGAAAATAATCAGACACACAGTGGCTCCATCAGGGGAGGAGTGTCACAGGGCCACACACAACAACACACACACCCCACACACACATACACACACACACAACCCACACACACACACACAGCTCACGCTGCTGTGGCGAGGACATCGGTAGAACCGGGACAAACAAGGCAACGGCTGCTGTCCGCATCCATGCACACATGGCATCAGGCCGGGGCAGGTGTGTGTATGTGTGTGTGTGTGTGTACGCATCACGCGTGCGCTTGGTTCAACGCAGCGCCGCGAGGCAAACAAACCCCTGCTTCGGATCCGTCTCATGTCCAACAAAGCCGCTGCCGAGCAGGAAGTGGCCCTGCGAGCCGGAGGTGCCGCTGCGCAGGTCGACCGGCTCTGTCTGGCTCTCAGAGCCACCGGAAGCTCCTCACACCTCACAAATAAAGACCAACACAAGAATTATACTATAACAACCATAAATGTCCCACTGTTTCTGTCACAGTATGATGTCGCTACAACTATTTAAACCATGAAAACTGCACCGAAGCTGGAGCCATGGGATGTTACGAAAGATCCTTAAGTGACGCTTTTCACCGATAGCAGGACTTCAACGGGACCGTGATGGACCTCCAGATGCCGCAGTGTAGAGTGACACCACACACACAAACACACACACCACCCACACACACACACACACAACACACACACACACACACACACACAGTCACGTCCTCACTAGACGTGAAACCACTGAATCAACAGAACATCTTAACTGGCCGATGGAAACAGTCCTGGTGAACTGGTGCCTTCTCAAAAAGGGCTAATTATAACCGGAGTTCTGTCATCCAGCAAATGAAGTCAACTTGAGTACCAGGGAGGAAACTATTCACTATATCTGGTCACGTGACCAGATTAACAACAATTAAGGTTAAATGAGATAAATACCTTCAGTAACTCTTCATGCAGTCACACGCTCAAACTTGAGACTTGCCTCTTTGTATCAATCGTTTTTGACCTCAATCTTTATACTGACAAACGCCTATTTTGAATGTAACCAGGAGCTGCCACGTTCTGACATCTGTCACGTCGGAAAATACATTTTATATGCTTCACATCAATCATCATTATATTAATCAATTATATTATTATCCGGTGTACCAACTCAACGTTTATGACCCTCCTGCAGGCGAAGCATGTGACACAGAGCTGATGAAATGTGCTGCACGCCTCATTTCAGCTCCGGACGTGACCGCAAACGCAACGCAGCTCTGCGTCCGAAGGTCGGGCCCGCGTCCCGCTCTAATCTCCACAACGTGCCCCGTGGACGCAGTTCGCGCTAAACCCGTGGGTATCCGTTCCCTGCACAGCGTCTCCTCGGACATTATGGATTTTCCACACAAATCAAAATCAACGGCTCCTATCAGCGCTCAGCAGATGTTTGCGGGGCAGATTTGGCCGCGGCCTGGTCCGCTCCGCAGCGCCTCGCCGACATCTGCCCCGTATTTCAACACATCGCACAGGCTTTGGGGCACGTTTTCAGCTCGGCGCCGCGCGTCGGTGCGTGGTCCCACGTCAGGCGTCCAATAATTCAGTCATATTCCACACGCAAAAGAGCGCACGAGCTGGCTACGGGCAGGCGCGTTTCGGGGGGCGTTGGAGAGTTGCGCGACCTACCTGAAAAAGTAGCGTGTGAAAGTAGACAATGGGAGACTCCCAGGCCCCCCGCTTGGTCGCCTACTGGTTCAAATTAGCCAAGATCTCTCGCCTCCCCCCATCCCCCCCCGCAACGTACAAGAACCAAGGAAAGGGTATGAGGAAAATGGAGGTGGGTAGGGGGGGAGTAGAGGGATGAGGAGGGGGAAAAAAAGGTAAACCTGGATTAGTAGATCGAAGAGATAGGTGTAAGGAGTGGGGGATGAGACTGGGCGAGGGTAGAATGGGCGGTGGTTAGGCGGGGTGAAGGAGCTCTCGCGAAGGGCGGGGGAAGTATAATTTAAATGAATGGACGCCTCAGCTTCCCACCAGCCCCGAGGAGCAAATTCAAAATCCTCGGCTACAATCCATCCGACGCGCGTCCTCCTTCAGGCGCATCACCCGCTGGAAATCCTCTTATTCCTCCATCGGTAACATTATATATACGGCCGACGTGCCCTCTCGCATTTGAAACCTACCCGCAGAGCTCCGTGGCCTCTGTGAGAGCAACAATGGGCCGCGATGAGGGTCCTAAAACTTCCCTGTGTGTTCACAAAAAACGGCGACCAATCGCGTCTTCTCGACTATTGTTTGGGGAAAATCCGGCATATCCGGCGCCTTGAACGTCCCCACTCTCTCCCTCGGGCGCGCGCGCACCCCCGCGCTACAAGAAGCATTTCAAGAGATTTTCTATATAAAAACACAACACGACTTACTTAATTCGGATTGTCCATTGAGGTCCCTTTTCACTTTCCAACTTTCTTTCCACTGAGCCGTAGCACCGCGCCCCGCCCCCGCTCCGTCTGTGGCCCCTCCCCCCCCGCTCCTCCTGGGGGCGGGGCCTGTGGAAGCGTGCGGTTCGGCCGCCGCACGTTGGAAGCCTCGGTGTCTTGGGTGTTCAGGCAGGCTCGTAAACTCCGAGGACTCTGCCTGGACTGAATCCTTCTATCTCAACGTTGAGACACTTTGGTCCTCTACAAGACTACTTAATGTTTGGCTGTTTGAAGGCCATTATTTATTATACTTGAGGTAACTAATTAAACTATTTACACAACGTTTTTATATTTTTTTTAATCTGACAGTACCCACGTACTTGGTTTTAAAAAATAAATCACTCAAGAAGCTTTGTTGTTAGAAAATTTCTACTACAACTACAATCATGAGTCCTGAATACTTCTTCCACAAATGTGATAGTCTATACCGGGAGAGTTGGAAAATATAAAATTTAGCAGCAATCGATGTAAAACAGTAGCAGATCTCCTCATGTTTTTTTAGGCTCATGACTTTCTATTTTTTTTAACTACTGCTGTTAAAGAAAACCTGGAAAATGACTGTTTATTTCATCATCAAGCCATCACAATTTGTCCTCCATCAGCCATCTATGGAAATTAACCCTGCCGCTTACAGTTACAATTTTTCAAGACATTATCAGGGAAAGAAAGAAACATTGTGAAAAAGCTGTGAACCTAAAAACATGCAGGTCCATATGTTTCCTCTCACTGGCCCCAATAGAATTTGTCAGTTGATTGATAAAAGTGCTTGTCAAACAACACCAGACTCCCCAATTTGTGAATTAACAGTGAGTGAAAACGCTGATTTACTTTAACTTTAGTTGTATGTTCACTGGGATCAAAGAGTCATAAAGTGATTTTTTTTTCGTCTTTCCTCTTTTACCTGGAGCTTATCAAAACCTTCAACGCTCGTTTATAATGCTGCAAACCTTAAAACATTTATATTGTTCACTGACTCAAAGTGTTGCGTAACAATGGAACACTGATAGGTTAAAGACGGCTACTTAATGAACACACACTGCAATCCTTCATATGCACTCAACTGATCGTTACACTGATTCATACCACGCTTATACAAACGCGCACTCACCACAACACAAACACACACCTAATGCTCACTCTTATTGTCTCTCCCTTACCAGTTAAACCAACAGTCGTTGACCATAAAGGGAAACACAATACTAAAACAAAAAGAATATAAACACCTTTTCCACTGGACCCACTGTGTTTTCCTGCCAGCGTTTTATCTGACCCGATGAGTCCCGAATTCCATCCGGGTCAATCCAGTCCGTTCCAGTCCAGTCATCATGTCGAGCCTCACCTTAGTGATCCATAAACAAACAACGAGTCGTCGTCTGCTAACCTGTCCTTTGTACCTGCTCATTGTATGGTGTTGAAGAACAGACCCGTCCATTGTAACGGTTGGGATAGAAGGTAGTAGTGTAGTTGTATAGTGGTTTGTGGGCCTGTCTGTTCCGCGTGGGTCATAGTGCGGTTGCGGGTTCCCTCCTGAGCTAAATGAAGGATTTCGCCTTCGTGCTCATGAAGTACGCAGGATGAGGGAAGTTAGCGCACGCCACAGCCCACGCCAAGGGTCAACATCTGGAGAAGGAAAGAGAAGATTTACTTTACTGCTTTGCATTATTCCCTACTATCCCCACCTCTACAAAAATATCTAAAGTCACCCCTCAACATTTTTAAGAACTTGTGTTTGAGGGAAAGCGAACGCTTACCTCCAGATCATGACTGCTACCAGGAATAATGCCGTCGCTGATGGGCTTCCATTCCACCTGGACTCTGTCCACGTCGAGTACTCTGTGGAGGTGTTACGTCGCATTCAAAGGCCGGGGACATCGCTTTGGAAGTCGAACAGTGGAGCGGACACAGAAGCCTTTGTCTGGTAGTGCGTTGGGAGCGCCGCGCCTGAACCCAAAGGTAGTAGTACAACTGAGGGAAGGGAAAACGACATGAGTGAGGACTGGGGAATGAGACATCAGGTTTTTGATTAATCGGAACAAAGGTCAGCTAATTTCTTGTCTAATACAACAATAATTATGTACTTCATGACATAACCTAACTACTATTACTTAATTATTTATCATAACAATTTCATGTTAACATATTAACTTATTTTGACATTGTGTGGGATAGAAGCCATTTTTTTACATTAAATCTAAAAAAATTATTAAATAATGTAAGATGAATGGTAGTGGTTTAGATGTTTGTTGCTAGTGTTTTGCATAGCAGATTCTTACAATGTTTGCCTCTTTGTCCGTCTTCATTTACTTTCTGGTCTCTACATGTCCTGTGTGGTCTTGACAGTATGCCCCCGTCAGGTAGCCGAATGTCTGGCCGAAAGTGGTTCGCTCTGCTGGAGGCCCAACCCAATTAAAGGTTTGTGGGCCCTGTTTGGCTGATGGACAGAGAGCAGAAGGAAAAACTGCCATTGCGGGGAAACCAGAGTGAATAAGTCCAAGCAGAAACCATAGAGTAGAATTATTTTCCTACCTCTATGGTTATATAATATATAATATTTTTTTCTTTTTATCCTAGTTAAAAAGGCATTTCACAAACAACCCAGATGACTTTGCATGGCTTGGGGCTCATTATTTGTTGGCAACCAGGAGTTAGTGACTGAACCAGAAGTGTAGAGGATCTGGTCACCTGAAAAGACAATAAAAAAAAGTATAATAGGTTCTTAATCAAAACACCATCATTCAGACCAGTATCAATTAAATGAATAGAAGTGGACATTCTCCATTTGTCAAGTGTAGGTGCCCACAGACAACAACTTGTAAACAAATGAAAACAAAGATATTTAAAAAAACACACAACACAAAAAAGCTGCACGCAGTGAATCTGCATAACAGAGTCATACTATTTTAGGACGCCGTTCATGCGCTCAGCTGGGTTTCAGCTCCTCCTGCCTGGATGTACAACGCTCGTGCCCCACAGTTGCACCCTCATCCAGAGCCTGACAGAAGGCACAGGGGAAACACATGGTTTTGCCCAACATAAATGAATGTGATCCATTGGTCTATACATAATATTTAAGAAAAAAAGGATATTTATTTCTTGTAATGTGGAAAATTAAAAGTGGACCTTTGCAGTGTCAGTAAGATTTCCAGCTGCTCCCTCTTGGGTCTGTTTGTGGATAAACATGTTCAGGGTATTCTGGCGTTATCTACATGCTCTCGTAGAAGCTACACACAGAGGAAATACTTAAGTTAATAAACTCATGATTTACTCAGAAGTGCAGTCCTGTAGCTTGGTGGAGACCCCCAATCACCTGTTGGTGAGGCCGACTTGTGATCCTCAATAACGACTCCAGGGATCGGTCCGAGCTCGCAGAAACGCTGGAAGGACTAGGGTGGGAGCTGCGGGGAGCATCATGCTCGTTACGAGACATTTAAAAACTTTGGCAGCTGACAATCACTTTTTGGACAAGAGTGTCCACCTAAACAAACTCGTAGGAAACCCAAACTGTTTTTATACTGTAATATTCACGCACAAGGTATTGATAGAATCTTTATCCAACGCAACCTCTGCATGACACTGGCGTTCCTCCGCGACACCGGGATCTCCTGAGTGAAGCCACAGCCGTGGAGCTGGTATTAAGTCACCTGTGGCGAGAAAATCCAGCAGTAACACAAAATGTATGTTATTGTATCCATTACAGTAATAAGGACTCTTTAGTTTGTCTAATAACAACCTAACTTGCTCAGCGAGATCACCAACAGAAATTAGTAGCATCAGACCAAATAATATTTTATAAAGTGGGATTGTTGTTCATGATGGTTTTCATCATTCAACCTTTAGTACCTGCTCCCAAAAAAAATGCTTTTACCCACCCTGTCCAATCTCCACACAGAGTGAACGTTATCTAGGTCTAAAGACACTCTTGTTCTCCATTGTTCATAAACCATCCTTGAACTGCCCGTTTATCAAAGGTTTCCCTGGGGTCAAATAAAAATGAAGTCACATAAAAAAAGCACGATTCCATCGTGTTTAGCATGAAAGGTGAAAACCGCAAACACATAAACTGACCCCTGGAAGACGGTGTGAGGATGTTGCGGGCCACAGGGGCGTCCTGGTGGTTTCGCGTAGACATGAGCAGCCCGCCAGCCGGTTACGAACCCTGATACTCCGCTCTCTGCCCCTGGAGCGATGTCCAGAATAAAGTCTGCTGTCCCATCTGAGGAAGACGAAAATGAAATGTTGAAGTAAGAAGTCTCCATTTCTGTTGTTATGGCAGCTACTTGGTCCCTATCACATACGCAATACATTCTGTCTCCAACTGTTTTGGCCACTGCATAGAACGTAATCCTTACCCCCCCCAACACCTTTGCACAGCCACTCCCGGGGGCAGAACACCCCTTACAAAAACAATGTAACGCAACCTCTGTAACAGAACTCGCAGATGCAGATGAGAACAGAAAGGCCCTAGGCTGCATTTTCACATTCATTTTAGTGTTTTGTTTCCATAGCTTTTTTTTATTTTCAGACAGCAAAAGCGAACATGAGTGGACAGATTGTAACTTGAACCATGGCTTTACTTTAACGGAATCAGGTCTATTTTATCAGTTTTAAGATAAAAGACAAAGTGCTTTTTGTGCCAGCTCACCACTCGCTGCAGCAATGACCACATCTCCCTCCTGCTTCCTTGGGCCTTTTGGCCTGTGTTGTTAATAGGCCTGGTGGTACGCCCCCAAATATCATGCTCACTCAAGGGTCAACAACACCATGTCTGAGAGATACATGAAAGGGAAAAATGTTCCATTTCTTTTCTTTTAAAGTTGTGTAGCCTATTTATTGCAACTCATTTACACCTTTTCATCTCGAACAAAACAATAGTTTTTTGCAAGCTCATATTTCTTGATCCTGCGTAAGTACCTTGGGTGAGGCTGAAGTTTGATGTCATTCCTTCTCAGCATGTGGCTGTGTTGGTGACCGCATAACATGTGCGAGTAGAGCTGCATGGCACCAGTGGATACTGAGGAGCGCTGGCCGTTCACAACGTGGTTATGATCGAAGTTAAACACTGTGAACAGTGGGAGGATTTGTGTCATATTAACTACATATATATCACGATATCAGTCAAAATGAACCCACTGTATCCTTTCAGGGAAATCACACAATAGCTGTCACCAAGTTTTAACTGATGCAGCTCCTCCCTCCGGGGCACACAGGCAGTCTGGGCACAGTAATGCTTACCCGCCATGTCTGGCTCTTCTGCATATATGCATGTCTGTTTCCATGTGCAAGACATGTCTAATGTATGCATGCTCAGAAATGTGTATATCTGTGAATCAATATGAATACTGTTTGTCTAATGTCCTTTTCTTAAATTTAACATAAAACTATGAATATTAAACTATATATACACACCATTATGAATTTAATAAAATCTGATCTCAACAGAACTTTCCCACATAAACATATCCCTTCGGAACAGACTAAAGATTTTGCTGGTATCATTGCTGAGCTCTACTCCCTTGCTGCCGCTGCTGATCTTAGTTCAGACTCCTCCAATGGGAGATAGGCGATCAAGCAAATGACAAAATAAGAGCTTTTTTTCAGTGAGTTTACCGAGTCGTAATGAGCTTGAGTTTCATTATCTCTTTCATTGATAAGATGGGAAGTCAAAACTCCTCATAGGATAAACCGTTTCCCAGGGGTTCCACACTGTTACATTACAGTTGTGCATGGTTGGATCGTATTTCTCTGAATAAACACCTAGAGGGAAGCACAGAGATTTTGTAGTGTATTCTAGATGAGTCGCTTATTTATTACCGTAATGTGCTATGAAAATATCAGTGATTTAAAACTATTAATACCAAGTATCAATAAACTAATAGTGGTGTAACCTGATGCATGTGCCCAGCACGTTTTTAAAGAGCATACCCACCTGTGTTTTCGTTGGGGGTGGTGTGAGGAGAGAAGCCCCAGCTGGGTTTGGTGGTTTGGGTGCTACAAACAACCGCAACGCCATCGACCCTGCTGGAGCTACTTCTTCAACTCACATGACAGAACTGCGAGCCGACAGGAGACACGAGGCAAGGGAAAAGATACAGGTACAAATACAAACCGAAGACTGCGTTAAACGTGGCTCGGTTTCTTCCCTTAGGGATAGTCAGGTAGAATTCCATGACTTCTGTTTAATGTATTATCTGTCAAACACTCTCTATAAACTGAAGTAAGCCATAAACTTTAGCAACTAAAATCAAGTTTCAACAATATCTATGGTAAACGTAATACACATACACACACAACCCGCAACTGCGAGTGAGCATGGAACTGTACTGGTAAAGAGTTGACTACTCCATATAACCATATATGGTGGATTGGACCAGAGCGCAGGACCCATCCAGGTTTTCTTCCTGACTGAGCACCTGCAGCACACCACATTCCACTCATAGAGGCTGAAAGACAAGAGAGGCCATTAAATATCAGTGCTGGTGGGTCTTGATGTTCACCTACCGATGTTGTCCACTGTATGAAAAACATAAAATGTTAACGGTATTTATTCGGCAAAAAGTGTGTTTTATCTAACTTTGTGTGCTTTCATCATCTTCTTACCAAGATTCATCACAAACAAAGGCCAGGCTGAAGGTCAGAGAAACATCAGCATACTTACTCTGTTTACTTTTACTCACACTGGCCGCCTATTTGATGTAGCCTTGAGGAGTCGCACACATGGGAACAGTGTAATTGGAGTTAACCATAAATCTTCTTTTCTACAGAATTACAGCTGACACCCTCAAGAAAGAAGAAAACATTTGTAAGACATACACCAGGAAGGGCATTTCATTACTGATATTGAACAAAAGAAACATATATTTTTGTATATTAATATATTAAAAGCAAAACTATAGTATGAGTTTCAAACCTTATTTCAAAATGTCTTATCATACACTGCAGCTCTGCTCACACCTGACACCCTGTATTAGTATAAACTACTTGTTTAATCGTTATGCCCTTGATTAATGGCTTCCTACAACTCAGAGTTAGGCCAGAAGTGAAAATCACCCGTCTGTCTCAACAGCAGCTGTGGCGCTCACCTGTGACAAACGCCCGAAGACCTGGTAAACGGTTTAAAGTGAGCTCTTTCCAGTTTGGGCTGCAACTGAATTGCTGGAATATTAACTAACTGCGTTTGTATAGAACTGAGCCCCCTTCGGCGGCCGCAGTCGGGAAATCCACTAGCGGGTCACTTTGTGCGATCGGGCTCACATCAGGAGACTTAACTAATGTGTGACAACCCTCGGCTAAAATAATAGCAAATGCACAGCATACTGATTTGTGGTCCATTTAACCATTTTCTGAATTATGAATATGTGTTGGGTATGTTACAACGCCAGTCTTCCATTGTTTAAGTCGGTGAAACCGGTGTCATGAAAGATACAGGCGCCCTCGCAGCAGCTAACGCGCTAGCTTATTCATTCGCGCTATCTCCCAGCACAAAGATTCAGCCAAGCTAGCCAGTCTCACCAAAACGTCTCTCGTCCATAACGAATCAGTGAACACCCACGCCCACTAATCGTTTTTACAAAGCCACTTACCCACGAAAAAATAACAACAGCAATTAAGCACCCTTTGATTCGCTGCAACTCCATCTTCCTGGTTCGAAAAGCAGCAAACAACAACATGAAGTGTTGCATGGAACATCCGGGGAACGCTCGTGCCGCTCCCCCTAAAGAGGACGGACTCCGTTAAAACACACCACTTATAAATGCGGTGTAAAAACAACCCCAAGCTTTATTAAAAATGCGCTTCCATTCAGATAAAGCATGTCCGTCGTACATTTTATCCTAATGAAAAAGTCATGTATTCAAAGGATGACTCATGTTGTGGACTCATGAAACGCTGGCCTGAAATCATCCTGTAGTGAACTTTGACTGATGCTCCACTGAATTATATTAAACCACACACACACAACACACACCACACACACGATAGTTTAAAAGCCCCAGCCCCAAAACTCCCACACTCTGAACTCTGTTCACAAAGAAGTGTTTTTATTCCCGCAGATTACACAACATTTCTGGGTGATATTTTAATTATTCATCTCATACATGTCAGAAAGAAGGAAAACTTACAGCTCTAATTAAGCCACAGCACAATGACTGAGCAAGCAGATTCAATAAAAAGCCCTATTGACCTTGGTGGATATGGATATTAAAGTATTACATTGGGGTTAACGCTATGTGGAGCAACTAATATATTTCTATTTTATTTCGTATTTCTTTCTTCCAACAGTTGTTGATTTCTTGATGTGTTTGCTGAAAGATTTTTCTTGTCTCTTAACGAACTGAAGAGGACTCACTACGCAGACCCGATAAATAACATCCTTACCGACTCTGTTACCTAGCCAATAAGAAAGATTGACGACTTACAAGAATAAACACTTGACTTTCATGTGGTATATCATATTCTGTGCTGTTATTGATACTGTTTCTACACACAAATTTTAACTGCATCAACTTTACTAATGTAAATTTCATCATGCGGAAGAACCTACCTGGGTGACCCTGCAGATCTGGCCTTTGTACGTAGGACTAGCAGGCTCAAAAAACAAGGGCAACTTTCCGACAGGGCGTCCACGGTACAGAAGGGACAAAAGAGGCAGCGCACAGATCGAATGGATTGTGGGGGTCCGTTTCATTGGTGGGCATCTTCTGTCAAGGTCATTCTCACAAAGCTGGCCAAAAATTCTTTGCGGTCTGAATTGACAGAGGAAATGTAAACACACATTAGAAAAACAGTGTGTTCTGTAAAATTCAGTGTGGTAATGTTTCACAACCTACCTGCTGTGCAACAATCTGGTTGGCCCCAGCTCAAAGCAGTCGTCGTGCAAGCCAGCAAAGCGGTCTTGAAGTTACGCAGTTTGAAGAAGAAGGTTCAGAGCTGTGCGCAACACCAGCACCATGTGAACGGGCTGAGATTACAGTGAGTTAAGTAAGTCAGCCATCTGTAATAAAAAAAAGTAAAAGTGAAAAAAAAATTGATTTTTAGGATTAAAGTAGATAACACAATCACTAAAGTGTAAGCGTAGTGACACCCGACTTAAACGAACAGGTTTCGACACTAAAAGAAGTTCACAAACATAAATCGTTACCCTCACACACGGCCCTCTTCTGGCTGTTCCAACGGTCTTTAGCAACTTCTTTCTCTCAGTCTCCATGCTCATGCCCCTATGTCTCTTGCAAATTGTGATAGCTGTTGGGCCTGAAAAAACAATTCCAGTCTCACATCTGGTGTAATGCAATCTAATTTACAAAAATTCAATTCTAAATGTAAGTACACATGTAGTACATGACTACCTGAATGTGTATGATGGAAAACTAATTTATTTGCTTATTCAAACTTGAGAACTCAGCAAAAACAGACATGTTAGCACACACCAGCTTTCATGTTTCTTTTAACTATACCTAACTAAACTTTAAAAGGTGAAGCCTATTCTAACAGGGCATGGTTCTCACCTCTGCAATTCTGCTTGTTATCACCACCAGCAGAGGTCTAGACAGCAGGATGGCTCTGAAGCGCTCTCCACAGCCTCTTTCAAACGCCAGAATGGTTCCACGGGTAGCACTGCCGCAACGGAAATGAGGTCGGAGAGCCGCAAGACCCACTGCGGCAGTCCCTGCTTCGTCCCACAGTCCTGAGAAAAAATTAATTTTTAAGTCGTAGGAATAGGAGGATATAAGTTGATGTTTACTTTTAAAACAGATACTGAAACACCAGCACACATTCTAAAAACGAATAGTAATATGTTGTTTTAGACCAATACCAACTACTATACCTTCCAGTTTCCTCTGGGACGGCCCGCATGCGGGCAGCGACGGCAGCGCCAGGTAAACACGTTGCGCCCCCGGGACAGTGTCTGCATGAGAGCGACTTGTAGGGGTCCATTTCACAACTCCCCCCTGGTCATGGAGCAGCTGCAGTACAGAAATTTCAGTACAATGTGTGACTAAAGTCATCGGAATTAAAAAAACCGAAATACATCAAACTGTACACACTCTCATAGCAGTTTTCAAATGAGCCAGCCAGATGGGGTCCACAGGCAAACTGCTAGTTGTTCCCCACCCTGAGTTGGACTCCATTCCCTTTTGGTGGACGAAGAAGCCGTCCTCTGCTCCTCCAGCTTGCACCAGCCGGAATGTCGTGAATATAGAGACGGTACTGAGCCACACATTAACTCTATAAAACTTTTAATTTGAAAGAAAATCAAGAGTGAGTTGAAATATAATGTAGTTACTAAAAATGTGTCACGACCTGTCATTATAACTTAGTCCCAAATATTTCTTCATAAACTTATTTAGGTTTTTCCACCAGCTCTGGAGGAAGGTCCAGGTCTTCCTCCACCTCCCAGCCCCTCCCTCCATCCTTTGCTACTCCTTCACTCTAACCTTTCCTGGGCAATCCATGAAACCATCTGATCGACACAGGAAATATAATATTACACGTTTGTATTAATGGCTAATAACAGTTTCTCTGTATTGACTGAAAGTTACTATAACTTTTTATTTTCATTTACATCATCCCAGCTGAAGCCTCTGCATCGTCCCCCGCCCTCTCCCCCTGCAGTATCCATGTCCAGGTCCTGCAGCCATTTGACCTGCCTCCCCTACAATTGAAACCATTGTTCTTATCACTTGCACGTGTCATTCGAAGGCCTAAATATTTTCCCAGCACAATCTCTCATCTCTCACCTCAGGAACAACACTGTGCTTTGAGCACGTAGGGTGATTATGCAGATGTGCTCTGTCTAAGCTAATCACTCACCCTTTGGCTGCAATGGCTCCCCCTCAAGAAGCCCTTATGATACAGTGAGCAGAGGCCAGTTTGTTGTCCAGAAGGGTTAACTGTGGTGGGGGCTGCAGCAGCTGTGCAATTAGTACACCTCTGCACCTGGGAGAAACCATGTTAAAAGGATATTATGTAAATTATGTATTTAATGATTAGGTAGAACCTCTAATCTAAAATAGCTACTATACCAAAAAAAAAAAAAAACAAAAAAAAAACTTAGGTGGATTATAAACTCAGATCATGGTCTTCAAACATCGTCTCCTTTCCAAGTCACGGTCTCCTCCGTGCCTCAGCTTCCTCATCCAGACCATGTTGTCTGCATCAGTAAGCCAAGAGTACTCTGGCCAACTGCACTCAATTGGTTTCCACATGTTTGTGCTTCTACAAGGCCACAAACCCCGAGCTGCAATGTAAGTGTGCAGGTTAGAATGGTTGTATTACTAGTGGACTCAAAAAAACGTACTTTGTCACATTTCTTTAAGATGCAGAACCCTCTCGTAGATGCGAACCCTCTCGCTGACGTCCCCAGGTGAGGGCTGCCTGGTGTGAACCCAGCTCATGTCCTTCCTGATCTCAGCTCCAAGAACACAGAATTAAGTGTAAGTGACACGCAAGATGAAGTCAGAAACCGAGTCATACAGACTCCGTTGCTTCCCGATCTTCATCATCTTGCGAAGGTTTTGGCCAGTTTGCCCCGGTGATGAGGTAAAGGAAGGTGAGCTGTCAAGTCTTGGCTTGGTCTCTGTAGCACATTTCCACAACCTTGGTGTTACCCGGCAGCAGCAGTGCTGCCTCTCAGTCACCAGACGCTCCCAGCAGCTGCGCTCATCATGGCCTTTGCTGCCTCCAGTGCCACCTGAATGTGGATAAAAGCATGGAAAGTTTAATTATCCTGAAACACACAACATATCAAAAAAAACAAACCAAAAAAAAAAAAAAAACGGGCAACTTGTTTAATGCAGTTCACCTCAATGTTGCCGCACCCAAGACAGGCTACAGCGCGTCTTCTCATCCTTGACGACGTGCAGCGCCACCTCAGGGTAACGCCCTTCTTCTGCAGGTAGGCAAGATGGGACTGGCCAACTAGCTTGGCCTTAACGCACCATGTGAATAACTGGAAGTGACATATGCAATGAGGTCATAACTAGAATTACCAACCAAAGTCTAAAGGAACACATTTCAAACGTACAGACCTCATCCATATTTTCGTTCCCCAGGGCAGTTTTTGAAGCGGTACTCGTGGGGTCAATGGTGGAGGACGCGGGGGGCCTGCACTCTCTGTTCCCAAGCAGTATACCCTATTTTCCTCTCACTCGGGTCACATGATAGGAGATCCAAGGTCCTGATGAAATGCCAGATCACTGCAGGGACAAAATTAAAAGAACTGCATCACAAAGTAAGTCTCTTGCATAAAAACACTTAACAACTTTAGAACCAATCAGTGCTGTCTACCATTATGATAGTTTGGTTTAACAACTATCCTCAAAATGGCCTTTACGTCTGTGCATTATTAAAAAATACTGAAATAAAACAGTAGATAAGCAATACCCGAGGTCAGAGCGTATTGATGTGTTGGAAGTGGTATAGATGAAGAACCCACTCTCGTCCCAGGATTCCACTCTTTACTCTGATGGTTTCGTGAATGTTGCACAGGCTCTCCAGTTTGCGGTTTGCAGATCAGAATGGCTGCAACGGAAGCAATTTAGACTCGAGCTTTTAAATAACAAGAAGATTTCAACTGAATCACTCAAACAAACCAAATAGTTGCAGCTATCTGTCTTATCTCCCACGTGTTTAGCCGCAGAGCCACGGGGCTAAGTGTCTGCACTCCACAAAACCACACCACTACTTTACCTTGGCATCTTGAACGGTTGCCAAGAGCGTGCTGTGTTGCACATCAAACAGCGTGACGCCGTCAGCATCGTCGCATCCAGTAACAGGGAGCCTCCTGTCCCGGCGTTAGAAGATTTCCTCACAGCTCGGCACTGAACTTTCTCCAATTTTCAGTTCTTTAGAGGTCTTGATCATAGCCTTGCAAATGAAAGGTAAGGTGACAATCAGCTACTCAGCATTACAAGTACTACTACAACTACTCTGTAACTCCTGTAACACTGGTTCCCTAGTATGAAAATCCTCATTCGGACTTACAGAGTGCATTTCGTCCAGGACCGCAATCTGTTCCGGCCCCCAGACCGCTGTACAGAAAAAACCAAAGACCTTTTTCCTTCTGGTGCTGAAAATGAACTGAGTCTAATTAACAACCTTTTATAAAGCTATACAAACAAGGCAATATAGAAGTAGAAAAGTGATATTCAACTCACACACTATAAGTATGGACAAAGCAAAAACGTTCAGTTTAGTTGAGGTTTTCTTACCATCAGAGGGTTCCTGAGAATCACTTTTCTTTGGGAATCGAGTACAGAATCGCGGGCTGTTCTCCAGGTTTGTGGCCCTCTGCAAGTTGCAAATGAATATTAACAAAACCTCAAAATCATTGAACAACTTCATTTCTGTAATACGTGTTTGAGTGCTACGTCATGCAGAGCGGACAGCATTCTCAGCAGGGTTGTAAACCTTCGACACTGGGGAATTTAGACCCACTGATTAAAGAATAAAAAAAGTGGGGGTCATTTAAAAACCCGTTGAACAAATGTTTCAGAATGTGGTTGTACCTGCACTGGCTGGGGGTCACAACGCACTGTACCTGCGCACTGCATACAGCGTGTCCTTGCTGCTGTTGGTCCAACTGACGGAGGAAACGATCCGTACGTAGTAAGCACGCATTTTCCATGTACGGGGCGTATCCGGCGCTCGACGCTCCAGCTTGAACACAATCATGCCCGCTATCATGACCTAAAAACACAGAACATTAGTAGCATACGCACATTTTAGGAAAAAAAAAAAATCACTAATAATAAACAGACACTGGCTTGAAGGTGACGGGGTCCAAGACCCGATAGGCCACCCACCAGCAGCAAGAGTTTGAGTTTGGGTGAGCCCCAGCCCAAAAGCTGATCATGGTCACGGCGGAAGGTCTGAACACCGGTCCTTTGGACATCTCCCACACTCGGATACCTTGTCCTCAGAGTTGGACAGGAATGAGCTCCCTGCCCTTGGGTGGAAGACGGCACAGACACGTTGTTTGTAGTGACCACGGCAGGTATCAGCCTCCCTGCTTTGGACTCCTGGGCAGAGAACAACAACCCAGTTTGAAGATAGTAATTAATTCTATTAGTTATTATGTTATAGATTCTCCAGCTTTATATTCCCAACCTTAACCTATTGACACTGAGGTTGCTATTTTTTTTGAAAGGGTGATTTTTTAAACACTTTGACTCAGTTCCTGTGTCTTTTAAAATTACTCACCATTCATTCTCCAGATCTTGGACCCTGTCTGTCATCAAGCTCCAGACACGATGAGGGGCATGCTGGGGAGTGGCAGGGCCTCCCAGTTGACCCCTCGTCCGTGACCCTTGCGACGAATCACAACATCAAATCACCATCCAACAATATATCAACACTGGGGGAATTAACTCTTGCCTAAATATTGCTAACAATTATTATAATTTCAATCTGGTAATATTTAAATAAACCAACTCACCTCAATGACATGTTTGACTACAGCTGTCAGCAGGCACCAAACAGTCCCACCTGTGATGCCACGCCACACATTCTCCAACAGCGCCCGGAGACAGGTTCTTCTTCCTCAGACTGGAACCAACATTCCTATCAACCATGTGGCAAGCGGAGCCCTGTTTATGATACACAGGCACAACCCAGTAGAGGATATGAAAAAGACATGAAAAAGTAAGATCAAATTTGACACTTTAAAACAGAGCAATACAATGACAAAATGGAAGCAGAAGGGCAACTGCTGACTGTTGACACCATCAAGCTGAAACACACCAACAACAACCTCTGTTCTCTCTCTCCAAACCACTGCCAATTTGAGTCTTGAAACAATCTAGCAGGAGAACTGTTTGATTGGGTTAATGATCCCTGACATATCAGATGAAAAATCCAAATCCCATGAAACTGATTTGGAAACAAAATTAGAATTAGCCCCTCTACTCAATCAGGAGGGGAAAATGATCATTGAGAAACCAAGCTTGTACTCGTGATTCCGCCCAGTAAATTTTGTGGTGAACAGACATTTTTCAACAGCATGAAGAGATGAAGGGGAAAAATGGCACTAGGAACCCATGTGCAAGTGTTGACTGTTTCAGGGAGAGCATGAGGAAAGGACACGGAAGAGCTGTGGGCCTTGGCTGAGGAGGGTAAGGTGGGTGGTGGGCTGGGGGGTTGGATGTCAGGAACTTGAGTTTGGCTTCTTAGAGGCTTGTGCAGCTTTCTGTGATTGTTGTGTCAGAGTTAGCAGATTTGCATAGTGTCATATGTCATAGTTAGGGTTAGGAATTTATGAATGGTTAATGTTCTATTATGATTTATGAATATAAACAGTTTTTAATATTCAATGGAATATTTAAGTAAACACCCATGCAAGTGTCCCCCAATGCTAGGGGTATTAATGACAATTGTAGTATTACTGAGCAGTGTAAATCCTTCGCTAGATGTATCAGCTTATTAGTTCTTACGTATATGATTTTACTGAAAGTGGTAAACGTAATGGTGTTAAAACAGCAGTAGCTCCTAAAATACCTGCGTAATGAAAATGATCATTCCTTTCAATCTGAATCGAGTTGCGACATATAACATGGAGAGTAACTCATAAACTGCCCTGCTATGTTTATTTAGGATCATGCTCAGTGATAGAAAATGTGAATGGAAAGGAGTGTTTACAGCTTTATCATATTCATGTCCATGTGTAAGAAAATGATGTCAGAACATCATGTTTAACTTCATGAGAAAGCAAACGATAAACAATACCAGAGCAAGAGAGCACCACCAAAGTTTAGAAAGCCTGCCAACACGACAAACCACCTATCCACCTTAGGTCGCTGTATTGGTAAACCTAAGACTTTATGGTACAGCCTTTTATTTTACTAACTAAACTATTCATTTCCCTGTCCTTTGTCTGAAGAAGTGTTTCTTCCAACAGCTGACAAAGAATTTTGTTCTCTAGCAACAAACACAGAGTACTGGAGACTGGGACCTGACAACTGATCCGTTCCTTCTTTTTCCAAGTTCTTTTTCTACCACAGAACACTAGACCCCCCCCACCCTCACCTGCCCACTATCCTCTGGTCGCAACGTCCCCAGGCCCCACCAGAGATTCCATACTCCGCACAGTCTGTTCAGACTGGCTGACACCACCAAGTCCTCAGAAGGATGGGAACTGGCACACACCTCACATAGTGATTATGTCCCGTCGCACAACTGCAGGAAAGAAAGGGAGAAAGAAATATACTCAAAAAATGTAATCACAGGTCATTCCTTACATTTAATTTGATCCAACACATTGCCCTTACCATTACCATAGTTCTAGACTGCCAGTTCCAGATACGACTGGGTCTGGTCACTCTGACGCACTGAGAATCCCTGGGTACTCTACAGAAAAAATAGTTACAAATTATGGTTGGTGACTCTACTGTGACACAAAACAAGATGTATTTTCCAGGGGCAGAATAACTTAATGGTTGAAAGAAGGTTGGGTCTTAATGTAATCTAGGTGCTAGGGAGAGTGAAGAGTCGCGTCTTAGCTTGTAGTTCCATCACCTGGGGGCCAAAGGAATATTTACAACATGGCACAAAACTCATCATAAGACTTGAGGACAAATAACACAAAGCATAAGACATTATTACGACACAATCAATGCTTAAGTAAAGTTTTCTTTGTTATTGCCCATTCAAATTGAAGTTCTTCCAGTTGTTAATAACCACTTAGCAAAGAGATTTAAGTCGCTTCATGTTGGACAACTCTAATGAGTTTTTAAACAAACATCAGTCCCACCGTTATTTTGTAGTCTCTCCTCCAGCCACAAACAGAGGCTGCTGCTTATAAAATCAATTCCTCTGCGGACCTCAGGCCAACAGCCGTCACATGTGGTGCCATTATTCCCCGAGTCGCAGGAAGGGCAGCGGCGTCACGGTGACCACCAGCGAGAAGTCCAGGCGTCGCAGCGAGAAAACCAGGCCCTGGCGCAGCGCCGACGTCACCGGCTCCTCGCTCACCAGAGTCCACTGGCGCCCCCTGCCGTTCTGCTGCTGGTACTGCATGGTGGGGCCAGGGCTGAGGTAGCGCTCCAGGAAAGCCTGATGGAGAGCATGACAGAGTTAGTCCAGAGACATCTTAAAGTGCTTCCAGTGATGTTTTAAAGCCTGCTCTTCTTGCCTTGGGCGTCATGTTGTGCGTGATGCAGAACTGCAGGTGTGTGAGGATGCTCTCCATGCTGTGGAACGCCTGCTGCCGGGTTGTTCTCAGGTACTTCTGCATGGCTCGGGCCATGGGGGCGAAGATGGCCTGAGCCGCCTCCCGGGGGTCCATCACCTCTTTGGGGTGCTTTGGGGAGGAGGCGGCCTCGTCCTCGTGGAGGCGCTTGATGTGAGTGAAGGCCTCCTCCACGGCCACGACCAACCTGGAGCGGGAAGAAGCCCGGTTAAATGCAGCGGAACCTTGGAGGTATTGCTTTTGTTTTTGGTCAGAACAGAGCAAACCACCCACCTGGCCTTGCGCTTGCGGATCCTGCGGTCCATCTCGGCCTCCTCGTAGTAGTACTCGTTGTGGGAGTTGTCTCTCCTCCTGGCAGCGGCCGCGATCATGGCTCGAGACTGGCCTGTTGAGTTATTGGCGGTGTTTTCTTCCAGACCACACATGCAGAGAGATTAAAATGAGTTCCAGTGAGTTTTAAATCTCACGCCTAAGTTTTAAGACACAATAGGTAATAAATCGGTGCTCACCGTCCAGGGAGTAAACCTTGAAGCCCGTCATCTTCTTGGACAGGATGGACTTGGGCAGATTGAGCACTGCAGGGTTGTAGACGGGAAAGTCACTGTAATACCGGTCCAGGACCCAGACCGCTGCCCGCTGGACGCTAGCACACACAGTCACAAACATCAGACTCTCTGAGGTTTAGAGTATTTATACTCTGAGTAAAGGCACACATACCTGAGGTGACCCACGTTGTAGAACTTGCTGGCTCCGTCCGTGGTCCGGACCACCTTGAGGCAGAAGGCCGGCTGCAGGTGTCGCACCTCCAGCAGCACCAGCGCCAGGTACTGGATGAAGAGCAGGGCGTCCACCAGGGAGGCGGCGTACTCCACGATGCCCCTGTAGTCCCGCTCCCTGGGCTCCAGCACCCGCACGCCGTAGAACAACCAGTACGACGCCACGAACAGGAAGACCAGCACCATCAGCAGGCAGCGGAAGACGAAGAAGCGCGGGAGCGCGGCGCGAGGCGGCCGCAGGAACAGCGCCCACGAGAGATGAGGAGGACCAGCAGCTTGAAGGCCAGGGAGACGTAGAGGCCCTCGCAGGGCGTGCCGCACGGCTCCAGGGCGTCGCGCCACAGCACCTGCGGGAGGATGAGGAAGGCCAGGGGCGTGAGCAGCGCGAAGAAGCTCAGGCAGCCGCCCAGAGCCGGGCCCACGAAGCGCTTGCACTCCAGCGGGATGGACTCCTCCAGATCTTTGGAGACGCGCGTCAGGTCCTCGTTGGAGATGCTGTGCTCCGAGGTGCCGGTGACGACCGTGGTGGTCTCTCCCCAGTTATCGTCCTGTCAAGTAATGCAAGGTATTTTACTTCCACGTGCAAAAAACAGAGTGAAATATGAATTCATCTGAAGTCCAGACGGCACTAAGCTGTACTTCAATTGGCTCTTTACTATTTAAAGAAAGACTCCACTTCACACATGTGAGAACAAGCGTGGCTCCGCTGGCTCCATAATGACAACATGCCTCAGCACTTAAAGTAAGTCTCTTGACTTATAGAAATGTCAGCACCTGCTCGTGAGCAGTGACGGACGGATACAAAAACAACCGAGGCCTCAGAGAGTGCGGCGGAAAAGTGTGTGGAGAGATAACAACAGAAATAACAGATATCGCAGGGACACGGTGGTTTCCACTGACCCGTTCATCCCCGCGGTGGACTCTGCATCCAGCAGCGGCTCCCCTGGAGTCTGGATGGTGACCGACTTGTCTGCGCGGCTGCTGCTGTCTCTGCTCTTAGAGCGGTGGCGCCGTTCCCTGAAGCACACGAGCCAAAAGCATCAGGGTCAACTGAGCAAGCGTGTCCCTGTCTCCAGGTCCCATGTTTCAAAACCCATCCTCTCATTCCTCACCACTCAGTATCTTAGTGAGTTTCTTCCATTAATGTTGTGGATGCTAATTGACAACCAGTTAGGGGCTGGTCCCAGTGACTAACGGGCTCGGCTGCTCGTCTGTGTGACCCACCTGTGCTTGCGTGAGCTCCGGGAATGGGACGACTTGTAGGAATAACCCGAGTACTGCGACTCGTTGTCCATGTCTCGGCTCGGCGGTGAGCGGGCTTTGCGAGCTCCGCCTCCTCCCCCCGGGCCGCGCTGCTCGCCGACTCCTCCCAGCTGGCTCTTGCGCTCTGAGATGGACTTGGTGGAGAGAGCCAGGGGCAGCTTGAGCAGGTCAACCTTGCTCCTGAGGGAATCTATCTTGGAGGCCGACGAGGAGGGAGCAGGAGAAGGGAGGCGGGAGAGAGGAGGAGGAGGAGACACGGATGAGGGGTGGGAGAGGACGGCGGGTAGGAGTCACAGCAGGGGAGCGCGGAGGTGACCTGAAAAACAGAGAGAGAGAGAGATGCTTTAGACCCTGGAAAGGACGAGTTCAGCTCACAGTTATAGCTGTCATGTGACCAACTCGTAAACTCTCACGAAACATTTGCTGAGAGCGGTCGAGCTTGTTCCAGGTGTTTTACATGACACGTTCACGCACTTTAATCCTCACGAGCAACAGCAGCAGGAAAATGATCTCGCTCCCGTTGTGCAGGATTAGCATCAGGTTTCAGGGGGGAACCTGACAATGGTGCACTTCAGGTAGTTTAAGTGCGCAACCACATGTCCTTAACCTTAGATTGTGATAGTTTGTGTTTCAGCCACATGTTTGAGCTCTTTTAAATATTGGATTTTGACATTCCCAACCTGATGAGAATAAAACCATGATAGGAGCTAAACCTGTTCCGGTATGAAAATTGTCCAATTCAGAGAGCAGTATTAGCATCAGGTTTCAGGAAGCGTGTCAGTCCGTTCTACAAACGTGATCCTTCATATCAGAGGTCTGTGCCTGTTTGTTCCTGTGGGATTTGAACCCCTGACACACGGAGTGCCGCGATCCACCGACGGCGTGCCGTTGAGCCCGAGCCTTCAGCGTTTCCACACCGCGTCTTCCAGGGCGTCAGGAGAGGTTAATCATTACGCGACGGCACATCCTCCCGCTGAACGCCAGCCTCCGCCGCCGTTGGCTCGGACACAATGGCGGCCATATTGGATTACTGTGTTTTCACAAAACTTGTTTGCCCTCTCCCTCCCTCTCGCAGTGTCACATTCCCTCCCGCACTCCCCTCGTCCCCTGGGAAACGAGGGCCTCTCCGCTGCCATGGCGATGAAAAAGGGTGTTCATCTGGACGGGGACTGGAGGCTGACAGTTGCCGCGGAAACCTGACCTCACGCTGCCCCCGGCCACAAAAACACAAAATAAAATAAAAGTGCTGGCGTGACGGATGTCGCGCTGTCATACGCTGGTTAAGTGCTGAAGGGAGGGTGTGGCTCCGGGCTCCGATCGGACCTCTGAGGGTAAGAGAGGCGCTCGCTGCCATCGCCGCTGGACTGACTTGTGTGGCTTTCATGCTTGATCAATGTCACCGAGCTGAACATCCACCTCCCCTCAAGCTACAAACTGTACCGAGAATCTGAATGTGGGACTTCAGTCCGCTTCTTCACTTCCTGTATCTGCTGTTTTCCGCTGAAGCCTTTCAACTGCTCCTTAAAGGCACCAGATCAGAGAGGACTGCGCGGCCCGACGCCTCGTTTAAAAGCGCAACCGCATTCTTCCAGACCGCAAAGCTCCGATGACTAACCGCCTCCTCCCTGATGCATCAACACAGGCTTTTAGCAACAGCCATGGAATGAGCTCCTCATCGGCATTTTTCACCGGCAGCGTCTTCAAGGCTGCGCGGCCTCCACATGAAAAGGAGAAACGCCAGCGCTCGAGGCGTGACCTCCTCAGCTGCCCTCAAGCATCTCCAGGCGCTCGTTAGCGCGGATCCACGCGGAGGAGCACAGTGAAGTGGAGGTCACAGGCGAGGAAAGAGAGGACGATGAGGGAAAACATTCCCAGACTGATACTAAACAGTGTTTTAACTAATGGCAGAGGGGCTTTAGCTGGAACGCGCCTTTCCAGACGGAGAAATGTGGCCAAAACAGCAATCACAAGTCCTCTGCGGGCTCGATGTTCAGCCCGCTGCCTAAAAATAACAATTAGGCAAATGTAGCTACACTGCGAAATACAAGGAAGCAAAGCAAAACTACCTCCGATCTAAAGGCCTTAAATTCAAGGACAGACGGTGTCTGACTGAGACAAAGATGCAGCAACATGTTGACAAACATCACATATTACCATGGTTCACATTACAGAGTCATCTCCTGCTTGGAGTCAACACAGAGACAAGTGATTCATCCACAGGGAACCATGAAAAGGCACAGGACCCTTCGAACCTCTTATACAAATCCTTTACGGGATAAACACAATGTTTAAGTTAAGTCCATGGAGTCAGAATGATAGACGGATTACCTTCTGGGGACCATGAACATCAATATACATGCAGAAAATCCTCTCAGACAGCCTGAGTTCGACGCATCTCGTGACTGCACTAGATTCTTGGCATGTGAGGCTACACATGAACAAATCTGCCTTTCTCCAACTTTGGGCCTGACTCTGTCTCAGTATTGTGTCAGCTGAGGCTTCCCACTGTTTCCATTCTGAAGGACTGACCTCAGCTTTGAGCCCTGACCCTTGAGGTGGAGTGCACCTTTGTTGCCACCATGTTAACATGAGTTCACGCCTGTGTTTGCCCTGGTATCCACGTAATCACACACACATGCAAAGAAAAGCAGATTGGGTTTCCTTCGAATAGTTGGATCCACATCTATAACATATGCTACTTATTTTGACCATCACTCTTTTCCATGCTTCGGTTCCTATTTATTTAACTCCTGGACTGAATGTTGAGCCGAGTGAATGATTAAACTTTGAAAAAAGGAGACTGAAGCGAGATGTTAAGTGTCACGTAACGCCACTCGGTCATTAACAGGCTTTAACGCAGAGGCGGATGCTGCAGCATTGTTCGCCGGGGCCCGTCTGAATAGGTGCCTGTTTCTCCGTCGGCGGCTCAGGGAGAATATGAGCACTTGATCTGCGAAGGTGCGGCCGAGCGGCGAGAGGGATCGAGTTTCCCATTCACGGCGGTGTCCTCCGGCCTCTTTAATAAACCACAGCGTTGCTCATTAATGATAACTCAACGCTTAACAGAACTTTAATGTGAGGGAGTCACAACATTTGCAGTCAGACCACGCGCTGGAGCTGCAGCACCTGTGGCGTCAGACGGACGCGTCTTTTCACCCTTTTTCACCATTGTTCCCGTGCAGCTATTGTCGAGCGGACAGTGAGGCAGTTTCTATACGCCGCTTTCTCTTTACACGCAACTGACGCGACTGCGCCAAGAAAGTGACCCGCGTCCATGCAGCTCAGACCATTAATGTGAGGCCTCAGGCCTAACGGAGCCACAGACCAATGGTTTTATGGCTTGAGCCAGAGAGGAGTGTAAAACAATATCAGCTCATTAACCGATGCCCAGGATAAGGGTCTACACAAAGGTTCTCCAGGAAAACAAAACACTGATTAGGTTATAAGTAAAGATGCAGATGGATACGAGAGTATTTATGCGTAGCAGGTGTAAATAATTAGGTACAGTAATTAAGTAAAAAAGTATAGAAATATTTACTTTATACATTTAATTGCTACTTACTTACTACTTAGGAGCCTTGAAATTACTTTATTTCAATTACAACTTACTTAGTTGCAATTACACCGTTTACAGTGTAATCAGAAATTGTGATTATATGTTTGGCTATAACTTAGTTACTGTTATTACATATCTTCATGCTGTTGATCAACAACGTTCAGTTATATCTACATATTTACTTTGTGGTTAATAAAATCTGTAATAAAAATCTATCAGATATTTTTGCTAAAAACAATAAGCCAAGAGTCACAAGGTGTTTAAAACAGGGAGATGCAGGATTTTCCTAGAGACAAAGAAATGAAGCTGTCATCAAGCAGTGGAAGCCGCTGGCTCTGAGACAGCAGCTGTCAGGGTGGAAAAGCAATCTGGGCCATCAAGTGACCAGCTCCATTCAACAGCCATTTGAGGCCTGACATCCCAACTGTGAAAATAAGCAGACACACAGTGGCTCCATCAGGGGAGGAGTGTCATCAGGGCCACACACACACACACACACCACCCACACACACACACACACACACACACACACACACACACACACACACACACACCTGCTGTGGCGAGGACATCGGTAGAACCAGGGACAAACAAGGCAACTGCTGCTGTCCGCATCATGCACACATGGCATCAGGCCGGAGCAGGTGTGTGTATGTGTGTGTGTGTGTGTACGCATTCAACGCGGTGCGCTTGGTTCAACGCAGCGCCGCGAGTCAAACAAACCCCTGCTCGCGATCCGTCTTCATGTCCAAACAAAGCGCTGCCGAGCAGGAAGTGGCCCGGCGAGCCGAGGTGACGCTGGCGCAGGTCAGACAGGACTCTGTCTGGACTCAGAGCCACAGGAAGCTCCTCACAACGCAACACAATAGATTATACTATAACAACCATAAATTGTCCACTGTTTCTGTCACAGTATGATGTCCTACACTATTAAAACTGAAAACTGCACCGAAGCTGGAGCCAATGGGATGTTACTAAAGATCCTTAGTGACCTTTTCACCGATAGCAGGACTTCAACGGGACCGTGATGACCTCCAGATGCAGCAGTGAAGAGTGACACACACACCACACACCCACACCACACACACCACACACACACCACACACACACACACACACACACACAGTCAACGTCCTCACATAGACGTGAAACCACTGAATCAACAGAACATCTTAACTGGCCGGACTGGAAACAGTCCTGGTGAACTGGTGCCTGTCTCAAAGGCTAATTATAACCTGAGTTTCTGTCATCCAGCACCATGAAGTCAACTTGAGGACCAGGGAGGAAACTATGTCACTATGACTTGGGTCAAGTGACCATATTAACAACAGATTAGGTTATAATGAGATAAATAGCCTTCAGTAACTCCTTCATGCAGTCACAGACGCTCAAACGTGAGACTTGACTCTTTGTATCATCGTATTTGACCTCAAGCTTCTATACTGACAAACGCCTATTTTGAAGTAACACAGGAGGCTGCCACCATTCTGACATTCTGTAGACTCGGAAAAATACATTTTATATGCTTCACATCAATCATCATTATTATTAATCATTATTATTATCCGGTGTACCAACTCAACGTTTATGACCCTCCTGCAGGCGAAGCATGTGACAACAGAGCTTGAGTGAATGTGCTGCACGCACTCATTACAGCTCCGGACGTGAACGCAACGCAGCGCTGTGCCGAGGTCCGGGCCGCGTCCCGCTTCTAATCTCCACAACGTGCCCCGTGGACGCAGTTCGCGCTAAACCCGTGGGTATCCTGTTACCTGCAGCGTCTCCTCGGAGCATTATGGATTTTCCACACAAATCAAAATCACACGGCTCCTATCAGGCGCTCAGCAGATGTGTGCGGGGCAGATGTGGCCGCGGCCTGGCACCGCTCCCGCAGCGCTTCGCCGACTCTGCCCGTATTCAAACACGAGCGCACAGGCTTTTGGGCACGTTTTCAGCTCGGCGCCGCGCGTCGGTGCCGTGGGTCCAGAGTCAGGCGTCAATAATTCAGCAATATTCCACACGCACAAAGAGCGAACGAGCTGCGACGGAGCAGGCGCGTTTCGGGCGATTGGAGAGTTGCGCGACCTACAACATGAAAAAGGAGCGTGTGAAAGTAGGACAATGGGAGACTCCCAGGCCCCGCTGGTCGCCTACTGGTTCCAAATTAGCCAAGATATCTCGCCTCCTCCCCCCCTCAACGTACAGTAAATGAATGGACGCACTCAGATTCCCACCAGCCCCGAGGAGCAAATTCAAAATCCTCGGCCTACAATCCAGCAGGACGCGCGTCTCCTTCCAGGCGCATCACCCGCTGGATCCTCTTATTCCTCCATCGGTAACATATATATGACGCCGACGTGCCCTCTCGCATTTGAAACCTACCCGCAGAGCTACGTGGCCTCTGTGAGAGCAACAATGGGCCCGATGAGGGTCCTAAACTTCCCTGTGGTTTCACAAAAACGGCGACCATCGCGTCTTCTCGACTATTGTTTGGGAAAATCCGGACATATCCGGCGCCTTGAACGTCCCACTCTCTCCTCGGCGCGCGCGCGCCCCACCGGCGCTACAAGAAGCATTTCAAGAGATTTTCTATATAAAAACACACGACTTACTTATTTCGGATTGTCCATTGAGGTCTTTTTCACTTTCCACTTTCTTTCCACTGAGCCGTAGCACAGCGCGCCCCGCCCCCGCTCCGCTCTGGCCCCTCCCCGCTCCTCTCCTGGGGGGCGGGGCCTGTGGAAGCGTGCGGTTCGGCCGCCGCACGTTGGAAGCCTCGGTGTCTGTGGTTCAGCAGGCTCGTAAAACTCCGAGGAGCTTCTGCCTGGACGGAATCCTCTATCAGCACGTTGAGACACTTGTCCTCTACAAGACTAATTAATGTTATGGCTGTTTGAAGCCATTATTATATTATACTTGAGGTAACTAATTAAAGTATTTACACAACGTTTTATAGTTTTTTTTAATCTGACAGGTACCACGTACTTGGTTTTAAAAAATGAAATCACTCAAGAAGCTTGTGTTGTTAGAAATTTCTACTACATCAGGAGTCTGAATACTTCTTCCACAAATGGTGCTAGTCTATACGGGAGAGTTGGAAAATATAAAATGTAGCAGCAATCGATGTAAAACAGTAGCAGAGTCTCCTCAGGTTTTTTAAGTGCTCAATGACTTTCTATTTTTTTTAAAACTGCTGTTAAAGAAAACCTGGAAAATGACTGTTTATTTCATCATCAAGCCATCACAATTTGTCATCCATCCAGCCATCTATGGAAATTAAACCTGCCGCTTACAGTTACAATTTTTCAGACATTATCAGGAAAGAAAGAAACATTGTGAAAAAGCTGTGAACCTAAAAACATGCAGAGTTCCATATGTTCCTCTCACTGGACCCAATAGATTTGTCAGTTGATTGATAAAAGTGCTTGTCAACAACACCAGACTCACAATTTGTGAATTACAGTGAGTGAACACGCTGATCTACGTTAACTGTAGTTGTATGTTCACTGGGATCAAAGAGTATAAAGTGATTTTTTTAGTCTTTCCTCTTTTACCTGGAGCTTATCAAAACACTTCAACGCTCGTTTATAATTCTGCAAAACCTTAAACATTTACTATTGTTCACTGACTCAAAGTGGTTGCGTATCAATGGAACGACTGATAAGTTAAAGACGGCTACAGTATTGAACAAACACTGCAATCCTTCATATGCACTCAGACTGATCGTTAACACTGATTCATACACTCTTATACACGCGCCACACACACACACCACACACCATAATGCTCACTGCTTAGTGTCTATCCCTTAACACAGTAAACCAAACAGTCTTTGACAATAAAAAGGGAAAACAACAATAAGCTAAAACAAAAGAAATATAAACACCTTTTCCACTGGCAGCACTGCTGTTGCCTGACCAGCGTTTTCTGACCCTGATGAGTCCAGATCCATCCGGGTCAATCCAGTCCGTTCCAGTCCAGTCATCATGTCGAGCCTCACCTTAGTGAGTCCATAAACACCGAGTCGTCGTCTGCTAACCTGTCTGTGTACCTGCTCATGGTATGTGTTGAAGAACAGACCCGGTCCATGTACGGTTGGGATAGAAGTGGTAGTAGTTGTAGTTGTAATAGTGGTTGTGGGCCTGTCTTTTCGCGTGGGTCAGTAGGTGGCGGTGGCGGGTTCCCTTCCTGAGCTAAAGAGGATTTCGGCCTTCGAGCTCATGAAGTACGTCAGGATGAGGGAAGTTAGCAGCACGCCAAAGCCCACGCCAAGGGTCAACATCTGGAGAAGGAAGAGGAAGATTTACTGCTTTGCATTATTCCCTAATATCCCACCTCTAAAAAATATCTAAAGTCACCTCAACATTTTTTAAGAACTTTGTGTTGAGGGAAGCGAACGCTTACCTCCAGATCATGACTTGCTACCAGGAATATGCGTCCGCTGATGGGCTTCCACCTGGACTCTGTCCACGTCGAGTACTCTGTGGAGGTGTACTGTCGCAGTTCAAAGGCCGGGGACATCGCTTTGGACAGTCGAACAGTGGAGCGGACACAGAAGCCTTGTCTGGTAGTGCTGTTGGGAGGCGCCGCGCCCTGAACCCAAAGGTAGTAGTACAACTGAGGGAAGGGAAAAAAGACAGAGTGAAGGACGGGGAAATGAGAACATCAGGTTTTGATTAATGGAACCAAAGGTCAGCTAATGTTCTTTCTTAATACCAACAATAATTATGTACTTATGACATAACCTAACTACTATTACTTAATTATTTATCCTAACAATTTCATTGTTAACATATTAACGGATTTAGAATTGTGTGTGATAGAAGCCATGTTTTACATTAAATCTAAAAAAATTAATTAAATAAATGTAAGATGAATGGTAGTGGCTTTAGATGTTGTTGCTATTGTTGTGAATAGCATGAGTCTTACATGTTTGCTCTCTTTGTCGTCTTCATTTACTTTCTGGTCTCTACAGTTGTCCTGTGTGGCGTTGACAGTGATGCCCGTCAGGTTAGCCAGAATGTACTGGACCAGAAAAGTGGGTTCGCTCTGCTGGAGGCCAACGCCAATATAAAGGTTTGTGGGCCTGTTGGCTGATGGACAGAGAGCAGAAGGTAAAAACTGCCATTTGCGGGGAAACCAAGAGTGAATAAGTCCAAGCATAAACCATAGAGTAGGAATTATTTTCCTACTCTATAGTTATATAATATATATATATTTTTCTTTTTATCTAGTTAAAAAGGCATTTCAAACATACTCAGATGACTTGCATGGCTTGGGCTCATTATTTGTTGCAACCAGGAGTTATTGGACTGAACAAGAAAGCTGTAGAGGATCTGGGTCACCTGAAAAGACAAAATAAAAAAAAAAGTATAATTAGGTCTTAATCAAAACACCATCATTCAGACATTATCAATTAAATGAAATAGAAGTGGACATTCTCCATTTGTCAAGTGTAGGTGCCCACAGACAACAACAGTTGTAAACAAAAGGGAAAACAAAACAAAAGGAGATTTAAAACACAAAACACAAAAAAGCTGCAACGCATGAAGCTTCAATAATCAGAGTCATACGATTTGAGGATCTGCGTTAATGCGGCTCAGCTGGGTTTCAGCTCCTCCTGCCTGGATGTACAACGCTCGTGCCACCACAGTTGCCACCTCAGCCAGAGCCTGACAGAAGCACAGGGGAAACACATGGTTTTGCCAACAGTAAATGAATGGTGATGCCATTGTTCTATACATATATTTAAGAAAAAAAAGGATATTTCTATTTAATGTGAAAATTAAAAGTGGAACCTTTGCAGTGTCAGTAATATGTTCCAGCTGCTCCTCTTGGGTCATGTTTGGTGGATAAGACATGTTCAGGTATTCTGCGTTATCGTACATGCTCTCGTAGAAGCTACACACAGAGGAAAGACTTAAGTTAATAAACTCCATGATTATTAATCAGAAGGTGCAGTCCTGTAGCTTGTGAGACCCCCATCACCTGTTGGTGAAGGCCGACTTGTGATCCTCAATAACGACTCCAGGGATCGGGCGAGCTCGCAGGAAACGCTGGAAGGACGAGGGTGGGAGCGGCTGGGAGACATCAGGCTCGTTTACGGAGACATTTAAACTTTTGGCAGCTGACATCACATTTTTGACAAGAGTGTCCACCTAAAAAAACATCGTAGGAAACCCAAACTGTTATACTGTATATTCACACACAAGTATTGAATAGAATCTTTATCCACGCAAACCTCTGCATCGACACTGGCGTTCCTCCGCGACACGGGATCTGAGTGAAGCCACAGCTTGGAGCTGGTATGAAGTCCCACCTGTGGCGCGAAAATCCAGTCAGTACACAAAATGTATGGTTATTGTAGCATTAAAGTAATAAAAGGACACCTTTAGTTTGTCTACACCATAACTTGCTCAGTGAGAGCACCGACAGAAAATATTAGTAGGCATCAGACCTAAATAAATATTTGTATAAAGTGGGATGTTGTTCATGATGGTTCCACTTCAACCTGTGGTACCTGCTCATGCATTTACCCACCTGTCCAATCTCCAGCACAGAGTGAACATTATCTAGGTCTAAAGGAAACTCTTTGTTCTCCATGTCATAAACCATCCTTGAACTGCCGATGTAGTCAAAGGTTTCCTGGGGTCAAATAAAAGAATGAAGTCACATAAAAAAAAGCACATTCATCATGTTTTAGCATAAAAGGTGAAAACCGCAACACATAAACTGACCCCTTGGAAGAAGGTGTAGAGGATGTTGCGGCCAAGTTGGGCGTCCTGGGCGGGTTCGCGTAGAGCATGAGCAGCCGCCAGCAGGGTTACGAACCCGGAGACTCCGCTCTCTGCCCCTGGAGCAATGTCAAAGAAGAAAGATCTGCTGTCCATCTGAGGAGAGACGAACAGATGTTGAAGTAAGAAGCCCATTTCTGTTGTTATACAGCAGACTGTGGTCCCTATCACATACGCACTACAGTCTGTCTCCAGACTGTTTTGGCCACTGCATAGAGACTGTAATCCTTACCCCCAACACCTTTGCACAGCAACTCCCAGAGGCAGAACACCCTTTACAAAAACAATGTAACGCAACCTCTGTACAGAACTGCAGATGCAGAGTGAGAACAGAAAAGTCCCCTAGGCTGCATTTTCACGTTCATTTTAGTGTTTTGTTTCCATAGCTCTTATTTTCAAGAACAGCAAAAGCAGAACAGTGAGTGGACAGATTGTAACTTGAACACATGGCTTTACTTTAACTGGAAATCAGGTCTATTTTATCAGTTTAGATAAAAGACAAAGTGCTTTTTGTGGCCAGCTCACCCTCGCTGCAGCAATGACCACACTCTCCTGCTCCTTGTGGCCTTTGGCTGTGTTGTTAATAGGCCTGGTGGACGCCCAAATATTCATGTCACTCAATGGGTCACACACCATGTCTGAAGAGAGACATGAAAGGGAAAAATGTTCCATTTCTTTTCTTTTAAAGTTGTGTAGCCATATTATTGCAACTCAATTTACACCTTTCATCTCGAGACAAAAAAATAGTTGTTTGCAAGCTCATATTTATTGATTGCTGCGTAAGTACCTTGGGTGGAGGCTGAAGTTGATGTCATTCCTTCTCATGCATGTGGCTGTGTTGGTGACAGCAGACATGTGCGAGTAGAGCTGCATGGCACACAGTGGATACTGAGGAGCGCTGCCGTTCACAACGTGGTTATGATCGAAAGTAACACTGTGAACAGTGGGAAGGATTTGTGCATATTACATACATATATATACAACAGATAGTCAGTCAATGAAAACACTGTAGTCTTTCAGGGAATCACAAATAGCTGTCAACAAGTTTTAACTGGATGCAGCTCCTCCCTCAGGGGCACACAGGCAGGTCTGGGCACAGTAAGGCTGTAACCGCCATGTCTGGCTCTTCTGCATATATGCATGTCTGTTTCCATTGTGCATAGACCATGTCTAATGTATGCTATGCTCAAGAAATGTGTATATCTGTGACATCAATATGAATAATGTTTGTCTAAGTTCTTTTCTTATTTAACACAGAAAACTATGAATTATTAAAACTATATATACACACACATATAATGATTTATAAAATCTGATCTCAACAGAACATTTCCCACATAAACATGATCTTCGGAACAGACGAAAGATTTTGCTGGTATCATTGCTGAGCTTCTACTTGCTGAGCTGCTGATCTTAGTTCAGAATCTCCAATTGAGATAGGCGATTCAAAGCAGAATGACAAAATAAGAGCTTTTTCAGTGATGTTTACCTGTCGTATGAGCTGAGTTTCATTATCATCTTTCATTGAGAAGATGGGGGAAGTCAAACTCCTCATAGGAATAAACCGTTTCCCAGGGGGTTCCACACTGTTACATTACAGTGTGCCATGGTTTGGATCGTATTTCTCTGAATAAACACCTGAGGGGAAGCACAGAGAGTTTGTAGGTGTATTCTAGATGAGTCTGCTATTTATTACAGTAAATGTGCTATGAGAAATATCAGTGATTTTAAAACTAGTTACATACCAAGTATCATAAACTATAAGTGGTTTGTGAACACTGAGGCATGTGCCTCAGCACGTTTTAGCACCCACCTGTGTTTTCGTTGGGGCAGGTGGTGTGTGAGGAGAGAAGCCCACAGCTGGGTTTGTGTTTGGTGCTACAACCGCAACGCCAGCGACCCTGCTGGAGCTACTCTTCAACTTCATCATGACAGAACTGACGAGCCGACAGGAGACACGAGGCAGGGAAAATGATACAGGTACAAATACACAGCAGACATGGCGTTAAAACGTGGCTCTGGTTTCTTCCCTTAGGGATAGTCAGGTAGAATTCCATGACTTCTGTTTAATGTATTATATGTCAAAACTCTCTATAACTGAAGTATAGCCAATAACTTTAAATAAAATAAGTTTCCAAAAATATCTATGGTAAACGTAATACACATACACACACAACCCTGCAACCTGCAGAGTGAGACATGGAGACTGTACCTGGTAAAGAGTGAATACTCCAGTATAACCATATATGGAGGATTGGGACCAGAGCGCAGGACCCAGTCCAGGTTTTCTTCTGACTGGAGCACATGCAGCACACCCACATTACCACTCAGAGAGGCTGAAAGACAAGAGAGGCCATTAAATATCAGTGCTGGTGGGTCCTTGAGGTTCACCTACCGATGTGTGTCCACTGTGATGAAAAATAAAAATGTAACAGGTATTTATTCGCAGAAAAAGTGTGTTTTATCTAAACTTGTGTGCTTTCATCTTCTTAAACCAAAGATTCATCACAAACAGGCTGAAGGTCAGGAGAAACAATCAGCATTACATTACTCTGTTACTTTACTCACACTGGCAGCCTATTTGATGTGTAGCATTGAGGAGTCGCACACATGGGACAGTGTAATTGAGTTTAACATAAATCTTCTTTTCTACAGAATTACAGCTGACACCTGCAAGAAAGAAGAAAACATTGTAAGAAATACACAAGGGGCATTTCATTACTGGATATTGACAAAGAAAACATATATTGTATATTAATATTATTAAAAGCAAAACTATAGTATGAGTTTCAAACCTTATTTCAAAATGTCTTATCAATACACTGCAGCTCTGCTCACACTGAAACCCTGTATGTAGCTAGTAAACTACTTGTTAATCCTTATGCCCTTGATTAATGGCTTCCTAAAATCAGAGTTAGGCAGAAGTGAAAATAAACCCGTCTGTTCTCAAACAGCAGCTGTGGCGCGTCACCTGTAGACAAACGCCCTAAGGACCTGGTAAACGGTTAAAGTGAGCTCTTTCCAGTTGGCTGAAACTGAATTGCTGGATATTAACTGAGTTTGTAGAGAACTGAGCCCCTTCGGCGGCCGCAGCGGGGAAATCACGAGCGGTCACGTTGATGCCGAGCGGCTCACATCAGGAGACTTAACTAATGTGTGACAACCTCTGCGAAAAGTAATACAGATGCACAGCATAACTGATTTGTGGTCATTTAACAATTTCTGAATTATAATATGTGTTTGGGTATGTTACAACGCCAGTCTCCATTGTTTAAGTCGAGTGAAACCCGGTGTCAGTGAAGAATAAAGGCGCCCCGGCAGCAGCTAACGCTGCCTAGCTTAGCATTCGGCTAGCTCCCAGCACAAAGAAGTCAGCCAAGCTAGCAGTCTCACTCAAAAACAGTCTCTCGTCATAACCGAATCAGTGAACACCCACGCCCAGCATCGTTACAAAGCCACTTACCCACGAAAAAATAACAAACTAGCAAATTAAGCAGCCATTTGTTCGACTGCAAATCCATCTTCCTGGTTCGAAAAGCAGAAACACAACAGGAAGTGTTGACATGGGAAACATCCGGGTACCGCTCGGTGTCCGCTCCCCTGAAAGAGGACGGACTCCGGTTGAAAACACACCACTTATAAATGCCGGTGTAAAAACAACCCCAAGTTATTAAAAAATGCGCTTCCATTCAGATAAAGCAATGTCCGTCGTACATTTTATCCTAATGAAAAAAAGTCATGTCATTCAAAGGATGACTCATGTTTGGACTCATGACGCTGCTGAATCATCCCTGTAGTGAACTTTGACTGATGCTCCACTGAATTATATTACACACACACACACACACACACACACACACACAGAATAGTTAAAAGCCCAGCCACAAAACTCCACACTCTGAACTCTGTTCACAAAGAAGTGTTTTTATTTCCCTCAGATACACAACATTTCTGGTGATTTTTAATTATTCATCTCATACATGTCAGAAAGAAGAGAAAACAGTTACAGCTCTAATTAAGCCACAGCACAGATGACGGAGCAGCAGATACAATAAAAAGCCTATTGACCATTGGTATATGGATAATTAAAAGGATTACATTGGGGTTAACGCCTATGTGAGCAAACATATATATTTCTATTTTATTTCTGTATTTCTTTCCAACAGTTGTTGAATTTCTTGGATGTGTTTGCTGAAGATTTTCTTGTCCTCTTAACGGAACTGAAGAGGACTCACACGCAGACCGATAACATCCTTACCGATCTCTGTTACCTAGCCAATGAAGAAAGATTGACGATTACAAGAAATAAACACTTGAATTTCATGTGTATATCATATTCTGTGCTGTTATTGTATACTGTTCATACAAATTTTAACTGCATCAACTTTACTAATGTAAATTTCATCATGCTGAAGAACCTACCTGGGTGACCCTGCAGATCTGGCCTTTGTACGTAGGACAGTAGCAGGCTCCAGACAGAGGGCACTTCTCTACAGGGCGTCCACGGTACAGAGGGACAAAAGAGGCAGCGCACAGATCGAATGGATTGTGGGGGTCGTAGTTCAGTTGGTGGGCATCTGTCAAGGTCTTCTCACAAGCTGCCAAAATCTTGCGGGTCTGATTGACAGGAGGAAATGTAACACACGATTAGAAAACAGTGTGTTCTGTAAAATTCAGTGTGGTAAATGTTGCACAACCTACCTGCTGTGCAACATCTGGCTTTGGCCCCAGCTCAAGCAGGCGTCGTGCAAAGCCAGCAGCGGTCTTGAAGTTACGCAGTTTGAAGAAGAGGTTCAGAGCTGTGCGCAACACCAGCACCATGTGAACGGGCTGGAGATTACAGTGAGTGAAGTAAGCAGCCATCTGTAAGAAAAAAAGTAAAAGGTTAAAAAAAAAATTTGATTTTAGGATTAAAGTAGATAACACAATCACTAAAGTGTAAGCGTTAGTGAACACCGACTTAAACGAACAGGTTCGACACTAAAAGAAGTCAAAACATAAATCGTTACCTCACACAGCCTCTTCTGCTGTTCCAACGTGTCTTTAGGCAACTTCTTTCTCTCAGTCTCCATGCTCAGGCCCACTATGTACTCTTTGCAAATTGTGATCAGCTGTTGGGCCTGAAAAACAAATTCCAGTCTCACATCTGTGTAATGCAAGCTAATTTACAAAAATTCTAATTCCTAAATGTAAGTACACATGTAGTACATGACTATACTGATGTGTATGATGGAAAACTAATTTATTGCATTTATTCAAACTTGAGAACTAAGCAAAAACATGACAGTGTTAGCACAAACCCAGGCTTTCATGTTTCTTTTAACTATACCTAAACTTTAAAAAAGGTGAAGCTATTCTAAGCAGGGCATGTTCTCACCTCTGCAATTTCCTGCTTGTTATCAACCACCAGCAGAGGTATAGACAGCAGGATGGCTCTGAAGCGCTCCACAGCCTCTTCAAAACGCCCAGAAGTGGTCAGCTGGTAGCACTGCTGCAAGCGGGAAATGAGGTCGGAGAGACGCAGACCCACTGCGGGCAGTCCCTGCTTCGCACCACAGTCCTGAGAAAAAAATAAATTTTTAAGTCGTAGGAATAGGAGGATATAAAGTTGATGTTTACTTTAAAACAGAATAACTAACACCAGCACACATTCTAAAAACGAATAGTAATATGTTGTTTAGACCAAGACCAACGACTATACCTTCCAGTTCCTCTGGGGATGGCCGCGCAGGCAGGGCAGCGAAGGCAGCGCCAGGTAACACGTGCGCCCCCTGGACAGTGTCTGCATGAAGAGCGACTTGTAGGGGCCAAAGTTCACAACTCCCACCTGGTCATGGAGCAGCTGCAGTACAGAAATGTCAGTACAATGTGTGACTAAACAGTCATAGGAATTAAAAGAAACAAGAAAATACATCAAACTGTACACACTCTCATAGCAGTTTCAAATGAGCCAGCCAGGATGTGGTCCACAGGCAACTGCGAGTTGTTGCACCACATCTGAGTTGGACTCATTCCCTTTGTTGGTGGGACGAAGAAGCCGTCCTCTGCTCCTCCAGCTGCACCAGCCGGAATGTCCTGTGAATATAGAGACGGTAGCTGAGCACAACAGTAACTCTATAAAACGTTTAATTTGAAAAGAAAATCAAGAGTGAAGTTGAAATATGAATTTAGTTACTAAAAATGTGTCAAGACCTGTCCTATATATAACATTAGTCCAAATATTTCTTCATAAACTTATTTAGGTTTTCTCACCAGCTCTGGAGGAAGGTCCAGGTCTTCCTCCACCTCCCAGCCACCTCCCTCATCCTTTGCTACTCCTTCATCTCCTAATCCTTCCTGGGCATCCATGAAGCCATCTGATCGACACAGGAAATATAAATATTTCACACAGTGTTGTATTATGGATAATACAGTTCTCTGTATTGACTGAAAGTTACTATACTTTTTGATTTCATTTACCATCATCCAGCTGAAGCTCTGCATCGTCTCCCCAGCCCTCTCCCCCTGAAGTATCCATGTCCAGGTCTGCAGCCATTTGACCTGCCTTCCCTACAATTGAAAACCATTGTTCTTATCACAGTGTCAAGTGTCAATTCGAAGGCCAAATATTCCCCAAGCAAATCTCTCATCTCTCAACTCAGGAACACACTGTGCATTTGAGCACAGTAGGGTGATTATGCAGATGTGCATCTGTCTAAGCTAATCACTCACCCTTTGCTGCAATGGCTCCCTCAAAGAAGCCCTTTGATACAGTGAGCAGAGGCCAGTTGGTGTCCAGAGGGTTAACTGGTGGTGGGGGCTGCAGCAGCTGTGCATTAGGATCAACCTCTGGCACCTGGGAGAAACAATGTTAAAAAGGATATTATTAAAATTATGTATTTAATGATAAGTAGAACATCTAATCTAAAATAGCTAATATAAAAAAAAAAAAAAAAAAAAAAAAAAAAAAAAAAAACTTAGGTGGACTTATAAACTCAGATCATGGTCTCAACATACCGTCTCCTTTTCCAAGTCAAAGGTCTCCTTCAGTGCCTCAGCTTCCTCATCCAGACCATGTGTGGCTGCAGTCAGGTAAGCCAGAGACTCTGCAAACATGCACTCAATTGGTTACACATGTTGGCTTCTTACAAAGGCACAAACCGAGCTGCAATGTGAAGTGTGCAGGTTTAGAATGGTTGTATTAATAGTGGACGCAAAAAAACGTACTTTGTCCACAGTTCTTTAAGATGCGAACCCTCTCGCTGACGTCTCCCAGGTAGAGGGCTGCCTGGTAGTGACCGCTCATGTCCTTCCTGATCTCAGCTACAGACACAGATATTAAATGTAAGTGACACTCAAGATGAAGTCAGAACAACAGAGTCATTACAGACTCCGTTGCTTACCGATCTTCATCATCTTGCGAAGTTTGGCCAGGTTGCCCGTGATGAGGTAAAGGAAGGTGAGCTTGTCAAAGTTCTTGGTCCTCTGGTAGCACATTTCCACAACCTGGTGGTGACCCTGCAGCAGTGCTGCCTCACCAAGACGCTCCCAGCAGCTGCGCTCATCCAGGGCCTTTGCTGCCTCCAGTGCCACCTGAAGTGTGGATAAAAGCAATGAAAGGTTTAATTATCCTGAAACATCACAAAATATCAAAAAAAAAACAAAACAAAACAAAAAAAAAAAAAAAACGTGGCAACTTGTTTAATGGCAGTTCACCTCAATGTTGCCGCACTCCAGAGCCAGGCTAAAGCGAGTCTTCTCATCCTTGACGAAGTGCAGCGCCACCTCAGGGTAGCCCTTCTTCTGCAGGTAGGCAATGATGGACTGGCCAACTAGCTTGGCATTACGCACCATGTGAAGTACCTGGAAGTGACATATGCATGAGGTCAGAACTAGAATTTACCAACCAAAGTCTAAAGTGACACATTATCACGTACAGACCTCATCATATTTACGGTTCACCAGGGCCAGTTTGAAGCGGTACTCTGTGGGGTCAATGGTGAGGACGCGGGGCCTGCACTCTCTGTCCAAGCAGTAGACACTATTTCCTCTCACTCGGGTCACATAGATAGGCAGATCCAAGGTCCTGATGATGCCATGATCACTGCAGGGACAAAATAAAAGAAACATGCATGCAAAAAGTAAAGTCTCTGCAGTAAAAGAAACTTTAACAAACTTTAGAACCAATTCAGTGCTGTATACCATTATGATAGTTGTTTAACAACTATTCCTCAAATGCTTTACGTCTGTGCATTATTAAAAAAATAACTGAAATAACAGTAGATAAGCACATACCCGGAGGTCAGAGCGTATTTGATGTGGTTGGAAGTGGTATAGATGAAGACACCACTCTCGTCCCAGGATCCACTCTTTACTCTGATGTTTTCGTGAATGTTGCACAGGCTCTCCAGTTTGCGGTTGCAGATCATAATGGCTGCAGAACGAGAAGCAAATTTAGACTCGAGCTTTTAAATAACAGAAGAATTTCAACTGAGCACTCAAACAAACCAATAGTTGCAGCTATCTGTCTTATCTACTCACCGTGTTTAGCCAGCAGAGCCACGTGGCTAGTGTCTGCACTCCACACCACATACTTGACCTTGGCAATCTTGACGGTTGCCAAAGAGCGTTTCTGTTGCACATCAAACAGCGTGACGCCGTCAGCATCGCGCAGCAGCAGGGAGCCTGTCCCGGCGTAGAAGATTTCCTCACAGCTCGGCACCTGAACTTTCTTCACAATTTCATTCTTTAGGTTCTTGATCAGAAGCTGCAAAGGAACGGTAAGGTGACATCAGCTACCAGCAGTACAAGTACTACTACAACTACTCTGTACTCCTGTAACTATGGTTCCCTAGTATGAAAATCCTGCATTCGGACTTACAGAGTGCATTCGGTCCAGGACAGCAAATCTGTTCCTGGCCACCCAGACCGCTGTCAGACCAGAAGACCTTTTCCCTTCTGGTGCTGAAAATGAATGAGTCTAATTAACAACTTATAAAGCTATACAAAACAAGTGCAATTATAGAAGTAGAATAAGTGATATTCAACTACACACTATAAGTATGACAAAGCAAACGGTTCAGTTTAGTGAGGTTTTCTTTACCATCAGGGTTCTGAGAATCACTTTCTTTGGGAATCGAGTACAGATCGTAGGTGCTGTTCTCCAGGTTTGTGGCCCTCTGCAGGTTGCAATGAATATTACATCAAAAACATGGAACAACTTTCATTTCTGTAAATACAGTGTTGAGTGCTACGTACAGTGCAGAGCAGGACAGCATTCTCAGCAGGGTTGTAAGACATGCTGAACACTGGGAATTTAGACCCACTGAGATAAAAGAAGAAAAAAAGTCATTTAACCCTGTTGAACAAATGTTTCAGAATGCAATACCTGCACTGCTGGTCACAACCACTTGTACCTGCGCAGCTGCATGACAGCAGTGTCCTTGCTGCTGTTGAAGTCCAACTGACGGAGGAAACGATCCTTAACGTAGTACAGCATGTTTCCATGTACGGCGTATGCCGGGCGCTCACGCTCCAGCTTGAACACAATCATGCCGCTATCATGACCTGAAAAACACAGAACATTTAGTACAGACTCACATTTTTAGGAAAAAAAAAATCACTATAATAAAACAGACACTGGCTTTGAAGGGACAGGGGTCCAGACCAGATAGCACCCACCAGCAGCAAAGAGGTTGAGGTTTGGGTGAGCCCCCAGAACCCAAAAGCGATCATGGTCACGGCGGAAGGTCTGCACACCGGTCCTTTTGGACATATCCCACACTCGGATACTCTTGTCCTCAGAGTTGGACAGGATGAGCTCCTGCCTTGGGTGGAAGACGGCACAGGACACGTTGTTGTAGTGACCACGGCAGGTATCCAGCTCCCATGCTTTGGACTCTGGGCAGAAGAACAACAACCAGTTTGAAGATAGTATTTAATTCCATATTAGTTATTATGTTATAGATTCTCCAGCTTTATATTCCCAACATTAACCTATTGACACTGAGGTTGCTATTTTTTTGAAAGGGTGATTTTTAACAACTTTGACTCAGGTTCCTGTGTCTTTTAAAATTACTCACCATTCATTCTCCAGATCTTGACCTGTCTGTCATCAGCTCCAGACACGATGAGGGGCATGCTGGGGTGGAAGGCCGCCCAGTTGACCCCTCGGTCGTGACCCTTGAGACAGAAGCACAACATCAAAGTCACAAATCCATCAAATATATCAACACTGGGGAAATTAACTCTTGCCTAAATAATGCTAACAAATTATTATAATTTCAATCTGGTAATATTTAATAAAAACAACTCACCTCAAGGACATGTTTGACTACAGCGTCAGAGGCACCAAACAAGTCAACACCTGTGATGCCACGCACATCAGTCTCCACAGCGCCCGGAGACAGGTTCTTCTTCCTCAGACCTGGAACCAACATTCAGAGCACCATGTGCAAGCGGGAGCCATGTTTATGATACACAGGGCACAACCACAGTAGAGGAGAGGAAAAAGAACATGAAAAGTAAGATACAAATTATGACACTTTAAAACAGAGCAATACAATGAACAAAATGAAGCAGGAAGGGCAACTGCTGGACTGTTGAACACACATCAAGCTGAAACACACCAACACAACCTCTGTTCTCTCCAAACCACTGCCAATTTGAGTCTGGAAACAATCATAGCAGGAGAACTGTTGATTGGGTTAATGAATCACTGACATACAGATGAAAAATCACAAATACCCATGAACTGATTGGAACAAGATTAGAAATTAGCCCCCAGACTCAAATCAGGAGGGGAAAATGATCATTGAGAAAACAAAGCTTGTACTCGTGATTCCCGCCCAGTAAAATTTTGTGGTGAACAGACAGTTCAACAGCATGAAGAGATGAAGGGGAAATGGCACTAGGAACCCATGTGCAAGTGTGGATGTTTCCAGGGAGAGCATGAGGAAAGGACACGGAAGAGCATGTGGGCTTGGCTGATGAGGGTAAGGTGGGTGGTGGCTGGGGGGTTGGATGTCAGGAACATGAGTTTGGCTTTCTTAGAGGCTTGTGCAGCTTTCTGTGATTGTTTGTGTCAGAGTTAGCAGATTTTGACATAGTGTCATATGTCATAGTTAAGGGTTAGGAATTATGAATGTTAATGTTATGATTATGGATTTATGAAATATAAACAGTTTTATATTTCATGGAATATTTTAAGTAAACAGCCATGCAAGTGTCCCCATGCTAGGGGTATTATGACATTGTAGTAGTACTGAAGAGTGTAAAATCCTTCAGCTAGATAGTAGCAGCTATTAGTCTTACTGTATATGATTTACTGAAAGTGTAAAAGTAATGGTGTTAAAACAGCAGTAGCTTCCTAAAATACATGCGGAAGTGAAAAGTGAGCATTCCTTTAAAGCTGAATAGAGGTTGCGACATATAACATGGAGAGTAAACCATTAAAACTGCACACTGCTATGTTATTTAGGATCATGCTCAGTGATAGAAAATGTGAATGGAAAGAGGTTACAGCTTTATCATATGCATGTCCATGTGTAAGAAAATAGATGTCAGAACATTCATGGTTTACTTCATGAGAAAGCAAACAGATAAAAATACAGAGCAAGAGAGACCACCAAAGTTTAGAAGCATGCAGACACAGACAAACACCTATCCAACCTATGAAGGTCCTGTATTGTAACCCTTAAGACTTATGTACAGCCTTTATTTACTAACTAAACTATTCATTTTCCCCTGTCTTTGTCTGAAGAAGTGTTTCTGCCAACAGCTGACAAAGATTTGTTCTCTACAACAAACACAGGAAGTACTGGAGACTAGGGACCTGACACTGATCCTGTTCCTTCTTTTTCCAAGTTCTTTCTACCACTAGACCCCCCACCCCTTCAACCTAGCCCACTATCCTCTGGTCCACTGTCCCCAGGCCCTCACCAGAGATATCCCATACTCGCACAGTCTGGTCCAGACTGGCTGACACCACCAAGTCCTCAGAAGGATGGAACTGGGCACACATCACATAGTGATTATGTCCAGTCAGCACACTGCAGGAAAGAAAAGGGAGAATGAAATATACTCAAAAAAATGAATACACAGGTCATTCGCTTACATTTAATTTGATCCAACACAGTGCCTCTTACCAGACACAGGTTCTAGACTGCCAGTTCCAGATACGAATGGTCTGGTCATCTGACGCACTGAGAATCCATGGGTACTCCTACAGAAAAAATAGTTACAAATTAATGGTTGGTGACTCTACTGTGAAACAAAACAAGATGTAGTTTCCAGGGGCAGAATAACTTACATGGTGAAAGAAGGTGGTTCTTATGTAATCTAGGTGCCCTAGGAGAGTGAAGAGGCAGCGTCTTAGCTTGTAGTTCCACACCTGGGGGACAAGAGGAATATTTACACATGCACAAAACTATCATAAGACATTTAGGACAAATAACACAATAAAGCATAAGACATTATTAAGACACAAATCTATGCTTAAGTGAAAGTTTCTTTGTTATTGCCTCATTCAAATTGATAGTTCTTCCAGTTGTTATAACCACTTAGCAAAAGAGATTTAAGTCGCTCATGTTGGACAGACTCTAGATGAGTTTTAACAAACAGCAGTCTCACCTTTATTTTGTAGTCGTCTCCTCCAGACACAAACAGAGGCTGCTGCTTATGAAAATCAATTCCTCTGACGGGACCTGCAGGCACAGACATCCGTCACATGTGGTGCCCATTAATAACACAGTGTTGAAGCAGACAGAACGCTGAAGCACACCAGCCTCACCATCATGCTCGTCAAACTTGTCAATCAGCGTGCACATCCGATAGTCCCACAGCTGGATGACTCCGTTGTGCAAACTTGCAAGAACCCATGGCCGTTTAGGGTGGAAACTCAGGCCTGAGGTGTTAAACAGTGGGTGGATCAGTTATCTCATAGCAGCACTTAAGATACACACATAGACTTTAGAGGACGAGGAAGGTACGTAGTGTACCAGCCGATCAAGTGTTTGTGCGTAATGATTTAATACATTATGTTGCGTTAGCTAGCTTTAGCGGGAAACCGCTAACGATGGTTTAGCAACAACAATATGTGATTGACAGGACCTGCCACCAAAGAATATTAGCGTACGTTTATTTTTTACAGTCAATTTGGAAAGCTATATCGCGTTAGCTAGCTAACGTTAGCCCCTATGCTAAATGCAGCTGGCAAACACTTACCTTTAACACGAGCCGACTTCGTTTCAAATTTGGTTAGCATCGTCACTGGGCAGTTGTGGTCGTAATTCTACTACTGCGGCAAAACAAAACTCCACGCGAAGCTTTAGAATATATAAAGTACTAAAGAGAAGTTGCTTCAAGCGGCCCGTTCGCCTTCGCCCATTTAGCTGATTCTCCTTTTCCTGACACGTAGCTAGTCTTGTCTTCCGGCTGCGAACAATAAAGTTGTGAGTAAGGCGTCGACGCGGAAAGCTCCACGGCGATAATGCATAGAAATAGGAGGTACAGAACTGCTCTGACATAAGCCTTGGTTATCGCATTTTATCAGAACTACTCTAAATTGAATATTTCTACACGGCTTTTTTCATTAAATATGTAGCAACTAAAACCTTGACATATGTCGTCTAAATTATTTTTTCTAATCTCTACTGTACCTAAATACTGTGTAAGATACCTTTACTTAAATTATGTATTTAATTTTTAACTAGATCTCTGACCTAGTGCACACGCACATAAATAAATTAGAATAGTGCATGTGAATTATTCCAGTAAGAAGATAATTTAATTGAAATAATTTTCAAAACAGCAGCAATACTTTAAATATAAACTTATTGGAAGATCAACCTCTGCCCTCTAAACCTAGTGACCAATAAGACACAATACGACTAACTTGCAATTATTTTATTTCATATATTTACAAACAAAATAGTGTGATAAAACAGGCTGTATATTCTAACGGTGCTTTGGGCGTTTGGGTTGTGCCCTGAGAGTTGCAACCTCCCTTTTTCTGGACCTCCACAGCAGCCTCCCCTCTGGTGTGTTCGATGTAAATCTGATCTCTGTTCAGTGCATGGATGATTGAATCCTTTCACAGCGGTACCCCTTTATTATACAGTTATATTATCAGCTCATGGCAATGTGATTTCCAGACCTCCCTTTGTAGCAGCTGGTGGAAAGGGGCCACTGCAGTAAACAAACCCACAAACCAGACTGTCAATGCCTTATCAGCACGTAAGCATGAACTTTACGCGCGTTCCCTTCTCATGTGACACAATGTGATGTTCAGTACTTTGTCTGACATGTCTGAAAAGAACAATGCATGTTTTAGTAGAGGACACAGCACACAGGTTCATGCCGGCAGATGGTAAACACTACTGAATACCACAACAAAGAAATCATCATTCTGCATATTGGGAATCACGAGGGAAGTGTTTGGCAGGAACTCAACACTGTAATAAATCTTTGTAATCACAGGTAATCATCTTAATCACTTCAAACCAAACACCTGGAAAAGGGGAATGACACTTAACTAAATCTGTTAAATTAACTAGATAAATTAGAGCAATTGCTGGAAACTCTACTCTTTTTAATACCTTAAATAATGAGCAAACGCACACTCGTCTTTTTTAGTTTCTTACTTGTTAAATTGTTAACTCGTTGAGGTCAAACCCTGTATAGCAGTTCAGAAACAGGCTTGTGTGTTTAAGTTCAATGAAATATCATTTATCACTAGCTTGAAGTGAACTTTTGATGATCTTATGCTTAGGTCAATGAAAGTAGAATCAACTTGAGGACATTTTCCAAAGGCACTATTTATACCCGTGCAGTGGTCTGATCATTTACCACAAGGCTAAACAGTATTAAATAAAACACCTAAGAAAACTGGCAGTGCTACTTTTGTTTTGTTTTTTAAAAAGACTGCTAAAACTAATCTATGAAGGATGTGTGGCAACTGCTGAAAAAATAATGTAAATTTGTTGCGCATTCAATGATTTTACAAAGAACAGTGGGTGTTTGTGCACGGTTCCTGTTGGATTTCAGTCTTCCTCATGTTGTTCTTCGCATCTTCACGCCGTCTACCTCTGGGGGGAAAATGTGTAGAAGGGTTTGGTCACATTTCGGCCAGACTGCCCCTTCACACTCTCATCCTTCCCTCAGTTCTTCTTTATTGCTGATGCACACAGAGTGACCCTCCGGCTCAAATGATGGAATGGACCACGCTGCTTCCTCCTCACATGATGGAGCACTGCTCTGCTGCCCCTGACCCAGACCCTCCTGGGAGATTGAGTGAATCCATGTCAAAGTTAAATCCTGGAGGCTGGAAAAGAAAGAGGACAATAGTGTCAGCATGCAGGACATGTTTTATCTCAGTCTGGGCTTAGTAAATCATGTTAGTTTTGATCTGGCAAGACTAAATATATATGCTCCAAGAAAAAACAGACATTCCAATTAAACCTTATAGTTTTCTAAAATACTATCATGACAAATGAATGCCACTCAATATTTCATTATATACTTTCCCACTAAACACAGCAGAGTTATACACTAAGGTCATATAAACACATAAAAAAACTGAAAACTTACCGCATCACCTGCTAACTCTTTAGGTGGCTGGCCAAGGTCTTGCAGCTGTAAAATTAATATTTACATAGTTATTCACATTACCACTGGATCAGTACTACAGTTTGAGGGTTTCTTCTAAAATAAAAACACTTCTGCCTGCACTTTTAGTAATATGCCATTAAATGCAATGGAGTCCAAAGAAAAGTACAATGTTGTGAAATTACATTAAATTAAATTATTAAGACCCCCACACACTTATTCCTTCACGACTAATGATTTTAGACACCCACCTGTTGCATCAGGTCCATGATCCTCTCAAATGTGCTCTCTTTATCCCCTGCCTCTTCATCCTCCTTTTCAAAGTGCTTGCAGATCTCTCCCATGAGTTTGGACTGCTTTTCATAGCGCTGGTAGTCATCTGAGCTAAGGCTTGGCTTGTTGGCATCCAACCACTCTGGGTACTGTGAGGGTGACTCACAGTTAGTACAAATACTTAATGCAAACTACAAGCTAGTATAGCTCCTTTAAAAAGAGGCAAACCTTTGTGGTAATCTCTTTGAGAGATGGATAAAGCACTTCCTTAGAAAGAAGATTCTGCATGATGGACTGCATGATGGGCAAAATATTGCCTTCATCACTTCCTTCACCACCCTCTTCTAATCCCAGACCTTCCAGAGCCTTGACAAGATCATCACCCGCTAGTCCAGTGGACTGTGAGAAACAGTACAGAACACATCCTATCAGAAAATGGTTCCGCATTCACATCCAACAGAATCAGAAAAGGGCTGACTTTACCTACCTGCAAGTTGTCTGCATTTTTGGCCAGGCCACGAAGGGTTTCTTTAAGACAGGAGGTGAATTCCTGCTGGGAGGCTGTGTCAGTGCCTAGTGACATATTACACAGCTCTAGCTCTAGTGACACGCGTAGATAATAAAAACAATACAGTGAGGAACACATGACAAATTTATAGTTATAGTGCAGACCTTACCAACTTTGCCCGCAGCTTCTGACAGTTTTTGAAAATGCTCCAGTAACTCTGGCTCCTCTTGAGCCAGCTCTGTCATGGCCTTCTCCCACTCCTCCTTGGCTTGAGTTGCCATTTCCCCCTCGAAGAGAGTCTCAAAGAGCTTGCAGTCCTCGAGGAGGGGTGGCTGCGAAGGATACACAAAAAATACATGAAGTATTTATTTTGTTTCTAACCTGCTGTTATAACTGTACTGTTATTTTTCACCCAACTAATTTTTCACCACAAGGCAAATTTTTTGTCTAACACAACAAGACAAACACAACAGTGGTCTAATACCGATCCTAGTAAAGGCGCCTGTAACTTAGAACAGATGAATGCAAATATTTATCTGGGATACTAAAGAGCTTGTCTCAATGAGGTGTATAGAACACACATACTGTACGGTTTCCACACATACGGACCTTGTCTGTCCCACTGGTGGCTGAGGAGGATGCAGCTGCAGGCTCAGGGGCCGGAGGGGCCACTGTCTTGTCAAAGTCATCCAGTGCACCTCAAAACAGAAAGAAAACCGTGTCAGACAGTATACACGCAAGAGAGCTGTCATCTAAAGGTGAGAAATCACTAATAATTCACTTATGATCGTCATTTCCCAATTAAATTCACAATGTCCACTTCGTTAGATGTACTCGTGACTCCCCTGTCAAAGAAAACTTCAGGCAACCGTGTCGATATTTGGGACTTAAGCGAGATCCCACCGAGCACATACTGTACTGCTAGTAATGTAATGCTAGCTAACCGCTGTCAGTCAGCGGAAGAGGGCCATATTTCATCGCCGTTATAACACCACAGCAATCACGCAGGTTAGTGCGTTCACTCAGCGTCAGCCCTTACTGTCCAGCAACTCGTCCAGCTCCGCATCGTGCCCAGTGGCCGAGTCTCCTGCTCCCGACGCCATGACGCTACCTTCTGCAAACAACTACCCAGCAGGTCGCTGGAAAATGACGTTCGAGTGGTGGAAATGTCGCAGAGCCTATGACGTCACACTACCGGTAGTTTAATCCGTCGCCCTCTGGTGGCAGCGTTAAAACCTGGACAATAAAAAACAAACTGCCAAACGCAAATTAAACTCAAAACTTTATTTTGTGATTGACATCTTGCAACACTACAAACCAACAGTACAAGACTTTTAATGAATACAGAATAATATATAACACATTTTTTACAAGATAGGGTTAGAGGAAAAGATAGATAGACAGATAGATAGATAGATAGATAGATAGATAGATAGATAGATAGATAGATAGATAGATAGATAGATAGATAGATAGATAGATAGATAGATAGATAGATAGATAGATAGATAGATAGATAGATAGATAGATAGATAGATAGATAGATAGATAGATAGGATAGACGGACGGATGGATGGATGGACGGACGGACGGACGGACAGACAGACGGACAGACAGATAGATACATAGATACATAGATAGATACATAGATAATTATTATTATTATTAGATCGAGAGTAAAAGCAGAGAAGGGCATTCAAAATGGAAAAAACAAAATGAGAAACAAAATATACAATTTAAGAAACAAAATATATCGTTTTATAAAATGTGCAACATAATAAATAAAACAAGACAAAACCCACAATTTCTTGCATTTGCACACTGAAAACTGTTTTCATCCAGCTCCAGAGATTTTAAAGAGAACAGAATGATCTGTCCTCCGTAGTAAGTAGTAGTCAATTTTCTAATTCAAGTTTGCTCGGTTGCACAACACAAAACAACACAGTTTCATTGTTTTTGACTGTATGCCTGTTAAGCATTCACCCTCACAAAAAATACTGAACTCAACAACTCAACTGACTGTTGTTTAAACAACTAATACTGTTACTCTCCACACTCCACATGTGGTCATGTAGCTCATGTGCCCCTCCCATTTTGTCCACTGAGAGGTCCTGTGCTCACAGAGTCAGCTGTGAATGGACTGTCTTTAGCCGCAAGCCGATTTTTTTTGTTTACTGTTTGATCCAATGTGGCCTCAAAGAGCTTAGCCATAAATGCTAAGCCGTTCTTCTTGATGTAGGATTTAGCAGCGAAGGTGTAGAGGATGGGATTGGCACAGCTGCTGGTGAAGGCAAAGGCTGAGGTCACGGCTCGGAACGCCTGGGACAAATAGTCCAGTCTGCAGAGGAACAGAACATCTTCACCTTACGTCTTCTTCATTATTTATCTTATTATTGATATCATAGGCTCTCTGGATTTCACCTCTGCATAGTCTCTAAAATACACGCGGAGCAAGCAACAAACAAAGACCAGATGGAAAATGTCCACAAAGACATGTGACCACAAGCAAATGCAAGATGTCAACAAAGACCTGCAAAATAACCCCAGCCACAGCCAGGCAAAAGATTAGCTCTTTGTAGTTTTGTGTGTTTTTCAGTCTGGATGTTTGGCTGCAGCGAGGCTTTGTTTCAAAATCTGTCCATCATTTTATCAGTGTGCTGTTTACAGCATGTGATGGGAATGTGGGAAAATATGCACTCCTGCAGAGCTGCAATGTTTAGTAATAAAATGCATGTCTTAAACACAAAATTAAAGAAGAAAATGTAAATTCTGAAGCAAGGATGAAGAGGCTCATACGTCTTGAGCTTCCATCAATCTAATCATTATGTCGTCACATTCATCTTTACTCACTCTTTTCTCTGGGAAGAACCCTCTTCGTACCATTGAGCCACCACCTTGGACAGAAAAAAACAGTGTTCAAACCAGCGCTCAGTCAACCTGAATCGGACACGCACAGGTCAGGTCACACACCTGCATCATGTTGACCACGTGGTACGGCAGCCAGAAGATGCCGAACATCACCACGATGGCCAGGATGAGCTTCTCGCTGCGGACCTTCCGGCTGAACTTGCTCTGTCTCATTCGCCTCAGGATGAGGACGTAGCTGGTGATGATGACCGCGTAAGGAAGAATCAACCCCACCACGGTTTCCATGCTGTACTGCAACCTCAGCTGCACCCAGGAGGAGCAAAAGGTTCAGGCATCAGCCCTTGTTTAGTTACAGATTATAACAATTACTGTTAAACTCAGCCAGAGGCTACTTACATATCGAGGCAGCGTGTGATTGGGCGCACACACCAGTTTTGTCATGTTCAACGCTTTATCCTCGACCAATATCGTGTCCCGAAACACCAGCGGTGGAAGAGAAATGACCATCACCAACAGCCACATGACCGCGATCTCCCGCTTCACGATCGTCTTGCTGGCCCAGGAGAAGACCTTGGCGGGGAACACCACCGCCACCATCCTGTTGGCGCTCATCAGCGTGATGAGGAAGATGGAGGCGTACATGTTGGCGTTGCACAGGTAGAACAGGGCCTTGCACATGGGCAGGCCGAACACCCACGTCTGCTTGGACAGGTAGATGATGAAGAAGACGGTGAGGGCCATGAGGCAGCCGTCGGCGCACGCCAGGTTCAGGATGAGGATGGTGGTGACGGAGCGCTGCCGGGTGCGTGCCAGGATGCTCCACACGATGAAGAGGTTGCCGGGAACGCCCAGGAGGAAGACCAGGGCCATGATGAGGGCGCCCAGGCTCGAGGCGTAGCCGTTGCTGACCGGCGTGTCCACCGCTGAGCCATTGTTGGTCATGGTGCACGGGCTTTATTATCCTGCAGACACACACCATCGCATCGAGTTTATGATTTAAAGATGACAAGGATGAAGTGTGATCCACGTCCCTGCATGTTAAATAAAGAACATTCAGTAATACTTTGCTGAATTGGAGGACGTGTGCTGCGTGACGCAGCCTCGAAGGTATTCGCATCAGCTCTGTACTTCACACACACACACACATGCTAAAACTCGTCAAAGATCAGCAGCACTGCGCCAGGCATCGGCAGCAGATGACGGACAAGCAGCATAGAGACTGATCCCGGGGCTGAAGATGAGATGATTGAGAGAGGATAATTAGTCTGGAAACCGATTATGTCTCCACATGATCGCCGCAAAAACCCCATTTACCCCCAGTGAGGGAAAGTCACCGGGCCCCTATTTCCTGATTATGGCCTAATGTACTTTCCTGTGTAAACAGTTTATTTTCCCTCAATGGTTTCATAGAACAGAGGAACTTTGATGGAGAAGCAACATGTCACTGCTGAGAAATACACCATTAAAAGCATCGAAGCCCAGTTTAGACAACGCTGACGCTCTTATTGTCTTAAAGCTGGAAATACTGCAGATTAATTGTTCATACAGAAACACTATAGAGACAATATTGGTTAAAATGACAGAATGAACCAAAACATTAACTACATAAGACTAGAAATTATTTTTTTAGTTTGAACAATTTTTAACTGATTTAAGAAAGAAATCAACTGAAAAGAAAAACGGAAGACGCGATAACTGTGGTTTTTCATAATAATTAATAAGTAATTATGACATGAAGTGAAAAGACAAAGACAGATATGAGCATGTGTGGTTTCCCAGTGACCGTTGAAGACTGACCTTTCCAGGAAGCTGTTCAAATGTCCCAAAGCTGGGCTCCGTCGGGCTCTGGCTGTGTCCTCGTCTGCGCTCGCTCCGTGTGTGATGAAACTGACGATCGGGCCTCGCAGGCTGCAGCACGCTGCGGTGAGACAGGGGGAGGCAGGGGGAGGCGGGGGGAGGGCCCCTCCCCGCATCCCTGGCTTTCTTTGGTTCTTCCTGTTCTCCTCCACGTACGAGCGCCCTGCGGATCGAGACTTTCTGGTCTGAGATAAACGGCCCCAGCGTCACACATTAAAATGCACATTTTTGCGCCCAGAGGCACTTTTCGCTCTGAATCAACCGTTGCTCAACGCGGCGGCGCAGAGGAGTGCAAGTGATTCAAACGCTTGCACAAGCCCCCCACAGCCGCGAACACACCCTCACCAGTTCATACAGGTCTCTGACAGGAATGTTTGACTTCAGTAGTGGAACAGGAGCGAGTGAGTGAATGGACAGGTGTTTATTGCTGCTTTCTTACGTCTCCAGGGAAATTCTGGCTGCACTTTCACACTCACTGACATCATTTACGTGGTAATTTACCCTGAAGATGGTAACGACAGCTTCCTTCTCGTCTAGTGATTCACGCCCACTCCCTCGTGCTTGTCCCTCCTGGTGTCGACTCCTATGGCTTTGTCTGTCAGAAGTACAACATCTTAGTACGCCAGTAAAAGTGTGCGTCTGGGTGCCCACCTGAAGGAAGGCAAAGACAAACAGACTCCTTGGGGCAAAAAGCCAACTAGCAAAGCATGAAGGTACACGCCCGGGGCAGATCTTTTCCAGTGAGGTTCACAAACACTGGCCCTATTGTATTTGATTATTTTCAAATTCACTCTAATGCACTGGATTTAGTGGCATTAGTGAACATTAACTTTGTCAAAGGTGAAACTGTTGCTGTATTTTTCTTCTATGTATTATGCTCTCGTGGGAAGAAATTTCCCCGCTTTCTTAATCTTATTCCTATTAGAGATGCTCTACATTTGTTCAGGGAAAATAGAAGCGAATGTGTGTGAAATATGGAATAAATGGAATGTGATAACATAAATGAAGTAAATCTGTATTTTTTTTCTGATACAACAATGTGGGCCCTCGGACTCTGGGGCTGCCTGGTTTGTTGAGAGCAGTTCCGCTTTTCGCCACACGGGGGCAGTAGGTTCACAAGGCGTCTCAGTCCATCCCGGAAACGTGACACTCAGCACTTCTGTGCGTGACCTACTCATCCATCAGCCGCCCTTCACTGTTTTAGAGTTTACAGTTCAAAATGCAAGTTTAACACCGTCAAATTTAAATTGTTTTTTAATTTTGACACATTGTACAGTACAATGAATGCGAGGGAAGTTTGTACTTTATGAAGGTGGGTTCTTCTCAGTTGAGCTCATTGGCTCCTGTCACTGACTCAGCTCTTCTCGGAGGTGTAGTTGGGATCTTTGCAGTATCTTTGCCCAGCGGTGCAGTTTTTACTGGTGGCGGTGGTCGCGCGTTGGTCGATTCCTCCTTCGGGCCTCGAATGCATCCCGTGGCATGTTTCCCCTCCCCTGACAGACTGCAACATCCTGAGATCAGTCCAGGACCCGAGGACGGCCCACGCAACCCCCAGAGAACAAGAGTGAACGGGCCCTGAGTCAAACAGCAGTCCAACATGCACCTAATGATTGTGAGAACCGGAGGAGGGCGAAGAGGGGCCGGGTGGAGAGTGGGGGTGGAGAAGGAGCTGGGCTCAGGCGGTGTTTATTTAAGTTCCTCGTCTCCTGACTCAGACAGAGAGCAGACTACAGTGGATAATGAGAAACAGATCCTCGGCAGAGGGGACGGAGGGAGGGACGAGGGATGCGGGACTCGGGAGAGGGAGAAACGAGGAGGAGTCGGACGGGAGGAGAACGGGGGGAAGGAGGATTTGGGGCAAAAACGGAGAGAAAATGGGAGGAAGAAGGGGGAGGAGAGAGGAGAGTGAGAGCCGAGAAGGGGGGGGGGGGGGGGGGGGGTGGTCTGTCGTGTTCATCGCCACAGGAAATAGGCCCTGTAATGTTCACTAAGTGACAGTTAACATCACAGGCAGTGAACCGCTGGCTCATGAGCGGAATAACAATCACTCTTTGGCACTTACACGTGTGAAGGTTAGTGACGATGAGGAGGCAATGGGCGGCTTTCCACTGGGGAGACTGGTGGCTGATGGTTTGCGTTGGGGTGTGTGCGTAAAAGCTGGACCGGGGTTTGACGTAAACGTGGGGCGAGATGACTAAAAGATAAACCCTCGGTGAGTGGAGGGAGGGGGGGAGGCGGGGGAGGAGGGAGGATGGAGACTGGGCAGGGGGGATTCATGATGGACAGGCACGTGGTCCTATGGGGAATGAGTGACGGACCAACTGGCGCTGGGAAACCCACCCAAAGGCAATTAAGGGTAAAGGACGACAAAAATATTTGATAAACTTTTTTCCCCTTCTTTTCTCCTACTTGAACGCGAACGAGGCAGGAGAAGCGACGCGGAGGGCGACGGAGGCGGAATGAGCGACCCAAGCGAGTCCGACGGACTCAATGTGTTTGAGGAAGAGCGTCTGGAGGGGAAGATTTGATTTGTGCTGCAAAGCATCACGGCGGAAAAACGTCCGACCAAGGAGCAGTCACCGCCGAGAGGAAGGAGCCGGAAAAGTTGCCGAAGTTCCACCAAAAGCGTCCCAGAGGAGGATTATACGCGTAATGGCGCACACGTAGCCGCGCGTCGGCCAGATCTGCGGCGGATCCGCACTTTGTGACGCGCTGAGGACTTTAAAGCCTCTGTCCCGATAAGATTCTGCCGCTGTGTCTGGAGCCTGGTCTCGCTGCCGGAGGGCGATGGGCGCCGCGCCGGGCTCGGCCTGGGAGGAGGGCGAGTTCGAGTTCAAGTTGGTGTTTGAGGAGGACCCGCCGCAGCGGCGGAGTCAGGGGCCGTCGCCGGTGCGCGCGGCCGAACCGCAAGGCTCCGGTACCGGGGAGGAGAGCGAGGTCGCCCTGCTGCACCTGGAGCCGTCCGGCAGCAGCCGCCTGGGTTAGAGCCACTTACCGGGGTTTCTCACGCATGGGAACGCGTGTGTGCGTGCGTGTGCGTGCGTGCGTGTGTGTGTGTGTGTGTGTGTGCGCGCTGTAACGGGGGCCTACGTCGCCCGCCTCTGTGCGTGCCAGCTCCGTCAGCACGCGAGCGTCGGTGTGTTTGTGTTTGTCTTGCGTGTGGTATGCGTTCACGTTGTGTGTTCCACTGTGGCGCATGTGCGTGCGGCACCCAGACTCCAATGTGTTTCCAATCAGCTGTGCGTGTGAGTGGAGTTAACGGCCGCCATCTGGGAAGGAACCTCAGCCGCGCACGCACGCACGCGCGCACACACACGCGCGTGCGCGCGCACACACACACACACACACACACACACACACACACACACACACACACACACACCTCGGCTCCTCACATCCACTCTCATTGGCACACAGCTGTATTACCACACCCCATGTAAACTGCAGGAGAAACAAGGGTTTTAGTTCATTTTCATTTTGAGGGACGTTTAACTCTTTACACAGTCGTATGAAAGTGTCACATTGTTCCAGTTTATGTCCGAGGCACCTTTTCTGTCACTAAACTTCCAAACACATGTTGAATAACGAATCCAATTTAAGAAAATTCAATTCACTGTATCAGACGACCAAATGATTGTTATGGCTCCAAAAACACAACTGATTGATATCATTTACAGTGGAAATGAATGTAATGACACTTTCTTGCCCTCGTCTCCAAAACATTCAGGCCACAAAACAGATAAAAGCATTAGAGAATAATGAACCTGACACTGACACGTTCCTCACCTCCAACTTAGGCAGATCTGATTATTGCTCCGTGTGAGGGTTCAGCTCAGGACACACACTCTGGGCACAATTGTCTCAAAAGAAGCTAGAAGTTCTGTTGTACCATGTGGAGATGCCTGGAAGCTGTGGTTCAGATTCAGGTAAAGGCTCCAGTTTAAATTCCCATTTACCTTTTACCCACCAGTAAGAACGCGTACGCTGCTGATTCCGTCCCGACCCGTCGTCCAAACCGGACTTTGTAACGGTTCACCTCAGGACACACTCGCACATATTACACTGCACTTGGGCCGTTGGACCTTCGATTAACTTTATTGTGCTGGGTTGGTGCTCGTGGCTCATAAACGTTTCTGCTGCTCCACACGCAGACCTGTAAATCACCGTTTCGTGTGAATAATCCCGCGGCCCGAGAGTTGCCTCGGCGCTGCAGCTTTAATCATTTGGAAATATTTTTGTTGCCAGGAAACATTTGAGGAGATTTTTCACCCCGAGTCTTAATTTGCCGGCAGTTAGCCGCGTCCGCCTTCACAGTCACGTCTGGTGTGGATGAGCGTTCAGACGGGTCCACCAAGCTTTTCTGGCCTTTCATTTTCTGGTAAATTTTGAGATTAGGGTTTCAGATTCTGAGCGGTGTGAGGTTTGGATCCATGAGCGGAGCTGGGCTCATTTAGTAAACAAGCCAATCATCATATTTCCCTCCATTGCACGTTTTATCGGAGGAGTAGTTGCCCGTTCGTGCTGCAGGAACGAGCCCGGCTGGTCCACAGGCTGCGGTCGCCCCTTGTTTGAACGTTCGCTTCCTCTGCGTCATACGTTTCCAAAGTGCAGACAGACCAGTCAAACACATGAACTGCAGCTCCGCGAAGCTGCCTCGCATCCAGAACCAGGCAGGAACATCCAGCGATCCTACCTGGGTGGCAGCGCGTGTGCCGCTGGTGTCTCTCTCTCTCTCTCTCTCGCTCGCTCGCTCGCTCGCTCTCTTTTTGTTCATGGCCTGAGCTTCATCATCATCACGCGCTGCTTTAAGTATTTAAGATGAAAGGAAACTCATATTTTGAGGAAATCCCTCAAAATTCATATTATATTAACGAACCGGCTGATTTTGGAATATTCCCAAAATTCTACAAAACAAGTTTTTCTGAAATATTCCTGACTTGCCCAAACTGTAACGCTCCAGTAAACAGCGTATACATGCGACCACTACTGTGTGAGCTGCACAGTGAGTGCCTTTGAACTAAATAACAACTGTTCTGTTGTATACTTCCTGAGGAAGCGTTCCAGTTACATGCATTTTCCATATGGCTACAATTACTCTTGAGTAAATCATGGGAACATTTACGTGTAATGAGTGATGTAGGTATGTTGGTGATAAAAAATGAATCTCAAGTTACCACAAACTACGTTTACAGTCTCCTGATCGACATCTAATGACGCCAGATGCAAAACTGTCGTTGTGCAGTTGTGAGGAAAGATTAATGAGAGTTTACATCTTTAAATATGAATTTTTTTATCATTTGAACGCCAGTTATTTATACAATAACGTGCCCTGACACTGGCTTTCAGTTGCAGACAACCACCTGGCTGCCGCTCATGCAGGACACACAATCAGCATCCCCAGTCCGCCGCCCTCGGCCAGTCAGCGAGCCGGGATGCACTCCCCGCCTCCGCGGCGGGCGCCCGTCCGGGAGCTGAGCGGGACCTATGAGAGCCTCCCGGCGCGCTCCGTGCAGGTCCGGCGGCCCGTTGACCCGCACGCCAGCATGCTCTCGGCAAGTAGACACTGATCTGTGCGCTGATCTCCTCCCCAGGTGTCTGAGTCCCGCGTGGTGGAGTGTCCCAGCATCCAGATAACCACCATCTCTCCTGAAGATGACCCAGCACCCACCCTCTCCAGCTACTGGGACATGGGCAGTGGGGGCGGCTGGGACCGCGAGCGCCTCTACCTTCCGCTGCTGGACCCCTTTTCCTACCGTGACCGGTGTCCTGGGTCCCTCAGCCCCAGCCCCGCCTCCAGCCCCTCCTCCCGCGGCTGGCTCAGCCCCGCCTCCAGCTGCGACTCCCTGCTGGTGGAGGAGGAGGAGCTCAGCGAGGCCACCCTCAGCTTTGGGCTCTCGCCGTCCTCCAGACCCACCTCCCCCGGGGGCAAGAAGCGCCGGAACTCCCCCCTGGCCTCCCCCTGCGCGTCGCGGAGGGGCAGCTACTCGGAGGAGCTGCAGGGGTGCAGCCTGGAGGGCGGGGAGCCCACGGCCCAGTCCCAGGCCCTGCCCGGCAGCTGTGAGCTCAGCGTCCCGCAGAAGACCAGGAAGACGTCGCTAGAACAGGTAACGGCGCCTAAACGCCACACACGTCTATTAAAAGCACCTGCAGCGGCCAACTTGACTGTGCGTCCCCCAGCTGTCCCCCAGGGAGGCGGATCCGGAGCAGGCTCCAGGCCACGGCTCCCCCTGCGCGCTGCCCGAGGCCCAGCAGATCAGGAGGGAGCCCGCCTCGCTGGGCATGGACTACCTCTCTGTGCCCCCGGCTCTGGCCTGGGGCCGGACGCGAGCCAGCGCCCACAGCCCTCTGTTCAGGCGAGGGTCCACGCGAACACACCCCCACCCAGACAGTAATATTACATGTCCAGTGAAAGCGAAAGCTTCCGAGGTTCGACTTCTGCTGCGTCTTCTGCAGCAGCTGCCGCGTTTGCATGTGTAGATCCCATTGAAAAGTCATTACGCGAGCGCCCGGATGATTGTTCAGGAGCGCCCGTCTCTTCTGCTACAGGTCCAACGCTCTGCCGCCGCTGGACTGGCCCCTGCCCTCCCAGTTCGACCAGTACGAGCTGCGCATTGAGGTGCAGCCGCGCCCCCACCACAGAGCCCACTACGAGACGGAGGGCAGCAGGGGCGCCGTGAAGGCCACGCCCACGGGACACCCCGTGGTTAAGGTGAAAGACCTCGCTTCAGACTCCATTCAGACTGACCTCCAATCAGGCTGAGCCGCAGACACGGGCGCATCACCGCTGCTTTGCGTTCACAGCTGAGCGGCTACGCCGAGAGGAAGCCGCTCTCGCTCCAGGTCTTCGTCGGAACGGCTGACGACAGGTCCATCAGGCCCCATCCCTTTTATCAGATACACAGGTACTGCTGGACACTGATGTCTGCTGCAATTCGGTCAGAGCACGTGGTCGCTGTGGCTCTGGCTGCTGCGGGATTTGCCTCCTGCTGCTGTCGGCCCGGGAAATATCTAATTATTGTTGAGAACACGTTAAGTCGTACTGACCTATTTTAATAGAACCGCCTCATTCCTGAGCTGTTTTGGTCCATCAGCAAAAGGATTTGACTTTAATGGGCAGTATTTAACTTATTCATTTTCATAAAACCACTGGCTGAATGGTTCCTCCGTCCTCAGGGTGACGGGGAAGATGGTGGGCACTGCCAGTCACGAGAGCCTCCAGGCCGGAACCAAGCTGCTGGACATCCCCCTCAACCCCGAGAACAACATGACGGCGCTGTGAGTACGGGTCAGACTGGTTCTGGGGCAGTCGTTGCTGCGGACTCACGCGCGCACTTTGGCACCCGCAGCATCGACTGCGCCGGCATCCTGAAGCTGAGGAACTCGGACATCGAGCTGAGGAAAGGCGAGACGGACGTCGGCCGGAAGAACACGCGGGTCCGTCTGGTGTTTCGCACTCACCTCCCTCTGGCGCCCCCTGCTGCGCCGCCGGGCCGGGTCCTGGCCCTGCAGGTGGCCTCGCTGCCCATCGAATGCTGTGAGTGGAGCGGCGGCTAGAAAGGCTGACCATCACCGGCGGCAACAAGCGCCATTAGCCTGACGGGGTTCTGCCTGCCTACAGCCCAGCGTTCGGCCCAGGAGCTGCCCGTCATCGAGTCTGTGAGTCTCACCTCCTGCTGTGTGGACGGAGGAGAGGAGCTGCTGCTGACCGGCACCAACTTCCTGCCCATCTCCAGGGTCCTGTTCATGGAGCGAGGGACAGGTGAACGTCTACGGAGCTGATTAACAGGGAGTGTGAAAGATCTCAAACTTTGGAGCAGTTAAAAAATTTGCAATGAGTAGTAGTAGTAGTAGTAGTAGTAGTAGTAGTAGTAGTGGCTATGAGACAGATTTGAAGTTGACTTTTGACAATAGGAGAAACTAAAATAATACAGTAATTTCATTAATATTTAATGTAAAGACTCCTGTCGTGTGGTTTGAAGCTGCACTAAATGAAAGAGTTTCACCTCCCGCACACAAAAAACAGGAAGGACAGCAGTTTGATGCATGAGTGAGTCTGTATAAATGAGCCAAAGCTGTAGTGAGTGTCAGTGACAGGGTCGGACAAAGTCAACAAACGTTGTGCCGTGAAACAGGGTCAGCGCGTCTCAAGAGGACGGTGAAGGAATCAGGATGCTGAACGCAGCAGCGCCGGCACACAGAACTTCATTAGAAGCAGCAGGAACAGGAAGAGGGATGAGACTCACAATCCGTCATAATAAATAGGAATCAGCTCCTGCTTCCTCCTTCTCCAACACACCTGCATTATCGGAGCTCCTTCAGTCAAACGCATTCAACCCGTGTCTGTGTTCCTGTGTGCTAGATGGGAAGCTGCAGTGGGAGGAGGAGGCTCACGTTGACCGGGACAACAGCACTGAGGTAATGAAGCCCGGCGGGACCCTGCCGAGCCTCCGGTTCCGGTCCGGTGTGTAATGCGCTGTGTCCTCTGTGCGCAGTGTGTGCTGTGCGTCACAGTCCCCGCCTACAGCGACCTGTCCGTCAGCCGGCCCGTGTCCGTCAGCCTGTACGTCTCCAACGGGAAGAGGAAGCGAAGCAGCACCCACTGCTTCAAGTACCTCCCCAGTGAGTGTCCACGGCTTTCTCGGGTTTCTGGGTGACCTGAATGTGCAGCGGGCTCATGTCTCAGGTCTCCCCCTCCTCGCGTTCACCCCCCAGGTCTGTTCAAGGAGGAGGACCCTCTGCTGCCGCGGCCCCCGGCGCTGTCTGCAGACGCGGCGGCGGCTGCGTGTCCCGCGCCCAGGATGGAGCGCGGCTTCCACGCCAGGGGCGACTCCATGGCTGAGGACCAAGGCCTGGGCTTCCACCTGCCCCCCTACCCGCCCACCTACTCCCCCCCCTGCCCCGCCGTGAGCTACCACCGCGAGGAGTTCTGCTCCAAGCCCGATGCTGCGGCCGAGGAGCCCGGCGGCTCCAGGGCGGCTCTGTCTGAACGCCACCCCAGCTTCGAGAACCTGGAGCTGGGCTTCACCGAGCTCCTCCCCCCCCTTTACCCCCGTGGGCCGCAGCCCCCCTCCCCGTCCCCTTCCCCATGGCTGGACTCACCTTACCTCTCCTCCTCACCCTCCCCTTCGCACTCCTCCTCCCTCAGCCCTTTCCCTGCGGGCAGCCCCATCTCCACCTCCCCCCTGCCTCCCATTCCCACCTCCCCCTACTCCCAGTACCCGGCCTATACTCAGGAGGTGTGTCCCTCCCCTCCCCCCAATCCCAGCCTGTATCAGGACATCTGCCCGGCGCCCTACTCCCACTACGAGGGCTGGGACCCAAGGGGACGGGTGCTGGGATCGGGACCTGGAGGCGAGAGGGATGCTAAGATCCAGGACTGCCCGCTGGAGTTCACCAGCTCCGCATCTATGCACCAAATCACATTTGAAGAAGGTGAGTTGCGAGTTTTGACCTTAAAAGTTTGCAAAATTTCTTACATTTTCATGCATTTTATGAATAAATGGAAAAATGAAAGGCAGATATTGAGCTGTTGATTAGATTTGACAGATGATAACAGCTGAATATTATTGTGTTTTATGCTGTTACACTATTACTTAACTGTGTTTGTTCAACCTTTAATCTGCATCACTATACATGAAACACATTAATGCATATCAGCTGCTCTAATGCAGTGAATGGCTGATTGAATAATTCACTGCTCACTGCCTGTGACTAACAGGATTGTGATTTTCTTCCTCCTTTCGCCTGCAGTGAACGAGTTCATCGGGGAGGAGATCCAGTCCTTCCAGTCCGGGTCCCAGATGGACAACCACTAGCACGGAGCTCCCAGTTCATATTCAGCACCATTTTTGTAATTTCATATGCACTCAAGATGCATCACTCCAGTGGCCAAGGCACTGTTGTATGTAGCTGTCGTGGTTTTATAAAGGGAAATTAATGTTTATAACATTTTTTTCAAAATAAATTATACAAGAAACTTGAATTCTGTGTCTTATTGCAACAGGTAGAGAATGAAGGCGAACTGAGCGTAAAGCGACTGAAGGGAAATGCTTTTAACAACGTTATATAAAGTCTTTCCACTAGTCCCAAAACAGAAGATGGATCCTTACTGGTCTTATTTCAGGGCTTTTCAAGCTGAAATGTCCGTCCTGAAGCAAGTCCACATTTTCCTGCTCAGGTTCTGGGGGAGATGGAAACGTTATGAGTAATGGTGAAAGGATTTCATTTTCTGGCCCTCAGCCTCTTTCTACCTCTCAGTCCAGGACTTTACCCTCAGTTTAGTTTATTAGAAGAGAAACTGTGGATGTTTAAATTTTACATTGCATCTTCAAAGACAAAAGCAGAGTTTGGTTGTGTGAAAAGTCTGGGTGAGGGATCGTGTGTCATATTCTCTTGAAGAACAGCGCATCCCAAAAGAACTCAGGACCAGAACCACATCAAAAGTTTGATTTGCTGTTGTTTATGTAAAAGAAGTGTCATTACAAGAAATATAGACCAGGGTTTTAATTATTACACAACGACAAAGGCAATAAAAGTATGGCAGTACATTACCATTACATGTTCTCTGGATGGATGTGTGTCTATATGGTGGAGCAGAGCCATGTAAGGACATGCTGGGAGGCTCAGCAGCCTTAATGCACACGTTTTAAGATGCATTAACGTTGGAATCTCAACACATAACTCCTCCAGTGACGCTAACGCTTCCTGTTTCGACATTTCCCGCCCGCTGCAGCTTAGGAACGACGCTCGCGAGGCCAGAACCGTAGCTAACTGCTGGTCGGGGAGGGATTCGCATAGTTTCTCATGTGAGCTCACGAGCGAGGTCACCCTGACCTAGAACTACCAGAGGAACTGACTGTCCTGCTTCCCGCTGCAGTACAGATATACTTCATACCTAGACAGCTACAACAGTAACAGAGCTGATTCATCTGGGAGATGCTGGGAGTCTGTTACAGAGCATCTGAACCTTTCTACTCCTGGTTCGACAGCAGGGGGAGGTAGAGTCTCAAACATCGGACCACTCGGTTCCCCTGACGGACACATACAGGTTCATACGACAGCTGCTGAGCCAACCTTTAATGAAGACCTAGATCAACAGCTGACGTCCCACAGGACAGACTATGTATAGGACCACGAGCTGTGCAGAGCTGATCCACACAAGGCTGTTCTTACAGTGTTTTACAGTGGGGATCCCAACAGTACTGACACGATGACGTCATCACTCCTAAACTCTGTGAAGGAGTTGAGCCTCTTCCTTTCCCTGACGCTGACCTGCGATCAGTCAACATGTCATATGTGCATTCACTGTTATTTGCACGTGTTGGTGCTCAACATGTGTGGTTGTAAAAGACGAGACATGAGGACATCGGCCCAGTCAGAGACTAGACTAGATAAACCAGAGCGATCCCATTAGAGTCATTTACAGCAGGATGAAGCTGTAGAGTTTATGGACTGTGAATGTTAAGCAGTATCTTCTCATCAGGTTTGCGTCAAACCCGTGCTGAGACTTGTGCATCTAGAAATACTTTGGCATGCGACGCCCAGCGAAACCACAGCGCTGTCGCGTCACAGACCCTGAAGTCCAATGACAAGCGATCGTGACCACATGACGACACGGTCACAGGTCGGCACAAGTTGAAGTGCAGTCAAAATGAAGTAACGGCCTGAGAAATGAAATCGAGCGCAAACAGAAGCTGTTTCTGGAGCGAGTGCTTCCCACGCCCGCTCTCAGCACTGTATCAGGCTATTGTCGCACTGATGACTTCACGATGACTTCAACTCTTTGTTCCTTCTGTGGGTCAGAGTGGGAAGCTAAGAATTGATGGAGTTACATACGGAGGGTAGGAAGTCGACTCCCCGCAGCATTTCAATGAGCACGAGCTCAGTGAGGAGAGCAAACAAACACAATGTAGGACGAGCATGAGCTCTGTAACCAGCAGCAACAGTGGTTTGAACGCATTGAGTACATGAATCCTTCCTGCACCAGTAACTGATACTGGTTTATTGTGGATACATGTTGAGCCCAGTGCGTTTCCGTTTGCCCCAGGTGCCACATCCCAACCATCCTGCAGCTGGACGTGCTATTGTAGGAGCCGTGGCCTGGAGCCAGAGGTTTCAACCCTTCCTACAGTAAAACAAACAGCTTCAGAACGCCGATGCCTGGATTCAGGCGACAGCAGCGCAGCGACCAGCGAACCCCACCGCCGCGGCGTCTGCAGACGGCTGGCGTCCTGGAGCTGGAAGCTGCTCACGGAGGAAGGACGTGATGAGAGATACGGTAAACACTGGAGTATAAATAGTTTGCAGAGAGAACAGTTTGATTTATGATTGGTTTACTCGTGGTCAAAACAATGCCAGGAACGTTCTGTGGATCCATTGCTGTTACGTAGCAGAAACTTTACATCGCTACGACAGTTAAAGACAGAAAATGGGCTCATTTATCAGCTGTAATGTACACTAGTAATTGCAGGGATCATGACAGACACAATAAATTTATCCTCTGGGGAGCATGAATGTCTGCACAAATGCTCCATGATAAAAGAGAAAGATTTATTTAAGTCTTCTAATCCATCTAATGCATGAAATAACACAACCGCTGACACCATGTTGACCATGAGGCTTTATTAAAGGCTGGGTTACATTTTCCTGCAACACTGATATCGTCTGCAAATAAAACATGACCAGTGAAAAGTAAAAACGTTAAAGGACAGATCACAAACAGGCAAATGTGCAGCGAGAGAAGCTTCATTGTCTCCGTTTCTTCCTCTTTTGTTTTACAGCAGTACAAAACCAAAAGACCCAATTGGTGAATTTAGTGCCGGCGCCTCGACGAGACATGCATAGAAAATCCTGCACACGGCCTCCGACGGCAGCAAACGCCACGTATTCTATTACAGGAGCAAAAGGCTTGTCTATGGCATCCATCGAGGCATCAAGTATATTATTCTGCCCTATTTCAAGTGTGACGTCACTTCAGCTGTAACAACCACCTGTAACAGCCAATTACCTGCAAAGTCCTGAAATAGTCACTGTTTTACTCTATTTGGTTAAAAAAAAGGATTTTTTTATAAATGAAAGCAAATTAAAAACACAAGGCAGAGCATTGACGTCACACTTAAACACACTCATAACGAGGCCTCCTCCACTGAGCCACTCTTCATTTTCCTACCGCTGACTATGTTTACGCGGATGCTTCGCATTCTTGTCCAGTTCACACAGCATTTTGAACGCGTGAACTTCCTCCGCGCCTTCTCCCTCTCTGACCAGTCGATTCTTGCGGGAGAGGTTTTTCAGCGTTCGCCTTGACCCACCGAGCGCTTCAGGCCATCGTGTTCTTATTTTATGAGCTACAGCAACATGTTTTCAGAGCATACAACAGACCAGGGGTGCAGTGCGTGCGTGCGTGTGTGTGTGTGTGTGTGTGTGTGTGTGTGACCCTTTGCTCACAGCAATGTATAAAACAGCCAAATTGAATTTTATTCGGAGCATACTGCCGTCCCTCTCCGCCTTCAAGCGCTGACAAACACCAGGCGGGTGGAGTAGATGAGGTCGGCCAGGTAGAGGACGAAGTTGACGGCGGTGAGCACGGCCACCGCCATGAGCTTGTCCCACACGCACAGCCCCATGGCGTGGCTGCATCCCGACGGCCTGCTCTTCGTGCCGCCGTGCTTGGGGTCGAAGTTGAAGATGGGCCAGATGATGGTCGCCGACAGGTAGAGCACCACCGCCAGCAGCGCGTAGGCGGACAGGAAGCGGGCGAAGGGGAAGGGCAGGCAGCCGGTGCACTCGCCCACGCACAGCAGGATGACGGCCGCCGACAGGATGAAGCAGATGCAGTAGACGGACATGCAGTACTTGAGCGCGTCGTGCCGGTCGTACAGCACCGGGTCGCTGACGAACACGAAGATGACGCACGCCACGAAGGTCTCGCAGACCTTCAGCAGGCCGGGGGCCGTGGCCATGTAGCCCGCCACCTCCCCCGGGCGCGCCTTGCTGATGCTCACCTCGCTGATGTAGGCGATGGTGGCCAGGCAGGAGAAGACGGTGGACACGATGCGGAAGTCGCGCGTCTCGTTGGGGCCCACGGAGCCCTTGAGGAAGTACAGCGGGAAGATGACGGAGGCCGACAGGCACAGCAGGGCGGCGTAGCAGGCGAAGGTGATGGGGAAGTTCTTCCAGGAGACGGGGGACCTGGCCTGCAGGCCGAACAGCTCCACCAGCACCACCAGCACGCTGCCGGCGAAGCTGAAGGCCCAGCAGAAGATGCACCAGTCCCCGGTGCCGTGGTTCAGCCGGCCGCCGTGCACGGCCACGGAGAAGGCCACGCAGGCGAAGACCAGGGCGGCCAGGCGAGTCCATAGGAGAGGGTTGGAGTGCAGGACCACAGCCATGGTGGATGCTGGAGTAGGTGACGAGAGACGCTAAAGAGGGTCCACTATTATTTGGGTGTCTGCGAAGGAAAGGCGATAAAAACTATTAGTGCGCAGTACGCGGCGTGGCCACAAGGGGGCGTCAGCTGGAAATGCAGATCAGTGTCTTCACAATGCTGTTATTGTGTTTAGTGAATAGTTGAAAGAAGAAGTAAAAGCACACAAACACGGTCTCAGACAACTCATAGTGGCTCCACTGTGGCCACACTTGTCGCAGCACATTCACATGTGGTCCAATCAGCTGGGGAACTCTCCTCCACTCTGCTCCAGACTGTTTCACCCGGTCACTCCTCACGGCCTCACTCGCGGGTGTGGCGCTTTAACCTCCGGCAGCCCCACAACGCGCCTGTCATCGTGCTCCAAACACAACCTCCTCGTGTGCGCCGCGCCCACTCCCAGGGAACTCGTCATCCGTTTCCACACGCTCACTCAGAACCGCGCAGAGCCCCAGCTCCTATTGGGCCGCGAGGCAGCGGAGGACGCTCCTGAGTCCTGGTCCACGGAGTTCAGTTCAGTCCTATTACTGGAACGAATTAGTATCGAGCACTGCTGCATAATGATGTTTAAACGAGCAGGCTGCTGTTGTTCCAGTCTGAGAGACTCTGTCGGTACAATTAAATCCCTAACAGGACAACCAAAAAGCCACACTAGACAACGTCACAAAGCCTTTAGTACCAAGTTAATATTGGGCTGCATTCTCTTAAGCAGTTCTAGAGGTTCTCTACACTATGATAGCGCTGGCTGCATCTCCTCTCTCCCCCCTCTCCCCCGACAGCCATCGCCCACTTGGCTCCTCGAGCGCTGCGCTGCGTGTTTCCAGATTACACAGAGACAAGGTCATAAACAGTGAGAACAGGCCTGTTTACATTGGTCCCATTAGGCGCCTGTGAAAGAGAGGAGGCGAGAAAGGCCGAACTGGAGCAAAGTGTGAACAGGGGGACGAGCATTAAACGAGAGAGAAAGTGGAAAAAGAGCCCCCTCCCAAAATCACCGTCAGGGTGAGTCACTTGAAACCCGGGGGAGAGGAGGGGGGGGGGGGGGGGGGGGCACGGGGGAAGCCCTGCGCCCCGGCCACAGAGGGACACGCAGTTTAAAAGCAGTGATGGAGTGAATAGCGAAGCAGTGAGTCATCGCCGCCCGTTCTGAACGCAGACCTCCTCCCTGCTGCTTGTAACATTTTCCAACTTACTGATGTGTTCCAGATGTGGCGCCTGCTGCTGCTCAATAACTAGCAACTTTGTCATATTTGCCCATTTGGTGCCGACTCCCTGTCCTTTCCATCAGCTGTTCGATGTCTCCCACCCCGGCGTTAAAGTCAGGGCACCAATTATACCACTTCAAAAAAAAAGGCTCGCAATGGAAAAATCAACGCTGCCGTCGCTTTACTGGTTCTGGAAACGGGTCAGGAAAGAAAGGGGAGAGGAAAACTGCGGGAGAAAAGAAACACAAGCCCGAAGTGGAAAATGTGTCTTTTCACAGCGCAGCATGGAAAACACAACGAGTTCACACAAACACCCCCCCCCCCCCAAAAAAAATGGAAGCGGCGCCGGAGACAGGCGAAGAACCGGGTCTGCGACGAGACAGCGCAGCAGGAGCCGAAGCAGCCGCTTTTCACTCCAACATCTGGGGATGTGGCTCCCTCAAGCGCGCGCGCGCGCACGCACACACACGCACGTGGGCGTGATAAGGTTTTAGGACACAGGCGCTGGTCTCAGACTGAGAGGTCGCGGACGATGCTTGATTGTTTGTCATCACTAATTCAGTTTCACCTATAATCGAGTTAGACAAGCACAAGTTCAGCTGCTGTGCTGGAAAAGCGTCCTAGTGCGTGCGCTGGAGCTCAATAATATATTATAGCTATTAAAAACATTATATGAAGCCCTAAATGATTTAGAATATTTAAAATGGTTGCACAGAATAGTTGTAATGAGGGTGGCCTGATTTTATCAGGCCAATATATATTCGATTGTATTGAAATTAAGAAGTTGTTGCTGAGAGGATCAACAAGTGTCGTTCTTAATTTTAGGCAAATGATTCGCATTTTCCAGACTGAAGACGGACGTCTCCGTGGAGCGGCGCGTGCGCGTCCGCGTCACGCATTTCATTCATTGACCGTGGTGGTGGGTGTGCTGCCTGCCACACCCTGCCGCCCCGCTCCCAGACGCGTCCACGCACGCACACACCCACAGCAGATGGCACAACACGCGCAGAACTAAACAGTTTGTACCGGCTTGCACCGTTTGTCTTTGCCCGGAGGTTAATTAATGGGACAATATTTAACCTAACGCCCTATAGGTCGCACCTGCCTCTCCAAACTCTTCTTCTGTTTATTCCTGTCCAAAACGTCCCAAAAGGCGCAGTGATGCGTAACCAGAGCTTTTCTGGATGTGAGAGTTTTCATCAGTGGTGTAAAAACCACAGCCACTCCAGCCAACACTGTCACATTCCTCCCGGGTCAACAACGCGCCCGACGCAACAAGTCGCATCGGAAGCACCGGGTTCCGCGGTTTCCGCCTCTCTAACGCACCGGACGCCTACCTGCTGCCGGTCCCTGGCGCATCCAGCGGTGGAGCTCTGCAGAGTGCGACTGCTGCGCTCCCCGGCTCGGCTCACCAGCAGCTTGGAGGGGCGGGTCCCGCCCAGAGGACCAAATTAGGAGTCGAATGTCGGTAGCGTTATTCACATCTGTCTCAGGCTCGTCCTCCTCCTCCTGCATCCTGGACTCTACAACCGCGCGTAAAGACGCGGCACAAAGTTTGACAAACCACAGGCGAGATTTAAGACGCTTAGAATGACTTTCTCCCACGGCTACGTTTACAGATTTAAGCTTATCTGCTCCTGATTTATCAATCCCAACTTTAAAACCTTCACTTTGTATTGTTTTAGTAGTGTTGCTGTGACCACACACAACCCAGTGTATGAGTCATTTTGTCACTATCCGAGTCACAGGTCGACAAAGGGCAAAACACCGTAAATGCTAAATGTTGTGCATGATTCAAAGCAGGGGTTGTTTGTATGCGTTGCTTGGTAACAGCAGCCATTTCCCGTGGCAACCAAGCTTATTTATCAAGAAACGTAAATACATTTTTCTGCTGAGTTATCACGAGTGGCTTCTGAAAACGAGAAATTGTCACTCCTCTTCTCATACAGAATGTTCAAACAACATGATGCAGCAAAGATGACTTTGTGTGTGATGAATGTTCAGCCCAGGGGCAAAAACTGATTCAAACCCATCGTAAATGGAAAGTGTTTGGGCTTAAATGAGACATCCAGGCTTAGTCACCCTGTGATGTCTCAGGGGATTAAAAATGTCAGTAAACCCACAAGTTGTGTTTCTGCTGCCCAAACCGCTCAGAGCCATGAAACAGGCCTGGCTGTGTCCTCCTCCGCTGTTTTGTTAATAGAGCAGCAATTCACTACAACAGTTATCTGACAGAACACTAATACATTTCAGGACCATAGACCCATGTAACCGATTTTCCTCTGAACTCTAACAAAGTTAAGGTAGCTGTAAGTCTGCAAAATAACATCCATTAACCGCATCCTGCTAAATGCTCCAAAATAGGCCAACTGAAATGATCTTGAACAACACAGGATTACCTCAGAATTCACCACAGGACTTATGTAAGTGTTTATAATAAACGACCAGTAGATGAAGGATTCATGGCTGGTAAATATTAGGTGTTGCTACTGTGGAGCTTGACGTTTGCAAGCACTGCAAAAAAGAAACTCCCTTCTCATATGCACATCCTGTACATCTCAACTCTGCAGTTTACAGACTTGCAGCCCACAGTATAGAAACACTACAGTAAATTTAATAAATAAGCAGTAAAGAAAAATATCTAAACTGCATTTTATTTTCACAAATGTACAAACAGTGTGTTTAACTAGATCCAAGTACTACAATAAAAAAATTAAGAACAGAGCAAAGCTACTTAACTTTACATTAAGATCACATACCTTTACAACAGATGCAGCTGTATAAATGTAATGTAGAATTTCAATAATTATGTGCAAGTTAACGTTAACTGCTACAAAGTCAAAACATTCAACTAGTGATAAGTTTATTAAAACAGGATTTTACTTCCATGTATTGGTGAGTGTGCTTCATGGCATTTAGTGCAACTACTCCCTGTATAAAAACAAAAAAAGAGAAAGAAATGTTAAACAAAATAAATGCTTCGTCACCACCAATTCAAACAGCAATACATCAAAATATTTATCGAAATACACTCGAAATGCAGAACAATGTCAAAAGAAAAAACAAAGACACAAGCACATTCAGATACTGACCTTGACAAAGTAAGATCAATCCAGACTTCAGTCCTAAAAAGAAAACAAAAATGTTACACTCAGGTTGAAATATAGCGAACCTCATCAACAGTATCGGTTTATCAAACCCATCAGTGCAGTGAAAAGAGTAATCACGAGGTTCAGGTGAAACACGGACTCACATGCAGCTCATCATTAAAGGTTCGATATAGAAAAAACTAAATTTATCACATTTGAAAAGTAATCTTTAATAACAAACTGGGCCTCTGCATGAAAATAACTTACGGTTCAAGACTGAAGCGAAGTTCAAAGAACATTTTAACTTTAGGAATAATAAGTTACACAAACAGTGATACGAACCTCAGCTCGAACACGCATCCACACGCTGAAGTCCTACAAGAAAACACGACAGGTTAGTCTCAGCTTAAAGCACAGCCCACGTGGTCGACGGTTCTGGAGCTGCCGAACCCATCAGTGCAGTGAAGGAGTAATCACGAGGTTCAGGTGAAACACGGACTCACGTGCAACTCATCATTAAAAGGTTCGGCTGTGTTAAAGTTTGTCTCACACACATTAAACTACGCAGATTGAAAGCTTTGTTTTCTTTTTAAAAGACTAAAAACAAAAAAATAATTTACATATCTATAATTGCTTTGTTTTAAAGCAGGTAAGTTCACCATTGTTGCGGTTCTTTCGTTGTCTTTCACGATGTGGACACAGACCACGAGGTCAGGTGCACGAGAAACAGATTAATTTGGAATTATCTGGGCAGAAAAGCTGCTACAAACCGATTAAAGACGCCGCAATTGACCCTGAGACCAAAAAGCAGCACAAATGAAGAACACGTACCGTTAACGAGCATTCACGTCTCCGCCACATGAAACGCGACCGACCCCACCGCTAATAATAGGAGGAAAGGCTGCTCACAGAGCGGGCGCCTCTTCTTGTGCGGTGGTCGCAGCTCAAAGGTCCATGAGCGCCATCGTCTGGTTCGGAGTCCAAACTACAGTAGTGATTTTAATAACAGCAAAAAAATACAGACTCGTTGAAAACGCCTTCACCTTCTTTACCACTTTTATTATGAAACACAAATCAACATCCTTTGCAAAACAATTCAACCTCACATGTAATATACACAATTACCATAATTAGTAACAGACATTGATCCAAAATCCATTAATTCCCAACAATCTCCTTCAGGGCTGAGGTCAAATCTGTGTACTTGTACTGAAATCCGGACTCTAGAGTCCTCTTTGGAATGACTTTCTGGCCCTCAGTGAGAATTGCTGCCCTCTCCGAGCCCATCAGGACGTTAAGGACAAAGCCCGGCACGGGAAACACGGTTGGCCGTCGCAGGATCCGACCCAGTTCTTTAGTGAACTCGTAGTTCGTGTTGAGTGCGGGTGCAACACCGTTTAAGACTTGTGGTGGTGAAGGGGAGGGGGTGTCAACACGGTGCTCCAGGCTGTGGGCGATGATTCCTGCCAGGTCTGAGACGTGGATCCAGGGGAACGGCTGACTTCCTGAACCCAGAGTGCCCCCGAGGCCAAGCAAGAAGGGCAGCATCATTTGTTTCATGGCACCACCACGACCCAGTACAATCCCTGGAAGAACAGGAAAGCGGCCTGATATTTTATATGACACAACGCATATGCACACAGTTTTGATTCCTTCTTCATAACAGGATACAGTGAAGTAAATGAGGCATTCTGATGTGAAACATGTACCGGGACAAACCTGATCTGATCACAACTTGTTTGGTGATCTTTGCCACACTGTCAGGCAGCAGCGCTGACGCCTCCCACTCTTTGACCAGTTTGGAAAAGAGGTCAAATGGTGTCCACTCACTGTCTTCTGTATACTGAGCTGTCAGGCTGGGCTTGTAACAAGCTTTGGGTCAAAAACAAAAGGAAGTCATACACTTCAAGAATTCTGAATACGATGTTCATTTTTATCTCACAGTAAAGACCAACTTAAAGAGTTTGAGTCACCGAACAGCACCTTTGTGATAATATGGTTGTACTGTGTCTTACCCAAACCTGAGACCAGCACCCACGAATGAGGAGGATTAGGAGAAGCAGCGATGGCTTGAGCCAGAGTTTTCGTAGTGTCAATGCGACTGGAAAACAAATCCATTTTATAGCTTTCATTCCACCTGAAACGACAATTATTTTCTTAATGTTACATGTGCTGACCTGTTTTACTCTAGTGGTACATAGCTTGTTTGTTTAGTTGTTGTTTGGTAGTGCCCTTGATGGTTGCTCACCATCGCAGCGGGTTCATGAGGCTTTCTCCAGCTAAGTTTACAGCTCCCTCACACAGTGGGAGGCCACGCGTCTCCAACTCGTCCTACAGGAGAGATGACATTAGGACATCTGGAGAGAAACCACAGATCTAACATGTAGCTGAATGAGTCGTAGCTACAGCAATATGAATTCACTAGCTGTGAAAAGTGAACCCATCTCCTCCAGTCTAACCATTCCTCTCATACCCATGTTATCCTTCCAGGACCAGGCTGCCGAGATATTACTGTGACCTCATGCCCTTTTGCTTGTAACAGGCGCGTTAGCTCGCGTCCCACAAAGCCAGATCCCCCTCCTACAGGAAAAAACACAGGCGAAACAAAAATGCACACAGAATCTTATATAAAACTTAATAATGTCAGAGAAAAGCTGTCAAGTACTTCGGCCTCAGTAAAAGCCGAACATCTTTGCGCATGCGTATGACACACTCTTGCAAAACTGCTCTTGTGAAGGACTTTAAGAAACTTAAGCTATAAACTATAATTAAACTACGCGAGGACTCTTTAATCTTGCTCATCACGCTGGTTTAATGTTTTTTTTTTATGCAGCAGCCTGGACAAACACAAAAGTCGCTCGATTGCACGTCTGTTTATGTCCATTTCAATATAAACCGAATGCTAGCTGGTAGCGTTATAACATGTTAAACTTACCAAGCGGCTTTAAAATGCATGCAATCTTTATTAAATAACCTACGTACCTACTAAAACTCTCATTGCCATCAAGTCTCTTTCCGCTGTTTAATAAACAAGCGAATTCCTGTTCGTATTTGCACCTCTGCGAAATGCGTCCGAAAACTGTTTGAGCCTTTTTGAACCAATAAGGACCCGTACGTCGCCTACGTCATTTTGTAGTTTCTAGAGGAGCATTATGTGTGAGAATGCGGTCAAGAGTGATCAGATTAGTATACCCCAATTTATATTGTATGTAGTTGATTTAATGATACTGATGTAAAAGAGCAATATAACTGATTATTAAGTTAGACTTTTTGGCTCGTGCCTTAATCAAAGCGATGGCGGTGAAGCAACAAAAAGCTGTTTATACAGCAAAGAAGAAGAAAACTAAGCCGAAGAAGAAGCAGCGCCATCTTCGCAAACAGCCTCCTTTCATGTTTTGATGACGGACAGCGATCGTGCATCGGTGGAGGAGATGAACTCATCTCATGTGCAGCCTCATTAAAGGTTAATGTTCATGTTTAGTATCCGATTATTTTATTAACATATCAGTTTGTTTCTTTTTTTAACGTTTTTTGGCAGAAATTAGCGTTGCTTTAACAAATGCATGCGACCTTAGTGTTTTTATATTAATTAACATTCATTGATAATTTATTTCACAATTCATCAATGAAAAATAAAACAACAGCATGAATTATTTCATAATTATGGGTTAAACAGTAATAATATATTTTAATTGCGACGTTTCTATACTTAAATGAGTTTTTTCAGCTCATTTTCTATGATTTTATTCCATTAAGACTTTGCAGCGGAGGAAAGAATATTAAACAAGTTAGACATATTGGGTAAATAGTTACCTTTAGATTATTATTTTAGATTATTAAACAAGTTAGACATCTTGGGTAAATAGTTACCTTTAGATTATTAGTTTATTTTTAGTGTGCAATGTCATCAACTCAGGTCATGTCATGTAATGCAAAAGTGATATATTTGAATATTACTTACTTGCTTTGTTACCAGTAATTAAGTTGTGTACTTCTGCTATATCCAACAGTTTGTCAATACTTTGAAAATACCGTTTATTGTTTCCAACTATCTACAGTCAGGGGACAGTTTTAATATGTGTTTCACACTATTTAAATAAAATTGGTAAATACTTGTCCCACTGTACCTTTTTATGCATTTATAGGGATATGCATATTTATATTAATTGCTTTTACTTTATTCAAACTTATTTCTTACTAAAGTCAGTAAAATTAAATAACAGCACCAGTTCCTGGCTATAGTGACTATACCAGTAAACCAGCGGCCCTAAAGCAGTTTGTCTACTTTTGCAGGTAATAGGAATGTTACACTGGTGGATCATCCCAGTTTGAAACTACTAAACTGAAATCAAACCATTAGCCAAAAACCACCACCTCAAGTTGATGTGCTGGAAGGAGAAAATGGGCAAGAGCAAGGATCTAAGCGATTTTGACAAGGGCCAAATTGTGATGGCCAGACGACTGGGTCAGAGCATCTCCCAGACAGCAGGTCTCGTGGGATGTTCCCGGTGTGCAGTGGTCAGTACCTACAAAAAGTGGACCAAGGAAGGACAACCAGTGAACCGTCGACAGGGTCATGGGAGGCCAAGGCTCATAGATGCTCTTGCGGAGAGAAGGGTTGCCCATCTAGTAGAGTCCAACAGTAAAGCTACTGTAGCAGAAATCGCTGAAAAATTTAATGCTGCCTGTGACCAACAGGTATCGGAACATACAGTGCATCGCAGTTTGTTACGTATGGGTCTGCGTAGACGCAAAATGGTCAAAGTGCCCAGTGTCCACCATCAAAACCGTCTACAGTGGGCACAGGAGCATCAGAACTGGACCACAGACCAATGGAAGAAGGTGGCTTGGTCCGGTGAAGCACATTTTCTTTTACATAATGCAGACGGTGAAGTGTTTGTGCGCCGTGTAACGGATAAAGAGATGGCAGCAGGATGTGCAAGGGAAAGCATTGAAGCCGGGAGAGGTAGCGTGGTGCTCTGGGCAGTTTTCTGCTGGGAAGCCTTGGGCCCTTGCATTCCTGTGGATGTCACATTGCCACGTGCCAGCTACCTGAATAGTGTTGTAGAGAAAGTACACAGCTTCATGACAATGGTATTCCCTGATGGCAGTGGCCTTTTTCAGCAGGATAGCGCATCCTGTCATAGTGCTGCAATTGGTCAGGATTGGTTTGAGAAGCACGACAAGAAGTTCCAGGTTTTGTCTTGGCCATGGAATTCCCCAGATCTTAGTCCAATGGAGCATCTGTGGGGTTTGCTAGAATCACAAGTCCAATCCATGGAGGCCACACCTCACAGCTTGGAGGAGTTAAAAGAGATGCTGCTAAGGTTTTGGTGCCAGATACCAGAGTACACATTCAGAGGCCTTGTGGAGTACATGCCTCAGAGGATCAGAACTGTTCTGGCAACAGAAGAGGGAAGTGCACAGGATTAGGATGGTGGTTTCAGTGCAACAGCACCAACCAACCAACCAACTCACACTTATGCGTAATCACAGTTGCAGTGAGAGGTTTTCATACACTCACCATGAATGTCAATGACGGAATATTGGGCTTTCAGTCTTTTCTTTGGTTTGTTTCTTTGGGGGGAAACTGTATTGTACGATGGTTAGTTCAGTGAGAGTTAAGCCCTTGTTCTCACGGAGAAGCACAAAATGATGAATCACATCATCTGGGCTTGGCCCTGGATTCTCAGATGTTCCAGAACAACTGATGAACAACCGCTCAAAAACAAAGCCCAGTATATGCCTGATGTTCATGTCCCTGCTTAGTCTGTGTAGCTAGGCTGTATCCTGATCTAAAAATATATATAAACACATAACTATTTTAGCATCGATTTGAGGAGTTTCTGCCTTACTGTGACATTGCCAGCACACTAAGGTACAGTATGTTCCTCATGTAATCCAGCCTGGTTTGTCCCAGTACTGAATGGAAAATGCCTGTGGAAGTGACGCTTTCAGAGAATCCTGTTGATTGTTTTTAAATAAAAACAATTTTTATTAGTGTTGGTGATAAATAGAAGCCTATTCTGTCTACAACCACTCTGTTTGCCAGGCAACTCTGGATCAAAAGGAAATCAAATGTTGTGCATGTGACAAAATTAAATAATATTAACAACTATTTTCTTTTTAGTTGTGTTTTTATTTTAGGGCTGGGATCTACCACAAAATTTGGCTCTTAAAAATGCCCCTCTCTTTGTTGAATGTTGAAATACCCTAGTCAGATGCAGGTCAGTAAACAGTTTTATTGCCTTTGAAGGCAAAATGGCGCCTCTTAGTGGCTAAAGAGAATAATAGCACCTCTGGGGTTTTACTAGTAGAGAGACTATAAATATAAACACAGGAGTAAATGAAGTAATGTGTAGATTGAATATACTCTGTAACTTTGGTACCATTTATACTAGACAGTTTTTAAGTAGACTATGTTAAAGTAGGAGCTCACAACCCTGCACTTCACTTTGTCTTTGATGCTCCTTAACACAACTTCCAGATCAATCCATGAGAGAAGTAAAGTCCAGCTACCCGGCACCAGCATTACAACTTTGGATATTATTTCTTAGTCTGTCCTCAAATAAATCTTATTATGCTCCTCAGTGATACGTGAAGAAAATAGGATTTGCAGCTTTTACTCTGATAAATAAATGTAGGCCCTTCAGCTGAAATTCTGTTTTCATGTGGGAACATAATTACAGTTTCATTTACATAAGTAAATGCACATTTAAACCTTTTATGTCATTGGTTCTTGTTTCTTTCCCTTTACCATACATTTAAATCCAAGCAGTACTGCTATCACCTCCTTTTAATTCATTTGAACAGAGACACAAAGAAGCAGTGATTCCAGAAACATTTATTCAAATCCCCACGCAGCAGCTGAGCGGCCCGTGTGTTTGGCAGCTCTCCTCAGGCGTTTGCCAAGATGCAGGCTACGAAGCATCAGAGCCCGGCTTTGAAAGCAGATGATCAAAGACTTTCATGTTTCTGGTAAAAGCACTGAAATCTGCTTATTTTCCCTTGGGTTTGGTCTAATAGACTGATTAGACTTTAACCCCCCTACTTTATTCACTTCATGCCCATCTTCTGTATCTGATTGTGATCACATTTATAGAAGCAGCTTCCAACCTTTCAGGGAGTGAAGGTCAGAATTTGTAATTCACAGTAAAGTAATTCACAGGGTTTATTTTATGACATGTCTAAAAACTGACATCCAATACCCAACACAGCCTCAAGAGGGTGCTATAGTTTAACGTTTCATAGGCACTAGTTCGGAGGTGTTGTCAATTTTATTTTTCTCAATTTTATAGAGTTGCACATCTTAAAAAGACAAATGTTTAAAAAGGTAGCAGAAGTACAGTGGTTATACAATGAATCCAATAAGAATAAAGAACAGGCAGAAGACAAGGTGCAGAGAACATTTTATTACATAACATGATCACCAGGTGTCACAGTTACATCGACTTGTACAAAACAACCAGTCATTCTCACTTTTTACAGATTAAGTACTTTTTAAATATTAAATTAAAATTAAACTGTCGCAAAGTCAAAAGTAAAAAAAATTTCTAGTCCATCGCCTTAACTACTCGGCCACAGCAATTGACACCTGATGATGACGTCATGTCCAGTACACTACTCTATGTTTTACATTGACCCATATAAGGTGGAACTTTGAAATAAAACACGTTGTTGGCAGGATTCGAACCTGCGCGGGGAGACCCCAATGGATTTCTAGTCCATCGCCTTAACCACTCGGCCACAACAACTGATACCTGATGATGACGTCATGTCCAGTACACTACTCTATGTTTTACATTGACCCATATAAGCTGGAACTTTAAAACAGAAACACGTTGTTGGCAGGATTCGAACCTGCGCGGGGAGACCCCAATGGATTTCTAGTCCATCGCCTTAACCACTCGGCCACAACAACCGCTACCATTTGGTTACGTCATGTCCAGTACACCGCTCTTCGTTGTACATTAGCTCAAAAGGTGCAATTTTAAAACCCAACACGTTGTTGCGCAGTGTTCGCCTGTTCTCTGCAGGACGTGCTGCTCTGTTCCATGTTCAACATTTACAGAAACATCGAATACGAAAAGTTTAGTTGGTGAATTTCTAGGTGATTTGACCTTCCCCTCTGAGTGGCTCGCTGCAGGCATCCAGCGTTGCATCCACTCCTCGCGCGTTTCATTGTCCCCACGTGCTACTTGGGCCGTAACTCTGCGCGCCGACGGGCTTTTACTTTCTGCAGGTATTCTAATGCAGCGCCTTCTTCAAATGTTGTGCTCAGCAAAGCAGCTCGGCGCCTGCTCCGAAGACGGGCTCCGCGTGGAGACGCGCGCCCTGAGGCATCGTAACCAGCACGCCGTTAAGACGGAAGACTCCACCGCCGCGGCGTTAACACCGGAGAGAAGACAGAAGGAAAGAGGCGAAGCGAAGCGAGGATATGGAAAATACAGTTACAGAAATAAAGGAAGGTCGTGGGAATAAAACTTTTAAATTCTGCAGTTTCTGACCCAAATCCATTAGTTTGATGTTCTAATCCCTACTATATGCATAGATGTAACCTTTTTTTTATAATGACATGGCGCTTTGTCGATCTTGTGGCCTGGTAGCGTAGTTGGTAACGGTTCGGCCTCGGAAGGCAAAGGTCTGCGGTTCGATCCCTGCCGGCGCGGTATCAGGTGTGACCATGAGCGAATCACTTTACACAAGCTCCCCGAGCGCCGTTCAGTCTGGCAGCTCACTGCTCCCCGCGGGGATGGGTCAAATGCAGAGAACCTTTTGAATTTTCCATTTGCGAATACATTTGATCTTACTTTACATGTGTGAATTGATACATTTATTAATTCATAAATGATACTTTTGCTGCTTTCAGACACGCACTTGATGAATTCTCATACTTCTAGTGGCCCTGTGTCAGTGTTGCACAGCCCCTGTACTGTGTCTGTTCCTCACATGCTCACCTGAGAGCTACTGTATCTGATCACATGTATGTGTGCATTGAACACTGAACAAAAAGCTCCAGAGAACACGTGAAAGAAGGATATTTCTGATTTCCCATCCCAAACACTGAGTGTGGAGCCACACACTCACCTGGGAGCTGCAGGAAACTGGGAGCGTTTCACATCAAGGCCTGAGCCAACAGCCTGGGGAATAGAGCACAGGAAACATAAAACCCAACCCCTTCCTGTCCAGCTCCGTGTGCCCGAGTGAGCGAGAGAAAGAGGGAGTCAGAGATTGTCTCATTTACGTCCGTATGGTTGTGTGTGTGGCTAGAGAGTGTGAAGTGAAGAGATCATTACCTTTAAACAAGGTCTGTTCATGGAAATGTATGTTAATGCACCTTTTTATTACTGCTGCTCACGCTGTATTTGGACTCACAGTACGAGTCTCTGCATATGCCTCAATTTGTACATCAGACGATTCTCCATCATTATAAAGTTCTATTGTTGGACAGGAAAATCTATCAGTGGATGTGAATGGATGTCGGACAGATGGATGGATGGATGAAGGATGGATGGATGACAAATGGATGAATGGGTGAATTGATGGCTGACAGAAGGATGGATGGATGACAGATGAATGGATGAATTGATGGATGACGGATGAATGGATGGATGGATGGATGAATTGATGGATGACGGATGAATGGATGGATGGATGGATTGATGGATGGATGAATGAATGGATGGATGATGGATGGATGGATGAATTGATGGATGACGGATGAATGGATGGATGGATGGATGGATGAATTGATGGATGACGGATGAATGGATGGATGGATGGATGGATGGATTGATGGATGGATGAATGAATGGATGGATGATAGATGGATGGATGAATTGATGGATGACGGATGAATGGATGGATGGATGGATGGATTGATGGATGGATGAATGAATGGATGGATGATAGATGGATGGATGAATTGATGGATGACGGATGAATGGATGGATGGATGGATGGATGAATGAATGGTTGATTGGATGGATCCATATTTCCCTTAAAATACGACCAGTGTTTGTTTCCCATTAGTGACTGTGACCTCACCTCTGAGTCATTACATGTTTTTAAAAGGGTAAACGTGTTTACCGATGTCTGTAAAACTGATGTGAACCAATTAATGTGTCACACTGAATCAAACCGTGTGCAGCCATGTGGTTTTCACGTTATGACAGTGGCGCACATGTGGCGGCGTGAGCGCTGCAGGTATGACACGCCTGTAGGAAAGAAAAGCAAAGACATGTGGATTTAATGTGAAGCAGGCCTGGAGGAGGGACCTCCGTGCAGCCTGGAGACCTTGAAAACACACCTTGGGATGGAAAGCGGCATGGCTCACACACATTCCTGCAGCCAGACATCTCAGATCTGAGCTGCGGTTGGATTTCACAGCTTAACTGTAGGAGACAGCGACATACAGTTGAGCGTGTGCAGGTTTGGTGATGATTCACTTCTTGGATCACTGCCTCATATCAACATATCTTAAAGTACACGCTAGGAATGATGTTAGTGAATGTTGGATGTGATCGGAGGTAAAACAGAACAATTAAAAACATGTACGTAATAATGTGTGTTGGACTTTGGGGAGATCTCTGTTTCCTCGTGTTGGGACAGTAACTGCAGGTAGACAATGGTGTCCAGATGAGGAGAGACGCATTTGTTTCCTCTGTGTTGACTTGCCTGCTTTCAATTTGACTCTTTGGAGTTCAGGATGCCATCACAGTAAGGTCACTGCGACTGCAGGTGAGTGTGATTAAGGTTCACCTCTTCCCCTTAAATCCTCCATTTTCAGCCCTTCGACGTGCTTCCTGACAGTCCAGGTAAATTCAAATGTACATTCCCGCTCTGTGCGCTGGTACCGGTTCTTCTAGGAGCTTAAAATGTTTCTAACTTTCTTTCAGTTCAGCTGGAGACTATTAGTGTTTCTCCAGCCCACAGGAAGTCAGTCATCATTCCAGGCTGACAGGTACATGGACGGATCTCACCGGTTCCCTGCTCTCCTGTTCTGTTCTGACATCACTTCTGTAATTCTTCCCAGCATCCTGGCATTCGCTCTGATCACTTGTGTGATGAGGCGAAGGAGAACAGCTTGTTTCATGGCGTCGTCTTGGACAAGCTGAGAGTCCAGCTGAGAGGCAACACTTTTCTCTCATGCTGCCGGTTCACTGGCAGCCGACCTGTCTCACATACACGCAGACGGTGCCGGCAAAACCTAATCATCTGCTGTCCAGTCGCTGCTACAGGTGAAGGCTAGAGCCTCACTTTTCCACATGTTGCTCTATCATCAGCGATTCATTCAGCTCACGGCACCGTAAATTACAGACTAAAGACGTGACATCTCCTGCTCAAAAGGAAAACTGGAACAGAGCACCCGTGTGACATGCAACAGCTGGAGCGCTCCATCCACATAATGAGCGCCAGCACATAGTGATGATTATATTTATGATTATTCATGTTCTTCCAATGTTTAAATCTTTCCTAATGTCACAATCCTGGGAAAACAAATCTGTACAGAAAACAGCTGTAGAAGAAGAAGAAGAAGAAGAAGAGCAAGAAAAAGAAGAAGAGCAAGAAGAAGAAGAAGAAGAAGAAGAAGAAGAAGAAGAAGAAGAAGAAGAAGAAGAAGAAGAAGAAGAAGAAGAAGAAGAACAAGAACAAGAACAAGAACAAGAACAAGAACAAGAACAAAAACAAGAATAAGAACAAGAAGTTCGGAGCTGACCATAAACAACAGAAGGCCTGCTGTAGGTGTACGAGTGCTGGCTTCCACCTCTGAGTAGGGTCTAGCATGAATATAGCGTTACATCTATTTTCAGAAGATGCTGACTCGTCAGTTTGCATCATTGTCTTTTCTCATATTACAAGAGGTAGTCGGTGATATTTGAAGCTCAGTGAATGCAGCTCATTTATTATGAAATTATAACCTTAGCTATAATAAAGGTTAATTAATGTTGCTGGAACCACAGTGCTTCAGTACATACTGCTCTAAAAGTAATAATAATGCTGACGATAACAATAATTACATTCCATGTGACTCATCATCTCTATCACCGTTGCCTTCCTTGGTCACATTACTCCACTAAAACACTGGCCTAATGTCTTCTGGACATACAGCTGCTTAAATTACACTTTGACTATGTCCAGAATGTAGCAGAAAGGCAGCGTGTGGTCGTCTGCCCACAAGCCCTTCAAAATAAATGGAAACGAACCCTCTTTGCTCATGAGCCCACACGAGTGGCTTCTGAGTGGTGCCCCCATTGAATGAGCCACATTGTTGGTGCGCGCTTTCAAAACACATCTACAGTAGCTGTGCAAAAACCGAAACCCCATCTCTGAAGACCATCTGAAACGCAGAGTTACATGTAAAATGACCTTGAGGTCCTGAGACTGTTTTCTTTGTTAGGTGTAGTCTCCAGATGGGGTTTGTTGTTTGAACCCACGTAAATGCTGTCTCTCACTGAGACAGACAGGAGTTACGTCTTCCAGCGTTCTGAGCGCTGACAGACTTTACAGTTCTACCCGTGGAGCTGCTTGTAAAAGACTTTTAAAGCACGCAGCTCTGAAAAGCTTTTATCTGTGACCTGAGGTCTGTTGTTACAGCACGAGCGTGCATAGTAGCTGCAAATAGAAATATCATTCAGTATTTTAAAATGGTTTTGTACCAAATGAACACAGAAAATAATAAAGGAATCAAATAGCGCTAGTACACAGCACCAGCGGCCGAATGTGAACCTGTTTTTTTTATATAAATCATTAAAACAGCTGACACATTCCATTCAGACTCTTTTCTTTTATGTCTACCTTGAGTTTCCTGAGTTTCTGCAGGTTGGAAGGTGACAACAGCAGCGATTCGCCCATTTCATTAAAAATGCCAGCGAGAGACGGGCCTCTTAAAAGCCTCCAAAGTGCAATTATGTGAAAATTAAACATGCTGCCACGCTATTATCACAACCATTTCCTTCTGCCCTGCTGGATCTCCATTCATAATTTAATCACACGTCCTCTACTCGAGGTGCTGCCAGCGCTCCTGGCAAGGTAGGCAGCGAGGAGCAGGCAGGAGACGCCCCGCAGGCGCCCAGACGAGCGCTTGACCTTTTTGTGGGTCAATTATCAGTTACTGCGCCTGTCCTCCTAATGCTGTTTACATCTGGGTCGAGACTGGAGCTGGAGGAGAGCTGCTGGGTGTTACCCTGAGACAGGCGACAACACAGAGGGCGAAATAAGCTGCAGAGGAGGTGTTTAAGGAACAATATCTGTGTGTGTTGTTTATTCCCACACCTTGAATTCGTATCAGAGGATATCAGAGGAGAGAGGAGGCCTGAAGTGCTCAACCTGCAGCATCTGCAGGACGGAGGAGAGCTCGAAGAGCAAGCCTCACTACCCCTATAATCAATAAGCACCCGTTTGAGAGCACTTCAGCTCTGCAAACACAGAGACCTCATTACAAGCAGCCCATGGAAGATGCCAGGAGTAATGTGTCTTCGCCCTCTAATGTCTCATCACTTTAAATTTCGTTTAACACACAAGTGGAGTTTTATGCAAATGGATGCAAAAGCAACTACAGTGTAGCCATTAGTACAGAGTTATAAGTATGTGTACATGCAAATGTGGCAGTAACATTCACAAAAGCGCACAAATAATTTCATTGTGAGATTAGAAGATAAGACACTGGTGCTGCAGCAATAAACTCAGATGAGGTTACAGTTTTGTCTGATTTCAAATGTTTGATTTTATTTGTAGTTTGACCGACTGGTTCCAAACTGGTTTCTGACCTGATCTTCTGTGAGAGTGCAGACGACCCCTTTTGAACCAGACCCAGCAGATTAAAGTGCAGTACTGAAGTTGAGAGGAGTATAGGAGTTAAGCAGAAAAGAGGTTTGCATATTAAATGTGGCTTTTATCGCACCGTACCAGGTATCCGTCTGATGTGTGAGATATGAAGCCGCTTCCAGTGACTGTCAAGTGTCAGAGTGAATTTCGGGGTGAGGGGAGAAAACACCGTGAGGCAGTTTGATCTTGACAAAGTGCAATTAGTGTCAAAACAGTGCAGAGTGGAGGGTAGATGGTTTCTGCTGATCAGAGGGAGATGACAGCACTGGGAGTGGGACGTGGGTGTTACCTGTATCGAGATGAATGGCACTCAGCAGGCAGCCACACTGTTCGTGAGTCTGCAGGTACCGGTCCTGAGCTCACGGAGATGACCTGATGTGCTGCAGCTAGTGTCAGACGCCGCTTTCATACAGATGTTTCACTGATGTGAACAGAATTTTCCCTGTTTTTTTTTCATTTTTATCATGATTTTCTTTGTGATTATTTCTTCACTATGCAATTTCTTTCCTAAATGCTCTGCAACAATAGTATCATATAGAATTTGTATTGTTTTGCCCATAAATTCAAAGAAAACATTTTAAAACTTAAACTTTATAAATCTCTTCAATGTCTTAGCTCTAATAGCTAATAATCACTAATTACACATTATGAAGGTATGAGGGAAGACATGGCGCCATTGTTGCTGTGATCCGGCCTTTTCAATGATCTGCGCTTTGATCTGTCATTTCCAGTCACTCTATTATCTGCTCACAGCTTTAATAATATATGAGGCTTTTTTCCTTTCTTACTCTGACCTCCTTTCTTTCCTTCCAGTTATTCGTGAGAGCATGACAACTAGTCTGACTTTCATCTTAAATAATGTCAACTGGGATGAGTCACAGAGACGTCTCAGCGATGACTTAGCCTCCGCTCGCACACAGTGTGTCGCTCCCAGTCCCATCATGCAGTGTGGCCGAGGCGGCGTGAGGTCATCGCTGATGGGATGTGAGATCACAGGCGATGGCTCAGAAACAGCATCGCGTCCTGCTGTTGCATATTGCTTCATTAGAAGCGTATAAACACACGGCTTCATGGAAATAAAAAGGCAGCTAGTGCAAAAATGTCCTTTTAAGATGTGTGCGCTGATTGTGTAATTCACGGTGCAACAGCAATAATGATGTCACAGCTGCAAGTGTTGGATTCGTAGGAATTATTGCCTCTTACATAACCTTAAAGCTAGGAGTCAAAGACTGTGAATCTGCAGCTGGAGGTCGACGCGGCGCCGTGAAAGCAGCGGCACAGGTGGCGCCGGTGTGCGTGGCGGCGAGAAGCAGCACTAGCTGGCTGCAGGTACGAAGAGCCGCACAAGCCTCCAGGAGCTGTGCTGTCACTGCATTTACGACGCTTGACCTGCAGATTGTGGCAATAGTGAGCAGCAAGAGTAACACAATACAGTCGGGATCACAGCAGGCAACTGTGCATTGACTTCAAAGCGGTAGCAGTGGAGCAAACACACTCAAATGGAAGTCTAACTGGTAGCACTTGATCAGTGACAGCTAAATTTGGCTAATCTTCTAGCTGTTGAATGCACATTCTTTGATGTGATCGTTTTTTGTGGAAGTAACATCGGAGGAGGGGTTCACTTGGAAATAAAAAGAGATTTAAATGGTTAAAGAACCTTTTCCCCATTAATGACTGGCTCACGGTGCAACCTTGCAGGTGCTTCCGGGGGCTTTGCAGGAGGTAGGAAACCCCAGCACAAAGCTCCAAATGGGGCCGGCACGTCTGTAGCAGGAGCCTTTTGTTCCGTGTGGAGTTGGCGGCGCTTAGTCATGTGACGTCCACGTGTCCACGGCTCCAGTGCAGCATCAAATGAGGTCAGCCTCCAGGTATGGGCTCGAACAGCAGGCAGCACCTCAGGACGAGCACTGCTTCACACACAGCATGTAACCACACACACACACACACACACACTGAACCTCAGCGTTCCTGGTCCCACTGGAGGTGAAGCCATGCACAATGACACGGGCTGCTCTCGAGTCTGCCTGCGACTCATTACACTATCCACTAAAGGCTGACCAGTATCCCTGTTCATTGGGTGTAAACAGCAGCTCACCACTGCACACATCACCTGAACAGGGCGCATCAGGGTCTAATGATCAGCAGCGGGTCGTCCGTGCTGGAAATGAACGCGGGGCACAGACCGTCGGCAGCTGAGCCGGTCCTGGGATCAGGCATGTTAGTTGTGTATCGGTTCCTTGGCGGCAGCGAAGGGCACATGTTTGTGTCCTTAAAGCGGAATGGGTCACATTTTAGCCACTAGGAGGCAGAAAAACGCTGAAGTGAGCTAACGGATAAACAACCACAGCTGTGAGCCTCTAGCCTGGCTATCTTTACCGCAGGCCTGGGTTTCAGAACCAGGTCACGAGGTGCCGATACCACAGAATCAGTGCTTATGAATGATGGCAGGATACACACAATCAATAAATCAGTTTATTTTCAAGTAAACATCTTTGTTATAACAGTGAGCACGCCCCCATGGGCGGCCTTTAAAGGCATGTGTCTGTTCGTTAGCCAATTTCAGCCTCATATGCTAAAGACTTTCATTGAATGAAGTACATTCTAAGCTGTGATGTGTGTTTTGCCCTAAACTTGGTTTTGTATGTTGTATTCCTCCCTACAGAAAAACCATCAAGTGTAAAACAAAGATGCCGACACAGACTTCTCTCTTAAAGGTTGAACCCCTACCTGTGACATGACAATAGAACGGATGAAGGAGGAATAGAAAGACTTTAAGCCTGAGGGCGCTGCTCCTTTTCAAAGAACAATGTTCTGTGTATCCCTGAATTCACACCGAGAAGGATTTTACAACAGTAATACAAATGAGTTTGCAAAAGAAAGACAAAAAAGCCCGAAAGCCCTCTGAGCATAATATTCATCTCAATACAAAATTAGCATGAAATAACAGCGTCCATTTCCTCCTTCCCTTCACGGGCAGCAGGACGTCAGTCGCCTGTAGAGATGCTGTGACGTCACAGAGCACAGCTCCCCAGTTGGGAGGGAGCTCAATAGCCCTTCATATCCTGCCAGTGGGAGATTCAATTAAAGAATCACTGAGGTGGAGCACGGGGGTTGGCTGTGGTTCGGAGCTCGTTTCAAAACGGGTCGTGTATGAGTTTAGGGCCGCTGGTTGCATTCCAGAGCGCACAACACACACTTACAACCACGCGGCAATGTTGAAACATCATTATATCAATGCTGCACCTAATTTACAGCAGCATCATTTAACAAGGATGAATTCAAATCTAGGTGTGTTTAATACCTGGCCCAGTCTGTGTATGTGTGATTCACTTTGCCACAGTTGTGTGTCAGGCAGCTGAATGCACCTTTCAACAATGAGCACAATCTCCAGCCTTCTGTCCCCACGTTTTAGAGCATCTAGAAGAACCTTGCCCCCAGATAGTCAGCAGCACCTGGTGCGTCTGAACTGGAAACCTGATCATCACCAGGTACAAGAATAGCTTGTTGAGCAACAGGCCACTCCCCTGACCCGCTGTGAACTGGTACTGAACTTCTGTCCCTGCTCAGGTCAAAGCCGTGCATTATGTACGTGTGAGCATGTAATTGTAGAGTCAGATTTACTTGACTCTCTGATCTGATCTGATCTGGGTTGTTTTGCTGCGCAGGTGTCACATGCTGCACTTTCAAAGCATCCACACTTTGTCCTTGTACGTTTTCTAAATTTAATTCAGCATCATAGTTTTATTTAAATGACACACACACACACACACACACACACACACATATATATATATATATATATATATATTCTCAACATATAAATTGCGAAGTATTATAATATATTAAAGAACAGTATATAAAGTAGCAACATTAGCTCCACCCTTCATAAGGTGTACTCCTCTATCATATTTGTATAAAATTTAAAATGAACAACCTTGAAAAGTGATACAATTAAAGTCATAAGTTTTCATTTTTATACAACTTTGTCTTTTGTCTTTTTCTGGTACACACAGTGTTGTGTCTGCCGTCACAACCCTTTCAGCTTGTGACAGTTTGGGTTTAATTGAAACCACATTAAGATTTATAACATACTTTGTTATCATGGTGCGTTGAACCGTTAATATTATTTTTATTGCTATTAATAATCAGCACTGAGCAGAGCTCGGACACGCCGGGTCGTGGCCCGGCCCTGTCAGGGCTGTAGGACCACCCTTTGGAAGCCGCTCATATAACACACCCATGTGCGGCCAGTAGGAGGGGCCATGTGCAGAGGTGTTCCAGAAGGTGATGCCGTAAACGCTCACCCTGTGTCGCAAACCAGGTGCTTTTTTCTCTGCGGCGAGAAGGTGATGTCGTAAAGCGGACCGGGGATGGGAGGGGGGAGGAAGGGTGAGCAGGAGGGGGAGACGGGAGGAGGAGGAGGGTGGAGGTAACCAGCGAGCGGCTGCGTTTCAGACTCAGCGAGAGGATCATGGCGGATGGCCCCAGGTGTAAGCGCAGAAAACAGGCGAACCCGAAGCGGAGCAGCGGTAAGTCCAGAATGCCCCGTAGCCGCCGCCGGGCGACCCGGACGGGCCGGCCGCGAGCTTTTAACCCTCGTGGACACTTGGTGGGGAGAGTTGGAGCCGTTGGGGGGAGTTTGGGGAGTGTTGCTGCGCTGGTGTACCGTTATACCTGGATGGCTGCTCTCTCTCCGCCTGGCGGTGCAAGGGGCCGCCCGGGCGGGGACCGTTATCCGCCTGTTAGAATAACCCGGGGAGCGGCTGTTGCTCGGACTTTCGTCCACTTTCCGCCTGTTCCCCCGCGGACTTCTCTCCCGTGGCACTTTCGCGGCGGCGGCGGGCACTTGGCGGCAGGTTGCGGGGCTTTCGCAGCACAACGTGGCCCGTCGGACGCACTTTGGTGGAGTTAGCGTGTGGACCGTTGTGGGCGAGGTTGTTGCGGGGTTAGTTTCGTGCTAACTCGCTGCTCGGCTGCGTTGGTCGCTCCGTCCGGTTCGGAGCAGCTTCGGACCTGCTTGTTTTTCGCGGCGTGTTTTTCGGCAGCATCGGATGTTTGGGTCGGAGGCGCTGTGAAGATCTTGGCTGATTATTTTACCTCCACTTTGCTCCGTGTCGCGACCGTCAAACGCTCTCTGAAACAAGGTAAGAGTTGAATGATGTTGTTGGTTTCTTCACAAAGTACCTTTATTTTCATCCACGCGTGTTTCCTCTCAACCCAGCAGCGTCTTTTCCTGTCACAAATTGTACTTTTCGGACTATTATTTTACTGCAACAATAAAAGTTGTTTTCGCCTGCATGTTAAGAAATCACAAGTGGGTGTTGGTTTCAGTTTCTAAGCGCACATTCAGTGCACGCGCTGCCTTTGGTTGTAAGTGATGCCGTTATATTTACCTTATCTTAGTATTAGTACGTGCCGTGACACGGTTGTGGTAATCCTCTAATATCACCTAAAGGCAGTTAATCTCTATGCTATCATCATAAAATAGGTCAGAATATTTGCGGGTGGGATATTTTTCCTACACAGTCCGAATATTATGAGAGTACAAGCCCACCTGTGCTGAAGTAGTGGACGTACAATAAAACACAGACGTAGGATGGTGTAATACCTTTAAATTTAGACAAACCCTTTGAGCCAGAGTCGCTCATTGGACGATTTTCGTTACCTGTACGTCCCCTCTTATTTCGTATCCACCAATAAAAAAGTAAATCCATAAATATATAAATATATATTTGGAAACTGTTATGAGGTGTGCGAGCCGAGAGGGTGGAAAGCACCTTTTTTTTCTCCTCCTGCTGCTGACGACACGACGGTGACTCTGTGCGTCCGCACAGGAGCCATCATCACCATCATCATCATCATGTTTACCTGAACGCGGATAACGGGGCTGACAAATGGCCTAGAAATAAACACCGATAACACCTGCGGCTCGCGATCGCTGACGGAACCGGATCCGCTCGCCGCTTCCTGGAGGCTCTGTGCGCCGTAAGGAGCCAGGAAAACCGCTCCAAATGTCAACTTGTGCAGGTAGAGATGGCTCGTTTTTTTTTGGGGGGGGGGGCGGTTGTTCCACCGTGTGCGGTGCCAGCTCCGCACGGGTGCTCGCCGTCCCTTCATTCTCGCGGGATTTATCGCATCGACACGCATCGCTGACCCACTTGTGTATGTTTTATCTGCCCTTTTATCTATTCTTCGCGGACTGGATGCCTCGTTTGCTCGAGTGCACCCCGCGAGCCCCGCGTGCGTGTCTGCGCGCGCGTGTAGCCCGCGAATAAACGGCGCATAGGGTGATTTATTCCCCCGTTCCTCGCCGCGCGTGTGCGCCAGCCGCTCACGTATCGCTCGCCATCAACCCTCTCGTTGTCGTCTATTGTGTTGCGGTAATTCGTTACACAATTTCCCGAGCGGACAGCGCGGAGGGGAATGGCGGTCAGAAGCATTACTGCAGTGAAGGCGGGGTTGGTGCTTTTTTCTGGACCGGAGACGGCCAGGTACGCAAGGTGATGCAACACCTTTTAAAGGTGGATTTTTTTTGCGTACCCCCCCCCCCCCCGCGATATCTTCTTCGATGCAATTTGGGAATATTCCCGCGCGCACCGCTCCGTTTTTTTCCCGAGGAGTGCGAGTTGAAACGGGGTTTCTGGCGTGAAGCGAGCACATCCTGGTCCGCGTAACAGCGCGCACGATCAAGATGGCACAACGTGCACGCTTCCATCTGTGTTAAGTATTAACTCCCCTCGCGTGCCTTCATTTTCCAACCTGTCTCAATGCATTTCATACGGTTTCTGATGAAATCACACACTCTCCCATTACTATTTTTTTTTAAATGAGCTGAATGTGACCTCCAGCCTCATAATGAGGCAAATGATTCCGTAGAAATGAAACATACATTGTCTTGGAAGGTGAACTGGTGAACCTTGGACGACTTCCATCGCAGGCGTCTGGATCATTATGAAACCAAATTCCTTATTAGCTGTAAATAATTTTTTCAATAACAGGATTCGTTATTTTGCTGGTAATATTGCAGAGGTTATGCGACTGCCCTTTAATTTGTTATAACAACAATCCACAGGTCAGCATTGTTACATTTGAGAAGACAAAGCTTCTCATTATTGGTTTGAAATGACCTAATAATGGAATTAGTTTTCATTTCCTCCATGTATTCATAGCCAAACCTGTGGCATTTTGCACTTTATGGGGCCACATCTCCTGATTTGATTGTTCTACTGGTTAATTGGTTTATAACCATGGGATGAATGACTGTCTAAGGCCATAATGAGGCAAAATATACAGAGATTTGTGTAACTGTTACGCTATTGTCGCACTGGCAGACTCTCAGCATTGTGCTCATGGTTAATAACAATTTAGCACCGTTAATGACATGTGCTACGAGCACTTGACATCTCACCACTCCCTCTGAACAACAGTGTTGAATTTGGCAGGACAGATGCACAAACGCGCTTTATGTGAAGCAGAGCCCTTAACAAAATCATTAGTGGATTTCAGGAAACAGATTGGATAATGTGCTCTCCTTTCTGGTTAGTAGAGCTGTAGGGTTGAAACTAAGTCCACTCAGTCCAGGTAAGATAAACGTTGTCTTTACTGTGTTTTATTTTCTACGGTTTAAGATAGAAACACTGAGTTTTACCAACAGCTCTAATGTTATTTCTTTGTAATATGTCGTTTGAAGTCGGTCCCTGTAGTTGTGAGAAGTCCGAGGCAGGGTTCGGAAGCTGGTCTGAGACTCATCTTCGGACGCTTGGCTGTAAACGGCAGGTGATGTTCCTCCACGTGTGCTGCCGCCGCTCTGGCCGCTGTTTTCATCCAGTGTCTTCATTCTGGCTTTAATGAGCTCAGTGTTTGTGTGCGCACACTCAGCTAGGCTGCAATCTAGCACTGCAATTTAGGGACGACAGGAATGTAGTGTGGTGGTAACATACCTTGTCAGGATAAACACAGCGGCCTACTCCCAGACTTGGACGGCTCACAAGGATCTGAGGCTCGGCCTTCACCGGTGTCTGAGGGTTTTATCTGGCACTGAGGAGGCTTGTTTCTGTTTGGGATGTCTCTTTGGCTTCTACTAGTTTCACAACATCACCCAGGTCTCTTCTTAGTCACACAAGTCGCACAAATTACTGCAGATGCACTGGTATCACTTACGGCGATGGTGGTGCAGTAAACGATGCTCTGCACGAGTTTGTTCATTGACTGCAATTTTATTTCAGGTTAGTCTGTTATAAAAAAACATTTGAGGATATTAAAGTGCTTTGAATAAGTGGAAAGGACGACTCTGTCTTTGGTAAGAGGCTCTTTGATCAGCTGCTGTTTGATGCCTAGATGAGTGGCGTCCTTTCTCTCTGCGCATTGAAGGCTCCTCTGTGTATCTTGAGTTATATTGTAATCACTGCTTTAATATCTGTGATCTTTTAATTGAGCTTATATCTCTCTGTCACCCCAGCTGACCTTTTCTGCGTGTGGATCACGAGGTTAATAAACCCAATATGCCTCATACAGTCAGCATCTCTTCAAAGATGATAAACATTAAAGCTTTGGTATGTTTTATTTTGTATTCAAGTATGAATGAGGCATTTTTGAGGTCACCATGAGGTCTTCCAGTCGCAGCTGCTCTCCAGAGCAGAGGAGTCACGTGAATGCCTCCCTTCTAAGGCTATACTGAGCACTGGTTTGCAGCTGACATGGTATTAAATCATAGCTGTTATAAGATACAATCACAATTAGTCGATTCAGTTGCTCAGACGCTTATGTTACACTGTATAAACCAGGTGATATTTAATTTTAGCCTTACGTTTTAGATTTGTGCTCATTTGTTGCTGTTTCTATGTAAACATTCATACACGCCTCTGTTGTTGTGCGTTGGTGCATCAGCTGTGGGAAATAGTCCAGAGTGCTGTTAGACGTGGTCGTGGTCAACAGTAGCTGTTAATTGATCTACGACCAACGGTCATTTACGTCACTCTCTCCTCGCTCTGAAGAGCCTGGGGCTGCGTGTCTCTGTGTGTGTGCACGTGTTTCCTTTGCACAAATGGGTCTGTGGAATGACAAAGCACTACAGGACGTCTTTAGCGAGTCAGCAGTGGCCCCTCCCATCACCTTTTATGGTTGGAGGGGGAGGTGCGGCAAGGCTACTCATGCTGCTGCTGTGACTAATTGAGAGGTGTGTGTGTGTGTATGTGTGTGTGTGTGTGTGTGTGTGTGTGTTTGTGCGTGTGTGCGTGTGTGTGTGTGGGTGACCCAGAGAGGGAGCGTGTGCTCTGCACTTACCTTGTTCACACTGGTGTATAAAATAAGATTTAATCCCTTTTTAAAACTGATCATCCTTCACTATCATCAACTATCATCAATGGGTATTAGCACATCACACTCACTACATTACTCAAGATTCTGTGATCTATTTTGTAATTGTGACCTGAATAATAGTTTGTTTTGGGGTTTATCTGAATCTTGTGTTTATGGACATTTGGATGTGCAGGTGACGTGTGTGCGTGCGTGCGTGTGTGTGTGTGTGTGTGTGTGTGTGTGTGTGTGTGTGTGTGTGTGTGTGTGTGTGTGTGTGTATTAGCATGACGTTGGAAAGTGTCACTTTCCTCCAGGCTTTACATAACATCACAGACCCGCTTGTTTGGATTTACATGCATTAAAGTGGTGCCTGTGAGGGAAAGTCAGCGGTTCCTGCTGCTGTTGTTGTTCTTCAATTAGATGTTGGCTGATAAAGGCACCTTGACAATTTATGCATGGAAAGAAATGGCAGATGACTCCATTCAGTCGAACAGCTCAATGCAACAAGGTTAAACAGGTTGAATCAACAGACACCACAATATTCACTTGACTGCAGTGTTTCAGCTTTTAAATAGTGAGCCCAACTTAAAAAAGAATGTAGGCCACGCTAATTAGTTAATACTTAATTAGTATGAAATGCAGCAAAACAGACAGCCTTTTTGGATAGAAATAGTGTGTGTTACAGTTTTGAACCCAAATACTTTCTTTTTGGAGAAATACACCGTATACACATATCCCAGAGTGAAGAGATGCTGTGAAACAACATTTTTAGCAAGCTTCCCCCGAGAGGCTGCTCAGGATGCTGGAAACATTAGAACAAAACAGGCAGAGGAACAATGTTAAGAAAGAGCCTTGATGATTTTGTAAATCCTCCATCTATGATGTTTTTACCTTAAATAAGTCAATTATAGCCAAGCTAAATCCCGCTCTGAACCTAACACGCTGTTTAAAATCAATGTCATGTAAGACCACGTTTGCTCACTACCACCTACGCTGCAAACAAAGCCAAATGTGGAAGCAGAAGTGAAATTCACCTCCAGCGCCACCAGTGCATGAAGTCTCAGAGGAACTGCCAAACCTGTATCAGCGCCTTGTTTTCTTAAAGGTGTGCTAAACCATTTCCACAATTAACCTGCTTTGCTGCTGCCTTTCAGCGTCTTCATTCACCCACCTGAATATTCATGTGTTTAATAGGCTCCCCCAGCAGCAAGCAGCTAAAACCTTAATCTCCCAGCCAAGTGAGCGCTATGAAAGACTGCCTGTGGAGAAGGAACCCAGTGTTTTCTGCTGCTCCTGACCATCATCCAACTCCAGTAAGATATATGAAGGTCTTTGTTTGAAACTTACAACATGAGTACATCTGGGCCTTCACATAAGATTTAGATCAATTAATACCCATGTAGGGGTAAATGCATTTCAGTGATTGTGTGGGATACGTATGCACACAGTCTACTTTGCATCAGAAGAAAGAGTCCCATTCAAAGTTGTGTGTGTGTGGGAGAGGGGGAGCACTCTTTCACTCTCAGCTGGTGGGAAACTCCTGTCCCTCTCCTTTGGTGGTGCTGGCATTTGCATATCCTGCTGTCCTCCATTGTCTCTGTTTCTTCTGCAGCCTCAGATGCAGAGCGGAGGCTGCAGCCTTCTCGGGCTCAGAGGAAACGAGTGAAAACGCAGGCCAAGGCTGCTGCCTATCTTCAGGCTTATTGCCGAGCCACAGCCAAGGGCGCTCCACAGTAGAGAAGAGAAGCTGTAGTATTGGGAAGCTGAAGTAGGATGCTACTTGAGTGTGAGAGGCTACTCAGGATGCTCGAAACACTGGCATGAAAAGGACTCTTATTTTTAAAATTTCATTTAAAATGCTTCAGGCTATGCTGTTCTTACCTTAAATAAACCCTCAGACGTATGTGCAGCCACTCAGCAGCCCCAGTGGTCTTAGCTGACATAAATAATAAGCGTTGGGCAGGTGGGTTAGGAGGGGACTGGATCGCTAAAGACACCCCAGAGGCCTCAGAGGGCACAGCAGCAGGACAAGTTACAGTGGAATAGAGAATGAGATTAGCACAGCACAGTGATTTATTTCTCATCTTTACACCTAAAAAAGAAATCTAGTTGAAATCCAGTGATATGTCCCAAAAAATATAGAAAAAAAAAATTTCTTGAGAGGCCAATTTGGAAAGCAAGCATGTTGAATTAGAATGCAAATAATTTTCTGAAATGCAGCAAATCCCCAGTCCAGCATTAATGAGCCTGGTGAAATGAAGCAGGGGATTTGATTATAGGCGGGGCGGAGATGTCTCTTTGTGTGTCTTGAGTCTTGTTGGCTTGATCCGCAGTGCTAGGAGCTGCAGGGAGGATGCATGAAACTTGTAGTGGCGAACACAGTGAGGAAGAACGGAGGGGATGTGGAAGACATCTCCACTGTCAGCGCAGATTTACATCCGCCTGCTGATGTAGAAGAACACTGGGAGTCATCTTCTAAATCATGCAGCCAAATTCATGGTGTAGGGAAAGCAAGCTGGAGAGGCTGAAGGAAAGGGAGTGTTGTTATTGAATTACAGGTGATGGCTGCTAATTGGGCTCTTCGGAGGGTGTGCGTCTATTTGCGCGGCGTGTGTGTGTGTGTGGTGAGTGTGTACATCCTGCTCCAGGGATCCAGAGTTAAGCATAGTGTGTGGCCCCATAGGGCGTCTTGAGTGCTTTAGAGGTTGTCCTGTCCCCATGGAGGGGAGCTAATGGAGGCCACCCAGCTCTGATGAATTACACCTAGACTGGCTAAATGCAGGCAAGATGGAGCCCGGGTGATGCTGGAGTAATTGAGGCGGCTGCTGAGCATGAGAGAGCACAGGTTTTGATGAGCTCCAGGCACGAAGCTACACGCTTGTGCCAGAGCGGTGATAATAGCGGCCTCACCGCCTCCCGGCGATGCTTGGCAGGTGTTGATAGGGCCCCAAACACTGCATCTGAATACGCATTATTGTGTCAGTGATTCACATGAGTCAACAGTTACTCGACCTGTAGCTCATGGCAGAGTAAAAAATGTCCTAGCAGCAAAGTTGTTTCTATTTACTGTATGGTTTTGTACTAATGGGACTCAGTGTCTGTAAAGGTTCTCAGGTCCAGGTCATGTTGTATTTGTTTTTTGCTGAGTGTTCAGGATCGCTGCCGCCGCCGCGCTGTTGATCAAAGCAGATTTGGTGCTGCTGCTGCAGCGTGATTGTTGAGGCGTCAGCTGTTTGGCATTAACTCCAGGACCACTGGGGCAAGGCCAGCACACCTTTGTGTGTGTGTCTGTGTGTGTGTTACAGCTGTCTGTCAAACCTCCTACATCAACGTACTTTTATCTGTCCGTTATTAGGTGTGACAGTATTACTATAATAAGTACTTGTGTGTTTGAAGGTGGCGTGTTTGGCAGGAAATGAGTGAGGGGCTGTGCTGCGTGGCAGCGTGGTTAGTTGGTCAAATGACCTAGTTGTGTAACGCTGTTCTCACTTCTTCTGCACCTGTGTTGAATGAAGAATCCTTATTCTCACATCAGATAGAAGAATAGGAAAGCTGTCTTCACTGCACACTGACCCATCAGATGTCAGACCGCATCAGCCAGCTAGGAACGGTTAGAGCAGGTAGTGTTGGTTGGTCCCATAACAAATATGTTTGACATAACAAAACTCATAATGAATAATTTATGTGTTTGACCTTTGTCCTAAACGATTGTATCAGTAATGTCGCTTTAAATTAGCTGCTGTCGTTTGGAAACCGCCTGCCAGTGTCTGTAGTTTAATATCCTGCCCTCAGCAGCGCTTTTCCTTTTTGGGCTATCGGTGTTAAAGAGCTGGCCCAGGTGCTGCTCCGGGTCGGGCTCGTACGTCTCCACTGGGTTTCATCAACACTGTTTTCCTCCGCTTCTCATGCAGCAAGCATCTGAATGTCAGCTCTTAGATATTTGGCGCTAATCTCCAACCTGGAGTGAACCTGCGCACGGGCTGCTTCCACGCCAGCGGCTTCGCCTCGGACTCAGACAGGCAGGTTTCCAGGGTTCAAGAGCAGGAAACCAAGTAACGGGGCAAGTGTTTACATGGTTGTAGGTAGAATCACCTGATGGTTTATTCCTTTATTTATTTCTCAGCACAGTGAGGGATTTGCTGGTAGTATTGAAGCTTGTGTCGTGTGTGTGCGTGTGTGTATGTGTGTGTGTGTGTGTGTGTGTGTGTGTGTGTGCTCCAGTGTAGCAGGTGTGCCTGCCCCAGTACAAGTCTCATAAATACCACCTGACACCGTTACAGCAGGCATGCTTCAATATAAACCTTCTCCCATGGCGTGAGCACGCAGCCCTTCAGCACAATTAGATTATACCACAGTTCAGGGGAGGGAAGCTGCAACCCAGCGCCGCGTCTCTTAGAGCAAACTGGTCTGAACACAGCAGTCAGGAGCTGGGACTTAAATTTAGCTGCTTTGGCTTCTGAATTCACTTGGCTTGACCTCCGTTGGCTCCTTCTCAGACGTTCATCTGCAAAGATTCTAATGGCCACATCACAGCCTGTCGTTGGAGAGTCAGTGTATTTGAGTCTTATGGAAAGATTACTGTGTTTCTGGACTTTCATAATGAATGGAATTTGTAATTTGGTGCTGTTTGGGCCAGAGGTGATTGTAATTCTAAATATTGGTCTGGCATTCACCTGTTTGCTGCCTCGCCTTAATGGCATTTCTGTGGAGTTTTGGTCCGAGCGTGCCTGACATTTTGCTAAACTGTGTTCGGAAGCGTGCCTGTGTTCCTTCCCCCTCCTCCCTGCATTGTGTCCCTGGGTAAACAGCCAGACGCTCACAGGCCTATATCCTCACACAGGGCCCATACAGTACATTCTGGGAGTTAGCTGCAGACGCAGGATTATGCCTTTGTCTTGAATTGTGCGCCCGGCTCAGAGCAGCCATGAGATGTTTATGTTTGATGTTTTCCCAGAACACACCTGTAACGCGAAAGTAGGCTAGCATCTGATTATGCAAAAGCAGCTCAGGCTTTTCTGTGTCGAGGCACAAGTTCCATAAAGTATGCGGAACGAAAACGCATCAAATATGAGTTTGATCTATTTGCAGTTCATAGAATAAACATATTGTAAGACGCCACAGTCTAATCCAGATAAATCCATCAAGATGTTGTAAGTTCTTTGAAAGGATGGTGCCTGTGGCGGTCCCTCCTTCAATCACTCCAGAGGTTCAGAGCTGTTAATATAAGCGTATGGAGATCCTCCTATGCCACTCAGACCTGAAGCCTTCCCTCTAGTGTCCAGGCACAGTCTCATCTCCAGTGTAAAGCCCCCCCCCTCACTGACAGCCCTTCAGTGTGAGCTGGAGCCACCCGGCACCCAGACGGCACCAGCATGGTCTTCATTTAGTGAGGACAGCGCCGCGGTGCCAACGGCGTGTGCCAGAGAGCGGCCCGCAGAGACGCTGAGCTGCTGCCAGCTCCTGACATACAGTAGATGGGTGGGTCCGTGCCAGCAGCGCCAAAAATACAGTGGGCCGATGAAGTAATATGATGTAAGGGTGTGGGATGGTGTGAAGTAGTGTTCTGAGGTGTAAGGGAAGGGGGGGGCGGCATCTGTGTCTATTTCCCATCTGTTTTATGACTATGAAGGGAAGCTGCTGACTGAATACACAGACTCATTCATAAGGACTTTGCATTTTGAGTAATATTTGTTCATTTTTACTTTAGCTGTAAATTGACTGTTTCTGTTCATCGACAAATTGATGGGCACATGTTTTAGCTTGACTTCATTCTACTACAACCATAGTTGTGAGAATGTCTGTGTGGCTCCTGGGTCACAGATTTGACCCAGTCATAGATATATGACCAAGTAGAACCTGTCTGCGGGTGGCTCTCGTGTGAACCCACTGTGACTGACGCTGTGTTACAGTTCACACCAGTTTGACCGGACAGCTGTTCCCAACAACGTGTTTGACGTCGCAGCGATAGCTCCAGACGTGTTGTGTAGCATCGTCATCCCAGATCTCAGGACTAAGCGCAGCACAACTCGCCACTGACACAGAATCAGCTCAGGGCAATACACACTTCCCCCACAGGCTCGCCGCTCACAGACACAGTAATCTGTCCCAGAGACACTTCTAAACACACGTCATGTTTGGCACAGTGCAGAGCTTCAGCTTTACCTGATGCTGAGCAGTTCTTTGGAACCAACAAAAGTCTTCAGTTGTGCGACCTATTTCCCAAGGAGATTTCTGCCAGGGAGAGTGTGTGTGATGGGAATACTGAGCAGATGAGAAGTGGAGAAAAATGTAGTGGTGAGGAGATTATAGGTGGTACCTGCTGGGGTGTAAACCAGGCTCACAGAGGAGATTATTGACACAGTGGAAGTTTGTTTTCTGTCGGGACACACAGTGACTGATGGAAGGAGAGAGGACGGACTCATTCAGCCTCACGCAAAAGGCAAGAATCCCACATATTTCACGCTGGCCAAAAAATTCAATAAAAAGAGCTTTGACCTAAAAATCATCATTCACATATTGATATATTACACATCAACGGGGACAGATGAGGCAGATGTGCCAGCTGTAGTTCATTTATCCGACTCGCCGCGGCTTTCAACAAAAGGTGTCTGGAAAATCAGGATGTAGACTGGAACAAACGCGTTGGTAACAAAAGAGTCCAGCTGTCACTCAAGCAGCTCTGACGTTCGGTGTCGACATTCATATTCTGTGATATTCATTATAATAGAATGCTATTAAGCTTTTAGCAGACAGGGTCAATCTGAGGAAGTAGTCAGTGAACTTTGTGTTTAATCACACGCAGACCTAATAGGTGGACGTGAATGACAGCTCTCATGCGATAAGACCCACAGTTTAGCAGGAAACGCCTCTGTTTATTCCTCATCACAGCTTGTTTTGCTTCGTAGACCTCCAGAAGTGTGTTGTTTCGCCTTGTTGGGCCGAGACTTGGCTGAGAGGATATTAACCTTGTTGCACCTAGAGATCGACCCCACCCCCACTTGTAGTGTAGTGTGACAGGAAAGACGGAAGACAGGGAAAGGGGGTTGGGGTTATGTTAAAGGTCATAAGGGAGTAAGAACTGAAGGCAGCACATTTAGAGCACGCGGCCCGGCCCGGACACTTCGCCCCTGTGATATTGTCCAATCTACTACTTGATTAATGCCCGTTGGAGAATTCCTGCTCTTGCTCGCAGAGGTCACAGGTTAGGATCAGCAGCACAACAGCCGCTCTGGAACAAGTAGGGATTTACCGTCAAGGACACTTGAGTAGTTTGGGTAGTTGTGCGTGGACCCAGCTGTCTCTTGTCCCCACAGTGTTCCTCCACTCCACCAAATGCCTGCTCCTCAGTGACTGTTACCCTGCAGCCTCACACTCAGTAGCAGCTTTAACAGCCTGAAAAACATCTGTGAACAGTGAGATGAAGAAGAGTCCATTGACAGACTGACACTTGATCCATAAACCTATAGTCTGAAGGATGAAATTGCAAGTTTGTCAATTTTCTGCAGCCAACGTTTATCCTTGGATACGTCACCGTTTCTAACAATAGAGTTTCTGGTTCATCTGTATGATTTTCAGAGTCAGAACTACTCGACTGACTGAGTGCCAGAATGAAAGGGTTGAGCTTGTGGGGAGAATATGGTTCACGCAGACCTGCTTCCTACAAAGGTACCAGTAGCTGGAGCGAATAACAGGGCACAGAGCGGCAAACACCTGCAATTTAAACTGAGTGAGTGACACAGGAAAACAATGCACGCCGCTTCCCATGAAGCAGTTCAGCCCCTCCACCCAGATTCTACTGGAACGTTTATCTAATAGGACCCTTCGTAATCACATAGTTCTCCTGCTTCGGTATTGTCACGTCGTTGTGCTTTTTCTGAGTCCAAGGGGAGTTTATTTAGCACACAAGCTGAGCTGCTGCAGCCCAGGTCACATTCACACAGATGGAAACACTCAGGCCTGGAGACAACCCAGTGAGGAACCGTTGTCTGCTTTAGTCCACTCTGAAAGGACTCGAGCAGTTTAGCATTTAATTAAATGCTTTGAAATGTTACGTCCTTTATGTAGTGTTCTGCATTTCTACTGCTCTTTATGCACCCACCTGTTTGGGTGATTTATTATTACAAGTCTGACTTGTAATGACAAACTTGGCATCTTTTCAGAGGCTCGATTTGATGACACCACCTGACCTCCGACCTCGGCCGAGCTCCAATCCTAGCGTTGCGCTTGCAGAGCGAATGCAGAATTCCTGTGTTGCACCGAATGTGGAGCAGCGCCGGGCGGTGACTAAAGCTGAGCCGCCAAAAACACAGCGATGACCTAGATTTGCTCCCATCACTACCTGTCACTCCGTAAAACAACAGAGGATCCTAAGGGGCTGCAAAACAAATAGCAAATCCCATGTAGCTCAGGGGCTTTATGGAAGTGTCACCTACTGCCTGTTTGTTTGTTGTTCGCTGATCAGAGGCACGGCACTCAGTCTGCGTACGCCGGCGTCAGGGAAAGTGTTCTCAGCAGTTTAGGACTGGATAATAAGCTGGTTAGAAGACTTCTGCTTCCAGATGTTCCACACGTCTGACAGACGGTGGGTGACGGGTTTAGATTTCAAGTAGCTAAGATTTAAATCCTTGTCAATTTAGATTTAAAAATACATTTAGATTTAATAGTAGAATAAACTAGTGTTGATGTATATGCTGCTCTGTGCAGGACATAGTCTCCAGCTCTTCTTGGACTGGAACACAAAACCCCATGTATCCCACTGTGTGAATTGATTTAGATTCAATTTAATGGATTGAGGAGCAGCCACAACTCTGTGCTCCGCTGGATTCCAACCACAGGCGAACTGCCCTGCTCTCCTCCCTGCTCCGTCTCGTCATGTGACTGAAGACCATGTGGCCAGTGGCTCCTCCCTCCTGAGCGCTGGCCGCTCCGCGCCCCTCCTCCTCCTCCATGCTTTGTTGCCGCCCGCTCCCAGTCGGCGGGCGCAGGCGGCCATGTGGTGACCTTCCTGACCTCTTTAGCGCTGATTGGTGCAGCATGGCCGCACTCTTTAATTTCTGGCCTCTGGTCTTACACTGGAACATGGCTGCTTAGTGAGGGGCGACAGAGGCTGCACTTCATGCAAACGTGTAGACATCAGTTAGCATCAATATTAACATCAGAGTATATCTTGTATACTTGATACACATAATAAATGAAAAAGCATCATTGTCTGACACTATAGCCTTTATTATTATTATTTTTGTGTCTTTGTGCTTTTAAAAGCCTTTTAGCACTCAGATGCTGTAAGAAGAGTCAGCTGTAGCACATATACTGCAGAGTGTTGGAGCCCGAAGCGAGGAGCAGGAAAATGAGCGTCCAGCCGCTTTCTGAAAGGAACCTGTTCACTGCAGGTCATGCTACGGATGCACTACAGTCTATTTGTGCTCATAATGAAATCAAAAAGTCACATGCAGGTGATGTGTGGATAATATATAACCTGACAAAAAGCGTGCACACACACACACACACACACACACACACACACACACACACACATACACACACACACACACACACACACACACACACATTTATTCATTTAGGAAGGCAACAAGATTTAATGTCTTACTCTGGAATCACATGTCTGGCAAAGAGGAGGCCCACATAAAATAGAATTATTAAAGAGAAAAGGTAGGGAAAGTGCTGGTGTAGCAGTTCTGTTTGCTCTGCGTGCGCGAGCGTGCGCACACACACACACACACACACAAACACACACACACACACACTCTCTCTCTCTGAGTAACAGCTGGGCGTCTTAGGTAAATTGAATCAGCTGCTCCCTGCTCGGTCCGGCTCTCGTGTGGCCCCTGGCATGGAAACTCAAGCTATGGGATTGATTTTCTCTCTCGCTGTCGGTCTACCTCTGCCTAACTCATCCTGCTGTTTCAAAGCCAGCCTGACTACTCGACGGAATCCAGCCGCGTTGAAATCCAGGGGCGCAGGGAAAGCTTAACACCAGCTCACCTGGCTCATGCATGAGTTGTGTCAGTGGGCGTGCGCGCGCCGTGAGCCGGGTCACGCTGCCGATCTCAGTGACAGCGGCTTTTACTCTGTGTGGAGGTGTAACAGCAGCGGTTTCTAAAACCTGCCTGGTCTTTCCCTGCTTCAGAGTCCAGGGCAAAACCAGGTCAGTCCATCTTATTCTAATGGCCAATTCCTGGCAAGGCACATAACAAATACATGAGCGTTCACCTCCAACTCCATGTGCTGTTTTCTTCCTGACTTCAGGTTCCGCTCTCAGACCAGGGTTTGACTGACCAGACTCTTTCTCTCTTTCCCGCCACCTTTGTTTTCTGGACAGGAGGGAAGCGGGTCAGAGGCGCAGGCAGACGGGCCTGCGTTTAGCCTGCTAGCCTCGTACTTATGGTGACTGAGCGCCAGCATCTCTGAAGGCGTCAGTAGTTCATCCGTATCCGATGAACAGCAGGAAAAACACACACGGCCTCTGTTCTGCATTTTCTCTTCAGTGGATGTTTAGGTCACATGATTTGTGCATCATGGTTCATTTAACCACTTCTGTCTCTGTAAAGAGTTTTTAAACTCCACCGAGGCAGCGGAGACCAACTCTGGTCCTGCTTGGTTTGCACTGATTCTTGTATTTACACTGATTCATAATGCAGTGTGACCGTGTCCCACATTCTCTGCATCGTTTCTGATCACTGACACGCGGCGAGTTCAGTGTACAAACATTAGCTCTGCACAACAAATCATCCATGATAGATTACTGTATGAAATCCTTTAATCCAGGTGTCGAGCCGGTGTGGATGGCCCTTTGGCAGAGAAGATTAGTGCGTGGGTGCAGCTCCTCTTGTGGTACTTTATGCACGTACTGTGGCATTAAATTCAATTTTGAGCGAGAGCACGAGCTCTGCTCTGCAGTAGATGTAGTGGAGGGAGATGGGAAACGCCCCGAGTAGTTCTGTGAGTGAAGACAAGTGTGTGTGTGTGGAGGAAGAGAGGGAGTGGGTGTGTGAGTGGGAGGGAGTTCATGCGTGAGTGTGACAGTGCGGGTTATGTGACTGCCTGCCGGCCTCATCATTCACACACCTATCACTCTCTCTCTCTCTCTCTCTCTCTCTCTCTCTCTCTCTCTCTCTCTCTCTCTCTCTCTGTCTCTCTCTCTCTCTCTCTCTCTCTCTCTCTCTCTCTCGCTCACTGACACAGATGTTGTCTAAGTTGTTTGCACACTTAACTATTTACAGGTGAGGTATTCATTGTTGTGAAGAGGCTCCTGTTTCTCTTTACTGGTGTGTTTTTCGGTTCCTACACGAGTCAGTAGAAAGCTGAAATGAGAACTGCACGGCCCATTAGGCCAAGAAGCACACAAACACACACAGCACTCTCAGACTTACTTTTTGTTGCATGTGTCAGATGGTTTGTGTGATGAAGAGCTGATTAACACGTGGTTTTCTTTTTCATCTTAGTCCCGAAGGTCCTGATTTTGACTCCGTTCTTTTGTGCTGGGTAAAAATAGTATTCTGTACCAAAGCAACCATTGTTAAATGAAAAAGCCTTTCAGGAGCGGCCTTTTTCTGGCCGGACAGTGTAAACAGCATGACTGACACGCTTTCCAACCCAGGTTAGACGTTAGAGAGGTGGATACAGGAGGGAAGGTATTAAAATAAACAGGAAGTGACCGCTCATCACTTTACCCCTTCACTTCCTTCCATGTAATTTCCTGTACGGTATGTGGATGTCTGCTTAGAATAAATGCTCAGGTTGATTCATACCAATTATAATACTAGTTTATTAATATACCAACAATGTTTCTGAAATACAAGTCCTGAACATGACTGACTCAATAAAAGCTCTTTTACTGGTTCTTCAGGTTTTTTTTAATTTTTCAGGAGATGTCACATCATCATTTCCAAAAACAGCATCTGACTTATGGTTGCATCACTTTAAAGAGCCTGGGACTCATGAGGAGGATTTTCATGAGACTCCTTCAGCACTTTGAGTATAACCCTGCTCATCCGTTACTGTCTACGTGACTCACTGATCAACTCCATTTGATTAGACAGATGCTTTGTCTGCAGAGGTGCAGTCAAATCAGGCGCTAAGATCAGAGCTGAGAATGTTATGTAATACTCTGGTGTACTGCCACCCCCTGTGGAGAATGACTCATTACAGACACACACACAACTCATTTACCTATCACTGTGCAATTATCCCCATACATACTGTCTGCTCTGAAATCAATCACTGTCACATATTTAGACTTGTTGCAAGTTATCTGTAGGTTCATATGCAGCAAATCATCTACACAGACATCATACAACAGATTAAGTAACACAGGCCACATGGAATTTTACTGCTAAAAATGGAATTTTTATTGCCACCGCTGACTTCCACAGTGAAAATAAAACTAAATGAGACGCAGTCACACTTTGACACCATCTTCTTTAACACAGTGACAGACCTCAGCAGCGGCGTCTCTAGTTTCTCAGGTGTAGTTGTGTCGCACAGCCAGATGCACTCGCAGGAAGCTTGAACCTTCCGGAAGCATTTCACCTGTCACCAGAAAGTCACATAAAACGTCTGGGAAGTCGGGGAGTGATGGAAGTGGGTCGCATCAGGTCCGAGTGCTGCTTTCATGGCCGCGTCTGAGGACGCTGCTCGGAAAGTGCCTCATTGTTGCCTTTTTCAAATATAATAATAATATTCAAAACCAGCAAACATGGAAATATGAATTTCACGTGGCCTTTTCTCTGCTCTCGATTAAACAAAGTGAAACTTCAATCGATTAGTCACACTAAAAGGTCTGCTTTAGAAAAGAGGATCCTTGATCTCAGCGGGACTAACCTACAGTCTGTTACAGAGGAAAAGGCGACTCTCACGTGAACACGTGTGACAGCATGTATGAGGTGTGGAGCCCATCTGCAGGGAAATAGCTGGGCTCTGCCCCACTACAGCGCTGTTCCCCGTCCAGTCTGAGTGTGGTCGGTGTGGTGCAGAATGGGGAGGCCCCTCAGCCTTTCTATTAATTGTGCTATTGTCTGCGGAGGCGCCGGCCCTGCAAACAGAGAGCGAGGGCAGGGGGACAGAGGTCTGGGGGCGTCCGAGTGAGCACCTGGGTCAGGCAGGAAGCAGCTGTGGAGTCCTGATGGCTCCGCTGAGCTTCGGGCCCCGTCTCGCTTCTACACACTCACTGTGGCTGTGTTCATTTCGGTGGACATGCGGCCAGAGTTAAGAAATGCTGCCCCTTCAGCTCCACAGAGATCCGTGAAGCGAACCGAGGGTCTGAGTGAGGGAGAGTCCCCAGTATGCGTCTCACGCTGCTGGCACAAAGCGGAGGGGCTTTCCTGCCTGCGTTTGCAGCTGCTTCATTTACGGCCCTGCAGTGCGAGCGCTCGCCCGTCCAGAGGTTGACGGCGGTCGCGCCGGGACGAGGCGGGTGTGGAAACCCAGCGCGGTGTGCCAGGCTCGGCGGTGCCTGCGCCTCCGCCTCCGCCTCCGTCAGCGGTTGACGCGACAGACGCCTCGACGCGTGACTCAGCGGTGTGATGTCAGCAGCCTCCAGTCACCCGTAGGTGGTCAGCAGCTTCACCTACGGGTCCTACGGGTCCAGCTTCACAGTCAACAGTAAAGGAGCTGCTCAGAATGCTTAAAGCTCAAAGAAACGTCAGTGCTACAGATGGTTTAAATCGCATATGTCAAAGAAAATAGTGACATCATAGTGTTTCTCATTTTGACCACTAATGTGTTTCAGTTCAGAAAAGCAAGAAAAAGAGTGACTGCCCCTTTAAGTGGGCCGGCTCCCTCTGCAGCTGCTCACCATGTTAAGTCTGGTCACATCTAGTAGCAGACAGACAGCTTTAGTGATGTACACCCTTGTGTTTGGTGCACCACACACACACACACACACACACAAACACACACACACACACACACACACACACACACACACACACACACACACACAGTGGGGTAATTGTCTGTTAGGGGCTTGGCAGAGGTCCCATGTTGCACAGCTGCACAGGGTCAGAGCGCACACACACACACACACACACACACACACCTCCAGCAAACTGTAGGTTTGACATTTAGTCACATTTTGGTCATCTGTCGTCGGCGGGACGGTTCAATAACATCCGAGTCCTTCATTCATGAGCAGAACAGTGAATATTGACTCAGCTGTAGCAGGTGATGACCAGTTCTTCAGTTGATGATTGACAGTGATGAGTTATTTACTAGACCTTTAATTATTTACTGTTTAATCGGATGCAAATGCTGCTGATGCATTCAGTGGCACACTGGTCCAGCTTGTTTGTTGTTTTACTGTATAATTACATACCACTGATACATTTGAACATCCTCATCAGGCCCATAATTTAGCATGTTAGCATGTTTAGCATGTACTGGACGCACTCATGGGCTGGCGTGTCGGTCACATGACTTCCTCTGTGAGGCTTTGGCAGATTGATGCTAACACGTGGGAGTTTTACTCTCCTTCAGTGAACCGCTGCAGCTGTATTCACTCGGTAACAGTCATTGACATGACTGACATGAGCAGTGGATGCAGCTGTGTGCGGTGACGCCCGTGTGCAGGGAGTTGGAGCTGCTGTCTTCAGGCCTTACTGCAAACATACACATTGTTTTTAGTTGGAAGGTTAAATCAAGTGGGAGGAGGTAAACAGGATATTACAAGCTCCATCCTCTGACCTGTTGCTCTCACTCTCTCTGTAACACATTATTTAATATTGGAGGAATTTTACCCTCGTAGCAAAGTACCAGCAAAGACACTTGCAATTAACAAATGGTAGTAAGAAAATATTTCTAATGTGTTTAGATTTGATCTCATCTGTGTTTGGAAGCGAGAGGTTTTATACCTGGTGAGTGTGACTGGCTCAAACCAGTAAGTAATAAAAAAACAAAATAAACAGAAGCTCAAAGTAAAAGCAAAGGCTGTTGTGAAAGTCTTAATCACAGCGGGGGGTGGGGGGGGGGGGGGCTGTGGCCTAGACTTCCCCCTGCTTCTTCTGGCCTCTGCTCTGTACAGACCTCCAGATGGAGAATTAACAGTTCACTTGACACTTTGTTGTGATGATGCAGACAGACAGACCCCCCCCCCCTTCCTCTCTCTCCCCCCTCTCTCTCTTTCTAGCACAATACCCCAACTCTCTCTGTGAAGCAGCGTTGTCTTTTTGTCTGGTTGACGCTGCTCACTAGCGCCCCCTGCCTGGGGGGAAGCGCAGGGTCAGCACCAGCTCTCACCTTATTTCCGTGCAGCTACTCTGTGGACTGGACTGAACAAAGGTCAAGTCTGCACGGCAGGATAGGCTTCGAGGAGGAGCTCTTTGTCTGCATTACGCAGAAATCCTGAAAAAAGGGACATCTTGAAATCTAATATCATTAACCCGCACGCTGTGCCACACACTGATATCCCACCCGATCAGCGTGTAATCTAATCCAGTGGAGCAGGAGAGGAGCGAGATCTAATGTTGCCGCATTCGGCTTTTACACAATTCTGAGTGCGCGGACGTGTTGGTTTTCTACTTAATACGTAGAATAGGTTAAGCGTCATCATCAGATGCTCCACATTAACTACATTCCTGAGGGCAGAAGTGAGTGGAGTGTGTCTGATTCCCAGCTTCTCTCTCCAGTCGTCTGGAGCTCCACTCGCCTTCGCCTCCAGACAGCGCTGTGGAGAATAACTCACCGCTTTGCAAATGTCAGCCTCTGGTTCAAGCTGTTTATCAGAACGTTTAGACCTTTCTATTATTGGAGCGGCCACCAGCCTGTCTGGCTAATAACCTGTGTTTTTGTCTGGATGGAGAGAGACTCCGTCTGTTGGTTTTCTGCAGCAGGGCCGTGTTTGGTCCACTGTCTGGCCTGTGGATATTCCCTTCACCACTGAGCTGCATCTGGTCCAACCACAGGGGCTCAACTCAAGTTACTGTTGAGGCAAAGAAAATACCAGTCGATTACACATCAGGCCTGGTTTCAGACTGTGCCCCAACATGAATACTTTCATTACCAGAACTACTATATGCCATTATGTTACTTATTGTTATTATTCCTGAGCACTCGCGGCCGCTCCTGCACGAAGCCCCCTGTCTTTGTGTTTCACTCCGTGGCTCACTCGGCCTCCTGCATCGATCCAGGCGCGCATCGATCCCACCTCCCATCGACACGCGCGCAGGCGCCCAGCTCAGCTCGTCTGTTTGGTGCAGTGACGCTGTCTCCAGAAGGCAACGCGCCGGTTCTGCAGGGGAGACACGCGGGAGCACGTGTGCATGTTTGTTTTGCAGATGTCGGTGGGTCACGAAGGGGCCACAGTGAGCGTCACGAGGATAAGGACACTACCTGAAATAGCTTCACGCTTGAAGCAGGGGTGCAGCTCTAAACACGCAGGGCACTTGTTCTGTGGTTTGGGACCTGTGTGTGTGTGTGTGTGTGTGTGTGTGTGTGTGTGTGTGTGTGTGTGTGTGTGTGTGGCGGTGGGGGGGGGGGGGGGGGGGGGGTCGCTGTGTGCACCTGTCACCTGTGAACCAACAGTTTTCCTCCTCATTAGGCGTCTTCAGCCTTCTGCAGAGAGTGCACACGGCTCCTGCATGCAGATACACACTCGTAGCTAAAACCCCCCTGCACAACACCCACACCCCTAAGTTCATTCAGGGACCGTAGCCCTCAGAGAAACCCACCACTGCAGCACAGTATGAAAAGAATTTGCTTTCTGGGGCTGTCGTGAATATTTTTTGCTGCGGCTGCAGGTTGTCCTTTTTATGATTTCTCCGTGTACATGAAGCGGTTGTGTGTAACTCGAGCCAGAGATCGATTAGTGTGATGGAGAGTTTCCCTGGCACGGTTCAGAACACGGGACAGCAGTGGATCTGGATCAGTAACTGAATGTGGACTTGGATTCATTCACAATGTTTGAGTTTTGGGATAATTTAAAATCTAATATTGGACTGGAGGAGAAGCACAAACGGTCATTTTAAGAAAGTGCTCTACTTGCGTGAAGGTGTGATGATGCCTGTATATAAATATATATATATATATATATATATATATATATGTAAAATATGTAGATGGATTATATGCAAGGAAACTGCATGACTCATTTCCTTTGGGGGGAAGTAGTTTGCCGGTATTTCCATTGCCTATCTCAGTTACTGTATTTTGGTTCGTCTCATTATTTCAGTCAGGAAATAAACATGCCGAACTAAACCTGTAGGTCATACGTGACGAGATGCGGATCACGTCGTGCTGTGCGTTAGCTCATCTCCTGTCTTCACCTTCTCACCACAGTGACAAACTTCAACAATGGCTTGGAGGCCAGTTCAGACTCAGACGACGAGGACAAGCTACACATTGTGGAGGAAGACAGCCTGCAGGAGCCTGAGGTCGCCAACGGCGACGGGACCACGCCTCAGGACAGCCATGACGCCGCCACAGTATTACCCCATAATGGATCCTGGAACGGAGGTGAGATACGATCAGAGAACCATCGCATCAGTATCAGTATGTAGGTCGGCCATCGCCCGCCCTTGATGATGTTATCGTCTGGGAACCTTGGGCAGGTCTGCTCTGCCTCAGCAGTGCCCTCTTTCAGATTCAATCAGTGGCACACACATAATGTGAGGTGGGAGCTGCCCAGCGCACCCACACAAGCTGTCTTCACGCAGCACTGGGGAAATCAGCTGCATTTTTACCCAGCTGCGCCTGTGAGATGAATAAGAGTCAGGTGTAGTATTTAAGTGCAAAAGCTCACAGTCATGTATCAAAGCTGAAAAATGAACCTTACACTGAAGGTGCACTGATGACGCAGTGGTGGACCGAGGGCACGCTAGTAAATGTGCCTTTACATGGTCATGGCTTGGCTTTTGTGTTGCAGCAGATACATCAGAGCAGGTGGTGAGATTATCCACACAACTGTTATCAAGTGGAACCAAATCAGCCCAGAAGCAGGCTTACGTCCGCTGACTCGGTTGTGCGTTACGTAACAGCGCTGCCAACGATCTTGCTGGGGTTTTTCATCCTCTGCTCTTCATTAAACCTTATAACAGTGGGATTCTGTCAGGACAAACACGCCGCCCAGCATCTGCTGCTATTGGCTTTGTTGGATAAAAGCTGAAAACAGCTGAGCGTGCTGTAACGTTTTTCAAGATCTGGGAAGCGAGCAGCGAAAGAGGGAAACTATGACACATAAATATTGAAAAAGAGGCAGAAAAAAGGTGTGTGAGGTGCAGACAGACTTGAATAATGTATAATTATGCTGCTCCTCCAGCTTTCACATCTAGACCTGGATAAACCCCATACAGTCCCAACCAGGCTAACACTCCTTTTAATAATACAGCACAAGTGGATCCCATTACCCCGGTCAACTGTCTGCGTGAATACTTTAACTTCACAGTCTCGCCAGTCGAGATTTTTCCATGTTTCTTCTGCAGGAACTCAATCAAAAAAATCTAAACCACAAAATGCAACGAAAAATTATTCCTGCCGTCGTTGTGCAGCGAATGAGCTGGGCCATTTTCCTGTAGACATCACTCTGAATCACTGAAAACAGAGACTGATACAGATGGCAAACAAGATTTTTGTCCGTCTACCTGCTTTCTCTTTGATCAGATTAGTTCCGCCCTCCCCTCGGCCTCGGGGAGCGCCGGCTCGCCTGCACAGCCAGATGTTCAGCGCTTTCTGTTCGTCCTCTCCGCTGTGACAGCTTGCACTTCATCGCTTCCTAAAGGCTAATCTAAGTACAACAGGCGCAGTAAACAGAGAATAGCACTAGATCTGATCATCTCTTTCTCTGGATTCATATCATCTTTCCATGGATGCATGAGCATCAGAGGGACTGAGATCTTAACGAGTTTGCTCATGGGCACTGCAGCAGGGCCTCGATTCAGCCAAGCCGCTTCTTGTTACTGCAGCCATGTTTTTTTGTGTGTGTCCACTCGTAGATGAGCTCAGAGCACTTTTTGTTATGCAGGATGCATCGGTTAAATCTTACTTACCACTTACTCTGTCAATCATTTTCCTGATGTTCCTCTTTTTGCGTTTTTATAGTTGCCGAGGCTCCAACAGCTGCAGAAAGTTCAGAGAAGTTGGAGTTTCGGGTTTTGTCTTTGCTTTGTTGTGTAAATAGTTTTCTTACACTTCCACCCGGCTTGAAAAGCCCTTTAAAACTCAGCGTTAAACCTCCAAACACCCACAAGTGACTAGGTCGGCGGCATAAGCTGCTTCCCCATACAGACGCGGACACACAGGAGCCCAACAACAGAGCTTGATTGGCTTGTGCTTCTCAATGCCCTTTTAATCTGGATCCCCCTCAAACAGCTCAGCCCACGCGTGGATCTGCCTTCAACCCGAGTGCAGTTAAGTTCCAGCCAGGAAGGAAACCAAAACCATGGAGACTTTGAGAATGTGACACTGGGAGATATTGCACTGGAGGCTGGTTTGATTGTTGCATAAAGCCTTACATGGTGTGAGCAGCACTCACGAGCATTCGCTCCCATTCCCGTTGTTTCCTCCCCCCCTCTCCGCTCGCTCCCTTCCCTCCCGTGTACCTGTTATTCCACAGCCACTGATCCCCTTTCATCTCTTTGTGTTAGTCTGCCTCACTTGCCTCTCGCCTTCTTTACATTTGTTTTGCCTCCAGATATCATTTGAAGCCCCTCTTCAGAGCCGGTGCGCTCTTTGCTCTGGATGGCATTAGCCGTTAACTATCCGAAGGAGATTTGCTGAATTCGCTGCTGTTCAGGAAAAGAACCCAAACTGTTTACATCACAGAGTAACTTCTTTAACTCCAGTAGACCTCCTGCTCCGGTACACGAGCTGCTGCTCCTATTAGAGCCTGACGTGAGCATATCCTCTGTATATTATTAGCAAGCAGGAAAGTGCAGCACATAACTGAAGAATATTACTGCTGTATGTTTGATGTAAAGCTATTGTTTGCTTTGGTGAATTTGTAAAATTAGAAAGGAGGATTATATAAATGCATTTAATAGAGTCCCGCGTGGTCATAACGTGATTTCATAAATACCGCTACACTCAGAAAGCAGCTTAAATAAGCAAAACAATGTCTAAAGAAGTTTGATACACTTTAGGTAGTTACCCTACGACTGAGCACACAGTGAAGACCGTATTAAATCAAATTACTGTAAATAATACTTTATCATTTGTACTTGTACATAGGATCGGCCTATAGCCTACAGAAATCCATGGAAACCTGTAACTACGTTTGTTTTTACTAGACCTTTGTGCTTTTGATAAGGATGGAGGTGTTTGTTAAAGCCATACGGGTTTTAACTGTTTATTGATGGTTGCAGCACTTTAAACTGTAAAGTTGTAATGCAGTTGTAAAATATTTAGTGATTTTCAGCCTTTTCGTGACAGCATGTTGGGTGAACGGGCGACCTGTGAGTTGACCTCTTCTGTTCATATGTACCAGGACCCAAACTGGCACAATGCACCAACGCTGGGTTGGGAAGTGGGATCTCTTACAGGTGGTACAGGTGTTTAACGGTGTGTTCGACTGGAGTCACGCATTCACGCCTTTATCTGTTCCATCTGCACCTGCACTAGATAGCAACCTGTTCACTCTTTTAGCGAAACATTAACGAAGCAGGAAGCCAACACAAGCAACACCAACACCGCGTTGGAGCGAAGTCGTGGAAAAGTCATGAAATGCTGCAGCACTGTGGGGCCCTTCAAAGACTGGACGTGATATTTTTGGATTGTCTGACTCTGGCTCCTTTATTTGCCCCTGTCTGAGGAGGGGGAGAACGCATGGACAGCAGCTGCTGTTGAATTGGCCCTCTGGTGAGAGATTAGAATCTGCTACTCCCCCTGCAGACTGGGCCGCACTGCAGCTCCAATCCATCCTGCCTTGTAAATCCACCATGGACTCACAGTGACAGGTTCTGGCAAGGTAGAGCGGTGCAGTGTGTGTGTGTGTGTGTGTGTGTGTGTGTGTGTCCTATTAGGCCTGTAAGTGTGCGCACCACATGATTTCCTGTTTTCATTCCTTTGTGATATTCCACATGTGTGTGATGAAGGGTGCTGGTCGTCATTACTGCATGTTCTCCTTTTTCTTTATGAGGCATTAAGCATAATTGTAGTGTGTGGTGGGAAAATATGCAGAGAGGTGTGTGAAAGAAGTCGGACGACTGGTCAGAAGGAGTGATGTAGGGAAATTATGCAAGGAAGGGGTGGGATTCTGGAGAAGAGATGCAGAGAGAGATTAAAGTAGGTCTGGGGAGAAAGACGTGCATTGTGAGGCGCGAGTGCGATGTAGACGACCTGGAGAGAGGGAGTAAAAAAAGAGGGACGAAAGAGAATGGTGTTTACCTGTGAGAACAACATTAATCCATAATCCATTCTTTTCATTAAGTTCTCCATCCACTCGACTCTTTCACCACTACTGTCACAAAGCCTGTTTCTTATACTTTGTGAACCGAGAGCCAACATTTTAAATTACGCTTTCATTTTTTCCCACCTTGTGAGGTTTGAACTGGTCTCTCTATTACATAACTGTTATTCTGATGATATACTGACACTCATGTGGAAAATTAGCAGCACCAGCGATTGAGTGAAAATGTTTCTTCCCTTTCCGATGCCACCAGTTGATTTTCTCAGTTTGCGCAACATTTAGATGGAAAGTCCCTTCACTTTAGTCAAACAGAAGCCAAAGAAGGAGGGAGACAAAAGAATGAACAGCAGAGGTGAGAATAGTATGAAGGTGGAGCAGGGGAGAAGGGAGGAGGTTCGGTGGATGAGCGTGTCTGAGGGGGATGAGAGAGTTGGAAAGCGCCTGGATGAGATCATGGGAAGCTGAGAGTGTGTTTAAAATGAGGGTTCACAGTGCTCGTCTTAGGCCTGACTAACACACACACACACACACACACACACACACACACACACACACACACACACACACACACACACACACACAGCTGCACCTGTCCCTGACGCGGCCAGCAGGAAGAGGCGTGGTCTTTGGCAGCCATCCCACCAACGTTTTCAAACGTATCCATGGCAACGCTGGCTTCACTTCTCTGCTTGTTCTTATCAGTGTTTTACAGAAGATGAAGTAACTTCTCTGCCCCAGTTAGTTTTTCTTATATGTCATGATTTTATTACCAAATACTACTGATATAAAAAGGAAGGAAGTTATAACACACAGCACATTTTAAATGAAGTTGTAGAAAGAACCTAACATTTAAGAATGCAGTGTGTTAAAACTAGAAGAGAGCAACGACTGTGACAGTTTTACTGCACTGCTTTAAGTGTATCCATTTATAAAACTGTGTCCAGTGAAGCTTGTCTCAAAAAGATCTTTCACGCCCTCTAGCGGTGGAACGTAAAAGCACACGTAACAGCTGATGCAACAGCTTTGTTAGTAGAAAGATTGTTTGAAAAAGCAATAGATCATCAGATATATGAAAACAAAAAGCTTTGTTGAAAGTAACTTTCTGTGTCTCTTGCAGACATGTGTAATAGCCAGAGTGAATCACACACATCCACACTTTAGCTGAGTATGTGCGTTTGTCTTTTCAGTGAAGGACGAATGTGCATCAGAAGAGGAGGAGGAGGCTGTGAAGGATGCTCTAGTGGAGGAGATTCTCCAGCAGGGAGACACAGCCATCATCTACCCTGAAGCCCCTGAAGACGAGCAGAGCCCAGCTGAGACAGGAGGCGCTGATGAAAACGGTACGACACCCTCCTATGATATAAAACAATATAAAATGGCCCATTTACAGTTCCAAACAAGCAGCTGTGGCTAAATAGCTGACTTCAACTATAGAGCTTACCCTATAGAGGCGTAACCCTCCATGCTCCTCGTCTCCACCACAGGCACACCAGATTCCTTCTCCCAGCTGCACACCTGCCCGTACTGCTCCCGGGGCTACAAACGCAATGCCTCGCTGAAGGAGCACATCAAGTACCGCCACGAGACCAGCGATGACAACTACAGCTGCTCGCACTGCAGCTACACCTTCACCTACCGCTCGCAGCTGGAGAGGCACATGAGCCACCACAGGGGTCCCAGGGAGCAGGTAACGCCAGGGCCCCCCGGCTGTGGGCTCAGGAGCCCCCCAGTGTTAATCAGCTGTCGTAGGGAACTTAACCACTGCAGACCTGTTGAGACCGTTAGAATAGCTATATGCTAATTGTCTAGCTTGCTGTATGTTCTTTCATCACTCATGATTTAATTTCTCTTCCTGTCCCAGCGCCACGTTTCCCAGTCGACAGTCGGATCAGGAGGATCAGGTGGACCTCGCAAATTCAAGTGTACCGAATGTTCCAAAGCCTTCAAATACAAGCACCATCTGAAGGAGCACCTGCGCATTCACAGTGGTGAGCTGCTGCCCTGGCAACCAGCCCACAGAAACACACACAGCCTGTGCTTCCGTTCCAAACTTTAGGCCTCTGCTGTCCTGGTAACAGTCATGAGCTGCAATCGATAAATTTCTTCTTTTGATTGTTGTTGGTATTATAATTTACTATTTCATCCTGTGTCATCATTTACTCGTTTTAAATACTGAGCTATGCTTGTTTAACAGGGTTTATTTCTCTGTGTCTCATGTAGGTGAGAAACCATATGAATGTTCGAACTGCAAAAAGCGCTTTTCCCATTCAGGCTCCTACAGCTCCCACATTAGTAGTAAAAAGTGTGTGGGCGCGCCGCCCCCCAACGGCGTCACCCGGACGCCGATCAAGTCCCCGCCTCCCAGCGGCCAGACCACGCCCGTCGTAATCGCCCCGGCCCGTACGGCTCTCAAAGAGAAGGCTGAAAGCAAACCCCTTCAGGAGCTGCTCCCTGTCACCCAAATCAAATCAGAGCCCGTGGAGCTCGAGTGCAAACCCGTGATGGCCGCCCCGGCGGCTCCAGCCGGTTCCAACGGAGTCGTGAACGGAGGGAACGCCCAGCCAGCCGTGGTGCCCGCGGCGCCGCTGCCTCAGGGCGTGGCTATGGTCGTCCCCACCGTGGGCCTGATGTCGCCCATCAGCATCAACCTGAATGACCTGCAAAATGTGCTGAAGGTGGCCATGGACGGGAACGTGCTCAGGCAGGTGCTGGGCACGGCCAACGGGGTGGTGGCGCAGGGGAAGCAGGGAATCGTGGTCCAGCAGCCGCAGCAGCAGATCATCAGCCTGCCGGCGTTTGTGGATCACGACGGCACCACCAAAATCATCATCAACTACAGCATTGGCCCTGCAGCCGCCACCGCTGCCACCACCCAGCCCGCGCCACTGGTTGTCAAAAGCAGTCCCCTGTGTGCCGTCACCCCCGCCGCTGCAGCCCCTACTCCCACCAGAACAGACAAAGCCCCAACCCCAGAGGTGACCGACCTCACCATCATCAAGACAGAACCAGAATCAGTGCCCGTCACGGAGGATGACGCGCCAGAAGCCGCGCAGTCAGATACGGAATCTGTTAAGACTTCAGACGCTGAAGCAGCTCAGATGCCAAAAGCCATCAGCACCAGTACATGTTTACTTTGTGACGACTGTCCCGACAACCTGGAGGCGTTGCACCTCCTCCAGCACCGCAAAGCAGCCAACGGAGAGGCCGTGGACTCTGCCGCCCTGGACCCCTCCTTCGCTGCTTTGCTGAGCGAGGCTGGGGTGACGCTGGAGGAGCCGCCGGTGGACGACCTGCTCTCGCTCCTCAAGACCTACTTTGCCTCCAATGCCAATCCCAGCGAGGAAGAGCTCGCAAAGATCTCAGAGACGGTCAGTATTCCTGTGGAAGTCGTCCGAAAGTGGTTTGCCAAGATGAACTCTGGGAAAAATATGGGCAGGCACCGCGGCGACAGCACAGCGGTTTCCAAAAAGACTGACACCATTTCCATTTTAGAAGTAGCTTTGAATTCAGACAGAGAGGAGGAGGAAGAAGTGACTGAAGACACCTCCAACAAAGCCTTGTCAGAATCTGGAAGCGATTCACCATCAGAGTCCACCTCACTGGGCATCAGCACGGACGACCTTGTCATTGTGAAAAGCGAGCCAGAAGACCCCGAGGCCCCAGACTCCCAGGCAGAGCCTCTGGACCTCTCCCTCCCCAAACACATGGCAGCAGCGTCAGAAAGCGACGCGCCTCCGCCTCCCGCCAAGCAGCAGGAGCATCCTCTGAATCTGACCTGTCTGAGGAAGGAGCAGCTGCAGGGGAGGACCATCTACGTCACGGCGCCTCAGAGCGGGCGGCCGGTCAACATCGTCGCCGCCACGCAGCTGCCGACGCTAGTGGCCATCGCCGGTCAGGGCGCGGTCGGCTGCCTCAGCGCCATCAACACCACCACCAAGCGCACCATCCTCATCCCCCAGCTCACCTACACCTACGCCACTACAGCCGGCAGCGCCACCGGGGCAAAGACCGTGGTGCTCAACGGCCACAAGGTTCGTGTCTGCATGCTGGACTTCTCATAAACATTTACCAAGTAACAGAAGAAGAAATAAAAAGTGCCTCACCTGAATATTTCCATTGCGTAAAAATCAGGCTTCTCCAGAATAAATGACATTTTACTTTTGTTCCCTTTCACAGCCAGAGAAACGTCCGGAAAGCAGCTCTGACGCCGTGTCCCCGGCGGAGGAACAGAACGACTCAGATTCAGCCGCGCTGATAAAGAAGCGGCGGATGGAGAACGGCGTCTACCCCTGTGATCTTTGCTCTAAAGTCTTCCAGAAAGGCAGCTCTCTGCTCAGGCACAAATACGAACACACAGGTACGCGCTGAAATCCAGACAGCCCTTAGGCTCCAGTTGTTTTGCAGGTCGTCATAGTGAAGCTCTAACTCCTCTTCTGTCTGCAGGAAAGCGGCCCCATGAGTGCAACGTGTGCAAGAAGGCCTTCAAACACAAACACCACCTGATCGAACACTCGAGGCTGCACTCTGGGGAGAAACCCTACCAGTGTGATAAGTGCGGGAAGCGCTTCTCTCACTCCGGCTCATACTCGCAGCACATGAACCACCGCTACTCCTACTGCAAGAAAGACGGCTCAAACGCCGGCTCCAGTCCAGGCTCCGGGCCTCGCAGGGTTCAGTCGGAGCTCGGCAGCTCTGGGACTGGACCCCTGTCAGACAGCCGCACCACCACTCCCCCCTCCCAACTGGACTCTGATGAGAGGGACAGTGAGGAGGAGGAGGATGACGACGAGGCTATTTGTATGGACGACATCCGCGTTGTGCAGGTCGACGATGGCGAGTGCGAAATCTACGAGGGCAACTTTGATGATGATGACGAGGACGAAGAGGAGATGGGAGAGGCAGAAATGGAGGGAGAGGAAGAGGTGGAGAGAGAAAACATGGACAACGAGGTTGTGTGCGATGTCGTGGAGATTGAGGTGGGGGATGATCACATGGAGGCCGAGGAGATGGAAGAAAGACCCGAAGGAAAGGAGGAAGCAGCAGGTGTGGAAACAGAGGAAACGGCAGACTGTGAAGCGAATACAGACAAAAGTATTGACAGCACCGAACCCACAGAGGAAGTGGTGACAAACACCAAATAGAAAGGAAAGAGAAGCTCTTCAGGACAAATCAGACGTGAGATAATTAGGACAAAACTGCATCTTGCCATCAAAAGAAAGTCACGGCGGTTGCCTGATTTTAACGGTCCACTACTGTGTACAAAATCCAGGTGTGCCTGAACTTGAAAAAATGAAAAACAAACCAGACTTTTTCTCGTGGAAATTAAATATCAGTGTTAAATTTGTTTATAGAAGTACAGATTTTAAAGGAAAACTCATCCATCAACATGTTAGACTCGTTATTGAGACATCCCAGGTCGTTTTGTTTTTATTTTGTCAGTGTTACTAATATTGTTCTTGTTTGACACATTTTAACTTGTAAAAATGAGAAAGATTTCTATACCTTTTTATTGCCAATGAATTTTCCTAAATCAGTATTTTGTTGAGTTATACGAACAAAAACCTCTGCACTACAGTATTCCTGGTTTACCTATGGATACATGCCTCATGCATCGTATGCCCTTCAGTGTTATATACGTACACTAGCTAGCAAGATGTTTTTGTGTTAGTGTTTGTCTCTGCTAGCTGGCTTTACTCTTGTTTTCAGTTTGACTGTTAGCCTTAAGGAAAACAAAGTATTCTTGGGGGGGCGTGGGTGGGATGGGGAGTCGGGGATGGGAGCGTGGCTTCTGTTTGCCATAACCAAATTTGTCCTATCAGGGAACGTAGAGTCACAACCTCAAAGCCAGCATCAGGCGCCTGTGTTGTGCAACCCGGCGCTGAGCTGCGGTTGCAAAACGCACGCGCCCATTCCTACTAAGCTTTTCCTCGTTTTGACTTTAGTTCTCAGTCAGTGTTTCAGTGTTACTAGCTTATATATGAAGTCATACTGTATGTGAAGGAACGGGGCCGTTTCCGGCTCCACCCCAATGCCTCCAGCCTTATGCAAGACCTGTGTGCTGTTAAAAGTGCCATTGAACAGTATTATTATTTCTTCTTTACACATGTAGCCAGTATTACGTCCCTCTGTTACTTACGCAAGACCCGTGTTGACTAATGTTTGTTTAGCTGCACAGGGCAGCAGCATATTGTCAGAGGTTTTTTAAGGAAGCTCCTGGAACATTACTGCTATGTTTGAACACGTGGAAGTAAAACGTGCAGATATTTAAAATGATAAACACAAATTGGAATAAAACTACACAATTATAGGTATTTTGGGGTGAAAACAGCAAAACCTGATTGACTAAACAATTATTGTAAGAACTATAGTACATGTTGGTGAATAATGTACATTTTATTGACAAAAAAGCTTATTATTCCAGTGCAGATTTTTAAGGTGAATTTGACTACATATAAATAAATGCCTCGTAAACTTCCTCAATAGTAAAACAATAAAATGCTTTTTACATAAATGTAAGAAACTAATGTTTGCTAATGCAGAGTTAAATCTCTAAAAGCTAAAACACGCATGAGCCATAAAGGTCAGTCAGTCAAAACGCAGACTGAGGCATTTTTTTCAACAAATGTCAGACTTATGCACTTGTTTTCCGACAGTTAGAACTTGTGTTGGGCTGTCGCGCACTTCAGTTAACAAACATTAGCAAATGTGGTCCAGTTGGTTTCAGTTGTTTTTACCAAACAGTGTTCTGTTAGTCTGTTCTTCTTCTATTATTTTTGTTCTGTGTTCTTCTTTTCAAACAATGGCAGTATTAGATCCCTTTTCACAGATGAAAAAAAGTACCTGTTTAGTTTTAGAAGACTTTTTTATATTTATGTGTCTTATTTTTATATTTTCTTTTATGGTTATTTATTACACATTGTAGTGTACATTAATGTAGTTTGAATTGATACAATAATATATTTTAGTATGAAAAATAATCTCAAGACAAACAAAAAAAAATCCTAAAATGTGGTTCTGGGAGATGAAGTTTGTTTTAACAAAGAAAAAAAAAACTAAAAAGATAAACCATGTATTCTGTAAACATGACTTCTGTTTTAAGCTAAAAAAGACAGGAATGAATTGAGAACTAGAAACTGTTACATGTGCATCCGCTCTATACGTTGTAATGAAGCTACTGAATTCTAAACTCTGTGATTTTAAAAGCATGAAGCGTCGCCGTTTTGATGAAGGATCCTTGTGAAGACGTTGCTCCTCCCTTTTTATTTCGAAGCCAAATTTAGATCGTCCCATGTCCTGTTTTCTGTTCTGTGCCAACCATTGTACTGTCGAAGGCTGCGTATTGTTTGTCCTCTACACACCCTTTGTAAATCCACTGTCTTTTTGTATTGTTTTCATTTTAGTTTGCCTCCATTTTTATGACTCCCCATCACAATAAAATATAAAACAGCATTTCTTAGTTACTACTTGTTTTAATCTATGCTTCAGTGTCCATAAACACCAAACACTGTACAGGTTCCTCAGCTCTGTTTATTGTCTGTTCATTAAACAGAAAATTGTTCATGCAGTGAAAGTGATCGGAACCTTGTGATGCTGCATGTAAAGGCAAAACATTTTATCACCAGGTGGCACCAGCAGCTCATAAAGCAGAGAAGGAATAAAGCCTGCGGGCCACAGAGTCTCATGAGAGTAGAAATCCGCACTAATCACTCATAAATAATTGCATTATGAGTCACCGTGATTATTAATTTAAGCTGGTGTCCTCTGAGCACTCAGGGGAATTTGAAGCTCTATTCAAATACAAATCCATAAAATCTAACCATTTATTTTCGTCCCTGGGCGAATGACAGATTATCTGCATGGCTGATTTCAGCATGCAAAGTTATTATGTGCAATTAGAGGGGAAAAAAAACTCACTGATAGCGAGGTGGGGGGGACTGCGAGGAGATAAAGCGAACGGTGGAGATTCTTCTGAGCCGGCGAAGACTAGCTGAGAAAAACTGACCTCAAACAGTGTTTTTAAAAAGGCCCCAGAGAATAAGGCGCCTTTCATTAGTCTCAGTTTTTCCCTGGGTGATGGGAAAAAGTAGCTTTTTTATGTGGGAAAACTCTGATGTTAGGTCATAAAAATGTGCACCTCCACTGCATTTTTACCTGAAGCAAAGTACTGTTCACTGAAAGCAGACGTTTAAGTGTGAGTGGTTTCGATGTAAATGTGATGCATATAGCTGCAATGAATATTCATGAGGCATCTGATGATGCCTTCTTTGCTGTGGGCCCAACATCTGTGTGTGCGAGATGAAACCAGTAAAGGCATAATCACAGCATTAGTGGAACCACAGCATTATTTTTATCATCATCTTTTTTGAAATGCTTTTTAGGGAAGTAATATAAGAACATAAAGGCGTTGGCCGGACTTGAATGGAGCTGGAGCTCTATATTTCACGTGAAAGTAACACCTGCTACTCTTGCTTTAAGACATGCATTAACAGCGCGTCCCAACATAACCAGTAGGTGGCAGTGGTGTTTTCTCCCCGAGGAGAGGGGAAACCAGACATGCCCTGTTTGTAGACTATACTGCAGTTATGACTAGACTGCTGATAACTGCTGGTAATGAATCTGATTTTATTTTATTCAAGGCTTAGATGAAGAGAAATCCATGTAGACAAGCACACACATAATAAAAATCATTGTATATATATCCTGTTTATCAGTTCTGTGCTATTCCTTGCCGTTGTTTCCCTTTTGTAAAAAGTGTAACAGCGCCCCCTAAATTCCATGCGTGAATGTGTGGTCGTGTGAAGTATTGCACCCCTACCATTATTATCTACCTAGAGGCCAGGTAGAAGAGATCGGCCAATCAATTAACGCTGACGTCATGCCAGTGCTAAATTGTGATTAGCCAGGAGTCTGCAACCAATCACATTATAGTATGGCGTCTCACTAGCATTAGCATTTTATCAAGTAGCTATGAACTGTGGAGATTAGGAGTTTTTTGTAAATATTTGTTTTTTTAAACTGCTTCTGCCTAAAATATAAACTACAACTGCATAAAGAGAGGAATAAAGTGAGACATTTGGACATTTAACAAGAGAAATTATGTCGGTACAGGAGCTAGCGGGAAGCGCTGAACTTCATTGCTAGTTTTTTTCATATTGGCTAAACGGAATCAAAACGCATCTGAGGACACGCATGAACGGGCCAAACCTGTCAGCCAGAAATATCTAGTGACTGTGTGGAGGATTAAAAGCCAGTGGGAAATTCTTTGACCTGGTTATTATCTGACCATTTCACTATGACTGGACCTCAAACAGGGTGAGTGTTTGTCTACTTAAGTTGTATATAAATAGAAAATAAGTATGATAGTTGAGTTACTGTTTAGTCCAGTAACACTGTTTAGTCCAGTAACTCTGGGTTGTTTGTATTTTAAGTTTCTTCATGTAATGATAAGGAAATACAGAATATATATATGTAGCTGTCAACCAACATCAAGGTCTAAAAGTGATGTGTTGGATATGTGTAGTTTAAACTATTTCCTGATTACATTAGTATCGGAAAATCACGTACACATTCATAGTATATGAATGTAGCAGCAAGTCCCGGTCCTGCAGGCCCTCTAATCACTCATATTTAATATTAAATTGGTTGTACATGTGGTAAAATATCCACTTAGAAAACATACTGTAGATCGGATGTTTTGGTTTTCTCAAATTTTGTGTCCCGAAAAACAGTAAATACAGAGTTAGCCAAATATTTTAGTCCTTAATAACATATAAAACATTATATAAACACATATTGGAATGACCTTTTTTCAGTTGTAATTGTGGCCCACATTACATCATCCAGGGTAATTATATGATTAGATATCTTTAGAACACAATAGGCCCGTTTGACTGAATTGGGAAGTGGGAAATTAAGAGATATCCAGACATTTTCATATCAGACTGAAAAATTTGACTACTCCTGGTAATGGGCTTGAAGAAAATGTTAAAACCTCAATGAGACTAATTGTCTTGGTTAAAGAAAGATCAAGGACAAAAGGACAGAAGTGGGAGCTTAGTGGATTTTTTGTACAAGCCCAGACAAAGAGACAGACTTTGTCCAAACAGTAGATTCTTTAATCAATTCTTCCGTCGGCCATGAAAGCCTCTAAACACCTGTAGTCCACCCACACTATTTCCACTACGTGTTGTCTGCTTGTACTTCTTCTCAGGACTGTGTAGGCATGAACTAGCAGGTGTCTTAATCTCTCACCTGCTCCTCACTAGCACTACAAACCCACATGCAGTATATTATGAGTTTATTAAAGCAGAAGAACTGAAAGTTCCACATTCACAGAAGTTGTTTAAAGTTATTAATGGTAGTTAGGAAAGGAAAACTTTTAAAGCTCATTAATCAACACCCTTAGCATAAGTGGATACTGATGATCAATATAGGGAGTGATAAAAAACACAGATGACCGAACATGCCGTGGAGACTTTCTATAGAATAAAATTCATATCTATTCCTGCACAGATGCTTAGAGATGTTCACCTTTAACAACAACATATACCGCTCATCTACAAACCGAACGAGTTGGCGTCTGCTCAAGCGAAACAAAGCACAAACAACGTCAAAGCTGTAATAACTGGCAGTAATTAAAGCTAATTTCACGCCGCTGCAGTTTGTAATGTTGCACACACAGAGCGATTTGTCAAAATTAGTTGAGATGCTGAGAAGCACATCACACCTGTCAATCACCGTGTGGCCTTTATGGCAACGCTGCTCAGCAGCACTGATGCTGAGGCAGGCTGTACAGCTGAGGGTAATGGACAGGAAAAACACAACAACTCATTTTATCTCCGGAGTTTGCACTTGAAGCATTTTTCATCTTTGAGTCTGTTGTTCAGTTTCTCCCATCAACTAGTCTCTGGACAGTTGGACAGTATACATTGAATAATAAAACATACTCATTTGGAAAAGAGCTTATTGCAATAAATAAACCCTGAGAACATTTATTGTCGCTAGATGAGTAAAAATGTTCTCAAACCCATTATTTTTAGTTTTGCAAAATTATAATGCAATAGTTTGCCTTATTTTGCATTTGGATTAACTGAGACATTAATAGTCAATTATGTGTTAGTTACTAGTTTTTCGCCCTCAGTTTGTGATGGAATGCTCCTAATTATAAAGATACTCATCAAGGACACTGAGCAAAGTCAGAGGTTCATCACAGTAGCACTGGAGGCAAATGCTGGACATTTAGCTTTAGATGCAAAAAAGACCCTGATATCAATCCGATTTTCAGCCTGCGACATCAGGCTTGCTGTTGCATGAAACCGTGGAGTTTGAAGGATGGCATCACTTTAAGGGGCTGTTTGTACACTCAGTGTGTATGTGTTAGTACAGAAGAGAAAAATGAGCTTCCATCACTGGAGGGTCACAGGGTATATTACCCCACAGTTAATGTGTCTGTCTTTGTCAAAGTGTCCTTCAGGAAAGCAATGAAGTGAAGCAGCGCTCAGATCAGGAACTGTCCCTGATCTCTGGCCTGTTTTAGTAATGTGAGGTTCTCTTCTGTCCATTCAGACAAGTAACAAGGAGAATTATTTTATATACCATGAACTAAAACACATCCAGAACATGTTCTTGGTTGTTGCTGTTCAACAGGAATCGATGTTTGAGTTTAGTCATTTGGTTCACAGCTCCCTAAGACTTTTTCACAAATGAAAACAAACTAAATGTTTCATTTACTCTTTTTTCCAATAGGAATACTTATCACAAAAAATGTATTGATTGTCAAACAATACACGCATAATACCAGTGGTTTAGTTGTGACAGGCCGTATTCCTTCAAAGAAACATGTAGAGTGAAACATTACTGAGCATCTTGTGTGACATCCAGTTGATGGACAGAAGGTCTTAAACTTCCCAAAATTATTCATAGTGATAGATGCAGATGAGCAGTCTCTGGAGGCGCAGCCAGTGAAAAGTGTCAAGCTGCAGACAGAAAGATGGAGCAGGATCCATCAGGGGTGAGCGAGCGCTCTTAATGCGTGCCCATCAGTCAGACAGAAGCATCAGAAACACAGATTACCCACAGCCCTGGGCTCTTACAATGTGATGCACGAAGCTGTTCACGTACTGTACATACGCAAAACATGTTGCTGGCCTTGTAATCGTGTGTACGATACATTACGATAGCTAATTTTGGAGACACATTATTTATACATGTAATGCACTGTGCATGCTGTCGGTAAAGCTTCAGTAACAACAGCAAATGTGTTGCAAACACTGGCAAAATGAAAACACAAAGACAGTTTGATTTAAAGTTTGAGTTTGGAAAGTGTCTCATTTTAAATGTGCATCAGGAGCTTCTGATTATAAAACGCAGTTCTGTTCAGGTATAATGTACAAGTGCAGGTGGTGAGTTTATTCTTGCCTCCCAGTTCCATGACAACCACATAAACTGCATCTACTGATGGAAATACTGTGAATATATACTTCAACTGACTGAAAGCCTCAAAACATTTGAATAGACCTTGAGGTAAAATGTTTTTAGCAAATAAACCTAAGTCAATAAACACGACAGACAAATCGTAGGGGTGCTTACACAGTTTACGATTGGTGTAACGTGTGTCTTACTGATCACATCAGGAGCCTTTTCCTTTAGATTGTGGCTACGATGGAGTTTGTTTACACACTACATCCCTCAGTTATCATTTGTTAAGAACTTTACAACGTTTGAGGTCAAGTTCAAGGACTTCACTTCATTACATTTTAACCTGCCAGCATCTGTCATTAAGCCTTGTGCTTAACCAACTGAATAGCGAGCGGCATCAGCTCTGAATAAATAATTCACATAACAGTTTGAGTTTGTCACACGTTGACATTATTGGAGGTGAAAGAATGCAGGTATGCATCACTGACATCACTGTCACTGTACAAGTGATGACAGACACACAATACAGCATAATACTTCATTAATATAATGAAATATCATAACAGAATGATGATAACAAAATGATGAAATAGAGTTGGTGATATGCACAAACTATAATAACTAGGTTTATAACTCCAATTATGTTTATAATTTACATTCACAGATTCACATTATTGGCTTAAGTATTTATAACTATTTATGATAAATGTCTATAGTTGGGTAACACTGAATAATTTGTTGAGGCCCACCACGAGTCAGGGTTTGCTTAAAGGGGTGTTCTAGTAATGACTGTGTTAAACACATTCAAGCATATGATGGCCCATGTACTGTACTGTATACGCTGGTTATTCAGGCACCTCTGAGCATGTGGGTCCCCAGAGTGTAACATATAAAAAGGAACAAACAGCAGTCAGAGGTGGGGTTGGTTTTTAAGACTTTGACAGGTGCTTAACTAATACTTATTAAGGCTTTATAATAAATCAGACTTACAGGTATTCATGGTAATAATTTATTGTATCAAAAATGAAGTAATGAATGTGGAAGGGAGCTGAGAGGCTGGCTGGGTGGAGATAGATGACACTCGACAGGTGTGGGATCCAGATTTAAGTGGAGGAGGCAGCTTTGGTGAATAGCAGAGGCCAACAGACGAACAGAGAAGATGGTGAAGCCTGGCAGCTGAGTGGAGGAGACGGCGGAGTCCAGCAGAACGTCTGTCAGGACCGGGTCTCCACAAAACAGGAAGGAGCCACAAGCCAAACGAACACGCCAGTTGGTGAAATTAAAATTTGCTCACAAATGCAAATTATTATGCAGAAGTGTAAATGCTTTCAAGCGTTACCGTCAGTGCTGACAATAATAGAACAGAGCTGTAGAGAGTGAAGGCGGGTGGGGGCGGGAGGAGCAGGGTGCTGGACTTCCCAGGAGTTCTGGTAGGAGAACCGGCTGCAGGGACGGTGACATCAGACTGGCTCGGAACATGTTAAAGGGAGCAGTGAGCAGGTGTATGCAATCAGGGCATAATCAACAGACTGGATCAAGGCAGACGGAGGAGAAGAGGGGCAGCGAGGAGACCGGGCCAAGATAATAATCTGCCAGGAACCAGATGAAAGTCAGGCGACAACACATCACAAATGATTAGCTCGTAATATTCCTTTAAAGTCAAAACCCGCCGAGATGAATTGTAGGGAAAATTAAGACCACACTGTTTTTATGGCTCTTGCTGAGTCGCTTCATTTCGATTCGACGGTGGGAACGCGTTCAGTCCAATAGGCCATAAAAGCTGAGGGGGAGCTGGGTCCGACTGCACGGGCGGCGGAATGGAAACAAAGAGGGGGACGCTTGGCTCCAGCGCTTGTCCCAGCCTCTTCCATATGTGCCTTTATTACGCTCATTCCCGTCTCTGAGTCGAAGCACTTCTCTGACTGTACATGAACCCATCAGCTCCTCTGTGTGCGCGGTATCATTTCTGCTCATCGACCCCAGCAGAGGTTCTGTTTTTCCATCATGGACTGGTGCTGGTGTGTGTGTGTGTGTGTGTGTGTGTGTGTGTGTGTGTGTGTGTGTGTGTGTCAGATGCCTGCTGAGGTTTGTCCCAGTGATTTGTTTGTCCTGCTGAATGAGTTTGCCGCCTGTCATTAAAGCAGTCAAGCAGGGAGGAACTGTCTGTCACCAGCCCCTCTGTGGCTGCGCTGAGTTCAGCCTCCCCCCCTCGGCGCTGCCTCCGACGGCTCCGCTCTCCTCCGCGGACGGCGGCGCCGCGTTTATCTCTAGGTGTCTAATTGATGTTCTAATGCAAAGCAACTCGCCCGAGTGAGACAGTAAAACAAAGATCTTAAATAAATCTGGGGGAAACAAGGCAGGAGTGCGACGGGGAGCGCAGGGAAAACAGCGAGTGAATTTATTATCCGTTTATGCCTCACAAGCATATGGACTCAGAGCCGCGATGTCTCACTTCTCCTACAGATAATTAATTTCCCTGCGAGATAATGAGCGTAAATAGATGTACAGACAACAACCTGTTTATACAGTAAATGTTCACCGTGGTTCAGTACATTTTTCTCCTGGTGCTGATGGCAACTTGAGCAAAATCCAAGGCGGTGCCTTTAATCCTGCATGACCTGCTTCTCATTGCATCACTGGTTCTGTAAAGGTTCTGGTTTAGTCGCCTGCTCATAGGGTTACTTTGGACACGGGCCTTAAAGCAAGGGAACGGTGGAGAATAACGGCAGTGTGTATTTCTACTACATTACAGTACAGTACAGTATCTCACGGAGCTCAGCTAATATTGTATCTACATGGATCATCAGCGAAGCCATTATTCAAGCAGGGAGATTGCGAATTGTTGTATTAATATAGACTCAGCGGTGAAGTGCATATTGGAGCGGGCATGGTGTGAATGTGAATAAGTGCGAGTGCGCCTGCTGGTGTTATCTGAGGCTATGGGCGAGTGTGTGTGCGTGTGCGCCACCGGTCGTTATCTGAACCTCCAGGCTCTGCAGACATTTCATTTGCTGTATATATGGATCATTGTCTGACAGCTCAGTCTATATTAAACTTGTGTATTTCCTGCCATCGCTCTGAATAATATCAAGCTGCAGCTTCGCTCTCCTCTTTGCCGACGTGGGCCTCGAACCCCGTACATGTAACGCGTGATGGGCCTCTTTTAGTGGATGACAACGAGGCCTCTTAAAACTCAATTAAAACATACTTGATAAAGACGCAGGCGTGGAGCGTTGTAGTGTGTGTCATTCTGTCCACACAGAGCAGGCTAGTGCTAGTGCACGGACTGTGTCAGCGATGCTGGGATTAGGAAGATGTCACTGCATGATCACTTACAGTACAGGAAGTTACATGACTATACTGTGTCTGTGCTACAAAACTGCCAACAACATTCTAGCGTGTGACAGTGCGGGATCCGCGTCTACAACCACCTCCACTGGTTCTGCTCCCCGTTTCACAGTCCGGCCTGTTGATGTGAAATCTGGAGCCTGTGGCAAAGAGGGGGGCGTTGGACAGGATCGACTTCTTACAGCTCTCACTCCATAATGAGCTGTGGCAGACGGGAGGTTCATTGAGCCGCAGCCGTCACGCCACGCGTCGGGAGCCGAGCGCCGTCCTAATAATCACGCACTGAAACGCATCATTTCCACGTCTCATACGCGGCCACAAGAGCCCCACCTGTGGAGCCCTATTTAAACAATGCTGCTGTGTTCATTCGGCATTATTACTGTGATTTACTGACTTCCTGGATGTTGGCGTGCGCTTTGCGTTTAGCGCAGAGAAGTAAATACGATATATGGGTCTGATGGCGACACACCCGTCACACACCAGAATCAAGGTATCGATCCTGTGACGCTGTCAGGCTGAGACAAATGTGTGGACCAATGAAGACTCAAGGACAGAACCTGGTCGACCCTCAGCTCATTATTAGGTCAGAACAGAGCTATGCAACCAAACAGAACGCTGAGATATGACTGCAGCGTGCTTTGATCAGGGTTGTCCATACTGAGTAGAGCTTCTCGTCTCCTCCTGCTGTGATGCCTCCTCTCATTACCTTCCTCTGACCCCTGCTCACCGCTCGTCCTTTCTGTGTGTGTTGCGCCCATTGTGTTTACTCCAACAGAATGATGATGGCCCTGCTCCATTTTTCCAGCAGGCAGTCTGGTGAAGCAGTTTGATGTCACAGTGTAATTCCTGCTCCCAGTGTCTCCTGTCACACTGTCCTGTATGTGGAGCAACATCTCTTCCATGGAATGACGAGTGTTTTATGTTTCTGTTTTTCCAATTTTGAGCGAAGGTCAAAAGAGACAATAACACACAGTGTAGTTTCTGCTAGTTGTGTTTTATTAAGATATCTGAATGTTTACTGTTCAGCTAGTAAAATTAGCTTTAACCTGTAAAAGACTAGATTAGCTTCCTGTCCTGTCTCCCCAAGCAGATTAAAGTGTAATTATTATAAAAAAAAGCTTGGTCAGAACATTTTTTTTTACTAAATCTAAATGGTATTTTTCTACACGTGGTCGTGAACCAGAGCATTAAATAGAAGTGATCTTGCGTCATTGAAATAGCTTTTTCTGTCAAAGGCAGCACATTTAAGGTCATTTTGTGTTCTCGGTGCATCAAACCGCTCCAGTCTGGAGTTATATTCGTCTTGTGACCTTTAGATAAATTCCTCCTCACTCGCTGATGTCGGTACAGATAGTCTGCCAACTCATCCTCCCAAACAAGGCCGCTTTAATGCAGGGCGCAGGATGACTTTGACCTTGACATGCATCCAGTTGATACGAGTACCGTGCGGTACATGGTTTGGGCCAGTTACACGGTCTGAATCATCCTCTGCTCTCTGTGGCCTGTCGTGGGGCGTTGGAGGCATTGTATTTGCTTCCCGGGTGCAAAAAAAAATCAAACTGGGTTTGATTAGAACACAAATGTGCAGTGGGGACAAATCTCTTCTTCGCACCTTGCAGAGAACCCGTTACCACGCAGAAGATGGACTGTCAGCGGCGCTGAGCATTTCTCTGCAGAGTGGACTGTCACAGCCAAAGCTAAAGTGAGTGTCGGACAGAAAGTTCAAGCAATAAAAGCGTAGCCAGCGGGCCTCTGGGTGAGAGCCGGTGAAGGGACAATTAACGGTGAGAAACAACAGATACAAAAAGGCTGCGGAGGCTGAAAGCCACGAAATAAGCACAGAGCTGCTTCGTTCACTTTGGTTGTTTTGCTATTTGCGCTGGAAAGACAGGCGGCTTTAACAAATGTGTGCCCAGGAGCCAGTGTCCTAATCCATGCGTGGCAGCTGGACGGGCTGTTCATACACAAAAAGGACAGGAAAATTGTTATTAACATTATTATGGAGAAGGTAATTATCCCGGTCCAGCTTCAACATTTGGCCCTGTCCTCAAACCTGCTGCTTCAGCCTGAGCTCCGCGTCTCACCCCTAAACTGTCAATCACACGCCGCTGCAGCCGCGGAGCCCGCGCACCGCTTTCCCTGTCTTCCACCTCAGGCACTAAAACCAATTAGCGGCTGACAGTCGACCGCAGAGCCGCTCCACAAGTTTTCAAACTCTGTTTTTATTTTCTTCTCCCTGTGACCACAAAACAATCCTGTCCATTGACCCATGCTGGTGCGGGTCAGACGGGCAGGAGGGAGCGGAGCAGGACTTCTCAGCATTGTCTCTATCCACTTGTCCCCAGACTTTCTGAATAGGATCGCTTGTCCTTGTTTGTGTTTGCAGACTGGCTGTTCTAAGGTCTCTGATCCACCCTCAGCATTTGTGCGTCTAATGGCATCGTTTGAAATCCCAGAGAGGCTGTAACAGTCACAGCAAATTTGTGTTTCTGAGCCCCTTCGGTTGAGACACAAATGACCGTTGTGCAACTGCTAATTTCCTTTAACAGCGTGCAACTCTTTAATTTGTATATGTTTTATTGTGCTCTGATGAGACACTCCGCTCTGCACCATTTAGAAATCCACTTCTGATTCCATTTGGCAAACAAGAGCGATTGTTTTTAACTGGCAAAGTAATAGAAGGTTGGAACAAGTCAGTCTCAAGAGGAGAGTGTGAATGCGTTCATTTATCTTAATTCATCACTAATCCTCAAAGACGATACTTAAGGTGAAAATGCATAAAGTTCACGTGGAAAAAAATGTTTAAAAGCTCCTTATTTAAAAAAAAAGGAAGGGGAAGAACATTCATTTTAGCAGCTGTAATTAACTTAATTCATCAGGTCTTGTTTCACCCGTCTTAACATATTTCCAAGCATCTTTGTAGAGTAATGCTTAGTTAGATTTTTTCCATTTACATTGAACATCTAGCAGCTTTTGAGTATTTCGTAGTTTTATCACTCATTTAACTGGAAAATTAGCGTGCACGCTGTTAAAGGGAAAAACTAATTATTCACTGCTACGTCGACCCCAGTCATATTATTAATCATTTAATGTAACGGTCTTGATTGCACAAAACATAGCTGTGAATGAAAAACAGCAACATGAACACGTGATGGACGGATGGTGTTATAGTAAAGTTTTGTCTCATTTTGAGGTGGTTCAAATGGCCAGACGGGTCATTTGTCCAGGAGATGCCATCATCTTCTACTCCAGGCTTGTTCTTCTATTTTGTTAGAGTTGATGAGTCATGGTTTTTGTGTTTCGCACTTATGTCAGTCTTTACTCTGCTGACACAGCTTTTTTGCATAAATTTGTAAAACTTCCTCCAGGACTGTACTTTGCTTTGGGTCTGGGTTCACGTCGCCTTCCACCGTGTCAATGGTGAAATGAAGCTGGTTTTTGGGCCTTTTGTAAAATCTCTTCCTCTTTGTGACATTTCAGGCAGAGGCTGTTCCTGGAGGACAGCATGTGACTTTTGAGGAGACTTTTATTCAATCATGATGCTTTTGAAGCTGTTTCACATTTCGTCTGAATGGCTTCATCTTAGTGGCTGGATGGAGATCAGGCTTTTAACTCCTATGGAGCCATTAACACTTTGTTCTGGCACCTGACACCATGTGGTCACAGAAAGCAATGGTTGTGACTACGCCTTAGGCTTCCTCCTGCTTAGTCCCGAGACAAGCAACTTCCCTAACACCTCATTTGAACCAATTGCCTGATTTCTGAATTATACCATGGAGCGAACCTCCTCTGTTTCACTGCCCTCCTTTACAGAAGGGCAAAAGTGTCTAACATTGTGTGCAGTGAGGCTGCAGCATTATCTGCAGCATAATGAGAGACTGAGCTCTGCATCCTGGGCTCCACTTTGAATTGTCAGGGTTTAGGACTTCTAATAAAATCAGCCGTATTTCTACATAACGGAGCGGCACCATCTAAGGTGCCATGACGCTGTCTCTTTTCATCATCTCAGGTCATCTTCAACCCCCAGCTTTCCGATTGTCTCCAAATCCCACATCATTAGCTGCATACCAGCTAAAGAGCCAGTGTTTAAATGAAGACATACAGCTAAACGTGTCATTGGTTTGATTGGAAAGAGGTCTAGAAGGATTATATTCATTTTAGTTACTTCTAATTGTTGTATTTGGGGTATGTGTCAATTACAGGTTTTAAATGGAGTTTAACGATGTGCTTTCAACCATTGAGTCACTAATAATCACAAAACACTACACAAAGTAATTTTTTTGTGAACCTCAGTAAAATTAGCTGGTTTTCAAATTAGATTTATTTTTTACGGAATATTTCGGATTCTCTTTATTCTTTCATTCACATTTTTCACCCCTGTAGATTAACTATTGAGCACACAGGTTGAAGCCACTTTAATCAGAGTCACATTTATCTCTTTACAGATTTTTTATTCATGTTATTCATCTTTTTAGGTGATTCACATTCTGCACTGACATAGTGTTTGTAGAAACCTCTCAGCTGAATTGATTAGGAGCATTGCATGCCGCTGAGATTCATTTGTACTCCCAACAGTACAAAGACCCGGTATTAGCGTTTCCTGCATCCAGCATAAAGACGAAGCTCAGGGGATTGGAAAGTGTTGATTACTTTCTCTTTTGAAATTTAATGTGGGGTTTAAAAGTCAAGATGTTAGCCATCTAAAGATTTGCCTCAAAATGAAATGTTTTATGTACAGTAGTCAAACATTACTTAAAAAGAAATAGCGTCCTATATCCTGTGAAAATACATGATTGATGTCTGTAAGTCGTTTTACAGCAGTAAATACATGTATCAGAGAGAAAAGCACATATTAGAGTTGCTGAAATATAAACTGTGCTGAAGAATCTTTTATTGATATTGATTCATATTTTTTTAAGTGAACATTAACAAAACCCAGCATTAGTCTGTGCTGTGGAGATTCATGTCTACTAATGCATAATGATAATATGAAACTTCTCACCTGAACACATGCCGCCTGAGCTGCAGAGCGATCACTTTGTTATCTAATCGTCTGAATCAGATTGAGCCACTATAAACAAACATTGGCTTTTACAGTGAGAGGGGAGGATAAAAGTAGCCTGGAAGGATTTGAAGTGATGTTGGAGTGATCTGCTGTTCTAGAGAACTGGATCCACGGATGCGAGCATACAGTAGTTTCCCTGCAGAGCTTGTGGAAATGTGAAGTTATGGATCTTTTCTAAAACTAAAACAGAACATTGTTTGAAAAAACATTGTTTGGTTTTTGCCTGGTCCTGGACATTCAGGTCAAACAAATCCAATTTTGACTTGTTTATAGGACACTCCTCTAGAATTCATTGTGGTTTATCCAGATCCAGTTGTGTAGACGTCGAGTATCTGTGCTGGATTTAGACCCATGTCTAGACGGATGTGCAGAAACAGCTACTTTGTTAAGACCTTTGCTGGCATTCCTTCCACCGTAACGTCATAAATGCTCCACACCAGCAACGTGCTTCTGCTTTTTTAAAGGTACACCTGCTGATAATCAGTTAGTCAAGGATGAGCGATTAGCAGCACCTGGCTGGGCCTAAAATTAATTAAATACTGTAATGGCACAGTAAAAATAGCTAAACTGGTAATCTGAGGTCGTATTTGCCCATTAGCAAGGCCCTCTATGTTCAGATGACTTAGCATGTTCATGTAAAAAACATCAAAATCAAATCGCACAATCACACACTGGCCCGAAATATACGGTAACACACGGGTGATGGAACGAGTGCGTATAAAGGAAGCCGGCATCTCAACTATGCCAAATGGGAATAAACAAACAAATTATGCTGAAATGAATTTAGATCAGATTTTATTATGACTGCAGGTGTTTTCCTCCAACCATGTAAATGTATTCCCTCCAATTACTCGGCGTGATGAGATTTCAACGTGTCACTTTTCATTTAGGCAGAGAAAGTCGTTGCAGGAAGCAGAATAAATGTATGTCCAGGTCTGTACCATCTGTTCTGGTGGCTTCGCTGTGATGTAGGGATCACAGGACATGGAAATAAACCAGCAGATAAAAATACAATGAGCAGTGTCTGCGCGTTTGTGTGTCCATTTGTCACTAGAACTTAGGAAACAATTCCTCTTTAAGCTGCAAGTTCACGACTATTCTCTCTGAAAAACTGTGAAGTTGAACAACCTCGTGAAGGCATGAAACCACATGCAGTGTTTTCAGCAAGGAAAGCTATATTCTTGTGCGTGAGAGAAAGTGAATTTTCATACGCTGCGGACTCCATTCAGAGTTTTCCTTTGAGACGAGTTCAAATCCCTCATGAGCCCCAAACACGGCGCTTTCTAATATTTATAATCTCGCTGTTATTTTGTGTTGCTGTCAAACTGATTCGGAAGCTGTGAGGACCCAACGGAGCGCCGAGCTGTGCCAGGCCTTATCAAACTACCCACCCGCCCCCCTAAGACTGCAGCCGAAAACAACAGTCAAACCTCAGCAGAAGCCTTGAACGAGGAGACGCCGCAGCAGCAGCGGCGGCGGCGGCGGCTGGTGTGAAGTTGCTTTATTGTATTGGCGTGCATTCAGCCGAACCCTAACTGAACATTAAAAGCCCACAGCAAACCCAGGCTGTTGTTATTTCCTTTCCAAGGTGAGTCCCCGGAGATTTCCTTTCCCGCCTGTCAAACGAAACAAATTCTGTGCGTGATTGTGTAGTCGAGGGCAAACTTTTATGCTTAAATACTGGCTAAAAGGTAAAGGTTTAAACAATCCAGATGTTATTAAGCAGTGTTTAAATGCCCCAAAAAAGCGAGAAGCAAAGAACTCTGGAGTCATTTGAATCTAAAAGCGAAAAAGAAATAACTGTGAGTTCACTCAGTTCTGCAGTTGCACATCATCAGGAGTCCTACTCACTGCTAGTGTCCTGATGAAATAGCCACTTAGGACAGATACAGAGCACAGACCAAACCCACCAACCTACTGCAGCTCTGTTATTTGTAATGTGCCAGCAAGACAAGTCTTTCACATCTGTTGTACATGATGATCAACACGACTTGGATTGTGTTTCTTCTTCCCACTCAGGACAACACGCAGGTCATTTTTCATTTTGACCACATCTCAGAGAAAACTGCCTTTTCCCTGATTCACAGAAATCTGTCTTTGTCTCCTGTGGTTCAAACACTTCTAAACCAATAATCCATCACCATGCTATGACCTTGAGGGCATAAAAACCAGCAGTGCTGTTACAGGGTTAAAGAATGAGTAATGGTGGAGGCCAGTGGACACCCAGACTGCCTGGCGCCCTGACACCATGGATCCTAATGAGATTTGAATGCTTACATGCAGTAGGAAGGTTTGTGAGCTGACACATACACTACAGTGGCTTGTCTGTGGTCAGTTATTCTATTGTCCTGTGTTGTACTGAAAGTGAATGTTTTTAGGAAATGGGTGCTCAGATGAGCTTTCAAAACCTAAACGTGCTTCAGATTTAATGACATAACGCAGCCTTCATGGTTAATTACAAAGGAAGTGGAGCTTTTAACTATCAGACATTGTTGGGTGACCCATACTGCATAATCAGCTGTGTCTTTTTGCCTATAATTTCACAAATGGTTCTAAAAAGCAGAGTAAAGTGGCTTGTTGATGTTTGCTTTCTTACACTGTATTTTTATGGTTGCCATGACCGATCTGAATGTCACATTTGAAGAGTTACAAACCAAAGAGCAGCTGTACTTTGTCATCATGAGCTCTTTCAGCTTTCATGCTGAAAACTGTTCAGTAGTGTGACATTTTAGAATGAGAGAAATCTACGCAACATTGGTCAAATTGTCGCTTGTGGGACAAGTAGACAACTTCTTTAATTCAACCACCTTGATTTACTGGTTCCACGTGGCAGAAAATGACAAACTATGAGAAAACGATGAACTCTGATGTGCTTTTTGACACTGGAAGTGGAACCGTTCAACAGCGTTTAGATTAGTATGCACTCACTATACTGTATATAGAACTATACTGTATGGTCATAATGGGCAGCTTACCTACTGTTTGGATGATCCACAATCAATTATACCCACTTTCCTGTGAGGGGTCAGTATTTAGCACTGTATTATGTTTGAGGCAAACTAGCACCCAAATGGTCCATAGTTTATTAAGTTATGATTGTATGAAATAGTTTTCAGCTAGTTTCAGCTCGGTACGAACTGAGTTCTGGTAATAGACCAGTCCCTCCAGTCTGAAGCTTCGGTTTTAGACTGGAGGGGTTGTGTAGTTGCATCGTTCATTGCATATGTAAATTCCGGCACCCCAAAACATCTTTGAATCTTATCTTAAAGCATCGAATGACCTCTAGGTCGCCACTGCGTTTGGTTTGCTATCTATCACTATCCTTCAGCGACCACAATGGTTTCCCAAACACTCATTTCACCTGAGCCAAATGTGGAAATTAAAGTGTAGCTGTCAGCTTCAGCTCAGCTGTGCTGCTCCCTGTGTGAACACACAAATGAGCTTAGGAAACCTATCTCATTTCAAATAGATCTATTTGCAAATACGTTACTCGCGTTCCGCTGGTAAGCACTAATATATTTTCACCTTCCACTACAGTATGTTTTATTCATTAACCTGAAATATTCCTTTTGCGTCTAAATTGGATGAATAAATCGTTATATTTGTGAGTCTGCGTCCACTCAGACTACTTGCACTGTGTGTGTGGCACTAATGATTTTTCCACCTTACTTTAGCAGTAAAAATAGGAGTTACCTGATTTTGATGATTATTGGCTTCTGCAAGTGTCAGGTTGTGCCCCAGCGTTTTGTTCCCTGCAGCCGAGTGTTTAACGTGGCGTCAGCACTAATGAGCAGCTCACACCACACCGCTGCACCGCTTGTGCAGAATGCAACTTTGCCAAACTTTGTTCCTCTTCCCACACTGACTGATTGCAAAGTGTTGCATCAGAAACGTATTTTCTACAACTTAATGTTGCATTACCACTAACTACACACTAAGCATGTTCTCACTAGTACCTCATGTCCGAGAGTGTGTTTACTAGTACTAATAAGGAGAATTCAGCAATCAATGCTCATCTTATCATTAATAATAAAAACATTTACAAATTAAATGGAGAAAATTACACTTGCTGTCACCTCCAATATTGAAGTGTGTTACATATTTGACTTCTGTTTACTGTATGCTTTTGAGGTGAATAGATGCACTCATTCATATCCATCTTGTTCCTGCTGGAATTCTAGGTTGAAACATATTTCTCAAAGACTGTTTGGCAGAAAACATGAGTTATGCATATTTATGAAGCCTCCTGCACGGAAGAGAATTTAGAGATGGAATAAACGGAATCGATGTCAAAATCCAAAGACAAAAGACCCTAATTAACATTTGGTCTCGTTCTGTACTGTCTAAGGCATGTTGGCTCTTTCCTTTCCTCACACCGGCCTGATAAGAGCTGGGACTGAAAAATATTAGTGGAAAATCAATTTATTATTGGATAGTGCGGCTGTAAGGTGGCTCAGCCATGATAAGTGATATACATCAGGACAAACATTGACTCCTCTGTGTGGAGGCAGACAGAGAGGAGAAGCTGGAAATGTTTTGGAGAGAGAGTGAAGATAATCCTTTTAAAGTACACATCACCTGCAGGCAGCCATGTTAAAAAAGTTGTCCTCTGCCGCTGTCATTTCTGTCCCAGATTAGCTCTGTTTCTCTGGGAACTGTTACTTTTCCATTAGGGATTAAACCAGTGTTGTGTGAAGAAAGGTGGGAAGAGTCAAAATGCTCTTAAACTAAGACTGTAGAGCAATCTGATAAATGTTGACGGCACGCATACACGACATCATCATCATCATCATCATCAGTGCGTTAATGTCTAGGCGTGAGTCGAACCCACAAACCCACGGTAGCATGTTTTCCTCTAATTGTTACCTCAGAGTTCCTGAAACAAATCCTTTCTACAGTAAATGGTTCCACTCTCAGTCTCATTGTGTTCATTGGGTTTAATACGCTGATCTGTTGAAGGCGGGAGGCCCAGAATTGAAATCATTATTCAAATACGGGAAATAGAAGGCGGGTGATGTTGAACTCTGCCTGCTCCTGGGTGCTGTAGGTGGTCTGATAATAAATAGCACAAAAAGCGCTATGTAATTATTCGTCTGTCTCATCCTCCACAGTTAGGAACATCTCCACCGCTGCTCAGATTGTAGGCAGGCTGGATAATTACCAGCAGCCTACTATGAGAGAAGCGATCCATCTAGCAGAGCCTCATGACAGAACATTAGGGAAATTAGGAGAAAAAAAAACTTAACTATTTTTAACTGCTGCTTAATGATCCTGTAATGTTGCTTTGAGAATATTCATGATCCCCAGTTTATTGACTGGGTCTCACCAGGAGGTTCGGAGAGCCACCCACGCCCTTCAACAGGTTGGGTGAGGTCTTGTAACTAGTGTTTGCAAAGTCAGTACAGATTCTTTTACTAATTACTTTTACTCTAGAATGAATACTCCCACTTTCTCAGACGCTGTATCTTGTAAACTTGAATCTATGCCAAACTAAAGTTTTCTGTGTCTATTGGCTTCAGTTGTCCCAGTCAGTTTCCCCAGCAGTGCTGTACACAGTTAGAGAAAATCTACAGTATGATCTTGATGAAGTTTTATTTGTCTGAAACTTCCTTGAAAACAAAATGAAAATGTAGGACTTCATTTCTCAACTTTCCCTTAACGTTTGGGCCTTGGGCTAATATTTAGCCTTAGATGGGCTTTGCCAGCCACAATCCCAATCGGCCTAACGCTGATAAGACAAACCCCTTAAGGTCAGAAGTGAAGCAGGCGCACGGTCTTATCACACAAGTGATCAACAAATAGCTAACAAAGAAAAAGGTGAACTTTCCAGCTATGAAATTTAAAAACACCCAACGCCTAAAAACTTTCCTTGACCATTATGACTTCTTCAGTTTATCTATATTCTCTGTCATAGAGTTGGGTTAAAAAGAAGAGAAGTGCGATCAGGCGTCCCCAGCATTTTGTACAGTGACTTTCTAGGTCTGTCCTGCCTCCAGAACTGCTGAGTCTCTGTTTTGCTAAATATTTGCACCATTTGAAGAAGACAAGCTGCTCAGTGAGACTGGCAGGAGGAAAGAGGAGTCACAGTGGCCTTTAGTCTTGATAAAGGTGAGCACAGCTGTTTATTACATCACAGGCAGATTGAAGTGTCTTTGAAACTAATTGTGAGAACAAACTGGGGACCAGTATTGCTTTCTGCTGAGGAAACCAGGCTGATGGAGGAAACCCAGTCAATAACTGGTCCCCTTTGTTGGGAACCTGCTTTTTGCCAGTGTCTGGCACCAGTCTGATCACAGCGTCCTGCTTGGTTGTAGGTTTGGTATGTTAACTCCACAACGCCTTGAACATGGTATCGTCTATCAACCACTGTATATGATAGTGTAACCTTAAAGCTTATTGGTTGTGCAACGCCAGTGGCATTTTATCCATAAGATAAGAACGATTATGGATCACACTACAAGCATATTTTAAAGTTTGATTGATCTTCACATAAGTTGTTTCTTTAATGCTGAAAATCCACTTTGTATCTTGTCTTTGATCACAACAAATAGGAGGAGATTTAAATGAATCATGACTGAGCCACATCTGCTTGTAACCTCAGACTGCTGCCTGTTTAAATAGGCAGAGAGGCTAAGTTGCTCTCAGAGAATGGCTGTGACACCCTCTTCTCCCAGTTGCCTTGTAACCCAGCGTCTGGCATTTCCCTCAACTGGGGTCTGCAGCAAAATGCATGTTGACAGGCATCAGCTATGTTATGTTCCCTCAGAGCAACAATCAAAGCTTTTTCTCCAAGCGAAAAACAATGTCGAGCGCCACAACCAATAATTTATTTAGCAATTGCAGCACGACTGAACATTTATGTCTGTCACACAAAAGTATCTCAGACTGTATATGAAATGTGGCTTTTAGTTACCAGACGGCTTGACTTCTCTATTCACTGTAATTGTAAAATGACACGAAATTAATTCATACTCAGTTTCTGAAAAAAATGTTTTTTACTTCATTTTAATCAAACAGGATTTTATTTGTAACCAAACAACCAGAGTATGTTTAAAATCATCTGGATATTATTTTAATGGCATGTCACTCAAACTCACTGACATAACTGTTACTCACCACCACCAATACAATGTACCATTACATTATCATAGTTACACTACGGGCCATAAATATTAAGTCCAGTCAGATCAAGTCATCCATGAACCAAAGGGCCAGTGATTCAACTGGTTCATTCCCAGTGTTCTGAGACAAGACACGGAACACTTGAACCCTTCTGCCTGGTCTGTCTGATGCAATGCAGCCACTGGGACAAACAGATCATATTCAGATCAAAACAGGTCAGCTCATTATAAATATAACCAGAAAATAAACCAAACCACTGTTGAAGTCGTGTACTGAAGTCAAATCTGCAGTGTATGTCTAGGGATGAACTGCTAGTTTAAAGTGAATTATAAGCTAAAATGAATCCATTAAGCTTTAAAATGCAAAGAAATGTGAGAAAATGTGCGTTTTCCACAACTCAAACATCATCATTCAACTTGCATGTCAACTAGCACGTCTGCAGGGTCACTGTACGTTAGCATTGGCTAGCTTGCCATAGTCACCTGTTGGTTTGGGTCATGGGTTTCGAAAATTGTAGCATTTTCATTTTGGTCCAGTTAATCTTGGATACAGAAATTTCCAGGTGTCCTAAAACGCACCATTTCAAAGGATGCAAGAGCGATGTCTTGTCTTATTGGTCAGAGCTGTGCTGAGGATTAATGGTCCTCCCTGTTGTTTATTGCTTCACTACACTTGCGTCGCCATGCAGCCAAATGTCTTTGAGCCTCTGTGCAGTTTGTTACCATACGCAAAGTAATAGGAAGCGTATAATGACCCATCTGTGTTGATGTGTCATGGGCAGACTGGGGAATGTATGTGATCAACAGCTGCTGCAGATCCTGTTTGCGTCCTTCCATTAACACAGAGATGGATCATATTCATTTTCAAGTGTTAATTACAGAATCACTATAGTCATTGCCTCATCATTACAGCCCCTCTCTCTCACTCCTATTACCCTTCTGTCTGATTATGATCGGCTTTTATCAAGTCACAATCCACCCGTCAGTCGCAGGCAAATTAGGAATCCAAACACAATGGCCGTGTCGGCGTGCGGTGAGCGGCTGACAGACAGCCATGTGTTATACAGGCCGCGCCGCTGTCAGTGTTAAAAGCTTTACTGCTCAGACACATTTAGGGAGCCGGGGCAGGAGAGCTCCCAGCAGGCAGCTAATAGGAAGGAAACGTTTGAGTTGGGTTGGAAAGAAACAAAGCAAAGCAAACCACATGTAACCGCACGTGGCAGAGGTGTAGACGTGAACACGGTGAATGGACAGGTTTGGTTTCCTGCTTTTATAAAGTCAAATCCTAATGATGTGTTTGATATTCACGTACAAATGCTTAATTAACTTATACCACAGACTATGAAAGTCATTTGAACTGTGGGTAGAGACGTTGCTGCACTGGTGATAGTTTAAACATTTTACAGTGTACGGCACATAAAGGGGTTATTTTTACTATGCTTTGAGGCTTCAGTATTTTGATTAAGTTTTTGTGGAGATGTGTAGCAGCTGATTTCACAGCCTTCTTATTGGCATGTGGGATCACTGATTACAGAATGAAGGTCACTGTGTGTTTACAGTGTACTGTATGCGTGGGCGTATTTCATGTTCATTAATAAAGACATTTATTTTTAGACATTTACTTGAGTGCCTGGATTTAGATTTAGTACTAAAACCTAAATGTCTTGAGCTTTCTATTCTGTAATTTCTGTAGAAATGAAACTGACTGAAACAAACATCAGCTCTTGGATCAGGTGAGAGAGAGGCGTTTCCCTCGTGCTCTGCCGTCCTGCTCTCAGTAATGAGCAACTGCAGCACTCGGTTCTAAAGTCTCAGAACCAAAAGATTATCCTTCGCCGGTTACGTGTGACGTCACAGCAGGCGGGGTATCGAGCTCCTTGTGCGCTGAACCAGACCTTGCCCGTGGAAAACAAGCCTATTCACAACCACGATGACGCCGTTTTCACCATAGCTTCACTTTCCCAAACAAACGTAAGCACACGCTTCAATATGACAAAGTGACGTCAGCCAGAGATTGTTACAAAGACATAAATTCAACATTTACATTTTGTCTGAATATCTACAGCAGAAACAAGGATATAAACACCTCAGAGTCCGACGCGGTTGCCTGTTTGTGTCAGTGTGTTCACAATTTACGATAAAGCAACAGAAAGACAACACTGAATTGTTCTTTTTTGCCTTCCGCATGCTTTAGAGCCACAGCCCCACTTGAAGTGTCTCTGAGAGCGGCTCTGAGGGCAGTTTCCTGAGGCATGGAAAGGGAAACCTTTGTCTGCACCTCCAGCTCCACAAATCCACCAGTTCATCAGGTCATCGCGCCGCAGTCAAATGTAATACTCCTTTGGGTTTTCGCTGGAGACGTTCTGGGAGTCAGTCTGGTTGTTGAAAGGGAACTCTGGGCTGTCCTCCGGTTGGACGTCCTTCACGTCTTTGTTCCGATAGGTTTCTTTTCGCCGATAGAGGAATCTGGCTGTTAACGCCAAGCCGGTCACGATCACGAAAATGACCACTGCAATGATACCTGCGAGGTAGAGAAATCTCATCAGGTTTAAAGGCTGTGATATCAGATAATTGATTTGTGAGTAGTTCGTGCATGTTGAAATTTGACAGGACAGGAAAAAATATAATGTCTGTTTTATCTACTGACATTTTATTTCCTAATGTTTTCATTCTCTTGCTAACCTACAGTAACATACAATCTTTTAAATCACGTTATGCTCTGCTGAGCACGTTTGAGAATATGAAAGCGGGTTTTAAGTAATTGAAATTTCAAAATTACACCTGAAATCACTTTAATACGTAGCTCTTTAAGATAACGGCAAAAAAAGTTTTCCCATTAGCTGGTCATTCCTGCATAGGTTTAATTAGGTGAGCTGCCCGTTGTGCACTGAGACAGGCTAGTTTAATGGACAGTTTTAAATGACTTTTCTCCGGGTCTCACCTTTTTCTATCTACACAATTATAGATTGAACCTTTTCAGTCTTCTCTTTGAATCAATCTTTGCTGGCAGAGCAGGAAAGTTTTAAATGAGTTTTAAATGGACTCTCGCCTGGCACATCGCTTTACTCCCAACATCTGTCCACAATCTTGTTCACCGCAGTGAAGGTCAGACATGGTATGACCTTTAAAGGGAGCCACTCACTTTCTTAAAATGCGCCAGAGCAAAACAGTCACAATTTTGTTAAAAGATGTTACAAAACTAAAACTGACTTGACAAATTTCAAAATTTCAAAAAACAAGGGGAAAAGTTATTTATAGATTGAGTAAAGAAAGAAAAAGGCAGGAAAATAATTCAGTACCTCCAATCAGAGCCGAGTCAGTCCTGATGGCATTGACTAAAGGCTGACCTGAACCCACTGAACCAGACTGGTCTACAGCAGAAAAAGGAGATAAACACGAAGACAGAGGAAAATGAGGAAAGAAAAGCAGATAGGAAAAGAAGAACACCAACAAACAGCACGATGATGAAACGTGAATGAAAAGAGAGCAAAAGTAAAAGTGACAAATCAACAGATCAGTTTAAAGAAGAGAGTCGGGAAAGAAAACCAGAGACAAGATCAACATTATCATTCAGAGCAGACAGGGAATTCTACATCAGCTCTATAAATGACTAATAAAGCTTCGCAAACTGGATGAAAAGCAGCCCAGAAGAAAGGAGTCCCAAAGGAAACTCCCCCTCCGTGCGCTAAATTAATGAAATCATTGATCACGCTGTCATTGTTACACCCAAAACAAGGACCACAGTGTGTGTGACTAATGATCCTGTTAGGAGCAAGAACAGGAGATTTCATGCAACGTACACAGACGTTGAAAAGCAATAGGAAAAATATACAAGTGTGCTCATGGATCAAACACAAGAAGGGAAACGTAGTTGGAATAGTTTTCCCATTTCAACTAAGTGTAAAACCAAGCACGCCACCATTTAATGAATGAAGTATCAGCATCTGTGTTAGGAAACGTATGACACTATACATATTTATTTGACTGATTCCTGCACAGCTGCCCACTTACTGTAACTGCAGCTTAACAAAGCTCCTAACAAAAACACCAAGCGTGAACGTGTGGAGCTTTGCAGCCTATCATTTACACAATGAAAGCTCCAGGCCTGACAAGTTAATCCACAGAAACTTTAATGAATCCCAGTCTGACATGTAGGACTGCACCATTGTTGTCACTGTCAGCTGCACCGGCGACGGCTTCTTCTGCAGTAAAGGATTGTGGTATTTTAGGTACTGTCAGCAAAATCCAAAGTGCAGCATGTTAAATCTTCAAAGTTGTACCCACACAGAGGAAGACGCTGCTGTTTTAGCAGCAGCCCAGTAAACATTTAGTGGTTTTCAGCCCCCTCTTACCTGACAGGTGGTGCGTGTTCTCAGCGGCGTAGGGATTGGCCGACGCCGAGGAGCCACAGTTGGACCGGACCAGAGGCCCGGTGGTGGTGACGGGGCTGGTGTCAGGGTGGAGCAGAGCGGCCTTCAGAGGGCTGACGGAGTTGAAGCGCACCACCGAGAGGCAGCCGGTGAAACCGGGCGACGCCAACCTGGCCAGGTCTGGATCCAGCTCATGAGAATCTGACGAGGGGAATAAACTGAGTGGGCGTTAATGGATCCCAAAAATGACTGCAATCACCCTGACTGGCCGCTGAACACCAGGCCAAATTTCATTACAGTTTCAATTTGAACTGAAGTGTTGGGCTGACTGACAGGTCATGCATTTAGGCCGTTTCTATGGCAACGGTCACAACTTTAATGTGCATGTGGCGACACGGTAACGTTATTTAAACCTAACGAGTGCAGAATATATTTTTTTACTTTCTTGACCCAGTAAAGCAGTGGAACACAGTGTGACAGAGCATGGCGTGCTCCTGCGCCGCAGCCGCCGTGTTTCCGCTTCCACCGTGCATCTATCACTACAGAGAACAGATGTGCACTCTCACCCTCAATCTGTTCCTTTTATTGTCCCACATCCCTTCATCAGTCACCCCCGCTTCTCCACGGCAGCAGTTAAGCAGCAGCTGCGACAACGATGCTCCTGCTTAACCTGCCGTATCGGAGCCCGCTCCTACGACCTGTGGTTTCTCAGCTGGGACACATCTGCATGTGGGTGACAGCAGCAGGAACGGGTCTGTGGGGTTCCTCAAGACTGCTCCACGCCTCACTCCATCACCGCTTCCCCTCTTTCAGAGCCCATTAGTTGGACTGTTTGGAAACTAGAGAAAACTCAGTCCAGGATTCTGATCCTTTAATTAGTGCGTAAAGGCCTTGATTATATTAAGTCAGTGTTCTTATTTTGGATCAGGCAGAGTAAAGTAAAAAAGCCTGAAAAATCGATGGAGTTGACTTTTAAAAGCTGAAAGGACAAATAGACAGTAATGTCATGCCTTGTGTGATAAGCAGTGAAAACTAAGGTTGGTTAAAGTCGTCAAATGAGCACTCCAACAAAAAGAATAATACAGAACAAAATACCTTTGTAAAATTAATCTATTTCATAGCAGGATTAACTTAATACTACTGAAGGACACTTCTCCCAGCCCCTAGTATTATTACCAGTTCATATCTCACTCTGCCTCTAAGGGAGCTGCTCCGGCAACATGAATAAATCATGACAGAGCCAATTACTGTCTCCAGCCAACGCTGTTACAGGTCCCTGACCAGGACTTCACGGGTAAATGGGGAAAATGTGCCACTAAAACTTCCAAGATTTGTGACACTTTGCGAGAAATTCTCCATTAAATTGACTGTTTTTGACGGGGAAGTGAAGAGCCAGGGTTTTACAATGAAATATGCTAAGTCATAAAACAAAGATCCAATGACGGACATTTGGGATGTACCAGTTTGCATATTGTAATAATTCAATGTATGCAGTTGCTGTATATGTTGGGCTGTTGGGTTTAGCACATATTCCTGAGCTCAGTAGTTCTACAGTATCCATTAGTATCTAACATTCACTGTGGTTAGACCTTTAAAACAGAAGCAAAAGCTCCACTAAAAACACTTAATGGGGAAAACATAAAGAAGAAAGCAGCAGAATCTCCAGCTGGTGTAGATGTGAGTCTGTGCAACACTAAAACTTTTAAATTATACCACAGTATCTTACTTCACCATCTGCTGAAGCAGTTTTCTGTTTACATCTCAACCCAGAGCTACTCAGAAGTCCGTTGGATGAAGTAATTTAATTTTCATTTTATTTTGGCGCTAACAGCTTTGGCTCCATTTATTTCGGTAGATATTTTACAAGGAAAGCGAAAGAGCACATGCTGAGTGTCAGATGAGGCCAAACTTCTTAGAGAACACTCAACCTCATTTGAATAAGAGCTCCGAGTAAAAAAGCCTTGTCTCCGCTTGCACTGCCTCCTCACTTACCGTACACTTGGCCCAGCACCAGAGACTTGACTGCATTGAACTCCCTGTCAGAAGTCAGGTTGAAGTCTTCCCTGGCATTGCGGTCGATCTGAAACAACCAACGCATTGCTTTCATTAACTGTAGTCAAAACTTCTCTAATTCAATAATATTGTTGCTTTCAAATGACTTGGTAACTTCTGCAGCGGCCCATTACTTTGTCGGCGTAGAAACCCACAACTTTGGATAAACGAATATAGAATTCTGTTTGTTTATGGCTGAATTTCTACAACGGCGCTGAGCAGTTCCTTTGTGTGTCACCGGCTGAGTGGAATAAATGAGTCCATACTTTCAGAGGAAAAACATCCAGTCATCTCGGGTGAAATTCTCCACTGGAGATTATTATAATGAGAACTGCTCTACAGAGAAAGTCTCACCATGTGGGTGTAGAGTGGAAAACCAGTCTGCTGAAACTAAAGTTCTGAACTAAACTTATACTGTTGTATACGTGCAGAGAAATACCCCAGTGGATTATGGGTAAGCAGGTAGGGGTTCACACATTATTTACTCCAAGAACATGTCACATTTTAGAAGACTTGGTTATCAAGGTTCTTTTGTAGCTCTTGACTTCAGCTGCACTAATAATGGGTCCGTCTTTTTTAAATGGTCAGGTAATGTTTCGACAAACAGCACTAATGCTGATATAAAAATAGAGGCAGATAATTGTTTAGAGGAGGAGGCAAACATTTACTCCTTCACAGTAAAGTACGTGAAAGCTTCCTTATACTCCCAGGAAACACGCACATCCTCCACTCACGTGCTAAAATGGCCCCGATGATTGATATATAAAGTACATTCACCAGCAATCAATACCCATTTAAAGACTTCCCTCCTTAAAATCTCATTACTACAGGTTGTAAATTAGACACAAAGTCAAGCTCCAAGCTTAATAGTTTGACTTATTTTCAAGTTATTAAACTACCTGTCCTTAGGTGGACTAACTAGAGCGTGCTGTGAGATGAACAGGAAACGCGCAGGAGGACAACAGTGGTCGCGGGTACGAGCAGCGAGCAGCCCACAGTCATCTAGACTCCACCAAGCCATTTTTCACCGGGACATCGGCTCCGAGGGAGCGCAGCATCCACAGGTGGGGCCGGTGTGGAGACGGCTCGCTGCCGGCTCCATCCGACGCCCCAGAACCACGGCGCTAACAATATAATGATTCAAAGTGATGGAAACTAGCAAGATGAAGTGCACCTCATATTTCACCGGCGCCTCACAGCAGACAGAATCAAGAGGCCGCAGCGGAGCAAGTCGAGGTCACCTTGTGCTTCATCTCGCTGTGATTTATATATAATTACACAAACATTCAGGCTGCTGGACGCCGCTGGATCAAGGTTACCTCGTATATCATCTCAGCCTGTTACTTTAACAAGATAAGAGATTTGGTATAAGTATTCACATATGATTAAGATGCTTCATATTTCATCTGGAGCTCTTCTAATGCGTAGCTTGTCCCCGCTGTCATAACCGGGCCCTTATTATCGCTGAGAGCAATAACACAGAAGGGACTCTGTGTGATAATCAGTAACGAGTGGGGAACAAACACCCACACTTGATCTACTGTGTGTCTCTGGGACGTTATGAGTTTCTGTATTAGAGACATAACAATTTAGATTACGATCATTTTGTGGTACGAGGTATCTCAGAATAAGGTGGAACACATAGAAATGAGAGTGTTCTCACCTGAGCATAGATCTCAGTACAAATGTCAAATATAATTGAACAGAGCTTAAAAATTAGTTTATGCTCTGAGTTTGAATCAGTTAAATATTTCCGTTCTTCCAAGTGGGTTTCCCACAGTGTGTGTGTGTGTGTTACCTGCACAGACACGGAGTCCGCCGTCCTCATGATGCTGAGGCTGTGCAGCTGCCCATTGGCCAGACTCCTCACTCTGCTCCTCAACACTTCAGCCTCTCTGCTGCTGTCCAGCTTGTACCTGACCTCCAGTTTATCTAAGCACACACACACGCACACATGCACACACACGCGCACGCATGCACAAACACACACAGACACACATGCACACAAACACGCATGCACGCACACACACGCACGCACACATGCACACACACACACACGCACACGCATGCACAAACACACAGACACACATGCACACAAACACGCATGCACGCACACACACACACACGCACACGCATGCACAAACACAGACACACATGCACACAAACACGCACGCACACACACACACACACACACACACACTGTGTGTAAACTTCATTCTTGATTAAAACATCCAGGAGTTTTAATCTAATTTTTTTTCTACATCACGTTAAAAATGTATTTTTTACCTCAGTGATGAGGATCAGATTTAATAAGGGATTAAGTGTTAGTTCCCTGTCAATACCAACACTCCAAATCCAATTAATCTTCCTTGTATTCAGACACTTAGGAGCAGATTTAATGTAAGTCCTCTGATGTCTTTGGACTTATGATATTACACAAATAGTGAATTGCACGTTGTCCTTCAGATTTATGGTGAAAAATGCCTCAGCCTTTATTCTGATTCAACAAAATTAAGTCATAAAAACTTTTTAAATGTGTGATTTAATATATTTGTACAGAGCTCATTTACTGAAGTTAGCTGTTGATTCTAGTAACATATTTAAACATATTTTAAAAAACAGCCTCTTTGTGACTGATGAGGATTTTGTGTGTTTTGGCTGAGATGGGGGTTAAACTGCAGCTGAGGGCAAAATGAGCCGAACAAAAGCTCTCAGGGATTTAATTGCACTCCACGGTCAGCACGAAACCCTAATGCTCTGCTGTCCATCAGCTTCTCTGAGTCATTAAGAGCAGAAAAAAATCCATTTACAGCTAATCAAGCAGCAAAGTGCTGTTTTTACTGACTCCCGGCTGCTGAAAATGTAAGTTTAAAGACAAAGTGCCTCCTACTACACTTAAAAGCCAAACTCACAACATAATGATTTGACTCAAAAGTCACATCAGCAAGTTTTCCGTTGTTTTATTCAGCAGCAGACTGACCTACCCCCCATTAGCAGCTCAGCAAACTTTTATTCCCTCAGCATCTCTCACCAGGCCTCAATGATAAAACCAGCAGACCCCTTTTTCAGGCCGAGACAAAGCGTACAGTAATAGTCGGCCCAGCTGGACAGATGAAAAGGTAGTAGAGGCTGACGGGGTGAATCACGGGAGAGAAAAGACCTGACAGATCCTGATAGATCTGGTAAAGCTGCAGAGCCGATGAGGTGGAGGAGGTGCAGGAGGCGGAGGAGGGAGGAAGGAAGAGGGGTCAATATCAGGAGAAGATGACAGGAGAGCAGCAGAAGATGAGAGGCAGAGGGGAGGAGAGGTGCGATGAGAGGCCGGGAGAAGATGAGAGGAGAGGCGAGTAATTGGAAAGAGTTGAGGGTGGAAAAGCAAAAATCTTGGACGGCTTTTTTTAAAATGCAGACAAAAATAACACAAAAAAGGGGCAGTATCAAGAAGAGAAGGAAGAGATGGGAAAGTAATGAGGTGGGATTAAAGAGTGGAAAGGAAGGTGGGCAGAAGAGGAAAGCGGGAATAAAGGGATATAAAGACAGACGACACTCAACAGCAGGTGTAAAACCTGAGGACAGGACAGAAAAGTGAGCGAAGAGAACAGGAAGTGAACGGGATGAGGAGTGTTTAAAGTCTCGTTGGGCTTAAGAAAATAACAAAACGAAAAGCACTAAAAGCTTCAGAATAAAAGCCCTGCCTGCTTCCTGCCTACCGTACTTATTGATGAGCAGGGCCAGGTACTCCCTGTGGTAGGAGCTGACGTAGAGCAGCAGAGCCGGACTCTGGTTGGTCCGGAAGCTCAGCGACACGTTCTCTCCTCTCAGGGTCGTGTCTCCGTAGATGGACGACGGCAGCGCGCTGCTGTTCCTGATGAACCCGTACGGCTCCTTGAAGGTGTAGCGGACGGACGTGCCCGGCCTGAAGCTGGCCGACACCTCTGGAGGAGCACACGCAGGTTCATTCATACTGATTTGGCCCAGCAGTAGTTATGTGACCCTCCAGAGCTGAATCTGAGCAGGAACTAATAGCAGTTGTTTAGTCATCATCCTGGGTTCATAATGAGAAGCAGTTCGCTTCACAGAGCAGCAGCTAATTAGAGCCTATAGGCTACAGTGTGTCTACTAGCCTCAACCTTGTCTGGTGCTATATATATATATATATATATATATATATATATATATATAATACATTTATAGAGCAGTGCAGCATGTGGCACAGTAATCTACTGCAGGCAGGAGGAGAAAGAGGCTTTATGTGAGGCAGGTATTGAGACAGATCAAGGTGGCACCATTAAAGGGAAATCCCCTTTAACAGCTTCATGAGGAGTGTGACACCCACTCACCCGCGTGGCAGAAGACGCCGGTGTGCGCCGACAGGCTGCAGTCGCAGCCGAAGCCGCTGGGCCGCTCCACACAGCGGCCCTGGTTCCGGCAGAGGGCGCCGTAGCTGCTGCAGTGACCCGGGCAGCCCGGATGAACCCCGGGCGTGATCCTGGCCCGCTCCTCCAGGTCCAGCGTGACGCCGTTCAGCTGCAGCGAGCGGATGCAGCCCCGGAAGCCCTTCTGCCGGGACGCGGTGCCTCCTGAGACATGGGAGGTGAAAACAGCCGTCCTTCAGTTCTCTTAGGGCCCATGTGGCCTCTGCTTCAAATCAAATATGAGGATGACACCACATGCTAAGGGTGGGCACTGATGGGGCACAACTTTCATGCATTGTCTTGGTCTCCAGAGCATCATTCACGGGGCAGGATATTGCCTCATGGTCACCTTTCTTGTATTTTGAAACTTTTTTCATGACTGCAGACCTGAGGGCAGTCAGAAAATAGCAAATAACATCCACCTTCACACACACTAAGCTTTTGTAAGTAATGGCACAGCACGGACTGAAACCCGACAACCTGTCAATTCTGCACCGATCACGGAGCGAAACTCCCATTGTCCTCAGACGTCAGACATGCCAGCACTTTAATCAGAGCGTTTAAAGCTTCCTATTGTTCAGCAGCAGCTGCAGCTTTTCACACCGATCAACCACTGAGCTCTGTGCGACTCTCGTCTCGTGACTGAAGCAAACGGTTAATTAATGACACAAGCATGAAACACAAAGATTAACATTAACCTTGACAGATGTGAGTACTTTAAATACATTTGAATATTTTGACCAATATTAATTAACTGATGTGCTTTGGAGGAATTTCAGCTGGAGTCAACCAGCTTGTGACAACTTACAACATATCATCGACATTTTAGATACTTAACCTTAAAAAACAACGAGTTTATGAGGTTTGGGTGCTAAAAGCACTTAATTAGGTGAAAAGGAGGATCATGGTTTGAAATGTATGCGACGTTTCATCAGTTCAGCTTCAAATAAAACAAGAACAACTGCTTCGAGACGTTAGGTTACAGGAATTACCTCTGGGCTGGTGAAAGAATTAAAAAATGTGAAGATGAAAGCAAAGATCAAAGAATCCAGATGCAGATAAACTCCACCTCTGACCAACGAGAGAAGGGCTAAAGAGACGATTACAGTCCATCAAAACAAGCTCGTACTGCGAGAGGAGGATCCGCACTGAAGCTCACAGCAGAATAAATGGAAAAACAATTAGCGAAATGGAGATCAAAGCACACACCGAAGGCAAAGTGAGGAAAAAGCTCCAGCCTGTCGGCTTGTGAAGACAGAATGAACTTAAAAGTGAGGCGCTAGTGGAGGAAGTCTGACAATGCAGTCACTGTGGCACAGTTGTCACTAAACCTGGACAGTAATGAAGCAAAACATGTTAGTACAGGCAGAACATGCAAACACGGCCCCTGATGTTCACTCATTTAAACAATGACATCAGTAAACTGGTGACAATATATTTCAAAATAAGTGATTTTAACATCAGATCCTCTCATGGTCACCAGAAGATACATCTTTACAGGTAATGTGTTCTTCATTCTCCCCGACTGCACAATAAGGTGTAATAATTCATATTTTAATCACCAACTTTCGTTTTAGCACCAACATGAGGTCATACTGTGTATTCATCTGTTTGTTGTATGTGTGAACTACATGCAAATATTGTGCTGAAGGCAGCCAACAGCGATGCCAGTGCAGCACCCAGCTTATCTGCCTGAACCAGGAAACCCAGCGTGATGCAAAATGCTGCTCGCAATGAATGTGTGAATCTTTTATATGAAACTGCTGCTTGTGGAAAATTTAAATCTGCTAATACAAGGAATTGGAGAAGCTTATAAATCCACGCGGCAATAACATAGTTATTGATTAAGACAATTTAATTTACTCTTATAAATTTGCACAAGGAACAATTAAGGCTCATGAATACTTTGTGGAATTATGGCTTCAGAATTAATAGACAATATTGTGCTTTATAAAAAAATTAATTAGACTGACTTAAAAGTTTTTGTCTTATAAATGAACTGAACGTTGTAATATAGATAAATACAAAGCTGCTTTGAAATCCCTCATAAAACTCTTAAATAAACAAAAAAGAATCAAAATAACACTGACATATTTCCAAATACATAATTACATGTATGTGTTCCAGCGAGTTCTACTCATAATACAGATCTAAATATAAACAGGCCGGCGCTGACAGCAGTGACCTACTGCTTATTCAGAGAGGATTATCGGCTAAACGCGTTTTGAAAGTCAATATTCACCTTCATTTTCCCGCTGCTGCTGCCTTTCGTCTAATCTGTCCAGTGTGTATTGGCTTGTTTTCCCTCCACAGTGGGTTTGCTGATATGAAGCGACATATTTAGAGGCAGATAAAATCGAATAATGAGTGAGTGATTGTCTTTTTCCTGCGGCTCAACAGGCAGAGTCACGGATTAAAAAGACAGAATTAAAGTCGTAAAATAAAACCGATGTAGCTGCGATGAACAGAGATGCACTATTGATTAGGTGAAGTAGGTATTAGAGATGCCGATGGTTAATTACACGACGGCCTAATGAATAACGTCAACAGCCAAATTCATTTGCACGTTATTATTTAAACTGCACCCACTTTCTGCAAGGAACCACATCGTGCAGCTCAGATATTACTGCTCCCTGATGTGTACTCTATTTATTAAATGTGATTATTGCTCAGTACTCAAAAAGCAGTGACTCAGCAATCACATCCAATAGTGCTGCACAGCAGGTGGCATTGGTCCAGCGGTACAGTCGTTTAGCTCCGTGATGTCTCTCTCATAGAGTTTGTGTTCAAGGCTGCAGTTGAGACCCTACAGGACTGAAGTTTCTGGAGCAGAATGGAGGACTCCTCACCTATGAACAGCTGGCTGTTGAGCTGCAGGTGGAAGTGTCCGTCGGCAGGAGCCTCCTGCGTGGCAGCGGCGAGCTCGTCCAGCCGAAGCGACGCCTCCTTGACGTTGCGCTCGGCGCGGACCCGATGCCAGCGGTCGTCGTTCAGCGGGACACTGGACTCCACGCGGACCTCCAGCGGGCCATTACCCACATCGAAGGAGAAAACCACCTGGGTGGAAGCTGATGAAGGCGAGAAGAAAGGACGGAGTCGGCGGCAAGGGGAGGTACTGATGTGGATCATCACCAGAGCAACAACAAAGGTACGTTTCGTTTATATGTGTGTGAGGAGACACTGCTGAAAGATTCTCCTAAAGCTTTTTGCTAAGTGCATCTGAATTACAGGAGCCCTTATTTACAGTGTAGCTGCTTATTTTCACACAGCTTCAAGGTAAGACCTTTCAATTTCACACATAGGAATGGAGCTCTAACAAGCACAGGGAGGGAACGAACACAAGAGCAGGAGCAAATGCAGGGTTTTCTGGAATGCAGTGTAATTACTGTCCCCCAAAACTAACGCTAAAGCCAGCTTCTAACTAAGCCACCTGGGAACAGTTTCCACAGGATAACAACAAACAAAAGACAAGATATCCTGGCAGGAAGTCTCGTCCTGATTACCTCCCTGCAGGTGCAGATTGCAGGGCCTCCAGCCAGTGGAGCAGCGCATTTGCTCACAACTGCACTTTCCATTTTCATACAACGGAGCGACACAGTGAGCATTCAGTGCTGGTAACGCACTGAAAGCGAGGCAGTGGGAGCAGAGAGTGAAGCTGTGGGTCACAAAAAAGGTATATGAGCGACAGTTTCCAGGTGTTCTCGTTGGGTTTTAGGCCTCAGCATCAGGACCACGGCCAGCACCTCTGGCCTGTGAGTTCAGCACCACGGACAGCACCCAAGTGTTCATCCCTCTCGGGCTTGCTGCTCTATTTTCTCTGTTTGGACTTAGGGGAGCATCTGAAAACAAAACCATCATCCTTCATGTTTCCAACCAGAAAAAAAAGAGGATGAAACAATGTCCCAGCATTCTGCGGTAACATAATTTAGAAGTAGGTCTGAGGGCAAGCCACAGTGTTATAGAGCGATGTGAGGCTGAGGCAGAGCCGCAGTATTCAGAGCTGGAACAACCACACGCGCCATGATTTCCCTGAGGAGGGAGGCTGTTGGTGCAGCGGCCTCCCTGTGTGAGTCCTTTTGTTTTAATTTTGTTTCTTAAACTCCTCCATCCAAAATGCATCCAAGCATCAAAGCATTGGAATAAACAGAAAAATCTACCAAACCAGAAAGGTGACATGAGGTGGAGCCTCCAATGGCACCAATGACAATAACACACTAATAACAGGCCCTTTAAATGACGCAATCCATTGTTGCTCATAAATGTGTGTGTCATTCCGTGCTGCTCAACTGTCAGTCCCATATAAATACAAGGACACCTTGTTGGATAATGCAGCCGTATTTCAAACAGTACAATCTACAGTAGGCTGTAAACTCCCCCCTCAAACTCCCCCCACCCCCCACATTACCATGGCATCTATAAACTAAATAACACCCTGTTGGTTATTACTGCCATAATCTAAACGACACACTGAAGCGCCTGTAAATGTGTGCATTACCCCAGAGGCAGGTTTTAATAGAGGGTCTGGGCCCCGAGAATTCATAAAACAACAGTAAAATTAAAAACAAGGTTGCAGGAAATGCCTGCAGTAATTATGAATTCCCTTTCCAGGCTTAATCAAGTTCACATTTTATTGGTTGTGTGGGTAATACACTGCTTTCCCGATGGGGGCTAGAATATAATATAGAATGCAACAGCCTCTCCCTGGAAACCTTCAGCAGCTCCTCTAATCTCAAACAACATGGTCCCTCCAGCCTGTCCTGGATCTTTCCCAGGGCCTCTGCCCAGCGGGACGGGCCTGGAACGCCTCCCCCGGGAGGCGACCAGGAGGCATGTGAGACAGATGACGTGTCAGAAAATACAAGCGAGCGAATTCCCGGCGCTGCGACTCACAGCTCAGTTCAATCCGGATGAAGTCTTTGATGCCCAGGTTTTCCAGGAACACCCCAGAGGAGGCTGTCGTCTTGAAGAGGAAGGAAATGTCCGCGCTCAGCTCCGCGTGGAACGTGGGAAAGTGGAGGTACGATGTCTCTTTGTTGAAAAAGGCCGCGTTCCAGAAGTGCTCTGAGGAACAAGAAACGTTACGTTAGGAACCAAAAGATCTGTTAAACGAACTGAGTGATGTACCACAAACATGGCTCTAAAGAGCAGTTGCTCAATAATAATATTAGGTTGTTATCAGATTCAGCGAATGCTTTATCGTGTTTGTGTTTGGACCATGTGGTTAAGTCATTTCCATAATAACACATGTTTTTGTCATCTTGGAATGAAAGCGCAACCAAGCAGCTGCGTATTCGGAAAGACTTACTGTCTCCATGGCAACAGAGTGGTCCCACCCTGTACGCAGCCTCTGACCCCGGCCTCTGGATGTCACCCAGCACCAGAGACCTGAGTGGGAGGCTGTCCTTATGGAGCAGCGGACCCGAGTCCTCGGTCCTGGTACCGAAAGCAAATGAGGAGGAGGATGAAGAAAGTCAAAGGGGTCAGAAAAGGGAACAAAAGATGAAGCTGGCTCGCTTCCACACGCCTTTTGGTGCATCCTGCATTGTTCTAATGCTGCATTATTTTCATGATGACTAGATCCAAACACTGCGTAGGTGCAGTCTCATCAGGACCTAAAGCACATAAGAGTCCAAAACTCCTATAACCATGATAACCAGTCAACGCGCCAGCTTCTGACTGGTGTGTACGGCACAGACGGGTCTGTTGGAATCCTGAAGAGCAGCTGTAGCAGCTCCAGAGGCAGCGGGAGGCCAGCGGTTTGTTTCTGTATGTGATAGAAGTGAGGCACGGCTGGGTCGCTTACATTGGGAGGAAAGGTTAAAACACCTGTTTCTTCCTCTGCTCAATTTTCCCAGTCGAGCGTTCACTAAACTGTCGACACGTCGAGCGGGGACAGCTTCCATCACTCATGCTATTAGCCCGCAGCAAATCTCATTTGTTGAAGCCCCTTCGTTCTCTTTTCCTCTTCCTCCTACCAGATATCATGAGTTTTTCAGTGACTAGCGCACGCCGCTGCTTTCTGTGTCGACGCCTGCTCGTTTGTGTTCCCGCTCATGCAAAGGCTCTACAGCGATGTCTGCAGGAGGAGTAATGAGTTCCGTACCATTCCAGGCGATCGGCATCACAGTTGCAGTAGTGCTGTGGATCCACGCAGTTGCCCTGCAGACCGCAGGCGCACTGCTGGCTGCCCGGCTGAGCGCCGCCCCAGTAGTTCTGCTGCCGGCCGGAACCAGGGCCACCGAGCCACCAGCTGAACGGAGAGCCCTCTGAAGCACACACAGGACACCTTACAGCGTTTAGACGCTAGAAACCAGAGTGTGAAACCTCCACTCCACTTTACTACCTGCATGAACCAACACCTTTTACCTGGAGTGTTGAGGAGGCGGGACTTCCTGCAGTGATAGGACAGTTCCTGCTCGCAGTGCTCTGATTGGGCGATGGCAGCCAATAGCTGCTCCTCCTCTGTCATGTAGTCAAAGTGGACCAAATGCTGGTTTACACCTGGAGTGGGCCGGACTCTAGTCAGCTCTGTGTTGTTGTGCTGGATCACCATCCACGTGTTTTCCTCTGGAGACAACATAATTATTATTCAGTCTAATAACTCTCACCTTATTATATTGGGAACAGCAGTGTGTGTGCGTGTGTCACCTGTCATGTTGCAGTACACCTGCTGCGGTCCGATTGGCCCGCTGCCGTCCACGTCGATGTAGAAATGCCCCGACGAGTTCCCAACGTGTTTGTACGCCTCGCAGGACTGCTCGTACACGGCTGGGAGGAGGAACGACAACATGAGCGTCAGCCTGAATCACAGCGCACACATCATATCAGCAGGAGGCGCGAGGAGCCGACGGCCGCGCGCGGCTGCACAGGAGTCGCAAACAGAATGATGCAAATCCTCAGGGCTTTGTTTTTACAGTTTTACACTCGCACGAGCCATAAAGCCAAGAGCGGTCCAGCAACGGGCCGAGGAGTGTGCGCCCAACTCAGACGTATGTGTGTGTGACTTACAGCTGTGGCAGGTGGCTCCGGTGTAGCCGCTGTCGGAGCAGTTGCAGTGGAAGACGGTCCAGGACTGGCTGCATCGGCCGCCGTGCTCACAACGACTGGGAGAACACCTGAGGGGGAACTGTGTCTTAGTTTGGGGGGACATTCATTCACTTTGCCTGCATGAGCATCTGGAAATACAGTAATTCAGCTGATTTTATTCCCAAGCATCAGATGCTGATGCGTGCGATTGACAGAAGTACTGAGGAGGAAGTTTGTTTGTTTTAGCAAAGGCAGTGGAAGCATCTGTTGTTTCAGAGTCATTTATTTCAGTGTGTGTGTGTGTGTGTGTGTGTGTGTGCGTGCGTGCGTGTGTGGACACTTCACAATCAGCCCTCTGGCCTGTTGGAGGGACTTCATGCAGCAGATAACAGTGGACAAAACAAGCTTTCAAACATCCACCTCTCGAAGCCAGAGTGGAGCTGGAAAAACATCTCACAGCGGCTTTGTTACGGTTTGTGCGTCCAACGGGCGGAAAACATTTGAAACGATCTTGACTTGAGCATGTTATTCATTTCATGGCCAAATGTGTGCGAGAGGGTCAGGAATATAGTTACCAGTGGAAACGGAAAGCATTTCATTTCTGATATGTGGAGGAGGTCGCCGTGCTGTGGGAGGCTGTTCATCGGAAAAGAACAAAACTCAATTGATTTGGATCCTAATGTTTATTGGAGGCTATTCAGCTGAACCCCTTTGCCAATAGATTAAAAATATTTGGTCCCTGAAGAAGCAATGTCGCTCCTGAAAGGAAACGTTTTGTGAAACGGAACATTAAAAAAGTCCTTGATGGCTGGAACTAAATGTCCTTGTCATCCGAACAACAGCCTTGATCTGGACTCTCACAACTCACACTGAGCGTGAGTTACGAGTTACTGTCCACTGTCTGTTCCTCATTACACGTAAGTAAGATTTGATTTCCTGTGTTCGGCTCCCGAGTGTTGCTTTTTGGAATTTTCTGGTCTTTCTCTCGCTTCCTGGCTCAATCTGTGTGTCATGTCTTTAGTTGGATGTGGTTTTCTGTTCTCCTGTGTTGATTCTCTTCAGCATCAGCCTCTCTTTGTGCTTTTCGTTCCCTTGAGGCTTGGCTGCTGTGAGTCCTTCTAAAAGGCGCAGGACAGAGCCTGTTTTCAGCGTGTCTCCCAATCTAAACCCACACATCTGCATCATTCAAACGTCCAACCTTAAGGAGCCCTTTAGTCACAAACCAGCCAACCACCCGGAACCATTCAGTCTAATACAAGCACGAATACTTTTAAAGCTGTGTTTGCTCAGACTTCAGCGGACCCAGTCTGCTCAAAGCTGCAGGAGCCGAGCTGCTGCTGCTGCTTAGAAGCCCATTTTCATCTTCACTCAGACTCTGCTCCAGGCTTTTGTTACAGTAACAATCAATAAGCACCCGGAGCACAGATTTAAGTCTGTTACAAAATACAGTAGATGCAGGTGTAGCACGAGAGGAGAGGAGCATTCGTTTCACCTTTTAAAAGTAGACTGAGCTCAGAGAGCAGAGGAAGAGGAAACAGACGAGGAGGAGACGCTAAAAACCAAGCACCTGAACGATGAACACAGCAGCAGAGGCACTCGTCCAATCAGACATTGGGGCCACTTCACTGTCTGACGTGATGGAAATGACTGTAGTAAAGATCATTCCATAAACACAAACAAATGTGTCAAGCTGTCATTTTTGTGTGAGGCCTTAAAAGCAGCTGTTTTTCCTACGTGCGGTAATAAAGAGCCTCTTTTAGGGCCTGACTTCCATTTGCGCTAACGCAGCGTCGGCCTGGGATAAAAACACTCCGTGCCGGTGGTTAGGACAATAAAAGACACACACGCTGCATACACGCCATCAGCAGATATAATAACCTGCTCTGAAGTATGACCGCCATATTGAAGCCGTGTCGCTGAGTCAATTTTCCACCTGACTCTACAGTATAATATTTCCCATGGGCTCCAAATTCAATCAGCGGGATTACAGCGCGAGCCGCATTTTTCTGTCTTTACTGGATGTTTTCGGGTTTGTTCCGGCGAGCGGTCAGATCCGCACAGGAACTGTATTGTGCTAAATAATAAGCCGGGAAATACAGGAAAAAGCAGGAGTTTTAATTAAAACTACTGGAGCACTCCTTATCTGCCGAAGACATGTGTTGGTTCAATATTTGTGTCTGCCGTGTGTGTCCTGGAGCCACGGGTGGCTGTATAATTGTTGTAATTGTCTCATTAATTGTGCTGCTTTTTGGTGTGACACCCAAACTGCAAACGATTGGTTCTGCTCTCTCTGTTCTTTCCTACTCATCTCCTCACTTTAGGTTATTGCTCTGATCGCACTCCTGTTAATTATACACAGTGTTTAGACTTTCATAAACCTATGAAGTGCATTAAAATGACTGTGAAGTGTTCCTTGGTTCTAATTATAGGTTGAACAAACCAACTGGCAATCCTTAAATCTTATTATCAGAATCCAAACACTCTCTTCGCTTTTTCTCTGCTGTTTGGGGATTTAGACTTCAGATGGAATTCAGCAACATCTTCTGCGATGGGTTCAATAGAAAAACAGCTGAGTGCAATTATCCCAGCGCGCATCTCCACTGAACCAGTGATTGTGAGACGCTGTGTGTGGGTGTGGAGGCTACTGTACGTGCTGTACGTGCTGCATGTACAGATGCTCAGACGCGCTCAAGTAAAAGACCAGCAGAGAACGGAGGACAAATGATGCTCCTGGTTCTGGCTCCACCGTCCAAACCAGCGGTTCTGGTGGGTTCTAACAGACCACACCCGACGCCATCGATGTCGCTGCTCTGAGCTGGAGTTGAGAGCTTTACGCATTCACGCCACGATCTGGAGGCTTCAGAGAATAGTCGTTCAATGTTGATTACAGTCAAAGCAAGCAGCTGTGTCCTTGGTGCTCGAAATCACCGCATCTCAGTTTTTCCAGTTATTACAGGAAGCAAATAGAAAAAGCAAAGCAGACACAATTCAACAATACTGAGTATTTGTATTCAAACTGATATTCAAGCACGCAATGATAATTGTATTGACGGGAGGCACAACATCAGAGGACTATTGTATTGTGCGTTTTGTATTGAAGGTCTGTATGAACAGACAGCCCAACAATTATGGGAACTCGCCTGTCGATGATTCCACACATGTCAACGTGCAGGTTGCTGTAGTTTCCCAGCTGCTTCTGCTGCACCGTGGTCAGATCCACGCTTTGGCCGTTCACAGCGAAGAGCCGCATGCAGCCCTGGAAGACGTCGAAGGGGTTCCTGCAGTCGTGAGCCTCGTCTGCAGCAGGACAACCTGCGCAGAGGAGAGAGAGGCGGGCGCATTAGAGCTGTGTGAAGCTGCATTCTGGGCACAGCCGATCACTGAGCACCTTCCACATCAACTCAGTGACCTCTTAATGACGCGCTTATTCATTTAATATCTGGAAACGGCCCGGTCTGCTCTTACCACCAAAGAAGAGGTGACTTTGGACGGCGACAGGAAATGAGGGGCTGACGTGAGCCTCCTCCTCCTCATCCACCGTCACGCTCACACGCCCGCGTCTGGCGCTCAGCTCCACCACATGCCACTGGCCGTCACTCAGAGCGGAACCTGGAAACCGGACCCTGGTGAACACAGGCTGCAAGATACAGTAGAGTCTCTGTGTTCATGTGCATTGGGTCGGAGCTGGAGCTGGAGCCGGAGCTGCGGTTGTTGTAAACGGCCGTTTGAACCACGTTTTAGCAGAACAGAACAGAACCTTTAGTGAAATGAGCAAACTTGTTAAACAAGTGTATTTTAGGAGTAGATCAATATCTCATTATCCCCTTTGTTGATGTAGATGTGTGACAACAAGGATAATACAGGCGATAATGAGGTAAATATTGGACAAAGAGCCGAGGCTTTGTTGATGAGAGGAGCTTCTGTTCGGCCTCAGTCACAAGTCGCCTGCACTTGTTCAGTTAAACCGTAGCTTATTCGAAGCGGCTCAATAATCGGCCCGGGAGCTGACGCGTTACGGAGGCTCCGGTGACGCCGACCCGTCTGACCTGCGCTGAGCTCCAGCAGCGAGCGGCCGGCTCCGTGGACCTGCAGCCGCAGCCGGGCGTCGCTGAGGTGCAGCCAGGCCACGCCCCCTTCCCGGGCGAGGTCGAAGGTCAGCAGGAGCCCCGCCCGGTTCCACGTCCGGAACTGGAAGCTCACGGACGCGGCGCCCGGCGGCGCCGGCAGCCGCAGGAAGCTCCGAGGGCCCGGGAAGGTCACGGCGACGGGAGCCGGCTCGGAGCAGGAAAAGGTCACGTGGCCCTGAGGAAGGAACGATCACGGTGAGGCTCCAACAACAAACATTAATATTAATCACACGCAGGGGTCGTTGCAGTCGTGATCTCATCAACGAGTCTCCTTAAAGAGGGCGGTGGTATTACCATAATGACAAACACTCGGGCTATGATTAGGAAGGCAAACTAAAAATACTGAGGTCACCTTGATAAGAGCTACAATAAAAGCAGGCGACGCTGCGCCGGCGCTACAGTATCTTGACATCTGTGTTACAGGCCATTGTTGTGAGTCACAGTAATGACACCTGGTGCACTGCTAAAGCCGCTGCAGTAATATATTACACCGTGGGCTCTCCCCTGGGAGGATCTGCCTGCTATCTTTATAATGCTCAGGAAACACAGATGACATCTAAAAGCCCTTTGTGGTGCAGTTAAAGTGATGTACAATAACTCAGGCCGGAGTCGACGGCGCCGCTGCACAACACAGGGCAGGAAGTTACCTCAGAAACCCTTAAGACTCCAGCTCAGATCCTCCAGGCGCCGCTCGGTTTGATCAATTCCATCCCGTAGCACAATTTGGGCTCCGTAATAATCTAGACAATAACTAAATGAGCGCTATTAGTTTCCCAGCCGTGCATTTGCATCTCGAGGCCTCTTTACCAAGAATTCATGTTTTCTGGTCTTTTTTACGATAATGAGAATGCATTCGTTTCTCTATAGCAAAGCTTAACAGCCTCTCCCCAAACAGCCGCTCCTCGTGCACGTGGAGTCACGGGAGCATCCGTCGGTGTCTGCTACAGATCGAACACCAGCCCAACCATCATGAACCCGACTCCAGCCTCAGACAACGCGTCCTCGCTTCTCTGCTCGCCTTGACCGGCCTCAGCCCTCAGCACCGTGACGCGGCTCCACTGAGATCACGTGATAATGACAGCATGGTTGTGTGCGCGTACCCTCACGGTGACTTGATGGTCGTTCTGCTTGGCCAGATCGATCAGGTTGAGCTCGTTGAACAGCGCGTTTTCCACGCAGCCGTGGAAGTTCCGTCCGGCGGCGGCCGCGTTCTGAGGTCCGAGGCTGTGACTCGCTCCCAGACTCAGCTGCGTCGGCACAAAGCGTCACCGTGTTACATGCACGAGTCGTCCTGACTGAGCTCAGTGTTTAGTTTCATCGCACCTGATGGACGTCCCAGTGGGTGAAGTCTGCAGGGAGCTGGACCTCCTTGGTGTGTTTGTCCACAGTGAGGTTGAGGTGAGAGCTACGTCTCTCCATCGCGACGTGGTGCCAGTGCTGATCGTCCAACAGGCTGCTGAGGGACGCGAGGGCCTTTGGTTCGGAGGATGAGGCTCCACCTTAAAAGAGGAACAGAGCCGCTGAGACCAAGCTTTTCCATCATGTGCAGTCGCTAAAAACATTTGCTGCCGTGATTATTTGTGTTCTCTCAGTGTCGCAGCGAGGATCACAGCAGGGTGCCGGCTCTGACGTCCCGCTGGGGACACGAGGCGCGTCCTGAAGTGGACACGTGCAGAGAAGACACAGCCGGAACCCCATCAGCGACGGATCAAAGTTCCAGCTTCTAAATTAGTGCATTTATTTCCACATCAACCAAATTACTACAGAAACTGCTGAGAGCAGACGAAAGCTGAACACAGGCAGCCATTAAATATGCATGAGGTATTCTCCAAGAAGACACAATTCCCACTTCAAAGAGAACAACAGAGACAGTTTGGAGACAAATGCGCCTTTGATAGCGGCACAAGTTTGAGGGAGGATTTACTGACGGACAGGATGTGGACCTGCGCCTGTCAGACATGAAACATGGAGGAGAGAGACTGGATCGATACCAGAGGAATAATTAGCAAATAGGACCGAACTCCCTGATTAATGAATTAAAGAACAGTTGTTATGCTGAGGAAGAAGCGTATGATTGTCACTTTGACAGGATGTGTGATTAATGGCACACAGAAAAAACAGAGTCAATGTGAGGCATCGAGGGGCAAACAAATGGAAATGAAATAGACAGAGTCTCTGTCTCACACTTCTTTTCTTTGACAATTAATTCCATTCTGTCTTTTTAAGCAACAATAATCACATGTAGGTTTGTTGTGGGCACTAATTAAATTTTCTGAACCCATTAGGAAAAACTCTATAAAACTGTCGCCGCGTGTGAAGCCTACTGTCGATACACGTCGTTATGCAAATGAGGAGGGGATCACAGAGAATCAGCGGGCGCCGTCCTGACGAGACCGTCAGCGAACGCGGAGCTGGGTCTGCAGGTGAGAATGCATTCATACGAGATCAGGGGGATGAAAAGGTTGCGGGGTCTCAAGCATCCAAACATGTTTGATGCATGATGCATCAAATTTTCATGTGGTTCTGCTTTCGAGATATGTTTTGATTCCTCGCTGGAGCATTTGGGGCTTGGAAAATCCCAGCGAATCTGACACTGGATCTGAGGCGGCGCTGCAGCCGAGGCAGAGAAGCATCTAAGTATCTAAAAATGCTAATTACTACAACATTTCTTATTTATGTAGCACAAGGTCACGGCGAGTGTGGGCCGACTTTGCTCGCAGGCTTTTTGCTCCACTGTTTCGGCTGCGCGCTCCATCATATCCTGCCTGCGATTTCATTACAGCGAAATCTGATTATGTGCGGGGAGACAGTGACAGCCGTTATCAGGAGTCGCTGGAACAAGCGCCAAACATCATTTTAAGACTGTAAACACATTTTGGGAGAGCAAAAACGTTAGCACACCGATAGTCCATTAGGATGGAAGCGGTGCCGCCGTGGGCTCGCGTCTCTGAGGGGAGGCGTGGATAGATTACTCTGCTGCTCGTCATTAGAACCTAGAGGCGCCGGCTCTGGATGCTGAAGGTGCTGCACAGATGCCTCCACGTCACGAAAAGCACAGGCAGGAGACGAACTGAGCAGCTCTGACACGAATGTGGCTCCACTGACGTCTTCTGGTGAGGCTCACGTTGAGCTGGAGTCCGTCCCAGTTCATACTGGGCTGCTCCCTGGACACCGACCCAGTCAAAGTGCACGTCTTTGGAGCGAGAACCCACACAAACTCGCTGCCTGTGATGAAACTGCTCCATTCGTGGCGACTGTGATGCTGGACCCAGTGTTCTGTTTGTTCTGTGCTCACTGACCAACAGGAGATCAGGCAGCTGAGTCATGAGCAGGTGTGACTACACAACACACACACACACATCTCGATTCAGATGAATTATCTCACTATGAAGTAAATAGCAGCAACAATTATCACATCTACGTTCCCTCTTTCATGATGAATGATTCGGTCGAAATTTTCATAAAGAAGCAAATTCTTTTGTGAGTCTTTGGTGAACAAATGTTGAACTAGACCAGAACTTCACACTCAACTTCTGCTAAAGACATTTGTGCACAGATGGGAAAAAAACTGAGTGCAACTATTTGATCTGCTGTTAGTTTTGCAACTTTTGATTCCTCTTTGTCTCGACAGGGCTGTTACTCACAGGCAGCTGCACTCGCTTGGGGTCAGACCCAGTTGCTTTAGTATTAGCAGAACACAGTGGACCATGCGTAAGCTCAAGCTCTGTGCACACAGCAAATGACCTAAATTACACAATGTGTAAGTAAAAAAGCCTTTGTGGGGAAGCAGCGAGTCGGAGCGTGAGGGGGAAAAGAGGAAGCCTGAGAGAAATAATGAGGGGGAAACGATGAAACAGTGAGGAATTACGAAAGCAAAACCAAGAGCCACGCATTCGCTGCGACTCAAACAGAGGCACAGAAGTCATGAGACAGAAGGATGACGAGTGCGCACAAGGCAAATGGTCTCTCCTGATTTAAAATAAACAAAGGAGCGTAAGACTCCGGGAGACAAACGAAGACAAACTGCAGCAATTATAACCAAAAAAAGGAGTTAAGGCCGGGACGAAGACGCAGAGGAAGACGGAGGCTCGCTCGGTGTCAGCGCTGGTCTGTCGCTGCGCGGGGAGCGCTCCAACAAATCTTATCTTCCATAATTTTAATGGATGGCTTTAATTTCCTCTGGCTGTGCTGCGCTTTCTCTTTATAGAGACACACTTACTGCACGGCCACAGTCCCTCAGGGCTGAATGCGCTCAGAGTTGCTTCCATATCGTAGTATGAGGGCCCTTTTGTTCAGCAGTGGTGTGTGTGTGAGAGGCCGACATGCTGAATGTGGATGAGGACGTGACGGACGGATGGACGGACGCCTCACAGCATCAAACCTGTGAAGCTAAAGGCTCTAGCCGCTAACACCAGGCTCCTCGTTCCCCCCTGTGGAGTGTGACGACCAGATACAGCGTCCACACCCTGACACCCACCCGCGGCTGAGCGCGCGCGGCCCTGGAGCCATGCATCAACAGCAGCGAGCGCAGCCCTAACACATGCTGCCGCGATGGGAGTCATCCATCACCGCCGCCGTGATTTAACCTCACCCAACCTGACCACCATCCTCTACACAAACGCTGTGCGGCGTGATGCTGATCATAGATTGTCTCCAGGATGAGGTGTGTGTGTGTGTGTGTGTGTGTGTGTGTGTGTGCCCTCCCTCCATCATGGGAATATTCCTGCGTATCAGACGTGCGCGTCTATAAATAGACGTCAGCATCTGTCAGCAGATGTCACCTCTGAGCAGCAGCAGCAGCCTCCCTCTCTCCAGCTCCAGGCTGAGGCTCAGTCCGTCCGCTCCCGCTCCGTGCAGCAGCGTCCCGGAGTTCCTGAAGGTCTTCAGCTTCAGAGCGATGACCTCTCCCGGCGCCGCCCCGAGGCCGCCGGCGCCGAGCTGGTACGTGAGGCTGCTGCTGCCGTCCAGACTCACCACGTCAGAGGCTGCAAACGGAAACAGGAGACAGTCAGCGGTGCACGTTTGTATAACGTGATCTGGTCAAATGTTGATGTAGTCGTCAGTATTTCCTCATTTTGCTCCACAGACTCATCAGGTCAATTACTCCCACTTCCTGTTTGACTCACACCTGGTGGTGACTCACCCGTCCGCATACTGTAGCTACAAGATGACCAGCTGATTAAAATGCTGCGCACGTCTTAATGCATGGCTGAATAAAGCATATTGTGTCTATGGAATCACACTGTATTAATGCACAGCCACCGCCTGCAGAGCTCCACTGGATACAATTACGCTATAATTATTCCACTGGGAGCGGCGATGGTGCTGCTGTTGTAGCTGAATGAGGTGTGGCGTGGGCTCGTTTTCGCTGTGGTGATTCCAAAGTTAAACCTGCAAATATGCTGTGAAATATACACAACGGAAATAGAACCAATTAAGCCGCTAACACAGTATGTGAAGCGTGATGGCTGTCGGTGCGCGTTGAAGAGGTGTGAACGTGGCGGAGGCAGGTTTTCCGTCAGGCTTTGTTTCTTTATGTGTGAAGGTGACAGAGTTGGGTTTAAATCTGTTATGAAAGAATGTAAACTGATGTGGCAGCAGATGTACACATTTTAAAGAAGACAGTAATATGCCACAGTGTAAATTAAAGCGATAATTGTTGCTCGTGTGTGAATGATAAGGTAACTAATTAAAAGTCGACAATTACAGTAGACAGACGAAACCAATCTTGTCCTCGATCACTCTCGGAAGTTCTATGAATAATTACTGGCACATAATCCATCCAGTAATAATATTCGCATGCTTTAATTATTGTTATGCGTCTGCTGGCGGCAGCCGTGGGAGGAACCATGTCAGATGTGGCTCAGAGGATGAAGTGACCTTTGACCTCAAAACACAAAGACGTCCTTAACAGCTTCATTTGGAGCGAGCGTCGCAAACGCATTGAATTCGCTGGTATAAAGGTTCAAAGGTCGCCATGTCCCACTCACGCGTCTACTTGACGTGCTCTGTTAGTTCTCTAAATAATAGGGCTTTAATATTCCTTGTCATTAGCAGATTTATAAATTAAGTACTTGCTCTAATGGCCTTTTTCAGCTTTCATTGTGTTTTAGCTAATATCATACACAGAAGTGGTTCCAGCGGCAGATAGACGTACACACTGCGTTGCCACGGTGATGCGGATTAACGCCTCCTAATGAGCGTCATTAGCTCGGCTTTATGCACACCGCGGAGCAGTGAATGTAAGACTTACTGTAAGGACATCCATAGGCCTCCAGCCGGAGTCCGATCCGCCCGCTGGGATTCCAGTCCAGGGGAATGAGCCGGAGAAACCGAGCAATGACCGTCTGCTGCAGCTTGTACTGCACCACGCTGTCTGCGTTACTGTTACCTGGAAAGAACTGCGAGCACAGTGATTTCAGTGGGGGGGGGGGGGGGGGCTCGTGTGTAATTACAATTACAAAGGTCATTGTAATTCATCATAGAAGGAAGCATGACTGCACTGTGTGGCGTGAGTCTGTGCAAGTGTGGAGGATCAACATGAAGCTGGTTTGTGACTGGGCTAAACGCCTGATGGATCACTGGCTTCATCTCCTCCCACCTCTCCCACCTGGCTCTCTGTCCTAATTACACCCCTGCCTTGAAGATGGCACCAAGGTTAACTAGCTCTCCCTCCGCTGAAGAAAAGCTTAGTCCCGTAATTAACGTATTAATTCATCTGCAATCGCGACAGTGCAGCCGAATCCCCTCATAGAGAAATTAGAAACAGTCGCGGAGCAGTGTTCTGCGCATTGTGCTGAGATTTGGTCAAATGTAAACACAAAGGTAAAAGACAGTTAAACCTGACGACCCTGAAAAGTAAACTAGGAAGAGGACGGTGCGAAGCAGTTCTATTAATCAGCTCGCTTTCAAAAGAGCAGGAAAACGGAGGGAAGCCGCATCCTTCCATCCGCGGGTCTTCACAGGCTGAGAGACTACAGAACATGCGGCGGTTGATCCGGCGGCTCTGTCAGCGTCTGGGAGCCGGGCCGACGGCGCGCAGGCGTCTGGAAGCCCTTTGAAACGAGCCTGGGACTCGGCTCGCTCTACATAAAGCCTCAGATCCGGGCGTTTTAAGGAAGGAGCCGCTTCCTGCTCTTCCCCAGAAGTTGCTCGGCGCTGAGATTAGGCCGGATCGGCTGCGTGCGAGCGGCGTGTCTTCTCTCTGAACTGCTGTAACGCATGCGGTTCCGGTCTGGATAGATGTAAAAGTAGCACTTTTACGTGTACTTTTACAGCTGACTCCTTGAAAAACAACTGCTCCTCAACTCAAACTGCCAGCGTTGTATTGGCCCATGCAGGTAGACGCTCATTGATGGATCTTTGCATCCTGCATGGACCTGTTCCTCCAGCAGGACCCGGTCATTCAGCGGGACCCGGTCCTCCAGAAGAACCTGGTCCTCCAGCGGGACCCGGTCCTCCAGCGGGACCCGTTCCTCCAGCGGGACCCAGTCCTCCAGCGGGACCCGGTCCTCCAGCGGGACCCGGTCCTCCAGAAGAACCTGGTCCTCCAGCGGGACCCGGTCCTCCAGCGGGACCCGGTCCTCCAGCGGGACCCGTTCCTCCAGCGGGACCCGGTCCTCCAACGGGACCCGGTCCATGGGGGGCGGCGGATAGGATGCAGCTAACAGGGATATGACAGCAGCATGTCATCAGCAGCAAATATAAAGCTGAGGCGGCTGCAGCCTGCGTTCCAGCACACAGTGGCCTTCTTCCTTATTGATCCCGGCGTCTGGCTGCAGTCCCGGCTGCACCACAGGGTCTCGGACGCTTGGCTGCCTCTCTGTCCCGCTCCGTGTCCGTCAACAACAGCTTAAGTGTTCTGGCAACAGGTCTGCACCAGTCTACACTGCGCCATGCATTATTAATGAGGAGTCAAAGGCTCCTGATGACTTTCATTATCTCTGCAGGATGCTGTGCTCCCAGTAGCCCACCGCCGCTAAACACCACTGTAAGCAGAGGGAGGCGATCGGCCGTCTATTCATCACCAGCTATGCATCACCTGCAGCCTTTACAGGCGGTTTAAGGGGACCGGAGGAAGAGGAGATGCTTCCTCATCCGAAGCAACGCTGCGATTCAGCCCAGATTCGCCTCCATCCCTTCTGCTGCCGTGACCGTTAAACGGGCGTCTGAGCGGACTCACCCCCGTGCTGTCCTCCTGTCGGTACTGCTTCCAGTTGTGTCCCGTGTCACTGAACATCAGCAGGTAGGACGTCAGCCAATCGGAGCTGCCGTAGCGGCCCTGCGTGGCCACGCCGGCGATCCTGGTCCGCTCGCCCACATCGACCTCCAGCCACTGATCCCTGTCTGAGGTTAGAGGGGACCAACCTCCGGCTCCTACGGAGACGGAGAACAAAAGGTTGACTTATTACTGTGTGTGTGTTTAACCTTTAAATCTTAAAACGTATTTCCGCTGGAGCAAAGTCCTTCTGTGAATCCCAAGCGTCACTTTTAAACCCGTTTCAGTCCAATACTTTTTCTTGCAGTTTGCCTTCGCTAGAACACGATGATCGGTTTCATTCCGAAACGCTGCAGGAGTTTTTAATGTGGAAAATTAAATTTCCCGAACCCGGGGCACCGTGCCACAGCGTGTGATAGGAAGGTTCCCTAATAGGCGCGGTGGATGCACAGGCCACAGTCCTGCACACGGTACATGGTGAGATTTCATGAGTCCATTTATCTTCATAAATCAAAAGAAGACATTCTACAGAATGCAAACCTCTGCCAATTCTCAACAATTTTCCAATTTAAAAACCTGCCTCTCCACCACTTTTCAGGCTTCTGCATCATTTATCTTTAGACTTGAATTTTTTTTCTCGGTGAAAACACAATTCTGATGTTCTGGGTGACAGAATTACGTCAGCTCTAAATCATTTCACCAGCGCGTGTGACCGGGCTGTGACGGGCCGCGTCGCTGTAGCAGTAAAGGAGTTGCCCGTACGATGATTAATGCAGCGTGAGCAGCTGTGGCTCCGGCAGCAGGTCCAGTGTTTAGTCGTTCCTCTCCATGTGGCGGAGCAGAGCTTCAGTACGAACCACTGCAGCTCTCCACCACTTTCAACTCGTTTCTGCAGCTCCAGTGGTTATCGCTGTTTTCTACTCATATCCTGTGGGATGAAACTGCGAAGTCGAACTGCTGACCTCGGCATGTTTTCACGTGCACGACTCAAAGTTGAGGAGTCTTGTGCATTGCATAATCACTACGTACATTTAGACTAAACATCCGCTGCTGAACAGATTTGGTTCAAGCAACAACACATTTAGATTCCACAGCCTCGCCCATAAGGTGCTGTGGTGCCACGCACTGATTAGTTGCACCTAATGGCAAACCATTTTCATCTTTTCCCGTGTACAGCGTTGCTAAGAGGCTGTGGCATGATCTATCGATTCGTTGTACAATTTGCCTTCAAGTCTGCATCCTTTGCTATATAAGATTTCATCAAGTGGAGGTGGTGGTGCCAAGCTTCGATTCATTTCACAGAACCCCTGCAGGTTCCTTTCTTATATTACACACCATCAATAAACACTGTTGTAGCATATTGATCAGTTGCATTCTCAGTCTGGGAGTTGACAAAAAATACATCATGTTGATTAGTTTAAATATAAGTGCAATTTTTCTGGAGGTTGGTGGCACCTTTTATTGCCTGATGTCATGCAGGTATGAACGTGTATTATAGCTGATTATTACCAATAGTGGCTCCTATCAATTAGCCTAGTTTCATTAGGTTTGTCTGCCTCCATTAGAGACAAGAAGGTGAAGAAGGAGCATGTGTTTTGGGCCAAAGCGACGCCTCGGGGCTCAAACAGCAGATGGAGGATTCTGGGGAAGGATGATGCTGACCAGCGTCCCACTGAGCACACCAGCATCAACACACACACACACACGCACGCGCGCACGCACGCACGCACGCACGCACGCAGGAAGGCTTTAAAAGAACACACAGTGTAAATATCACTCGTCCTCGCGTTGCCATGCTGTCGTCTGCTCGTTGTCGTAGCAGCAGGAAGCTAACGTTTCTGTAAAAGGCTTCATCCAAAGCCTCCAGGGGCTCGGAGCTGAAAGCCGTAATATGCCCATAGGTCAAGACAGCTTTATTTCACACGTTCTTAAACTAATACGCTTTGTGCTATTTGTTTGGCCCACTTCACATCGCACACTGCAGCTCCAACGAGCGGGGACCACCGGGACTGTGCTGAATATAGATCAGCTGGTAAACCGAGACCTTCACATTTGGGTCTGCCTGTTAATCTCACACTCGGCTTCTCTTCCTCCTTCAGCCTTCAGCCGCCTCGCAGTCAGTCAGTAAAAGCTGCAATGCAGCCGTGAGATGGGGGGTCACTCTCCACTCCTCTGCTTTGAGATTTGCTCTGTTTGGGCCAATACCTTCCCCCCCGTGGCCGTTGGCACTTGAAATTTGGCTGGAGCTTTTAAAATTCCGATCTTCCTGCTCTCCTCGAACCAGCAGCTCTTTATCCACATCGGCCCAACTCCCAACACGCAGTTCTGCCCCAACGTTGCACTAATTCTGCATCGCGTCCGTCCTGGGCCTCTGTCCTCTTACAGTTTGGAAACCTGGCGGCCGTGTTGGTAGTGTGATCATAGTTCTTCAGTTAAATGTTGAAATGTACGGCTTCAGTTCATCCTTCACTCCAGTCACCGCCATGAAGCTTTCTGTATGTGACGGCTCAGCTGTGGAAACGGACCAGCTCCGGTCCGGGAGCTGCTGATTTTGAAGGAAGCTAAAGGCCAAAGCTAATAAGCGCTTGACTAACAGATGCGCCCAGTGACAGTGAACTGAAAACACTGTAACCTTTTCCCAGAAATGTTGACGAGAGGAGAACGAGATCAGCAGGAAACAACGCAAGGATCAAGGGAGTGTAAATTTACTATGTCCACCCTGTCAGGTGTAATTGGACCGGGGGTGAACTGACGGCCGGCGGCCTGAGAGCTGTCTGTCACGGCTGTCGCTTTAAATCAAACGCGTCTCGCCGGAGTCTCTCTTCCCCCGAGGAACCGATTCTAACCACCCACTGAAAAGCGCCGTTGATCTCAGCGACAGTCGGGCCTTTTACATCGTTGCTCTGCCAATTAGAAGGTCAGATTCTCCCTCTGGCTTCACCAATCAGGCTACAGCGGAGACGGTTGCCAGTGGCGATGTGCAGCTCATTATCTACAGATTCTTGGATATAACACTAACTGGCATTTAGATTTTTTTTTTATTCTGATACAATATAGAAGCTGCAGTTATGGACAGGGATTAGTTTTTGTGTGTCATATGTGAGTGTTGCTGTACAATCCACCATTATAAACCTGCTGTAGCTTTAACTCTAGCGGTGCATATAAAACAAAGGAGCTGTGTTGAAGTGAGGCTACAGTCGTCTTCCCTGCTGACTTATTAATTGGCAAGTAGATGAGAACCCTGGTTCTCGTGGGTGGGGTTCCCTGCTGAACGCCTGTTTTGTTTCTAATCAATAATTACCCGCAAAGCCTGGTTTCTGTGAGAAACCGGCAGCGGAGAAAAACAGATCAACAAGTCATTGCATAATGAATGCAGTGGCTTTAAGTATTCAGGCTCCCTCCTGATAGACCCTCTCAAGCTCCTTCCTCACAGATGTTCTCTGGGTTCAGTCCTGGTCTCAGAGGAGCAGTCGCTGCTCGTCCACAAACCGACCCACACACATTTTGGCTATTTGCTTGTCATTGTTGTGCTGAAAGGTGAACCACTGCCACAGACCCGGAGGGCAGCGACCATTAAACAGGAGGAGCTTTTAACCTTTGAACTAAGAGTCACAGCAGAGTGTCATATGACCTGTACTCAATACTGTACCATGAATGCAACGTCGATGAAAACCACCGTCTCCGCCTGAAACTCGATTAGAGCCGCTCAGATCGAGGCCCTTCTCGTCCAGTTGCTCAGTTTGACTAAGTGGCCGCTTGCAGGAGTCATGATGTTCATCCTGACACCTGCTTAAATCACTGGGCCGCTGGCATCAGCCGAATCCTCAGAAACGGGTTCAGATGACTGGATGATACTGAGTGAACACAACAGACAGGTTCCAGGAACGGTCTTCAGTTTCATTTTAAGAATATCTGAGGGCGTCTCCTGTCTTTGCGGGTTGTTCAGTGGAGAGCGATATCGGTGGTATTTATTAAAACATGCACTCAGAAGCCACTGAAGCGTGATCTGTGTCATTCTGCCCATTTACAGCATTGGGTTTAGGGTTTTGCAACTGAGAAGCATGAGCTAACCTGAGGTGGGCTCAGCCCCCCGCTTCCTTCTGTAAACCACCTCCCTTGAAGAACTCCGACACTTGAAACCGGCTCAATTTGTCTCCCTGTTGTTATTAGAGCTGAACAGGCAGGTAAAGAGGGGAAGCTGTCAGGCTCCTCTGCTGCTTTACTGCTGAAGGGAGACCAAGCCTGACATGAAGGCAGCTCTGGTCTGCAGCTTCACCATACAGTAAGTAGATGGATGGATAAACAAAGAAAGGACCCCTGTTCCATTAATAATGCACTGATATTCCACCTGACAAACACGGGGGACACGCGGAAACCTACAATGATGGAGGCATGAGTGAAAGGAGGAGTCCAACACAAAGGGAGAAGCCAGAGAGGAGGAGGAGGAGAGCTGCTAAAGTTGGAGACTAGTAGAAAAGTGAACGGGCATTGTTGCAGTCAGACAGGACGCTGAAAGGGAAGGACCAGAGTCAGACGATTACGCGCGGCTGCAGCGAGGGCTCATGATTTGCATGAGAATAGCAAGCCGGGATGGTAATTTCAGCAGCCTGATAACATGTCAGATGGACAGAGAAGCTAATGGGCCCAATGCAGCAGCAGGCGGAGCGCTGGGGGATAATTCTCTACTGCAACACCCAAACGTCGTCAATGGAAGAAGAAATGATGCAGGCCGCTGAACAGATTGCAATCCATACCAGCAAAATTAAAGTCCAAGAGTAATTCATTTTCAAAGTTGCACAATAATTCTTGGAACGTCCGCTTTGCAATAATTGCAGCAGAATCGCCAATAACTGTCAGCAAAGAAAACATTTAAATATGAGGGCCGCTATTAATGGTTGCCAAGAGGACAGAGCTGACTCACATGGGTCCGAGTGATGAAAGCGCGACTGAGGACACGGAGGAGCTGCCGCTCACAGACAGCAGAGGGGCAGGAGAGCGATGGAGACGGCAGAAACGCATTTCAACAGGATAAAAACGGGCTCCAGAAGAGGCGCGAGATAAAAAGTGAGAATGGGAAATCAGAAGGAGGGATAAGACAGACGGAGGATCAAAACAGTGGCCGCGAGCCCAAAACAGTGACTCATTCATCCTGCAGGTTCCTTGTGAAAGAGACATTCATCATCCATCAGGCGCCTGCCAGCGCTTTGCAGCCAAATCTGCGCCCAGATGTAAAAGTGATGTGAATGCACAAGACGGCGTATGTTACCTTTCAACAGGAACCGCTGCGTGTGAAGGAGCAACGTGCAGCGCGGCTCCACGCGCGCACACGCATTCATCACCGCTGAGCTGAGGTTTCACAGCGAATGTGGCCAAAGTCTGAATGTACGCGTAGGTTGGTTATTGATTGGAAATGCTTGGATTCCACTGAAGCATCCCCATTGGTCTCCAGAAGAATCCTTAAATATGATTCCAAGTTAATACTGTAGTGGCTTTTCGTCTTGGTCAAATCACTGCTGATGCTGCATTTGATGTCAGGACGAAGCAGTGAATCCTGTTTTCATCAGGAACCAGGATCTTCATCTTTGAAGCCTGATGACTTCCACATCTTTGTAAAATCAGACTAAGTGCTTTCATTTGCTGTATTTTGTTTTATTTGTATGTAATTATTTCTTTAACCTTAATATGACAAATAGGTAAGATAATGGATGGATGTCGTCGTAAGCACGTGACACTTTGGCACATTTTGTAGAATCAAACATCTGTAAGTTGGTAACTTGGCTTTGGACAAAATGAATATTTCTCACTGCCATATTGTAGATTGTAGATGTCTTTCTTTCTCAAGGTCAGGTCAAGGTTGCAAACTTTGAGAAGCACCATTTTTTATGCTGAGTCCAGCGAATCGCCCTCAAGTCTCAAGTCCTGATTGCTTCTCATTGTTCAGAGGAAACGTCCAGGACGGATGATTGGTCGCTCCTAAATACTGGTATCATGTAGGTGGTGTTCACGGGCTCTGATAATCTCTGTTCATTTAGCGAGTGCATGAACTGAAAGCGTCGTTTCCTTCTGGGAGCGACTGGAGGAGGCAGCGTGTTCGCAGCAGCGGGAGACGGAAATCAGATGGAGATGTTCATTTATTCAACAATTTCCTCGGCAAACAGCTGGCACCATGTGGCTTTGCAGCATTAACGGGGCCGGAGGTGGGGGGGGGGGGGGGGGGGGGGGGGGGGCACGCTCTCCCAGCGAGGGGAGCTGGATTTGGGGAGCGCTGAGGCGAAATGACGAGTTAACCCAAATAACGACGCCGGCCGCGGCGGGGACGCTGTTTGTCACGGTGACATGAGTTTCATAAGGGAGCGTCTGCGTGTTGGCGGGCGTTAAAGAGGAACAGAGGCAGATCTTACTGGGAGTCAGGTAAATACCATCACCTGCTTCCTTGTTTGGGTTTTTGGGTGGGACCCAGACTGGAACCTGGGCGTTTTAAGGCCAGCGTGACTGCGGGTGAGATCCAGGATGTCTCATATTTGGACTCAAACGACTTGGTCCCCCCTTTTCATGGTCACAAGCTTTTTATAGAACGTGTGTTTGGGTTGGGATCAGCTTAGAGCCGGAGCCACCAGCTACCAGAGGACGGAGCGCTGTTCTGCAGGCTGAGCTTCCTTCAGCTCCCCAGGTGGCACAAATCATCCAGATCACATCCAGATTATACCGGCGGCTGATTCCCGGCTTTGATGTCGGGATAAAGCGGTGGAGCCGGTTCCCTGCAGGAAGCTCCCCAACAAACAATGATCTTCATTTTGTCAAAGCTTCACATCTCGCTCCAACACAGCTCCCTGCTGAATTTTCTGCTGGATGAACGAACGCTGTTCTCACTTCTCACCAAAATCCCCAATACAAACAGCACCAGAGAATAAAGGCAGGATATGAAGCCTATTGTTTGAAGTCACCATCAGACTGTCCTGTCTCGTAGAAATGAATCTGATCCTGTGTCTGCATATGAAGTTTATTTTCTGTAACTTTGAGGCAAACAGCACAATATCTTTTCTGTTTATTATGTTTTGAGCCTAATAAAAATCCAGCTTGCGCTGAGCTCAACTCATAAAAACATACAGACACAACAAAGCAGCGGCATATTCAGCAGAGGTGTTTCTGACATTTCCGCACACGCACACGCGTTTTCTCATTACGCTACAACAATATGGAAGCGGGCGTGTGGTCTGCTGAAGCGTAGCACGCATCCGCCATTGCCGGTGTGAACTCACCGTCGCGCCTGTTGAGTTTGGCGAAGCCGGGCGCGTGGCTGCTCGACAGCTGGGAGGAGCTTCTGAAGGAGGACGGAGGCAGGTTGGACACCAGCGGGCCGTCGCACACACCTGAGGAGAGGACGCATGCAGTGATCACTCAGCAAACTCTTTTTTCACTCATAAACACTTTTTAATAGTGAATTGTTGTTATTAGTTCCTGTAAAACTTATGGTTGTTCATCCTCTGTTGATAAATGTTAAACTTTAAATAGTCTGGTGTCATAGAGGTGTAAACTAGACACGTAGTATTAGGTTGTGAGAAGAGGTAAGCTGTTATATTTGTATTTTAACCAACGTGTGTATAGATTTACAGGGAAAAATCGGAATCTCACAGACGCTCAGAATAGTGGAGGTAGTTTGCCTGAAAAAACACTTAGCACTTAGCAACACAGCACTTAGTGCTTCACAAAGGCTAAAAGCCAGAAGCAGCCTAAACCCAGCGTCATATTACAGTAGCTGATAAACAACAGCTGAATAGAGAAGTTTTACCACTAGATGTTTAATGCTGAGGAGGAGCAGGCCTTAAATATCCACAGTAACACTCCGGTCCTAATAGTTCCTAATGGCAGGAACGTCTCCCTTCACGCTAAGAACGTTGGCTTGAAACGGTGAAGGTAGCCGGACAGACGTGTGCGGAGGGAATAACCCAGCTGAGTGCTTCAGGGAGCACGTATTGACTGCAGAGAGGCTCCGGCAGGAATTACTCCGCATTTCTTAGCCCGAGTGGAAAACTGAGCTAGTCCGGCTTAAAACTATCCGATATCTGAGCAGAAATAAAACACAGCGCCGCTTTCAAGGCCGGATTATGGAGTCTAGAGTGCATATCAGAGTTCTGAAGGGACGCACACATGCACGCACGCACACACGCACGCGCACACACACGCACACACACACACACACAATCAAAGCTCCAGAATGGGATCATTGCAGGTTTTCACATGACGACGGCTTCATCATCATTCCTGCCGAGTACCTGAACGTTACAACAGCAGTGGCGGAGCGGAGTCTAATCATTCAGAAGCAGCTTTAATGTTCCCCTTGTGGAAACAGGTCTTTCAGCTGTAATGGCGCCGTATTAGATAAATGAACAGGGTAATAATGTCCGGAAGGATAAATGAATTTTGCAATCATGTCGTGTTGTGGAGATGAATGGCTTCCTGATTGGCTCATTACAGGCTGGATACTGATGGAGACAGTGTTGTCGGGGACCTTTACGTTTCACACGCTTACTTTATGCATGACTGACTGTCATACGATTACCAGCAAGCGATGCTTCTCTCTATTTATATTATAAACATATGTCATGTGACTTTTTCCCGTCTCTCTTAATTTTCTTAAATTTGCATTACGCGCATCCAACACACCTAATTTTCACCGTTTTCCTTTTTTCTCTTTCCAGGTTTAAAGTAAAACCAAACAAACGCCACCTCCGTCTGAAGCCGCTCTCTGTTAATGGATGTTGTTCTCCACCGCTGAGACAAGATCCAATTACGGTGATTCAGGCTGCCGTCCGATCCGAGCCCGCAACTCTGACAACGGCGCTTTAGCTTCAATTACCGCGTCAACATCAACAGCTTCATCCGCGTCTCGACACCCACCGCAACCTGATGATGTCGCCCTCCCAACGACGGCCACTCCAGCACAAAGCAGCAAAACGATTGCTACTTTTTTCATCATCGCGTCAAAGAGGCAACAAACTGTTTTTAAGATTAACTGTGGGACTTTTCTGCTTCATGACAAACACGTTGAGTTCACTGGCGTTTTAGAGCCACAGAGGAGTTAATAGCGACGTCTTGTTTTGAAGTTGTGTGTTGATCATGACATTATTCTATTGGCTCCTCTTTTAATCCCATTTGTCATTTCCAGTCTTTTCAAAGACACAAACGCGACCTTTAACTAAATTACAAAGGATCAGTGTGACCTGTGGCACAGAGCGTCTAATAACACTTGAAGCCAACAACTGACGTCATTAAAGGTCACGTAACTTACCTCTAATATGACTAAAGGTTTTGTATTTGTTCCTGCATCTTAACGACGTCAGAAAAGCAAGGTTGGCGTCAGTGGCACCAAAACAATCTGTTTCCTGAGACCGGACTCTGTTTAGCACATTCGTTGGAGTCGCGTTCTCAGCAACAGGGCGTTTGAGCATATTTAATGGCGCCGTTTCGAACAGTCCTCCTGATGAGTCTTTCTCGCTGCAGGCCTTGACCCGACGCACACTTGTTTCTGCGGGTTCTGTGGGGGGGCTCTCAGTATGAAAAGCAGGTGAATGACAGTAGACTGAAGAGGAGCAACGAGGAGGACGGCTCTCCAGCGCTGAGTGCTGTAATCTCTGGTGGGGAGGAGGTAATGCGTGGTGACAGCGGAGCCGCGCCGAAGCAACACTCAGCGCAGGAGAGGGCTTTTAAAACACCGCCTCGGCTGTTTCTCTGCAGAGCTCTGGCATTTGAGAGGGGTCGTCCCCGGCAGCGTGACCGGCGGAGCACAAACACAGACGGGCGAAGTGGAAAATGGAGCTAAATGTTGAAAACCCGCCGGGCGGCGCGGCCGCTGAACCGCGACCGTGACCCTGATGGGCGGCGAACGGCGGAGCCTCCTGAATATTAGGAGTCCCACGAACGCCCCGCCGTCATCTGTGTGTCGGCCTGGTGTCGGGACAGGAAGGTCCACAGGAGGAGACGCTCACATTTCTGGAGCAGGCGACGCTTCCAGTCCATAGAACAGCATTCATCTGACATTAGAGAGCAGGAGAAACCACTGGTTCAACATGGAGCATCACATACTGGGACAGCAGCAATGCTGAGAAACAATGGCTCGCATCCTCCTACTGTATCAACCATTTCATAATGTTTGGCACCTGTATCATTGCATCACTTGAGATGAATCAAATGCCAAGCTTCCAAAGTTCCCAGAAAGTCTCGTCAGGTACAATTAATGAGCGCTGACGTGACGGGCACTAATGCTTGGTGACACATGGATGGAGACCACGGCTCATTCACCTGCATTGTCCACTTCCTTATTGTTCATCTGAATAAAAACAAGGGGCCAAACCCAAGGCCCTGAATACAGATGAGCTCCATCCATCACCTCCACAAACAGCAGTGAAGTGAAGGTCCTGCACTTCAGAGCTCCACGGGCTGCAGCCAGTCCAGTGGTTCCCAGCGTGAGCCCAGGTGATGTATTTCGATGCGCGGCACATAGCGGGACGCGGGATAATGAGGCTCCGGCCATGGCTGTTTTCGCTCCAGAGCGCTAACAATTACCCTCAAGCAAAAAAAAAAACAAAAAAAAAACGTCGATGCTCATTTCACTAATCCGAACGACTGCTACCTCCATAACGACCCGGGTTCGTCCAGTCTGGATGAGCAGGTTTTGGATCCTGGAGTTCAAGCAAATAAAATAGAGGAAGACACAGAGCAACTGCATCACATCGTGGATTGAGCCTCTGCAGTGGCCAGACTGACCTACAGCAGCAGGTGCTTTCTGTTCGTTCCCTTTGCAGCTGTCACGCGTGAGGAAAGGTGTGAAAAAGGATGTTTTTTCATGCGTTTGGACCTTTTGTCCACAAACTAACTGTGTTGTCGAAAACTAAAAGCCGCCTTTGCGAAAGATTTCCGGAGGTTGAAGATGCTTCCCGTTTCTGTTGTCAGTGCTGACAGGCGGCGACCGTCACCAGGACAGAGAGGAGGGAGGTTCTATTGACTCCTCCTCGATCCGAGCCAATAATTGATCATTAGAATTTGGATCAGAAGGATTCTTCTCGGTACCTTTACCTCAAGGTAAAGTTAGTACCATTAAATCAAGAACCCTTCCTCCCACAGCCTTCAGCCAAGGTCAGGGAAACACAATTAAACCCCAGAGCTACGTGTCAGACGCCACAGGACTCGTTGATCAGAGGAGGTCTGCGACCGGCGGCCGCGGACTGGTACCAGGTTCTGATCCAGCACGGATGTCCAGAGGCAAACGTCAGGCCATCGAAGCCTCGATCATTGGACTGGAATGTCTGGAAAAGAAGAGTGAAGCGTTTGCAGGCACTAACTAAACAGCGCCTTTTGTTGTTTTAAAAGGCAGCGCTAGATTCCTGTTCTGGCTGTAACTGATAACACAAACTGATTAAAGCTGATGAATTATTCAGCAGGAGTCGGTATCTGAAGCTGCCTGTGGCCCCACTTGTTAATTGTTTAATTGGAATGCAGAGCGGTGTACTGTACTAACTAATACCCCCAAGGTAAAGACAAGACAGGAGCGCTCCCCTCCTGCTTTAATTAGCACCGCTTTGACGTATAATTAATGGCACAGAATGAGACGATCTGACGCAGCTGCAGCCGACGTATGCTCCTTCACTCACATAATGCAGGTTATGGTCATATGCCATTACATTTATCAGCAATTAATTAAGATAAAGTTTCTACCATTTGCCTGAATCAGCATTTTTTGGCACACGAAAGCTTCATGTAATAAGAACATTCTCCATAATCAGACATTTTGTGATCTTCAGTCTTGTGATTAGCTCATTGAAGAATGAAGAAGGTCTAAAAGGACAAATTGTTTAGACAGATTAGATTCACAGAACAGTACGTAGCTCATCATACTGTACGTCTCTGGTTCTGGAGTATCTCAAACAGATCAGTGCATCCTCACTTGTCATCCGCTGTTACAACAGTAATTATGTTTTACTTTTCAGCACCGCTCTTCAGTGACAAAGGCTAATAATAGCTTTTCTCCTCTGCTGTCAGAAGCTCTGACTGCATGAGACGGTTGAAAAATGCACGTTAGCGCAGAGTGTGCCGCGCGCGGCCCCCGCAAACAGCGTCCTAATGTACACAGCGCTAATGTAGCGCCGCCTGTGAACGGCGGGAACAATCACGGCGCGCGCCGGGGCTCGTCGCCGCACGGCCGCCCACGTGCACGCGCGGCGTCCGCCGAATGAAGCGATCACGAGCGGCGGCGTTTAAAACGTTTTCATCTCTACACTGAGAAGGTTTAAGCTGCTGACGTCACAGCCCATAAACGACCGGCGCGTTGGAGTGACGTCACAGAGGAGCCGGGTCCGACCTCGCGTCCGCGCCGCCGCCGGAGCTCTTCGCTTGTAAAGTGGAAATGCGTGAATTCTGCTGATTCGGAGGCGACGCTCGTACTAATGCATCCTGGGGGAGAGATGTATCACATCAGCTAATCCACCAGCTGCACAAAGTAAATGAGCGGAATATATTTGCCTCTTAATTGAAAACATCAAATCATCAACATAGAACAAAAGGTCGTTTGTTTCCGTTCTTTGGACAGAAAGCTCGCAGATATTAGCATCATCCCCGCAGCTCAGCGCAATTAATTGATCTCACGTTTAATATATTAAAATGAATTAGACACCAGAGGCTCATGAAGTGAATAAAACACTACTGCTTCAGTTAAGAGCTCCTGTATGAAGCCGCAGCTCCTGTTTGAGCCTGTACAGCAGTTTGACTGACTGGGCAGAAATCCTCCACTCTGGATGTAGGTCATGGTGGGAGGCATCTGTCCCAGTCTAATGGAACAGAACCTTTACACTGGCCCTTTAATTTCCCCACTCTGTGTGTGAATTCCAATGAAGCCGTCGACTATCACATGAGCCACGCTCCACATCAAAGCGCGGCCCGGCGTCGGCGCCGGCGCCGGTGCGGCCGTGGGAGCAGAGGACTCTGTGGCAGCGCTCTGGACAAACACACACACATTTGTTCTCCGCTTGCCCCACATTTAATCTTCTCCTGGAGCTGGAGAGGCTTTATCTCAGTCTTGATAATACACTTTACAGGATTTTTTTTTTTTTTGTTTCTTGCAAGGCATGCTGGGATAGAATTTATCACCGGTCCAGACGTGCAGCGGCGCTCGGCTCCTGAGGCATAAAACATATATATAACTCTTCTAAGCTCACGGACATGTTTTCCAGTCTGTTTATGGTAATAACTGATACAAAGAAGAATGTGTGGCTGTGTTCAGGACACAGTTGGTGTAAAAAAGCCTCCGAATGTCACAGTATCTGAACATGTGTTCAAGATACTGTTATTGACCTTGCGGTGCCCTTGGAACTTAGACAGCACGACATAGTGTATCCTGCTCCTGTTGATGCTCTCCGCAGCTATTATAACATTAAATGCAGCGTTTCGCTATTTAAATCAACTCAAATGTATTGAGCTGCTCTTACTTTACCCCTGAACGTGGTCTGCTAACTATATTAAATGCTCCCTGCATAATGTAGCAGCGCTTTCACTGCCTCCACGTTACTGGAAATACCTGAAATGCATTTAGCAATTCAGAAAGGAGGCTTTCATTAAGCTGCTCCAGACGATCGCAGTATTTAAGTGGTCATTTTGCCAAATGTTACTCAAAGGTCAGATTTAGATTCATAATGTATCACTAATGTTATTATTATGCTCCTGTTTAATTTACTTTGATTTATTGTTGGTGAAAGCTGTCCACGGTGGACTTCATGGGGACTTTTCGGTGGTTTTAGCCCAACGCTGCTTGTTCTCGCTAAGTTGCAAATCAAGTAAAATGTTCATTCAAAATAAACCCAAACCACTTGTGTTTCATGAAGAACACACATCGTGTACAGTCGGGCCTGTGAGACTGCGAGAAGGAGCAACCAGAGACAGAGACGCAGTTCATTCACACTCAACAGCTGACGGGGGGTGAAATTGTCAGTGCTGAGAAGAACTGCTAAACTCTGAGCAAACCCTCGTTTCTTCCTCCACACGCGTTCCGTCCTTTATTGATCCTTCCACCGCTTCCCACATCATTTCCCAGAATTCCCCTTTACTCCCGTTCGTTTCAACCCGCTGTCCGTCATCCTCCTCCTCTGACTCCTGCTTCGATGGATCAAGTCAAATTGCCGCAAAAACAAAAAAAACTATTCTAGACGGTGCGTTCGCAACGCAAACATTACAAACACAGGCGGAGTTGGTGGAGGGTAAAATAGAAAAGGCGGAAGGAAATGTCAGCGCAGTGAGGAGCGACAGGCCTGAGCCTCCACGCGGCGCCTCCTCCTGCTCTTCCTCCTGCTCCTCCACTCGTCATCCTCGTTTGTGCTTAGCTGCGACTCGCGTCGCCTTCACATTCAGCCTTTCGTCTCCATCTTTAATGGCCACTGACTCAGCTCCGTCCTCGGCCCTAATACAAACTGACCTGCTCCGTGTCATTAGCAGTCGCCGCAGAGCAGCGCCGGCAAAAATATACGGCGGTGACAGAATTAAGCAGCGATGGGAATGTGTCTTAAGTCAGATACTGGACATCGGATGAATGAACCCGGCGAGAGCGGAGATCAATGCACAGACGGCTGCAGCGTGAAGCGGCCTCGTTCCGCGCTTTCAAGGTCAAACTTGTTGCCTGAACGCGCGGCGCTCACGCGAGGATGTGACATTAGCATTCGCTCAGCAGTCTGTCTGCAGAGCTCACGCCACCGGTCCGTCTCCCGCCGCCACTTCATCACTTTCAGCGGGTTCAAATGAAGCAGGAGAAAAAAACAAAATGTTCCGAGAGTTTCTGTTCGGGAGTTTGGTCCAGGTTTCCGCCCGCAGGCTTCAGCTGCAGCGGGATGTCGTTAGCTTCTGCACATTGCACCTGTATTTGCTGCAAACAGCAGCGCTATAAACAGTTTTCTAGTAACAAGACTCAAACCAGCAGAGCGACCACCGCTCCTCATCATTCAAGGCTTTGGCCTCGGACGAACGCAGCAGCTGCTGATATCAGGACGGACTGGAGTCCCTCTCAGCTGCTCACTTAACTACCTGCTCATGGGTTAATAAATTCAGATCCATGACTGGTGGCTCACATTCACTCTGTAACCTTGACTTCATCAGATCCCATTCATGGCGCCGCTTTGCCTGCACACATTTCCATAAATGACACTAAAGGAGAAATATGAAGGGGATTTATCCTCAGCTACTTATTCCTCTCGTCACCGCGGCCAACGCCGACGGTGTCTCCTCGTGATTCATTAAGGGTCGGCGGGTTTTCACAGCACATTCCCACCCAGTAGTTTATATTCACAGGTTTATACTCGCTGTACGCTGGAAAGTAATAAATTCCAACCAGACGGGGCTTTGACGCAACGGAAACAGGCTGCTGAATTTACACCGTCCGTGGCATTTTCCTTATCAGAGTAATCCGGGTGGAGAGGATACTTCAGGAGCGCTGACGTTTACTCAAGCACCCCTAATATTCCCCTGGAGGCTCCACAGTTTAAATAAGTGTGCGTGAAGGAATTCATGCGGCCTCCAGCATCTTAATAACTGCTTCCTACTTCAGGCGTGCGAGCATCCAGGATGTTTTTAATTTGATGCAATTAAGAGAAATAAAATACTTTGGAAGATCTCGGGGAAAACTCATCACCTGCACATGGAGTCTGCGTCTTCCATCGCATTCAGGGACAGGTGGCAAATGAATGTATGAGCTGAAAGCATATTAATGATTTTCACATGTGTGACTCTGAAAGTTGGAGATGCAGTGACTTTGAGGCAGGACGGGACGTCTTTCTTATTCTCCGCACGCCGGAGCAAAGCGACTACTTGAGGCTTTAGGTTTAAAACTTTCTCTCCCTGCAGCCGATTCAGGAGAATCGGAGAGATCAGCAGCCGCCGCCATTTAAACACGGGAACGAGGACAAAAATGCAAATCAGCACAACAGGCACGTAGCAGGAGAGCGGTGGAATTATCTGTCATTAAAATGGGATTAAAGTCATTTAGTGTTCTTGAGATTATCTGTCATTAGGCTATGATTATAGCGTGCACTCCAGTGGCTCTAAATCAGCTCAGGGAGGAGATAAAAACCTCAAGAAAGACTGATGAGGCTGAGAGAGGGAGGAGGGGAGGAGCAGCGGCGAGGCGCATACCTGAGGACGACGCGGGGAAAGTGAGCGCGAGCGTTTAGCCTCCGTCGGTGGATGATGATTACTGACCCAACGCAGGGAAACCCATTCCTCAGCGCCGCTACAGACGCAATCCAGCGTTTGTGGGCTCCTCGTATTGATCATAATTGGACTGTGTTGCTGACAACAAGTAACAGGAGATGAGGACTAAGAGGACTGTTCTCATTCGCTACGGCCTCTAAGTTTAAAAAAATATTAAAACTAGTATAACAATCAAACTCGAGCCTATCTCTCTGCAGCATCAGCCTTGTCTGTATCCACAAATACAGACAATTAGCACCTATTAGCGCGAGCAATTAACCCCAAGACCCGACATAATGGCATGAAAGGAACAGTCCACACACCAACGGGCCGACGCAGGGTTCTGAGCGCAGGCCCGGATTTGGCCACGGGTGACGCGAGCGCGGCGCTTGTTCCGTCGTCGGGGAGGAAAGCTAAATATCAAAGCTAACGGGACGCATTTGAGCTCCTTCAGCTGCTCTGATAAACAGTTTATCCAGACCTTGCCCCCGGCCCCGGCACAACACTGAAACAAATGACATGTGGAGCCAAGTCAGACCATTATGTGGGAATGATGAACAACAGGTCAGCTCTCGGAGGAGTAAACGCTTGAAGGACAACTTCCTGGTGGGAGGGAGCTGCACATCCTTTTCTCTAGCTTGTTTTGAGGCCTGATTCTGCCGCGGGCGAGCGTTTCTCCGCTCTTTGTCAGTTCTAATGCAGAGCGATCGTGGACCGGCGCCGTCTGTCCGTCGGCCTCCTCCATCGACCGTCTGAGCAGACCTCTGTCTCATTCCTCACATGTTTAACCTGCCTCGTGGCATCTGCCGTGATGCTTATTCATCATCTGTCCCTCGCCGTTCTGTGTCGACCCGTGCTGAACTCGTCCTGTCTCGCTCCTGATGGGACAAACGAGGGCCGTACTTTGTAGAGAAATGACTGACGCATAAAAGCACAACTTTGGCAAAAGGTTTGAGCTAAAATGTCCGATTCATCGCTAGAAATAGTGTAATACTGTAGGTCCGGTCTTGTCCAGATGCAGAACTATGGCACTTTTAAATGCAGTGAAAAGTCTAACAATACAAGAAATGTGATTAAATAAAACCCTAATTTATGTAGAAACACATTCACCGCAGTGTTTTACTTCTATGATGTTAAAGCAAACTTGGAGCAAGTGAACGACCCACAAGAGATCCAAACTTTGTGCCGGCACAATTAGAGGCAAACAATTCAGTGAAAGAAGACACATTGGACTATTCACCAGTGTCTGTGTGGACTGGGAGCAGAATTTATACTATTAATATTAATGTTATTCAGTGAAGGTCTGAAAAACATTGTGTTTTCTGCTTTGTCTTGCATTTAAGCCACAAATGTACTTTTTAGCCAAACACAGTCAGTTCATTAATTCAGACCTCAGCAAATATAGTTTGTGCACAGATACTTTGAAGCCATTAACAAAACCAGACTTAATTTTTCTTTTCTTTCTGCTTTCTCTTCCTTCACAAACGCCCTCATGTTTTCCTGCGTGGGAACGGGACGTCGTTGCGTCTCCGGTGCAGCGAGGTCCGTTCCGCCTCGCGGGCCACGGCGCCGGCGTGCGGTTCAAACAGGTGCATGACGCGTGACAGCCACGCGCTGTATTCAGGGCATCGCGGTTCAACACAAAAAACGTCACACCCGACAACAACCCGTGACAAAACAAGCATGACGTTCCTCTTGATCCTTGCAGTCCAGCAGGTTTGCTGCTGTCATGGATGAAAAGGAGGATTGAAACAGAACTCTAAATGAAATAACTGATCTGTCTGCGTCACATTGACACATTATTTTAGTCCTCTCAGGATGTTACGCTCCGTCCCGTAACTCCATTAAACCACTTGAAGACTCCATCATGTTGTTAATATAAGAATGTAAACACACAGGGGCTTCAGGGGCCCGCAGGGAGCCGTTTAACGCGCTGACTCGTCTGAATCCCACCACATAAACCCCAGTACTTCACTCCTCTCACTAACAAGCCATCAGCCTGCCACTGACCGCTAATGCGTGTTTGCAGCTAAACGGCGATGGACAGTGGTGCCGAGCGAGGTGTGGGTGGCTTCTAACTAGACAGAAATGAACCCGGGGCGAAAAATATCACCAGCATTTAAAGAAACAGCAAGAGAGACAACGGGACAGCGAGGAACTGGGCTTCTGTTCAAAAAGGAGCTGGAGCGAGAGGCTGAGGAGAGAGAATGGGGATGATGAGTGTGCGACACAGCGGCCGCTTTCTGATTTAGGTACAGTGAGTACAGCAGGAGGGCAGACAGCCTGAAAGACGGGAGACGGAGAGTGGAAGGAAACAGCAAGAGCGGGAGGAGGAGGCGCCGAGCGGAGAGACAAGTTGCTGAGGAGAGGATGAAGGCTGAGCGGCAGATCTGAGTCAGAAACAGCAGGACAGAGGAGGAACGCAGCGGGAGGAGAGCGCGTAAACGCAACGCGTGAACGCAGAGGCATTCGGGTTCTGATGGTAGAACCCATCAAAGAGCCGCATCCTCCTAGAAAAAGCTCTCAGAAAAGTCCTGGAGCCAAGTGCCTGTCAATTAAACCGCAGCACAACGCTCAGAGCTCAGCGATCACAGCGCGCGTGGCGCATTCACGGTCCCGGAGAACTGAAGGGCTGGGGGAAAACGGGAACGGAGACGCGTAAAATATATTAGGAGGAACGACGCGTAAAAGCGGAGGCTTTGAGAACTTTCCTCCCCGTCGCCTCCTCGTGCTGGTGAACAGACACGTCTCCGCGGTCACAGTCGCGCCCACTCAACAGAAAACGAAGCCGTAACGGTGTTTTACGCACGCGCAACGGGGATAATTAGTCTTCTACGTGTATTAGAACAAGCTCCAGTATCCGTTAAACCTATGAGTCGACAAGCACTTTAAAGTTGTTTAATACATGAAAATAGTTGAACAACAAAGCCAATTTTGCAACTTGTGCCTCGTGTTCAACCGAGCGCCAAAGCGCAGCCGTTACGCGCCGCATCCAGTAAAGCTCCTCCGCGCGAAGAAACGGACCAGTCTTTATAAGACAAGTGCGAATACTATCGCTGCATTCAGCAAACAAAAGCCCCGTTCTCACATCACCACGACGAGCGCCGAAGCCCGTTTTAAAGCCTCCTCTCCGGGTCTGCGCTGCCCGGAGTCGCGTCGCCTCCTCCGGGAGAGCGGGGAAGCGCGCGGGCTGCTCACCTTCTCCGGTGATCCCGCCCGAGCTGGAGACAAGCAGGGCGACCTGGGCGATAATCCAAGCGACTCCTCTAGTCCCCAGGTCCATGATTAAGCGGCTGAAGGTTTTAGGGAAACCCGGCTATAGCTGGAGGAGGGACGCGGTAACCTCTCCTCTCCAGCTCCAAGGGAGATTTCCTCAAAACTGACTGAAGGCAGAAAAGAAGGAGAGGGAGAGAGAGAGGGAGAGAGAGAGAGAGAGGGGGGGGGGGGGGTGCGTGGGGGGTCACTGGAGTGTGCGGTGCAGTCGGTTGCCGGTCATTTAGCATCTCTCTGTGGCGCAAATCAGCGTGAGATGATTTAAATGCGCGCCGACGCTCTCACACGCACTTAATTAAGTAAAGGCTTTGTTTCCACGTATTTTTAAGTCAGCAAATGTTAGAGGTTCTGAACAAAACGTGCAGAAACAGTCATAAAAGTAAAACCAAAGCACGGCTGTTCCTTATGGTACTTTATCATTTAGAACATAAGACATTCACGTTCTGTTATTACACCATCACATGTTATTGTTCGCACACAGGTGCCTGATTAATCAGAATGTGACATACAACACAGCGAGAGTACTGTATAATGTTGCACCAACACAGTGGATCTCAGTGGGAGCAATGTGGAGCAGTTCTGGCAGCTGTCAGCTGATTGAGTGGGCGTGTTTATGACATTTATATCATGCACCGCGACACGGAGGAATACAAATGTGTACTGTTTTCCACTTACACCAGTGGCGCGGAGCACAGCGGTCATAAGTCATAAGGCCTCATCCGGCTCCTGATGGCCGTACAGAACCTCCCGCCTCTGGGCCCACTCCACCCAGCGTCCACCTCTAGACACGATCAATGGTAATTATTAAAAGGCGGAGCTTAAAACAGGTGTGAAAAAAATGGCTGCCATCCAGCAAATGCATGAGTAAGTAGACTGCAGGTTAACGGGTAAGTACTGGACCAATGAAGTTCACATGTCTTGTGCGGTTTATGATGTCACTGAGGCTTCAAGATGGAAGACCTTTGGTGGATTTGGCACCAAACTGGGAACTGATGTTAGCCTAGCTGCTAGCACGAGGAAGCAGGGAGGCCTTGGTTGTTTAGTTTAAAGGGCTGACGACTGACTATCTGCTCTCTGCTTCTGCGATGGCAGGATCATGTTGTTGATGTTCAGGTGCTGGGCCAAAGCCGCGGAGCCTTTTCTCTTGAGCATCTATAAATCTCACCCTTTTTGTCGCTTGTTGGAATTTGACTGTGCGACGCGTCTCTTGTGGGGAAATTGGTTCGACTGTGCAAAGCGTGGTTCTCATCAACTATTAACTACCAGGGGATGTTTTCCACTCTCCGGCCATAGGGGGCATTAGGAGAGATTGATACGGCGCTGCCACTCAGCCGCTCAGCCGCTAGTTCTGTGTTTTTTTTTCCTTAATGGCCTTTTGCAGGGTTGTAGCAGACAATCCCACTGTGGCCCCAAAAGAGATTTTCTCCATACGCTGGAATGTAAAGCATAAATTTATAAAAGTGTTGACAGAACACAAACCAGCGTCCCATTTTGTATGATGAATTTTCAATCCATCCATATAAAATAGGTTTTCTTAGGGTTCTGGCTCAGACTCTTCTACACTCAACAATTCCTGCAAACCAAAAGTTGTAGTAGACTACTACTGTGGTGTTTCAAAGCCTTCTGCAGGGTTTGTAGTAATTTAGTGATTTGAACTCCTCGCGAGCCTCATACAGGCAGCTGCAGGAGTTCTGTTGCATAAAATATAGCTTTTCGATGATCCTGCATTTTACATTGCTGCAGCCTGTTCTACAAACTTGTACGACTTCATCTAAAATCTTTCTTCGGCGTTCACGTTCGAAACTCAGTGGTAAATCCATGTTTCGCGCTAAATGAAAAACCGTACTGTTGCAGCCAGCTCTGAATGGAAAAGTGGACGCAGCAGGGAAAAAAATGGCATTTAAAATGCACTTCATTGTTCAGGCAGCTCACGTAGCTGGCCATGAGCACGCTGAATAAAACAGCTCACATACAAACCTCTTCAGTGGACAAGATGGGTAACTGTGAACCCACATGGGAGGGGAGCTCTCGGTTGCATTCAGCTGGTTTTGTCTGCTAAAAGAAAATGCCCTGAAACAGAAGGCGAGGAGAGCGAGCGGGGGAATCTGATAATGAAAAATCCTGTTGGGAGCAAATAGAGCGGGGGAATCAGATAACAGTGAAGCCGGAGTCTGTGAGAAACAAAGGATCAAACCCCGCACTGACACACACACATCCAATGAACGTGAGTGTCGCACACCTCATTGGCCCGTGGACGAGGTCACAGGGAAACCAAGTGGCTGTTTAATGTTCCAGTCAGACAGGGGAGCGATTTGAATACCGCGTGAACCTGAGCTAAACAACGCAGAGGGGATGAAGGGTTCCTCTCAAATAAAGCTTCTTTAAGGAATCCCACGATGACATCACGTGGCTGTGATGCCGCCAAGTCACATTTATTGTTTGGGAAAAAATCATTTCCCAGCTTTTTTTTCCCCTTTTCAGGAAAGTAAAGCATTGCTATTATGTTAAGAAAAGGCCGGCTGTTGTGGCGTCTCAAAGCTTCGATAAAATCACGATGGCAGACTTGAGTCAAACTGCGACACAATGGGAACATGGGGAAAAGCAATTTGTTTCATTTCAAAGAGAGCCGTCCTTTAACTCCTGAGCTCCGCCGACTGAGCTGTGCCTTCACATGGGAAGTCTCCGGTCTGGAGCCAGCCGGAGCAACCTGACGTCCGTTTCCATTGGCAACATCAAGGTGCTTCAAAGATGTTTGCAACCGGCGTTACCTATGTTGAATGCAGGGATCATTTTGATTAAATTCCTGGATTTGTTCACAGCTGGACGCGTGTCTGTGTAAAATCATGCCATGATTTCGACCTGCTACTGTGATGACTTATTCAGACAAGCCTTCATCCTCAGATGGGCCATTTCAGTCAGTTTGAATTCATCCCCAGTGACTAAAACTGTCGTCAGGATCATATATTACCTATAATTCCCAGATCTATGCTCATATTTCATTTTTGGGCTAAAGTAATGAAATCAGTTATGAGTTGGTCTCTAAAATCTAATGTAGCTTCACGTTTCTCAGTTCTGACAAACTGCAGTTTGGTTAAAGAAGGTGAAATTCAATAGTGTTTCAGTTAATTATGAAATTAGAGTCCAAAATATTTAACACCATTTTTGACATACAGACGGCTGTAACTGGCAGAGAAGCTCTGGCTGTTGTGTTTGAAGGATTCTCAGGTTGGAGTGGATCCTGGTCGCCGACTAAATGAAGCAGATGACGTTTGGCTGTGGTTTGTAATGATCGGTGGCTCGGGCAGCGTCCGGCCTGGCTCTGACGTGCAGGCAGTTGGCTGCTAAAAGGTGGAAGTTGTTTCCGAGCCGCTGCTGTGTCTTTTTTGTCCACACTCGTAATTCTGTTGGAAACCAGATGGAAAGAGCTGGTGACCGGTGCACTCTGACTGATTTATATTCACGTCAGCAGCTGCAGCCTGTTGGAGGCCTGCTGCCCAACCAGCTGGCCAGTTGGCTGAAACAGAAAAGACGCGCAGTTTGTTTGAGAGCGGAGCAGAGTTCAAGCTGCCCGGAGCCGGGAAAGACAAGGGAAAGAGAAGGGATTCAGAGAGCAGTCAAGTCTTCTGTGTTCCGCACACTCATGCATGGAAGGCACCGAGGGCTGCCCCTGTCTCTGCTGTGAATGCAACTGGGCCATGTGAAGAAATGAAGCTATTGCTCTCAAGTAGTTTGGGAAAAATATAAAAAAATATTAAATTTCCTTTGAAATTTTATATGTACTACATTTAATTACCCATGGCCACGTTTGACAGAGATGGACCTGCCACAAGGGCTCATGGGAAATACTGATGGTGCGTCAGAACAGTCTGAGATCATGCAGAACTGTTATGGAAGTGATTGTGTGTAATCGGGCGTTAAATGGACTGTTCACTTTTCTGAAGTGTCATTTGTGTCAGTGCATGGACAAATGTGACACCCGGAGTTAAATGAGTGTTGAAAGAAGAGACCGCGATCAATGTTTTTGAGTAATTGTTGAAGAACAAAACAGTAAAAAGAGGTTCATGCAAACTGCTGTGCTTGTTATGAAACCGCTGGATGAATGAATGTTCATTATTTTAGTGTCATGCAGCATAAAAGAAAATTATTAGTGTTCTAGGGAAAAAGCAATATTCTTTTTATTTTTGTGTTATTGGTCCAAGGTTCAGATAAATCTGTGTGTTTGCTGGATTTGTGACACTCACTCAATCAATTAAGCGTTTAAAACCTAATTTAAGGTTTTTCAGGGCCAGGCTCTGTCTGTGGGGTTGTAACGTCTTGTGCTAGTTCCAGCTGCTACTGGGAACAAAATGTTCAACTCCAAGCGATGGCAGGTCTTGAAAGTACTAATGGATTTATGAAAGCTCACGACTGCTTGCAGCTAACGCTTCCATTAGACGCCACAGAGCAGCCGAGTCTCCCGTTGGCAGTAAAGTTGCACTGTGTGTAATGCCGGTAGTCGATTCTGTCCAACGGCGACGTAGGTTATGCTAAAGTGGACATAGGGCAAAGTCTAGCTGGGTTTGTAACTAATGCTCGGACAAATAGCCTCATTTATTTTGTTCTATGACACATAATGGAAACACACTGACACCATCAAGCTGCTCAAACCGCCTGAGGGATATTTAAAGAGGTCATAGCTGATTTCTTAGAGACTAAGGAATAATAGACCTAATAATGATGCTCAAGAGTAAATACAATCAGTCAAAACATGCTTATGATACTGTTTTTATGCTCAGTTGTATCCTTTGTTGTCTAATTTTATAAGGTGGAGCTCGTATTGTAGCTAAGTTCAAATGAGGCAGCATCCTCATGTAGCCTCATGTCTCCCAGCATTTGGAGGAGGCTCAGGTTCAGATGGAGAGCCTGGTTGGTGCCTACTGGACATGATTGCAGGCACACTCCAAAAACCCATCATATTTAGCATGTTCACAGTGTAAAATGGAGCACTTCCAAATGAATTTTTGACAGATGACCACCACGGTCTAATAGATCAGGTTTCAAGAACAAGAGGAGAGCATGTGTTGCTGGTCATATATTACAAATATAAAACCTCTGGGTGTGAATGGCAGCATGTGCCAGGCTTGATTAACTCTCAAAATAAAACCCGGTGCTTGAGGACTGACTGTGATTTGCAGCACTTCCATGCCCTTCACAACATATGATTAGCTTCAGTGTCTTGATATGATTGAACAAACACTCTGCTGCTTTTAGGTACTAGACTTCATGATTGGAGTCAGTGTTCTGGTGCTTGCATTTCAGATCCCAGTAGACAGCACAGCGCAGAGCACAGCGTCAGGTAACTAGCAAAGAAACAGCTTGTTACTGTAAGTTAATCATATTTTATAGATTCTGCAAAGTTTCTTTACAGACATGGAAGTTTGTAAATCTGTAAAAATAGAGACTTACTGTAGCAGGTGTGTTTAGTGCTTTTACATGTCACGTTGTCATTAGATTTTAAAAGCCCCGAAAGGTCTGATCCAGATCCCTGAAGGACGACCTTCTGCTTTAAAAACTAGCCAGTTTATTTATATTGATGCAACTAATAAAACTGTTGTTTGTCACCATCACAAGGGTATTGATGCAATAACTTCTCTGATATTTACTTGGCAAAATAATAAATAAAAATGCATGGCTCAATAAGCCTGTGACATTTATAGGCAACGTTTGGAGCAGTAATGTTCTTTTCCATCAGAAGCATCGTTTCGTTGTCGTGCTCTGCACTGGGAGCATCTGTTTGTGGTTCGGAAACACAAATGAAAGCCGTGAGTCATTAAAAACAGACACAGTGTTCTTTAGCGTCCTTTAGCTCAACACAACTCAATTTCTCTCTTCTCCAAGATCACAAAAGGAGCAGACGTCCACCCTGCAGAGACAGGAAGCGCTCCTCGGAGGAAACGGCTGCAGCCTGTGGGCATTTCACTCCGTCTGTCAGGTAGCAGTTAAACAACACACCCATCCACACCTGAGCGCATGTGTGCATCTTCACAGTCCATAAGTAGCTCTCAATGAGTTCCCTATCATCATCATTATTATTATTAGTATTTATGTGCCAGTGTTATTGTTTGTCAGGATGAATAAAGAATAGAAAGACATAAAGAAATCCACTGCTTTCACGAGTGAAGCTGATTATACTGATAGCGACCTCCTGGAAGCTTCACACAGCTGTGACTCTCCTCTGCCAGGAATCAACAGTGATTACACAGCAAACAACAGCAGCACCCACTGTAAGCGCCGATCGTCGACATGTAGTGGAGTAAAACGTCCCGCTACAACTCAACACACACTTGCTCCAATGAACCCCATTCCGAAGCACGTGGACCGTGCAGCATCTGCGTGTTCTGTCTCTACATGCGATGCCAGGCTGACTGGGTGATGCTGCGATCAGAGCTCTGAGGGCCGGACCGGCTGCTGCAGCAGCTCTTTGTTCTCCTCTCTGTAGTTCTTCACAGCAGCTCCCTGATGGTGAAGACGTCTGAAGCTTCACACCGACTTAAAGCAAAGCTATTTCTATACCTACAGTACGTGCACTAAGTGATACGGTTAATATTGGTGGGCACCGCTAAGTGGAGTAGACTCTGATTCTACCTGAGCCTCGCTAGTTGGAGCTTATAATGACCTCATTTGAGCAAAAGAGGGAAATAGGTTTCCATTAAATCTGAAAATAGCATTTCTATTCACCTCCTTCATTAAAAGTGTTGTTGAGAGGAAATTCATCAGAGCCCAAATCATCCATTATTAGAGTACATCAGCTCAACTATGCTGTGGAAATTAATCAAGCGGATCATAATTACCACCCTGAATCTCGCCTCTTGTCTTGGACCTGTCGCACAAAGGGAGAAAGCGATGAGACGACTTCTAACATCGTCCGACACGGATTTGCTTGGATTCGTGGTTTTTGCTGTGGGACGTGACGTTTGTGGCTCGTTCCAGCCCGTTCTTCCCTCCACTCTCTCTGGAACTGAGCAGCGGCGTACAGAGGTGGAGGAGCTTCATCCAAAATAGCACCATTACCCATGATGCCGTCTGGCTGACACGGCTGCAGACAGGCGGCAGGCTGGATGCTCCCGGAGACGGACGGCCGGTCGGCCCCGAGCCCAGAGGTGGTGTAATTATGCTGGAGGGACTCATTTCAATGGGATTTTACTTCCTGACAAAACCGTATCATTATTTGACACATACGGTACAGGGCAGTGTTGCAAATAAACTTGCCGACGGAGAGGCAGGCGCCCACACGCGACCGGACTGGCTGTGATGGATGCCAGCTCGTCATACGTGCAGTCGTTTGTCTGTGTGTGTGTGGGGGGGGGGCAGCGTGCAGTATGTGTGTCAGGAAGGCGCTGAGCATCCGTGTGTCAGCAGAGCTTTGCTGAGCGGAGCATCGATTCCTCCAGACGAGTTGCCGTCCCTGGATTTGGAATGAAGCTAAATGAAAACTACTGAGCGATACAAGAAACCGAGGCACAGAGCTAGAGTTGTGAGCGAATGATGGAGAGGTCGAAGCAGCCTGGTGCTATTCAGACACAATTAAAAAGATCGCTGGCCCTTTTTCAACCTTCGCAAGGTTCGTAATGACAGTAAAACCTTCACGTTTAGGAACAACACCCACCTTCTACTTTCCAGGATGATTCCATTTGCTGTATGATGAAATTATCTGCAAAGGTGCAGGAACAGCATCACCCAGTCAGGTGCTCAAGGCACGAGGCTCTTTTAAATGAAACCTTTTGAAGTTGAATGCTGATTGTGTAGATGTGGTGCTAAAGAAAACCTGAAGCGTCGCATCACAGCCGCTCGGAAAGTAGTAGCCTTCATCTGTTAAGGTGGAAAAACACAGGCCGGGGAAAGTGGCAGGATGATGTCCCATTAAATGACATTCATGTCCTTTTGTGCGTTCACAAGGTTGCGGCACATATCTGGGAAGTGCCTGCGTTATGAGAGGACGCCGTGTCCATATAAAACGGGGCAAATCAAATCCTGGAGTGGATTGGCTGTTTACTGTTCCCTTCACACACACTAACACACCGACCTCGGCACCGAGGCACTTCCTTAGCACTTTGGGTTAATAGTGTGCGTGTGGCCTGCCTGCGTCGCCACTGACTGATGAGCGGCGTGTGTTTATGTGGTTGTGCGGCGGCTGCAGCGTCGCGGAGCGTGACATTAGCGCCGCGGGTTCGACCGGGCGCCTGTAACCGGGTGAGACGTGATGACAGAGGCTGCGTTTCACAGCGGGAGCGACAGACTGCCGCTGCAGCAGCAGCCGCTGTGACTTACAGCTGTTAAACACGGGAGGAGCAGACGTGAGCACCGGGTCCACAGGCTGCTGACGTTTTTAAAGACCTATTCTTAATATCTGCGACGCGAACAATTGACTTGTTTTAGCACTGCGTCGGTTCCAGGGGTGTTTCTTCATAGCTTCACTATAGAAAAGGGCTGAAGTGTAAGTGGCCGCCTTATTATTGCATTCCTGGAGTATAAAATACAGCCGCACTGCTCCAATCTATAAAAGGAAATTGCCCACATGTACATTTGGACAATAATTCATTTCTAATAACCTGACTCTCATCATTTTCTGCTCGTCACTAACTCTTATTGCATTTAGCGCTGCCTCGGGCCATCGTCTCCATTTCGATTAAGTCTCTAGATTGCGACATCCTGCTCTGCCTGTTTCTCTCTGCCTCTCGCTGCTTCCGCCGGCCTCTTGTCCGTCTCCCTCCGTCTGTCCGTCCTCGTACCTGCCTCTCGTCAGACGTCCATCTCTCTCTCTCTCTCTGCCTCTTTTGCCTCTGTCTTCCCTCCTGTCAGTGTCATTTTGCTCCATCCTGTCACAGCGCACACTTGTTTCCCCCTCCGCCGATCTCCTGCTGACAGCAGCTGGGCTGATCTGAGCAAACTACATCGTCCATGTAAACATCCATTACTGCCCGCCGAGACGGAGAGGAGCGGGGGGGGGGGGGGGGCTCCGACGCCGGCGCAGCCACGGCTGATGCGTTTTTCAGGTGTCTTCAGCGGAAAACACACCGTGTAAAAGCTCTGACCCCGGTTTCACGGCAGGTCAGGCTTTTTCTTAGCAGCTGCCATTAGAAAAGCTCTCTGCAGAAGAAGAAAGCAAATGGTTTTAGATATAAAGTAGTTAATATCGGTTCCTAGATGCTACTAATAGTGCATTTGCACGTAGTGTTATCAGATGGGAACGTCACAATATTGGCATCATGATTAAAACTTGCTGCTGCCGTGTCTATGATCCCGTCTTCATTTAGCGCCAACACAATCAGCCGAGTGCCTCGATCCCATAAACGCCCTCCTGAAGCGTTCAAGCACTCATCAGCAGTCAGCATCCTATGGGCCGGCTGCTCGGCGGCGTCTCCACTAAATGTCACCGATCATCTGGTGATTCAGCTGCTCAGTGTTTGCACAGCAATATTTGAAACGCGCTTCTTTCTCTGAATGTTGGGCTCTAATGGGTTTCAGTAGCCGCAGACTTGCTTGTTTAGCCGATGGAGTGTTTGAATAGTCTACAGGAGCCCGACCGCCGAGCGTGGAGTCATTAGGGCAGGCGTTAATGACTCCACTGAATCAGAGCGCAGTTGTTAACGGCTCGCCGGCTGCAGGTTGGGGTTAATAGATTATTTCAGATTCAGGACCAGGAGAGTAAATAATGTAGCGATGCTGTATCTGTTTTTATACCTCCCGTCCTTCTAATCCGTCCCTCGTCGCTCCCCGTCTCGAGGTGAAACGGGCAAAACAATCCTCAAAGGTGTCAAATAGCAGCCGAAAATCCAGCGGGTCATTTATTCACAGTCGCACCCATTTATGTTCTTCCAAGACTAATTAGCTGCCTAATATTCCATTTTTGCCATGACAGAATTAATTAAAGCCCCAACCCGACGAGTGAGCGAGGAAAATCTTCCACTACATCATCTGTTTGTTTTTTTTCCTGCTGTTTTGTAATGAATAAATATCAAAATGAAACCTGACACCGTTATGTTGACATTCAACAGCTCAGAATCTTAATTGTGATTAAATGAATGCAGCGTAATTAAGAACTCGTTTAGTGTCTGGCCCCTTTGAACTCCGCCGTCTTGGGAGCAGTCATTAAAGTTAATAAGGGGCCAGTTTACCCAAATAACAGACTGGTTTTCTCCCACACCTCAACTGGTAAAAATTGTTCCTGTTCAATTTAGCTTCGTATGCGTTCAGTGTCAATTGTCTGTCCTTGTTCTGGCGTAGGAGGCGGGACTAATGTTAACTCAAAGACATAAAATGTGATGTGAAAATATATTAAAACATAGTGTGCAAAATTGACAAAACCCAGATTTAGCTCAATATTGTTGCAAAGAAAATTCACCTTGTCCTGTTTTGTGTTGTGCCGTAAAGCTGGCTTTACTGTATATTGGCTCATAACACAGAACATCACCCTAAAACACGGAATGAAGCCGTCGTACGTGGGGATTTGCTTGAAGAAGAGAGCGGTTTAACTGCAGGAGGAGGCAACAATGGGGATTTTGTTTGTCTGGCAAATATTTGGCAGCGTGGTGTTTTTTACAGTATATCTAACAAAATAGCAAAATAACTGGTCCTTTGTTACGTCTTCCAGCTTGCACAGAAACCACACTGGATTTCCATTCAGAAGCAGCATAGAGAAATCTCCTTTGGAAGCTGCCAGTCGTTTCACACTAAGATGCCGTCGGGGGAAATCTAGTTAATCTACTTATAAAACGCCACTTGTCAGCAGAAGCTCACAAATCTGTGTCTGTGCAGCGAAAAGTGCATAAAAGATAAATTATCTGTTAGCGATTGATGGAGAACTGCGTGGAGCTCAGCTGGGTTTTAAAGTGAACTGTGAACAGAACGTGGCGGTCGTCGAACACGGGTCGGTGGAAGCCTGCCAGTACAGGAGTACAGGGGTCAAACCATTCTTCCCAACATGAGGGTCGAACTGGTCCCAGCCACTTTCCCTCTCCCAGCTCTTTGTCATCGTTGCCCGTTTGACACCGTCTGAGCATCTCGTCTGGAATATTAACGAGGGAGATAAAAAACACCGAGCTCATGGTGACCTGGAGTCTTGTACCTGAAAGAATTATCTACGCCTCGACTCCCATCAATGTCCACACTGAGCCCTGCTAACACACAACCATTATCTCCTTTCGTTCCTCCTCGCAGCTTTACTCCTCCTTCTTTTGATGGAGGAATTCCTGCTTTAGTTCCTTCACATCCGTCATTCTGCTGCGGATCTGTACAGACCGGGCTCCAAGCCCAGGCCTGCCATCGATGTGTAGCTGCTAATAGCGATGCGGCTAATAAGAGCTTGACGATCAGCATGCCCGTGCGCGATGCCCACTCCCGTGTGAATGTGTTTCCAGCATTTCAAAGTTCAGTTTGTCACTGCATCCTGTTTACCGACCTGTGCTGGAAGTGGAGTGGGGGTCTTTCTACTGTAGAGCGAGAACGAAGGCGGAACAAACAAAAACGTCCTTGAAGTTAAACTTGATGGTTTCATTTCAGCTCCCTCCAAAGTCTGATATGAAAGCAGGCTAATTACCGTGGCTGTTAAAGCATTGAAGGCAGAAAAGACGTTTTAAAAATAGCTTGTGTCCCTGTATATTAAGAGACACATTCATGCAGTTTCAACTCCAGACTAGGAACTGAATTAACATCAGTGAAGGGCCTGTAAAAAAACGGCTTACGAATAAAGGCCTGTATCCTGCAATCTGCTAAGAGACGAGGGAATTCTGACCACGGCTTTAATGAAATGAATTGTGTGCTTTTCCACGTCAGCCGAGCTGCACTTGGCTCTGACAAGCCTCATTAGCCCCTGCAGAATAAAAAAAAAACAGCCGAGGGCCGCGCTGACTCGCCTCGTCAAAGCCTGACTGGCAGGCTAATGGCTCCGCTGGCTAATTGTACTTTATTAGCTTCTGGTTCTGAGAGTGAGGATCATAAGCGCGTCGTGTCCAGCGTTCATGGGCTGCTTTCTTCGGATCCTGACCTTTAGACATACAGCAAATTTAAAAGGGACACGTGACAGCATATCTTAGCTGTCTTTGTTATACAGTAGACGCTCCTTTGTTAAATGTCACCTGATTTGAGTGGAGTAGGTGGCTTTATGTGGGTCCCGGCTGCGGATCGTATTATGTTCACACAGAGTGATCGTGCGTGGTTTGTTTTCTACAGGTTCATCGTCCGGTTCAGGTTTTCAGGGGTGTGAAGTGTTACAGGTCGGCAACAGGCTTGTAAACGAGGCATAGGAGCAACGTGTGAAGTACTGCCAGCGTGATTTGAAGTCGAGGTCTGTCCGGGCCTTGTTAGTAATCTGCCGGGAACGCGGGGAGACCTCAACCCACACTGTTTATGTAAAATCACCGTCACTGCTGGCGGTATTGGCAGAACTGTTAGAGGCATCGACGCCTGGCTGCTTGTTGTTTAATCCATGGGTGTAGTGGGTTCAGACTGATCTGACTGTACCTGTACACACACACACACACACACACACACACACACACACACACACACACACACACACACACAGGCGGATGGTTAATTATTGTAAACAACCATTCGTCTGGTATAAAGACAGGATGAAATGGAAGGAATACATTTGGACGTTGTATATGATGACATAATGCTACTGCACAAATTTATTTCAGGTTTCAAACTTTGTGACAAACACTCGCCTCTAATTAGATCACGGAAAAGTCTGCAGCAAATAGGCGGTGGGAGGAACAAAAACCATAAAAAAACAATATTAATAAAAACTAAAATCACTGTGAGACAAGCAGAGAGTCATTAATTCTTCATCACAGTCCTGACCTTTATCCCGCGTCTCAAGCCCACACAGCGCTGTCGGTCTGTCTGAGGGTCTGTCTGGGGGACGGGGGGACGAAACCAGACGCTCAACACTTCCCACCAGTCGCTTGAGGTGAACGAGAGCAGAAGCGACCACAGCAAAGAGCCAAGGAGCAAAGCGAGGCTTTAAGACACACTGAGTTCCACAGAGGAACGTGTTCAAACGTCATCGTTCGTCGGCAGCAGGATTACTGCATAAAGTGCGTTGGGCCAATGATGACTGTAATCTGTGAACAACAGCCTCAGACAGGTGGTGTTTGATAGCAAATGCCGACGCAGCCTTGTGCTGTTGGATCCCCGCGAACCACATTAGCGCCGCATGCGTTTAGAACAAATGATCTCTGGGCTTCGAATAGATTTGACGCGAGCTTCCTGACGCCGTTAATGAAGAGACGGCGTAAAGGCGTGTGGGACGATGGCCGACAGGATGGAGTTTAATCACCGCTTGCGTTGGCTGATCACACGATATGCAGATCGCCGTCGTCGCCTGGAAAGATGCAGTTGCCATGGTGAAACATACAGACGCGTCAGCTGGAAAGGGCTGTGTTGGAGTCAGCTGCTGTGTGGATGGGAGCGTTCGGGCTTCGGGCCGGGGAGCCTGCAAGGGTCCGTCAGCAGGTTCTGTCCAGAGGGAGTTTACTTATGGTGTCAGTGAATGAATAATTACTCAGATGCTGCATAAGCACTATGCTATTTTAAAGCGGGGAATTCTGTGCTCCACATAACTTCAACCTAGTTTCACCTTCAATAGTTTTATTCTGAAAATAAATTTATCTTTGACATTTTCTTTTCATTTTTCACCAATATGACATTTACTTCATAAGCACAGAGAAAAAACAAGGAGCTGCTGGTGAATCTTGTTTCCTTCCACTCTATAAATACACTATAAAACGCTCACCAGCCACCGACAGCTGACGCGAATAACACTGATTATCCAGTTACAGTGGCACCTGTCAAGGTGTGGGACGCGCACGAGAGCCAGGAGGATGCACCGGATCCAAGGGGATCTGAAGGAGTAAAGATCCGAGTGACTGAGGAGACCCAAAGTTGGACAGCTGGGTCATCCCCAAAATAGCAGGCGCTCCAGATACGCAGGGTCTTGGCTGGATGATCCGATTGGTCCAGTCTAATGGAGGAAAAAATGAACCCTGGCTGTGATCAATAAATAGTAGAAGAAGAAGAAGAAGGCGCTGATCTGCTGAAAACCTTCAATGCTGCTTATTTTAGCACCTGCCGCTGTGTGTTTGAAAGCTGCTCATAACTGCCCCTGCTAGATCCACTGCAGCCCAACGCGGTCCAACTGTGTGTGGGACAAAGAGCCTCAGACACAAGAGGAGGCGAAAGACGCAGATCAGGAAAGATAAAAGACAAAGTGGAGGCGGAAAATAAACGGAGCAAAGACATGAGACGCTCAGCCGACTTTCATGTAATCTACTCCTGCACGGGCAGAATGGAAGAGAAGCGGAGAAAGGCCGGGGGGATGACGAGCTGTTTTTGTGCGAGGCATCGGCCTTGAAGGCGTTTGTGTGGAAATAAAAGCGCGGGCCGCTTTCGGGCTGAGGACTGAGACGGGACACAGGAGCCGTGTGTTCAGCCGCTGAATGCGTCTCCTCGGGGAGTCGCGTCTGCTCCCGCTCCTTTCACGTTTATCAAGGTCAAATCTCAGGCGTCTCGTACTTTGATGGCTGCCGATGAGCCCGTGGGCAAGGCACTCATTGTGTGGCTGTGAAAGGACGTGAGATCGGACCCAGACTGGACACTTGAAACGCTTTAAAGCACATGACCGCCTGCAGCTACACGAGAGAGACGACCTCTTCTCTTCAGCACAAAGGAATCCACCCAAACATCATCATCATCATCATAAACGCTGCTGTGTTGTATTTACAATAATGCTCCGCATTGAGCTGCTCCTCCTCCGTCCTCTGCAGCCTCTGCACAGCGTTCCTGCTACCCGGGCTGATTAGCGCTGATTGTGAATGGAGCCCAAATGCCCTGTGTGCGTCCAAATTGCATAATTGCACGACTCCTCGTTGGCTCGCTAATCACAGGGAAGCCCAGAGCAAACACTTCCACCTCAGTGCTTCAGCTACACAACAATCAGAAGGTGAGCACATGTATGTGGACCTACAGCTGAGCCTGTAGAGGGGCTCGCACGTGTCCAATCACAGAAATCCTGCCTTGCTTCATTCAATTACAATAAATAATTATGCCACAAATCAAGCACAGATGCTTCAGGTTGTTCAATAATGAGTCAGCCTCATTTAATAACAATTATATTCTTTTATAAGTTACATACAGTAGCTGTACTTTTGTTCTTTCTCGCCCATATTAAAACCTAAACATGATGATGTTAAAACAGCGTTGGAGTTCTCAGACGTCACTATTGTTACTCATGCGGTGATCAGTCTCTGTTTTATCCTCTGCAGTGACGGAGCAGCAGCTACAACCCGTTTTTGCTGTTGTTATGAATTTAGAAATGGGAATCCTGTCATGTTTAATTCAGCGTGGACTCTAAAATAATTTAATACCATTTCCCCTGGGAGCAGTTGAGCTTTCTGAGTGTGAACGTCCAACACACACACACACACACACACACACACACACACACACACACACACACACACACACACACACACACACACACACACACACAGATCAGCACAAAAATGAAAACGCAGCTAAATCGAAACTCATTATCAAAACAAAACATGGCAACAAATGTGAAAATGACAGCGGTGGTCGTCTGCGTGCGTTCACTCTCAGCTCCACCCGCTTTTCTGCTCCGCTGTTCCTGAGCCATGAGGTTTTCGCTCTCTATGAAAATTAGCAGTTCTTTTTATAATGTGCATTAACGGTTTCAGGCGTCTCTGGCTGTAACGACGACCCCACCGCGCTTTGAATGCCAATGGGTGTTTTTCTCTGCCAGTTACTGTAAGACAACGCTTTCACTGAATCAGACCTGCAGCAGGTCGCCGTTTGTTGCGATTGTGTGGATAACCTGCCCGTTACATTAGCATATAAGCATCAGCATCGCCTGCCAGCGTTTGACCGCGTAGCCGAAACATAACGTTCGCATCAACTGGTGAAAGAAGCAGTTCTGTTTCTAAATGCGTTTTCTTTGGAATTTTAAATGCTCTGATGTTTCCTTGGCAGCCGTAGTGATTAATGTCAAACTGGCCGAAAGTTCAAACCCAAAACATTCCTTTATTAATGCTTTATAGGTGCATTAAAATGATTCTCCTCCAAAAAGAGCAGCTACAGAAGTGTCCCAGCCTGTAAATCTATAGCAGTTTAACCACAGCTGGACGTCCTAATTCTGAAGTTATATTTAGTACATTGTTCTTCTTGTGTATATTAAGTCCTTGTGGGACCAGTAGAGATCCATCTTGTCTTTCATTTCTAATAGCTAATCAGCCTTTTGAGGTGATGGTGACTGTCTCACAATCTGTAAAGCTTTGTATAACAATGTGTTAACGATGGAAAACCCACAAATATTCGAGTGTCATTCACTCTAGAGGACTTTTCTTTATATGAAAAGAATTGTCGTAACGTGTACCAGCCCCGCTTGGGGTGCTGTACATTTCCTGTGTACTGAGGGTGGAGGTTAAGGCAGGAGGGCATCGTGACAACGCGTAGCTAAACATCTGTCTGGGGTCTATTCCTGCTGACGGCATCGATGCAGCAGCTAGAAGTGGTTCGTCAGTGAACCTGCAGCTCTGCTCTGCCCCACGAGCTGCAGGCAAAGTCAGCCAATAAAGAAACAGGACAATTACACACATAACGAGCAACGCCTCCAGGAGAAATTAAAATTTAAACCGGGCCAGGTGTAGCTCCGAATGAGAGACGGAGGCGAAAGCGCCGTCAGGTGTGTGAAATGAGACAGAGGAGTGTGAGGAAACGCAATAAATAATCCAGCGCGGGTCAGATGAGAAACTTGGTATCGTTATGAGTTTCCATTTCCATCTTCCACTTTTGTCTTCTGCCTCAGTTAAAAGCAGCGACTGTTCAACTTTTTCATGTTGACGCCTCATGACTCCCGTCTGTTTCTGACGACCTTATTTTCTCTGAACTATAATTCGCAGGTCTTGAGTTAAGAGGCCTTTTGATCCAAATGATGTTATTAATCAGCACCCAGAGGAGAGGAAACACTGATGACCTTCATAATGAGGGGGCTGGAGTCAGCGTGCCCAATTCACCGCTCCTCTACCAGGCTGGCGCTTGTTCTTTTCTCTTCACTCCCTCCTTTTTTAATTCTTATTTCATTATTTTTATCATATTATTTTCATTCTTATTATCATTGTTGATATTATGACTTGTGTTCTTCTTTTTCCATTTTCATGGGCTGTTACTCTTATAAGTGGTTCCTACGGTACGTCTCAGAACCTCTGATCCCAGCATTTTGTCGGCTAACCTGTTTGATTGCTCCCTCTGAATACTGATAGTGAATTAACATGTGGTTCGGTTCCTTTGGCGCTGCTGTTTATCTGCAACCTTTGTGCTTGTGTCAGTGCTGGATGAAAGAGATTTGCAGCCTCGGTGGGACAGCGGGGCCGAAGGAAGGAAAATCTAAATGTAGGTGGAAAACTCTGCCTGAAGGCTCGAGGCTTGAATAGAGGCATGTCTAAAGCACACACACACACACACACACACACACACACACACACACACACACACACACACACACACACACACACACACACACGTGTTCTGGTGGCGTCCTTTACCACAACACAAGTGTAATCTGCCACAACAAAAGGAGATAATGTGGTCTCCTGATCCTCCTCTGGCCAGGCTCCTGGTCGCTACACCGTTTCCATGGAAACAGAGCAGGACCAGGTGACGGAGGCTGGCCACTAAAACAGACCACAGTGACCCGCCCAAAAACAAAACGCCGGGCACGGAGCGAGATTGGGGTTTGAAACTTGTCCAGGGCGAGAGGACGTGGCGCCGGCGCCGGTGCAGCTCGTCTCAGGCAGGCGGAGGGTCAGCGTCCGACCCCACCAACCCAGCACACAGGAGGGATGCTGTGGAGAGGCCTGCTGCCACAAACACACTCACACAAGGAAAAGTCGCACGCTGCAGCTGGCGGAGCAGCAGCGTGACCTGAGACACGTTTTAACCACTGCTGAGCAACTGGAATAAAATACGCAGCATTATATTTGCTCCGACAGAGTAACAGGCCCATTCATCACCTGCCTGCCTACCGGCTCATTAGTATAATTCAATTCATGCATGTGCACGAGGACCTTTGGAACGCCATTACCAGCGGATCCCTTCACGCCGGCCCTGTTGCTCCGCCGCCTCTTCCTCTCCTTCCTTCCTTTTACTTTTACTTACTTTACGCTTTGAGGTAGCGTTTTGTGAGTGTTTATGACCACAGTGGCTCCACACATTAGCTAATTAGGACTTAATGACTTTCCCCTGCAGGAAACAGTAAAACGCCGGTGGCTGCCTTCAGGCGGGCAGCAGGTGTGGGACGTGTTCCTCTTCTCCTTCTGCTCTCCTGAGCTTTGGCTCCGGTGCAGCTCATCAAGTAGGAGCGCCTTCGGACTACAACCAAGATCCTAAAAGCCCGCTGAATATAGATTAAAGTGACCTGCCGTTCACAATATGCTCACATCACCCCGAGCGTGAGCCTCGTGCACCTCGACCGTCTCCAGGCTCAGACCCACGGAACGTAAACACCTCCTGTTGTTGTTGTGGTGGAACAACCTTGAACCCGTGCGGTTCTGGCGTCCACGCGCTGGGTTCTCCTTAACAGTCAGGCTGCTGCTTCATTATTTAGTGTCTGAGTGAAGCGCTTGCTTTATTAGCTGCCAGTCAGTCTCCCTAATGACATCATTACCTGGTTGATGAGCAACAGGAGGCAGGTGCGCCTGCAGCCGCTGCTTACGAGCCAGGGCGCCGCATGAATAAAGGCAAACAGCGTGATGTTTAGTCCCCGTCACGTCTGAAAACACTAGGAACTACGCATCCCGTAATAAAAACACAACAGCCGCGCTGTTGCCTCAGAAAAACATCTGGCATCTTAGCACATGGCTTCACTTGTAAATGTCTCCAGACCCATAACCCCGAACCAGCCCCACATTATAACACATGTCTCTGTAGCAGCATGAGCAGCTCCTATAAGACGACGCTAATGCAGCCAGGAATAAAGAGAGTCAAACAGATCCCACAGATTCACTGGAGGAGCTGAGAGGGTTTATGAGGTGCTGTTAATTATCCTCAATCACTCTGTTAATGGACCGGCGTTATCGCACACCGGCTCTGTGGCAGCTCTCACTCACACTGAACTATGGGGCTTCAGTTTATAATTATTATTATGATATCAGCAACAATTACATGAAACGCCTTTTTTTTCTGACATCTGGCTGTTTTTGTCCTGTGATGGATTTTTATTGAAATGTTTTTACATTATCGGTGCGAGAATCAAATGTGTGACTCATCCTTGTTTCCTGCTGTTTTTAATTATCCAACATTCGATTTCACTGAGTTGCAACAACTCCAAATTACTCTTAGATCCCATTTCTTAGAACTTTCTTCATTCCTCTCTGTCATTATCCACCTTTCATAGACTATCCTTACATAATTCCTTCTCAGCCAGAGACCTTCGGCTAGTAATTATAAATCTTCATTCTGAACGGCTTAAAGCCACCAAGTCATCAAACAGCTCTGTCCTCTGCACCGCAAACTGAGCCCAAACCTATTTAGACAGAGGATTTGGCTTTAAAGCCACATGTTTGGTTTAAACATTACAAAATGCATGAAGTGGTGAATTAAACACTGCTTCATTAAGATTTTCACATTGCTGTGAATAATAAGGTGAATATGCATAAACATTATTATCTTTACTCTTATTTTGAAAGCGAGACGCAGCTGTTTCCCATCTACTCGTCCCAGTTAAAGCCTTGGATTTCAAGGCCGGAGCGAGTGATGGAAAAGTTTCGGGTGCAGCCACGGATAGAGAGGGCTCAGCGAGCGCAGCGTCTCCTCCACGCTCGCTGGTTCCACTCCCACGGGGACCGTCTGAAAAGCGAGGCGCCGCAGATAAACGCGCGCGCGCCGATAGCGGTCTCCGTCCGCTGCCTCTGTCGTCCCTCCGCATCCTGACAGCGCGTGGGTCACGGCAACGAGGGAAAAGCCGCCGCTGACAGCGCCCCCCCCCCTCGGTCTGACGGCCTCCGCATCCGCAGCAGGAGACCGGATTCCCCCGAAGCGTTATCAGCAGCGAGCAGCAGCGCAATTACACCACGACCTGCAACGGAAGCTGGAAGACAGTTTACTGGAGATTTGCATAACACAGGCCGGCTGCCTGTTTGTATCTGTGCTCCCTTTCTTCCTCTTTTCCGGTCCCCGCTTTATTCTCCGCTCCACAGTTAAACCCGTTAACTTGCATTACACGGAGCAAACGGATTCCCCCGCTGTCATTCACGCTGCTCTAATTTCCAACACTGCGGCGTTTCCGCTCGGAGCGGGTTCGTTTGAGCGGCGATTAGCGACGGCAACGCGGAGGAAACACGCTGGTTTTTCCCGAACAAACGGGTCCAGCCTCTGCCGGGTCGCCTGCGCCAACAGGTTCTGCTCGAGTTTGGACCGGCAGCACAAGGTTCGGGGATCCTGGTGAAATGCGGGGCGGTGAGAGCCACGTGGCCCCAGAGACCGCTAATGACTCCGGAAATCAAAGCGTGCGACGCGTTCTGCCGGAACCTGTTGACGGCCCATTACCGGGGAGGGGGAACTTGTTGGGCCTAATCAGGCGCGACAGCGGAGCCGCCACGGTGGACACACTCCACGGCGGCCCCCCGCTGGGGGCGTGGAGTGACATTCATGAGCTCCGTCATCCAAAACAGCCGAGTGACGCGGGGCGGCAGATGCCCCCGTTGATGCCGTTCGAGGATAGGAACATCTGAGCGTGTTTTAAAATGGAAAACGCTACTCGTGCCTGCTACCTTCACAGCTGCACGGAGGCCGGAGGTGCAGAAAGCTCCAGGTTTGTGATGCAGAACCCCCGCTGGCAGACGGTGTCCACGCGTGATTTTCAAATCGATTTTTAATCTCCCGCTCCATCGCAAACGGGATCAGAGCGGCCGCTCCGTTAAAACACTGGAACGGAAACATCATATCCGTTCATCACCAGCTGATCTGCATCAAGGTAAACATCAAGAAGCGTGCTTTTATTGTGGGGAGGTGACACTGATAAAATAAGGATGTGAAGCTGCAATAATTGCCGTGAACGCTCCTTCCGTGCTCTTTCTCTGGCTTCCTCCCACTCCCTCTGCCTTTTAACAGGCTTCAACGCGGAATGTAAAACATCGCTACTCGATGATCAAGTGGTGCAACGACAACCTGTGACCGTGACCGATCCTTAACTGCACTTCAGCGCCGCGCTCGCCCTCCGGCCGGTGAATGGGAGGCTGAGATTCACAGAGGACGCGCGCGAAGCCGCACGAGCACGGCGGCAGTAAAAGCCGACGGAGATCCTGTCTCGGGTTGGAGCCGAGGGACACGCGCACGAACGGGGATCCGGCTACGGAGTCAGAGGTCGGCGGATTTCACGGCGAAGCGAGTTCAGTTGGCGAAGGCGACCGAGTGGAGCGACGCTGAGCGGCGAATTACCATTTATTAAGCGGAGGAATGAGGCCGTGCGTTTCAAAGACTCGGGGTCAATTTAGTCTTTATTAATCCCTTCGAATAATGAATATTCAAATGTGTAAATGACATTCACATTAAATGTGTGGCAAATCAGAATGCTTTGTCCACACTGAAGCTTTATTGCTCAGTCTGTCTATAAATACCTCCACCACCGTCGCTGTGCTTTCAACCTGTCCAATTAAATCTTACAGTTACAGCAGCGAGGACTGAAACTTACCCCAGACGTCTTGGATTTTATAGCGATCAGGTGTTTTGTATGAATCCACTGTTCCAAGTCATTCATACAGTACACAGTTATCTCAGTCTGCCGTCTGCAGTGTCACGTGCCCCCGTGTTGGAGTTTGGCATGTTTGTGTGAGTGTTACTGTAAATGCACAGTTCAGCAGGAGGTGTTGATGAAGTCGCATCCATTTCTCTTTTATTATTGTTCCCGTTTCCGTGCCCCACATTCCCCGGTTCTTCTTCTCACCTGCATCTAATCCTCGATCCAGGTTTGCTAATATGCACTTAACTTAATCTGCAGGCAGTGTGTAAACGAATTGAAGCCATTATCACTAAGTGCTTTGACAACATGGACGTGCAAATTCTGGACCAAATCAATTACGTCCGTCATGAGGTGAACGACGCCAACATGAGAGCTCCTCAGACAGAATAGAGGGTTCACAGCAGATCTGAACCACACGTGGCTTCGTACCATAGTCTGGTGTCTGGAGGCTTTAGGATCACGCTGTGGGTGTTTCATTTGATGAGGCTTTCAGATGAGTGATCTGTATGTTGACATGCAGCTCACTGTGGGGAGCACAATCGTGATGCAGATCCGGTCGCGAGAGCAGCAGACGAACCCTCCGTGCTCGGCGCATGTGTTTGAGTTTCAATGATTAAGTAGCTGCATTACTATGCAGGACTGGTAGCAAGACTCAAAGATGAGGCGGGGGTTCCTCCGCTGATGTCTGAGGAGACCAGCGTTAAAATAGTGCTGTCTCTTCCATTCTCGTCTTTCCGAGGATGTTTAGGATGTAAACAAATGTGGGAGTGTGATGCTGCAGACAGGCAGACAGAGGCCAACTTCATTAGAAAGGAAGTTATTAGCATTCATGACCAGATGATAAAAGTTGTGGCTCCGTGCGACTCAGTGAAGCTTGAGACTGAATCCCTGTGTTTGGGGGGATAAGATGTAATGATATGAGGAAAATTAGCTGCCAGCAACCTCACAGATAGGGCCTCTTAAGCAATAAACAAATCCCTCCGTGGATCAATCATTTCCCTCAATGTATGAAAATCTAATGATGTATGTTCCAAATTACAGTTTGTTGCATTTTGATTAGAATTCATAGCTCAGAACAGAAGCAGAGCCCAAAATTGGCCACATACAGTAAATATCACCACGAGAGCGGGAGGGAAAAAGATGTGACAACTCTTCCGTGTGAATAGTGAAGTTATTTATTATCTGAATAATTCAGAATGCAAAAAGGTAATTATGATTTAAAAAGTGCCAGGTAGCTCAAATCTATATTATAGTGGAGTGAAACTGTGTCAACTTTACCCATGTTCAACAGTTTTCAATGTCAGGAGAAGCTTAAATAAATGTGTTGCCTCATTAATATGCGAACTCATGCAGCAGAGGGAACCAGAATTTAATTATCTGTTCCATATGGGGGAACCTGTGGTGCAGCTATGAAGTGAGTTCACTTATTTTCTACAATTAGGCTAATTAGATCATTATTTAGCCACAATTTCCATGCAATGTGTTTCATATCAATTTCCACGGGAAAAGTTTAGCTATGGGAAATTCTGAGAAACCAGCATTTCTTCATTAATGCACAGATGTATGCGGCAATGTGCTACTGAGTGTAATTGGATCATTAAGTCCATATGGAGCACTTTCAGTCCAAGTAATTATCCGAAATTTTCCATCTAATTTTTTGGCAGTTTAAACCCAAAAAAAGTAAAAGTGGCACATTAGGATGTTAAAGGGATCCTTCATGAGCTGCAGACTCGTTGTGGGATGGGTGGGAAGTCGTTGCTTAAATAATGAGCTTCAGACGCCCCGCTTTGTGTTTCCAGATCAACTACACACTTTGCTCTGACATGCATGAGCAATGTGTGCACAAAAACAGGGGCCTGTGTGAAATTAGCTGTGAGATATTCATGTTCCCGTTTGGAGGCTGTGCTTTTATTATCCGCCTGGAGGACGTTTGACAGTCCGGACACAAACTCTAACATGGGTGGAAACCGTGACATTTTTGTTTATGGCACAAGCGTTGTGTGCACTAAATCAATCTGTTGTTCTTTCATTGTCATGTTTTGTTTTAAGCACCTGGCCAGGATTTGAGCTGTACATACACTAGCCTCTATTGTAGCGTAACAAAAGCCCGCAGGCTAGCTTCCAGTTTCTATTGTCCTGATGGAGTGCACAGCGGCTCAGCCTGTGTTTATCATTTCCCATGCTGCCAGCGACTGCGCTGATATTAGCTTGGCCTTATCAGGAGGAGCCACAAAAGGCTGAGGGTGAAGTGGAGCGGATGCTGCGGGAGGAGATGCTCCTCGGGGGAGGCAGTTAATGATTGTCCCCACTGATGGAGCCTGACACCAGGCCCACGGCTCCACCACACCGGCCTCTCCGTGTGGGTCTAGTGTTGCCACAAGAATCCTCTCAGAGTCCAGATGTGCAACCGGCCCATTGTAATTCAGAGTAGAATGCTGGGCCGCTGGCTGCAAGGTCAGCAGATCAGGCGGCAGCGGCTGATATCAGATGGTGGTTCCTAGACAACCACAGCTGCTGCATGTGAAGTAGGTTATTACAGGTGTCACATTTACCCCTGGCTCTTGACTCTGGGACGCAAAGCATCGTCTAAAACACCTGCAGTGCCGTGGCGTCTCTGAGCTCAGAACAATTAACACAACATGTGTTGTGTTACATTCACTTCAATTCACTTCATACAGTTAAAATGAAAAGTCAAAAAAGTCAACATCGACTAATCTGAGGATTTTGTTGGGTTAATTGACGTAATTAGTTTTTAAATAAATGACTCCCCCTTCATTTACTTCAATTCAGCCTTCAGAATAAAGTTACATCAAGTGTGATGTGGAAGCAGAAACATTTCAAGAGCTGAAAATGGAAAGTAACCTCAAAGTATCTCAACTTTCTCACGTTGCCTTTGACCTTTTGATCCTCGTCTTAGATAAAGACCATTAGCGCCTATGACTCGAGAACAGCTCTCATTACTTTGTATTTATCTCTCCTTTCCCTTCTCAGCGTGTCGTACAGTAGCTGCTTTCCTACAAAACTGTGGCCTTTGATGTACAGAGTTCCTTTATCTACAAAGAAGGAAAGTTTGGCTCCTACAGAAGATGCACTTTAAAGCTGAAGTTCGCGCAGTTCCCTCCATGCAGATATTTTGGCTGTCATGTGTCTGGATTTTGAGGTTTTCACCTGTTCGGCTACAGCGAGTCGATCCAGACTTGGAACATCGTCAAGCGGAGGTGAGAAAGTCGGTGCATCCGTGACGCAAAGATGCAACACTGCTCCACTGGAGATGCAGAACATGCACAAGCAGACCTGGTTTGAATTATTTTTTAAGACATTCTGTGAAACAATGTTTGCAAACTAAGCAAAATCTGCTTAACGCAACCAGATGAAAGAGAGACCACACTCTTGGTAAACCGATGTCCCCAAGACATTTCTTGACAGCTCCTTCTGTTCTTCACATGCTGAGAGGATGCCTACAAATGTATAATGTCATGCAGCGACATGTATAATGTATAATGACATGCAGCTGTTTGTGGAGATCACCTGGGTGGTGACGTGATACAGAGCTGTGCACCTGCAGGGCGCCGTCGTGTGCCTTGTTTGCCGTGTTTCTGCGTGAATCTGTCTGATCCCTGTCCGTCATCCACACCTCTGCAATACGGAGGCGTGACTCTTAGCCAGTCGACAGCTACGGATTTAACTTCTCCTCAGAACATCTGGCGCTTTAAATCAGAAAACCAATCGGAGCGTTGGTGGACTCCGTCCTGGAGGCTGCTGGAGAGGAAAATGCCTCTGCAATGCAGGCGGCGTGAGCGATAGCTAATACATTTCTTATGCATTCCTCTAAGGGCACATATTTCTGTGTGGATCTGATGCAGCAAGAGCTGTCAAATTGCAAAAGCACAGGCCGGAAAACAGCAGGGGAAAAGTCAAAATGCCGCCACTTGTGACAAGATGGAAACTATTTTCACAGAAGAAGAAGAAAGGAAACCATTTCCTCTGCCTGCTTGGCTTTGTGTTCAGCTTTTCCTCCACCAGGATATGAAAAAAGCCTATTACCAAGGCTTAACCCAGACTGACAGGCAGATGGCATCTGATTAGATTCTAACACTCTGCTATCTTTGCTGAAAATCCACACGCAGCAAAATAAAATTTGGTTGTCACTCTGTTTTTAGAAAATATTGGCTGATATTTGTTTGCCCTGAAAATAGGGAACGTAAATACTGAAAATTATAACTTTGGAAATTCTTTTAGAGCGGTTGTGTATATGGACTGGTGACCTGTCCAGGGTGATCAGCTCCAGCAAAAGACCCTCACAAGGAGCGAGGGCCCAGATAATGAGCAAGTGAGTTATTCTGGCAGTTACAATCATTAAAAAGCTTCTAAATGTCCAGATATCATTGAATGTGATGTTGCTGAGGACGCACAGTAAACAACAGTGCACTCTAAATGCAATGATGCTGACGATTCCCATGGTGTGACAGCGTCTGATTCTTATTAACACTTATAGATGTTAGAATGGCCTTGAGTTTTATTTAAAATATTTATTTTAGGCTGCAGACGACTGTTGGCCGTGTACCAGACGCAGTGCTGAGCTTCAGCAGGGCGCAAATGAAAAGCGGCGTCCGTTTCACTTACAGGTTGGGCTTCACAGACGAGCTTTTACTTCTGCCCCATTAGATCGCACCAGAGCAGAACCTGAGACAACCACCGGGACCGCTGGGCTGCTCAGGTCCCCGTCTGGAGGAACATCGCAGAGGCTGATAGCATTTAGCTGAATCTGAATAAAATATCAAATGTCTCCAGTGAATTCATTTAAACACGATTAAAATCAGCCTAGATCCAGCTTCATAAAACAAAACTAAGGCAGACTGATTGATTTGTGTTATAATGAGAATTCTCATTATTTTTTTTAAGTGTTTCTCTGCACAAACACAGACGGCCTCAAAACTACATTTAGACAAAACTGATGTTTAACATAAAATATGTTTTGAGGGAAATGTAACTGCAACTCAAGTCTGATGCCATGGATCAAATGTTATGTGTTACACTTATTATGCTTGGCAACGATGAATAATAATCCGCCCAGCAGGCGTTTTGCACAAGTGTGATGTGAGTAAGTGTTCAGATAAGTCTCTGCCCCTGGAGAACATCACTGCTTCATTACATGAGTGCTGGTCATTTATAACTTCTCAGGTTAAGGAACGATTTTACTTTGGCTTCATTTGAAAGATGTTGTTTGCCCCGAACAAACGGCATCATCTGCTGTGTTGTTGTGGCTTCAGGCAGACGCACCCGTGCATGTGCTGACCAGCAAAGACGCGGTCGCACTGACATAGGTCCCACTCGTGGTCAGCGTGAGATGAAAGACGGGGCCGACCACATGGGCTTTATGCATTCATCTTATACAGCTCTGATCCATCTGAGGGTTTTGATTTAGCTCTGAGTCTTTGAAATGAGACGATCATTATTCTGCTTTTTGCTCTTTATTATCCATTATGGGAATATTTTTCCCCTGTCTGCTGCAGGCCGCTGCCCCTCTGTTTGACATTTCTATTAGAACTTGTCATGTGGGCTGACCGGCTTCTCAGCAGCGCAGTGAACTGCAGACTCAGAGCTGCTTTACGCGAAATATGGCATATCAGACCATCTTATTACAACAACGAAGCGATAGCGCTTGAATTCATTATCTTCTGCCCAGCGCATCACCGTCCAACACATCGAGCGTGTAGCGCGTGTTCAGTCGGCCGCTTTGATTTGTCTCTCGCGTCGCCTGATGCAGACGGATGAGGAGGCTGCCCTCGTGTTCACCAGCCATTTGTTTGGAATATCCTGCAGCTGATCAGGAGGTCGTTGAAGGTTTAATATATCAACACTGCGGTTCCTGGATATTTCTGTCACAGCTGCTCATTGACATTCATTTTTTGTAGTGGCAGTGTTATGGCCCACTAATAACCGCTGCTCTCTGCCCTGCAGCCTCCAGACTAGCCTTCCTCTATCCATTAATAACTGCCAGCTGCTAGTCTACTGTACGTCCACTTCCACATGTCTCGCTTTCTGAATTTTAATGCACTAAAAGCAGTGATAATTAAGTATGAGCTACTTTATTATTTTTATTTCTTGAGTCTCCAGTCCTTGATATTGCGATGGCACAAAGAAGTCGTCAGAGTTATGATGGAGATCCAATTTAAACCAAGTCACGTTCTTGGGTTGACAGACAGTGCAACTCTGACGCGCACATTTGAGTAAAAAAATATCAAACTGTGAAAGAAATATTCCACTTCTTTGATGAAATATTTAATGTGCAGGTCAATATTTAAATGCATGTCTGAAGGAATGATTTATTTATTGTTGCGTTCCAGACTCTAACACGTTGCCTTGTGAATTAACAACTGAGTAGCTGAATAGTGAATATTAAAGGGAAGAATTGCAGGTGTTGGCAGCTGTTGATGTTTAGGCCTCATATCTGCAAACCACCATCACTCGGGAACACAATGTAGGGAAGGAAAAAATATCAGATACTGTGTAGTGGCTTTTGGCTTTAAAACATACTGTAAGTTACAGACTTTTACAGTTATTCCCCCAGTCCAAACACAGCAAAACTCAGTTCACGATCATAGATTTTCTGTCTTTTTGTGCATTCACAAAATATCCAGATCACAATAAACACTGTCTGCAAGCTGACTGGAACGTATTAAAGCACTGAAAAGTTTATTGTCTGTATTTCTTCAGCTTTTAGCCCACAGTTTCCGTGTAGCTGTTACCGTTGTTGACCTGTAGGGGTCACTGTGCAGCCTCTCGGTCCGCAGGAACGAGCAGCAGACACGTGACCTCAAACAGGAAGTAAATAAACTGCGTTCCCGCGCACTCGAGACCGTTCAAGGAGCTTTCCCAGTCTTTGCGAACAAAATGGACGAGCTGTATTTGGATAACATTGACGAATATGTGCATGACCACAACAAGATAGTGAGTGAACGCATGAGGCGTTTTGTTAGGCTAACGGAAAGATGCCGGGGAAACAGCAGTTGAATTGCGTTCTGAAACCTGCCTTTCTGATGTTTGCACGATGACATGCCAAATTATGCGTCCAGCAGAGTGTAGGATAAACATCTGTATGACGTGTTTGACTGTCGCGGTTGAATCGGCTTATAATTCATTTTTCTAGTAACACGTGTTTTCCCTTAAAACATAATCTCCACGGCTAAAGGCGAAGAGCTAGCGTTAGCTTCTCACTGCTTTTAAACCGCCAATAGCTGCTCTTATAAACATACATGTATTTATTTGGCTTTTATGAAAATCAAATGTACTAATCAACCACAATCTATATATCATGTTTCTCCTGTCGTCTTTTGTGTGACCAGTTAAATGTGAACCTAAAACACTTTTGTTCTGTGTAATAGGTGACATATAAGTGGCTGAGTGTGACTCTGGGTGTTCACGTAAACACAGCAAAACAGTAAGTGTAACTCTATCCTAACATAGTTTTTGTCTCTTGATGCAGTGAATCAACACCAGTTTAATTAAAGTCGGTAATAATTCAACCATTAAGTAGAGGAACAAGACACAGAAGTAAAAAAAGGCCTGTTTTTAGGATGCTCTACCATTACCTGGATCACAAGAGGAAGGAGAGTTCAGCTCCTCTTCACGCCACCTATCTTGTGTCTGGGAGATTTGAGGACAATGGGCAAACTGTGAGTCACACTATGAATTGCTGAGACATTATATAGAATTATTTGCATATGCAAGCTTTTCACTAAATTTGAGATGTTCTTGTTGTTTCAGAGTCACAGAGTGTCACTTGTCAGAGAGGACCAAGTGGAAGGTGTGTAAACTAGACATCCGCATTAATCGTTATCAGCATGTTTGTTTGTTTTCTTTCCATTTTATTTATTTATTTGATATCTGTAGTAGAGCAAAGCTGTTGCACATTAAGTGTTTTTTCTTTTGTAGATGTCAAATCCAAGATGAGCCTGATCGCAAGTGTCCATGTCTACAGTGTGCAGAAGGCTTTACTGAAAGACAGCAGTACCCTCTACAGCGTAGACTACGATGCAGTAAAAGACAACCTGAAGAACTGCAGTAGGTGTGTGTCATTATGATGTTGTTGGTTGCCTAAAAATGGACAGTAGTGTGTCTATTGACTCACTTGAGAGAAATCAGCAAGCCATTTCATTTAAAAAAAAAAACCTCAAACAAGCAATTTAGACAAACCTTGGTAATGTATTGAATGGTTATTTTTGTGTTTACACCACTTTACAGTTTGTGTGCATATGCTTTTGTTTAAAGATACAGTGCGATTCGCTGTGCCAGTGCAGTGCCCATGTCTTCTGTGGAAATGCAACGCCCTCCGTCCCCAGAACCTGAAAGTAAAAAGTCAAGCATGAATGGAGAAGCTCAAAAACCTTCTACCAAGTCTCAAAAAGGAATCATGGGAATGTTTGCAAATAAACCCACTTCCAAAACCCAGGACAGCAGTAAAGAGATTAAATTAGGACCGAAAGATGATACACCTGAGGTATGACCTTGTATTTTCTTTAAATAAAAATAACAGACAAGTTTCTATTAGTAAATTTTGTTACCTTTTTGTATTATAGGCCGATGCAACCAAAAGCAAACCAGCTGGGAAGGCCAATCCGATGTCAAACTTCTTTGGGACTCAGTTATCAAGTGAGTATCGTTGGCAGTGAGTTACAGTTGCTGATCAAACTACAAGTCACTGCCATAACACCAGCAGTCATTTAACGTCATCTCTGCATAGTTGCTCAGTACACCCTGATGCAAGACAGGGTGTACCTATCTTGCATGTACTCTCTCTACTGTTGAGGCTATCTGTGTGTTGGCTTTCTCATGACCAATTTCTGGCAGGGAACCTGGATCATTAATGTTGTCAGTCCAATACTTGTAAGCTTATTTCAGTGGCTTGTGTTACCTGCTAAAACCCTATGCTCTTTTCTTTTAGAGAAACCTGACAAAACCATCAAGGTGGAGGAGGCAGCTCAGTCACCCACAGCAGAGCAGAAACCACAGACGAGTTCACAACCTGAAGAAAAACAAGAAGCTGCAGTGGAGACACAAAAAGACACAAAGAAAGATTCCAGGAGGTGTGTGTTGTCTTGTAGGTTTTTTTTTCATCATAAATCTATTTACTTATGTTAAAATGCCTCCGTGTGAAGCAAAACCAAGCGAATACAGGATTCTGACAGCGAAGAGGAGAAAATGGAGAAGAAAAAAAGGCGACGGATTAAGAAACCTGAACCAGACAGCAGTGATGAAGATGGTGAGTAATTTACTTACATTAATACCACTCAAGTTGTATTTTGTTTGCATAATTTCAAGTGTCTCATAGGCTAATTATGAAATCTGGCAAAGTTTAAGAATGTGAAATGCATTAAAAAATATTTACTGCCTTAAAAAGTAAAGCAAAAAAAAGAGCTTCTTTAGAAACTCATCACTTCACAATAATCACTTCTGCATCTTTTACAGTCATCCCAGACTCTCCTCAGCAGGTAGAAACAAGTCTCAAAAAAACAGCTAAGACAGTTTCATATTCACAAGTAAGTGCTCAGTGTCAGTGTTGATAGACGACTGTACATCATTTGCTTTTTTTATATAATGTTTGCTGCAATGTTCCTAACAGATATGATGTAAAATATTTGGTTTTATTACACAGCAGGTTCATTCTGAAATTAAAACAAGGAAGCGAAGACGAGTCCTGAAACATCATACCTTTCAAGATGAAGAAGGGTGCATCGGTATAAAACACACTGATAAATACATGCTTCACGTTTGTTGAATGTAACATGTCATAATCTCACTGATCAAGGCAGAAGGAGAAGTTAGAGTTTTTGTGAATTTACTACTTGTGGATAATATATTTTTTTCTTCACCTCAGTGACAGAAAAAGTGTACGAGAGCGAATCATACTCTGAAACTGAGGATGATGCTCAACCCACCAAACAAGCTCCAAAGGATGTCGGAGCAGCGAAATTACCTGCAAGTCAGAAGGACGATGAGAAAAAGAGTCAGAAGAAAGCTTCAGCAAATGCAAATAAAGGCTCTAAACAAGCTTCAATTATGGGATTTTTCCAGAAGAAATAACCGAAGACGTGATTAAACACTTTCCTGTGACCCGAGGAACAACAAGCACTGCTACAGACTGTCTGTGATCTGAACTGACTCTCAGCTGTTCATTTCAGGGTGATACGTACTTACTGTATTTTATACCAGTACCTGTTTAGGATGTTAATACAACACCAACATAATAAAAGTTGTTGAAAACTGAAAATAAACAAAGTAGGTGAGCTACACTTGTGCTTTTATTGTCATAGTGTCTTTACTGCATGTTTTAAAGCACTTGCAGCACTCAAATGTATCTAACTGTTTAATCAGTGCAAAAGGGGCTCAGAGTGAAAGTGGTGCATTTAGTGGATCTGGGCCACATTTTGTAGTTGCGGAGCTGATATTTGCAACAAACAGATTAATTTTTCTTCATATTCTTTAGGCCTTTCCTCCCAAATAGTAAGTCAGATTGCATTTGGAGCGGTCTCTGGTAATGTGTCTGTTCAATGTTTAATTAGAGAAAACATTTTTAATTCTGCTCCGTCTCAGAGGCAGAAAGGTTTTAATCTTTCAATGAATAATCTTTACTTGCATGCCTGGCGTTTTGTGTACTACACTTACTGATTTCAAATGAATTTGCTCAGATGAATGTTTGCAGTTTCAACTCACAAATTTAATGTATTAAAACTCATCAACTAATAGCGGTTTGAAGGGTATTATCACCACAGTCATAACGCATTAAATGTCAATTTGATTTCTTTTAGCACTTTAAGAAGGTAGACAGCTGTTCAGTTAATACATCATCTGCCCTAGTTGTTCCCGATGCCCCTGGTTCCAGAGAAGTCCGCTCCTCTCTCAGATTTCCATTTTCTCTCTGCCAGGCTGGATTTTCAGGATGACAGAGAATGGTCAAGCGCTGGGAGAAAGAAGACAGACATCATCAGACAACATCATAACCAGCTAAGCTCTACTGAATTAAGTAGAATAATATGACTGTAACCTCTCTGAGGGTCCCTGGTGTCCTCCACATCTTCCCAGCCGCCCACAGCGGCACCATGAGCACAGAGGAGAGCATCATGGCCCATCCCAGCGCGTACGCCCAGTCTGGGTAAACGTAGGAGTCGTTGATCCTGAGATGCTTGTAGTCGACCAGGTACAGGATGAAGGAAACCTGCAGAGATGGGCATTACAACAAAATGAGGAACAGGTGCACCTTTGCAGTTGGAAATGTGACGGAACATTAATGTTAAATCTCTTCGGTCTCACCAGGGTCAGCAGAGGAACAACGTATTTCCAGCAGAGCTTGAAGAAAGCTGGTGGTCTGTGACTCGTCATGTCCTCGATGATGATGCAAACACGGTCGGCACCTGTTGGAATTTCAGATTTCATAATATATTATATGATTAACATATAGTCTGCGAGTTATATCTTTTTACTCACCAAACACCCAACATACTGCCAGGCAGTGACACACCGTCATGAAGTCCTGGCAGGCTCTGGTGCAGGCGTAATAATCAATGAGCTGGAACACATAGATCCCTCCCTACAGCACAGAGATGCAACGGTTTAATAGCCAATTACACAGGAAAAAGATCATTATTATTATCTTGTCATTTGCTTACCTCAGTGACCAGAATAACATGAAAGAGGAAGCAGCACGAACAGATGACGAGGACAAAGATCTCGTGCCTCACAGGTGCACGAAACAGCTTGGGAAACATATCGCTGACGGATGAGACGAGAGTTTCTACATTCACGAACTGAAATGAAACAGGCGGGTGGTGTGATTCCAGCGTCTACCTTTAAACATCGCAGTCATCAGTACAGTGGTCTTACATGTGTGTCAACGCTGAGCAGAATGAGCATCAGGAAGAAGCAGACGGTCCAGAACTGGGGCAAAGGCATCAGTGCTGTGGCCTGAGGGTAAGCGATGAAGGCCAGACCCGGACCTGTGCATTACACAGGAACACATGCACACTGGAAACTCGTGTTGACGTGTATTTGTGAATGCGGCGGGTTTGGAGCCACGCGGTACCTGACTCGGCTACGTTGTCCACACTCACGCCCTGTTTCTGAGCCATGAAGCCGAGCACAGAGAAGACGACGAAGCCAGCGACAAAGCTGGTCCCGCTGTTGAGCAGACACAGCCAGAAGCAGTCCCTGCAGGTGCAGAGAGGAGAAGCCCTCACTTTTAGTCTCCAATAATTAAAGAACGTCTTATCTCTCACTAGCCACTTTATTAAGTGCATCAGTACAGTCTAATTTAATCCAGTACAGTTTAACTCTGCTCTTTTACATCCCACCTGACCTTGTTCTTATTCGAGCTGAGATATGCATTGTCCCCAGCAAGCTTTTATACGTTACCTGTTAAATTAAGCAATATGTCGGCGTGTTTGTTTTAGCCTTACAGGTTTATCTTTGGCTGCGGTGCCGATACTGTAGCCAGCCATGCATCAAGCGCACACAGGATAACATCCACAGGTGCTGGTGTATAATTTACAAGCAGCAGAAAATGGTACATGTATAAATTAGCCCGGAATCTTTACATGCAGTGTGTCGCAGAGTCAAGGTTTAATGTTCCACTCATCTCACATTCATGTGTTTTCCTCCTGCCAACTCCTGTGAGCTTTGACTGTTCCGGCTGTGGACCAGTGATGGCACGACACAGAACCCGAGGTCAGGGTTCCACTTGCCTGTAACAGTTGTTCTTGTAGTCATTGTGGCTGCCGAGAACACAGACGGTCCCGATGCTCAGGCTGTAGGAGAAGAAGATTTGAGACCCAGCCTCCAACCAGACCTGCAGTGTGCAGATAAAACAGGTACGGCGTTACAGTTTATATAATGGGCTTGATCAGATAGTTCGTAACAAACACAAGTATAAAGCCGGTGACCTCCAGGTTGGCCAGGCGGTGCACCTCTGGGTACAGGTAGAAGTAGATTCCCTCCCACGCTCCAGGTAGAGTCAGGCCCCTGATGAGCAGGATCAGCAGCATCACGTAGGGGAACGTGGCCGTGAAATACGCCACCTGAAAACAACGCTCACATTTAAGCCAGTGTCTTTAGATTTTACATTTCCTACAGCGTTCCCACTCACCTTTCCAGAGGATCGGACTCCTTTCCAGATGCAGAAGTAGCAGAAGACCCAGCAGGCCAGAAGACACAGCGCCAGCTCCCAGCGGACGCTGCCCAGCTGCTCGATCCCTGACGACATTCCCAGCATCCGCCGCCTGGAACGCCAGGAAAACAAACCGAGCGGAACCGGCATCATGCAGATTTCACAGGCGCTAACTGGTGTCACAGCTCACACACATTTTTGATTCTGTCAATATTAAAAGAAACATCACTGTACTTCTCAAAGTTCAATCCTAGTTTGATGGAGATGTTTTAATCATTAGCTCATGTGTCGTTTGTCTGTGAGAGTTTATTTCGTCTTCTTATTAAACTAAAGCAACTAAAGAAAGTCGTTGACTTATTTTCATGTGTCCCAGATGCTTTACACGATTCATGTTTTGATCCCTATACATTTCCTATGAACTTTGATACAATGATATAATCACGAGTGCAGATTCATGTCCACTGCATAAAAACTGCAGTACTAGTTTATGGTTCATTATTAGTTAGACTCACTCCCAGAATTCGGTTGCAGCAGAGGTGACGTTGGTCTGATTGGTTGTCAGATTTGGTGAAGATGAGGCGTGAAGACCCAGGCAGTTGGCTGTGTTTGGGAATGAATCACAACAGTTGTTGTGAGAAGGATGCATCAATACTGCAGTGCGTCTTAAAAGCTAAAGAAATCAGTTTAACGGTGCTGCAGGTTGAACCGGGCGGTTCGGACCTGTGTTCCAGGTGTTGTCGCAGTGGGCCCAGGGCAGCTGGGAGCTGAACGAGAACGCCAGGTAGAAAAGAGCCCAGACCTCGATCAAAACGTAGCTGAAGTCGTAGAGCTTCATGATGAGAAATCCATATCCAATACCTGGAAGAGCAATGAAGTAATGGGGGTTTAGGCTCTTTTGTGACTCAGTTTCTTCCAGCGCCGCTCACCTTCTGCCAGTGGACACAGTTTCCTCCAGTAGGTGATGAATCCTTCCTGGGTGTACTGGCCACATGAGCTCTCCAGCAGGAACAGAGGGATCCCACACACCAGCGCAGACAGAGTATACGGCACCAAAAAGGCTCCTGAAGTGAACACAACCTCAACCTTAAAAAGGACCAAAGACACCAGAGACGTTCACCTCACACCAAAACGTTGCTCCTCACCTCCACCATTCTTGTAGCAGAGATAAGGGAATCTCCACACGTTGCCCAGGCCAACAACATTTCCCACAACAACCAGAACGTATTCGGTTTTACTGGCCCACTGTCCTCTGTCTCCGGCTCCTTTTCGGTTGTCTTCTCTCCTTTTGTCTCTGTTCATCTTACAATCAAATACCTCCAAAACCTTAAACTCTGGATTTAACTGCTGAGAGAGAGACATCCCTCATAGCGCGTCAATCAGCAATGAAGGTTCTTAGTAAAGTTAATAAATAATAGGTTTCTTTCATAATAGAAGATGAGGTAGAGATTTAGATTAAGAGTGGAGACGGGGGAATATTGTGAGAAACGGTTTGTGTGCAGACTCGTTAGTCTGTTCATTCCACAAAACGTTGGGGATTTTGTGGTTGTATTTTTTTATTTATCATAAACAAAATGAGATCATGACATCATTGTGCTTCACATTAAAGATCTGCGTGTCACAGTGACACACTTCGTCAGGTACAAAGCGACTGGAGAAGCAGGACGCTGCTGGAGGACTCATCCCATCCAGCTCGAGTGAGGAGCAATGGGAAACGCAGCAGAGCTCTGAGGAGCGCTGAAAAGCCGGCGAGGAAACGAGATCTTTTCATTCCAGTTCCTTTATGTGTTGTAAGTAGCATGACGCATATGACGGTAAATGTCACCATAGCAGTTAGAGACAGACGACCCCCAACGCTCGCACTCACAGAGGATTAATAGGTTCACCTCATGCTGAGACTGTGCCAAATATGAGAAGGCGTAATATAGAGGTGTCACTGTAAAACAGTAGACATGAGTCAGACGTCACAGACACTGGCCATTGTTACTGCAGGTACAATCTATTTCAACCTAATCCAGCGACTCTGACATTAATTCCACTTCTACGAGGTTATAATTATTTAGTCCTTAAGTTGAAACTGTCAGAAAGGAGACATTTCCACTATATGTAACTTAGAGTAGGTGCGCAAATTTCATTGCTGTGTATTATATTATAAAATGAATGAAGGGACAAACAAAAATGATTCTAAGTGAGTGAGTGACACCTGCGTAATTTGCAAAATATAACTCAGATGACACTTTTTCACTGTGATGGAGACGTTCACTTAGTATGAAGGGATCGCTGTAAAAAGCCTGTATGACGGCAGGAATGAAGCATCAGGACCCCACGTTAAGAAGCCACTGCAAATGTCTCCAGTTCCACACTTGTGTCTTCAGCCTTTCCATTTTCCACCGGTCTGGCTGGATCGTCAATAGGACGGCAAAGGATTGTCAGACGCTGGAAACCCAGACAAAGCCGTCACAATACAGTAACTATGGGATTAATGCTCAAACCCTTCTAGTTTTAGGATTCCTCCCTAATGCTGACCTCTCTGAGGGTCCCTGGTGTCCTCCACATCTTCCCAGCTGCCCACAGCGGCACCATGAGCACAGAGGAGAGCATCATGGCCCATCCCAGCGCGTACGCCCAGTCTGGGTAAACGTAGGAGTCGTTGATCCTGAGATGCTTGTAGTCGACCAGGTACAGGATGAAGGAAACCTGCAGAGATGGGCATTACAACAAAATGAGGAACAGGTGCACCATTGCAGTTGGAAATGTGACGGAACATTAATGTTCATGTTAAATCTCTTCGGTCTCACCAGGGTCAGCAGAGGAACGACGTATTTCCAGCAGAGCTTGAAGAAAGCTGGTGGTCTGTGACTCGTCATGTCCTCGATGATGATGAGGAAGCGGTCAGTACCTGATGGGAGTTCAGAGCCTCCGTCAACTTCATTTACATGTATTGTAAATATTCATCAAAACATAATAAAAAGTACTGTTATTAAAACAGTAGGATACGTTAGCTCCAACGTCTGCTTTATTTTCTAATATTTGAGCCAAAGTCATTCATGAACGGTTGTTTCTTATTTAAGTCATATTCGACAATTGGCACAGATGACAAGTTTCTAAGTAAACAAAAATCTATCTACATATCTTGATCATATAATTGAATTGTTCTCACCAAAAACCCAACATACTGCCAGGGACTGACACACCGTCATGAAGTCCTGGCAGGCTCTGGTGCAGGCGTAATAATCAATGAGCTGGAACACATAGATCCCTCCCTACAGCAGGAACAATGTAGGATTCATTTATAATTACTCATTTTTAATCATTGGATCTATTTTATCGGTGTGCTTATGAATATGTTTACTTAATGTTGTTTTACCTCAGTGACCAGAATCAGATGAATGAGGAAGAAGGACGAACAGATGACGAGGACAAAGATCTCGTTCCTCATCCGCGCACGAAACAGCTTCGGAAACAGGTCGCTCACAGAGGTGATGACACACTCGACTGTCACAAACTGGGAACAAAGGAAGCGGTGTGATTCCAGCGTTTACCTTTAAATGTCGCAGTCATCAGTACTGTGGTCTTACATGTGTGTCAACGCTGAGCAGAATGAGCATCAGGAAGAAGCAGACGGTCCAGAACTGGGGCAAAGGCATCAGTGCTGTGGCCTGAGGGTAAGCGATGAAGGCCAGACCCGGACCTGTGCATTACACAGGAACACATGCACACTGGAAACTCGTGTTGACGTGTATTTGTGTATGCGGCGGGTTTGGAGCCACGCGGTACCTGACTCGGCTACGTTGTCCACACTCACGCCCTGTTTCTGAGCCATGAAGCCGAGCACAGAGAAGACGACGAAGCCAGCGACAAAGCTGGTCCCGCTGTTGAGCAGACACAGCCAGAAGCAGTCCCTGCAGGTGCAGGTAAGACACACGACAGCCTTGTTTGCACTGTTTCCTTTATGAAGTGCTTACTTAAACAAACAGGACACTAACAAAGCCACCCTCAATTCAGAAAATGCTAATGTGATATTTACTTAAACCCACTTGTAACAGTTGTTGTTGTAGTCATTGTAGCTGCTCAGAACATTGAGAGTCCCTATAGTCAGGCTGTAGGAGAAGAAGATTTGAGACCCAGCCTCCAACCAGACCTGCAATGTAAAGAAATGCACTTTCATACAAAATCCAGATGTGTAATGTACATAGCAGAAAGTCCATTTTCCACCTCTAGAGTGAATTAAAACAATGACGACTAGTTCATATAAAGCCGGTGACCTCCAGGTTGGCCAGGCGGTGCACCTCTGGGTACAGGTAGAAGTAGATTCCCTCCCACGCTCCAGGTAGAGTCAGGCCCCTGATGAGCAGGATCAGCAGCATCACGTAGGGGAACGTGGCCGTGAAATACGCCACCTGAAAACAACGCTCACATTTAAGCCAGTGTCTTTAGATTTTACATTTCCTACAGCGTTCCCACTCACCTTTCCAGAGGATCGGACTCCTTTCCAGATGCAGAAGTAGCAGAAGACCCAGCAGGCCAGAAGACACAGCGCCAGCTCCCAGCGGACGCTGCCCAGCTGCTCGATCCCTGACGACATTCCCAGCATCCGCCGCCTGACAACAGGAGACATACGTCAAAGAAATGAAATCACAATAGTAATCCGACAATAGTTTACAGTTCATTATTGATTATACTCACTCCCAGAATTCAGTCGCGGCAGAGGTGGTGTTTGCCTGACTTGTCAGATTAGATGAGGAAATTTGAAGACCGAGACAATTAACTGTGATGGGTAGTCAGAAAGATGTTAAAGAGATGATGTACAGTACAATAATACTACATTAGTATAGAAGGACCAATTGAATAGATTGATTTTTCAGTATAATGGTATCAATCATATTATAGAATTATTTACAACATATTATGTTATGCAATGCAAATCTATTTACAATCCATTCAGTGCTAATTAGTGCTGGAGTCTGTTCTGACCTGTGTTCCAGGTGTTGTCGCAGTGGGCCCAGGGCAGCTGGGAGCGGAACGAGAACGCCAGGTAGAAAAGAGCCCAGACCTGGATTAAAATGTAGCTGAAGTCGTAAAGCTTCATGATGAAAAATCCATATCCAATACCTGGAAGAGCAATGGAGTAACCGTGGTTTAGGCTCTTCTGTGACTCAGTCGTAACGCTTTCTTCCAGCGCCGCTCACCTTCTGCCAGTGGACACAGTTTCCTCCAGCAGGTGATGAATCCTTCCTGGGTGTACTGGCCACATGAGCTCTCCAGCAGGAACAACGGGATCCCACACACCAGCGCCAACGCAGTATATGGCACCAAAAATGCTCCTGGAGTGAATCCACAGATGTTAATTCACAGCTAGATATAAAAAAGCACAGAAGTCTGTAATCCTCACCTCCACCATTCTTGTAGCAGAGATAAGGGAATCTCCACACGTTGCCCAGGCCGATCACATTCCCTGCAACAACTAGGATGTATTCTCTTTTACTGGCCCACCTTCCTCGCTCTCCAGCTCTTTTTTGATTTTCTCGTACCCTTATTTCTCTGCTCATAGTGAAGTGAAGTGAACTTGAACTGCAGCGTGTGGACCACTGCTTTCCTGTGATGCCTCCTCAGTTTGACTTCATCCTGCTCTCGAGACGCATCATCCTTGTCCCTGGAGGATAAACTAGTCTTTCCAGTAAACTGTGAGCATCTAGTTGTGCAGAGCACACTATGTTTGCTTGGTCAAACAAAGTAACACTCCGGTGTAAAAACAGGCCTCGGAGGTCTTCTACCAAGTTTCTTTACTGTAAAACTTCCTGACATGAATAGTGAAACAGTTCAGCCTAAACACACAATGTAAAGACTGATGTAAGCATGCAATGTTTGTCTGAAGCTGTGTCGTAGAACACATCATTGCTCTGTTTTCTTCTTGAGAACATGACAAATTTGAATCAGTAATGATCATATTGACTCTTAGCAGCAACCAGATGGTGGTGGGGGATTTTTTTACACAGCACACACAGCACTGACAACAGTTTACCTTTTGGCTATTTACAACCATTTCAATAGGAATGAAAATTATGTCAAATATTCTTATATCCTAACGGATGAATAATGATCTTGAATACAATTTACTTATTTTATATATTGTGTGACAAACATACTGTAAAGAATTACAAAGTGTAGCAAATGGGACTAAGCTGGTTTTATTCTTTAAATACAAGATCCCAATAAAGCTGATATTTGACTGATCATTTCACTGTCTGCAATAACTACATTGGTGATAAAGGGCAACTTCTATAAGTACATGTATAAATTACAATGAAGGCTCAGCATCAGGTACTATAGGTAATAAGTAGTTGATAGTCAGATCCTATTAGGACCATTGTTTCTGACTGAATCCAGGCCAGAGCCAGGCACTCACATGAAGTCATGACCTCTGGTAAAGTCATAACAATGCATGAGATGAATATGTAGATCCCTCCCTACATCACAAGACAGGGGAGCAGCCATTCTTAAAACATGTTGCGTCCTTATTTGGCTTATAAGGTCAAATATATGAGGAGGAAGAGCAGACAGATGAGGAGGAAAAACATCTCTGGAACAGGTCTCTCACAGAGATGACGAAACTCTCAACTCCCACAAACTGAAAACGAAATTAAATCATAAGATGATTACATTTTTGTGCTGGCGATGCGTCATCATTATTTGTCAGCCATTGCAACATAATATCTTACATGTGTGTCAAGGCTGAGCGGAATGAGCATCAAGAAGAAGCAGCCGGTCCAGAACTGTGCTGTGGCCTGAGGGTGAGCGATGAAGGCCAGACCCGGACCTGTGCATTAGGAGAGAAGCAACATATCGGTATTTTTGGTTAAAACAGAACTTCGTCTCACTTGTTTAAGTAGAGAACCTGACTCAGCTACATTGTCCACACTCACACCCTGATTCTGAGGCACGAATCCAAACACAGAGAGGACGACAAAGCCAGCAACAACACAGTTCCCGCTGTGGAGCACAGCCAGAAGTGTCCCTGCAGGTCACAGATACACATGCACATCCTTTTCATTTGCATGTCCGTGAAATAACCGTCAATGCTGATTTTGGTTAGTTTGTGAATGTGTCATTGTTTTTCTCTGTACAATACATTATGTAAATGCTGACGGTGTTTATTCTGTTAAAACAGTTGGTCACATTGTTTCATCAATGAGTAAGATGTGGTTATGCAAAATTTGGTAACTGTAAATTTATCTATATGTTCAATAAAATGCTAATGATAATATTATTATATTGATAATAATGATGATGGAAATACATTTTACAGGAAATTCAGATAACCACTGATTGCTCCTTTCCCAAACTTCACTAATTTGTGTTTATTTGTGTTTTTAGTTGTCTTGGGAGGCCTAATAATCTGTGCAACAGTGACACCCTGTGTATTTCCAAGGAAACACTCCCTGTAACTAACAAGCAATCAGAGGACAGTTTTGTACACATTCTAAACTATAAACTTGTTTTACTTCACATAGTGTGTTGTGTTACCAGTATTTAAAAGTGTTGTACTTTGGAATAGAACAGCAACTCTAAGATTTGTATTTCATATTGTTACATTTATTTAAAACCCATTGCAACAGCTTCACAAGAAAACATTTTTGGTTGCAGCGTGAGTCTCTTTTTTATTACATTCTTTACCAAATTTAAGATCATCTTGAATGATATGTAAAATCAGAAAGTCTATGCTTTACTTATATATGAACTTTTTTTCACAGTTCTGAAACTGATGTTTATTTGGAACAATCCTACCCATCAAGTTAAGTATGTAACTTACAACAATGCAGTCTATCTTTTATCAAATTTGCTTTTACTTAACAGAAGTGCTGAATTTATTTGACATACACATCCATTCTCCCGCTGGTCTCCCTGATTGATGAGGTTATGTGATGATTCGTCACAGAAACAATGGAAGGTACATGAACTTACTTTTCCCTCAGGCTGTTTTCTATTCTACTGGATGAGAAATGGGTATAGATACCTGCAGTATAAGCTTTTATTCTACCTTGGGCCTCACCAGACAATGTGGTCTCTGGGGACTTGTTGCCCAGTGACAGCCATACAGCAGCACCACACCCTTTCACTCCCTCACTGAACACACAAGTAGAGCAGGAGAACTGGTATTTGGATTAGCTAAGCACTGCAGTGTGAAAAAGGATATCCTCCACTGTTTCAGGGAGTGGTCAGAAAATGTACTCAGCCACTAGTGCTTTGCCATTACTTCTGCTTGAATATGGCATCTGTTGAGTGAGGTCAGACTTGATGCATTTTCATTTAGGAGGATGTCTCGCAGCTGCAAATCCCAAAATAAGTAGTCTTAAAACGCAGCTGAATCAGACTACACTTAAAGCCACTAAGTAAGTGCAGCATGTGATATACTGTATGGTTGAAGTATAAAATTTGTTTTATGGATTTTACTAAAAATATTTACAGGCACATGTTTTCTGTAATACCCTGAAGGGATTTTGAAATAAGTAAATCAAGGTTAAAACTTTTGCTAAATAACACGGGGAAATCAAATTATGAGAAAATATATGTGTTTTCCTTTTTAAATTAGTTTGAACCGATTTTACATTTTACTTAGCAAGTGTGCTTTTCTTATTTAGATTATTTTAACTCAATATATACTATAAAAAATTAAAATTTAAAAAGTAATTAGTAGTATTGATTATTATGTTTGTTGTCATTTTTATCGTAAGTCCTATCGTTAAAATTAGCTCGTTTAACATATTTACGGTACCTCCAGCTACATTTTTGAAAAGGTTCATCTTTTGCAGTGCTCTAGTTTGTTGAGCAGGTACTTGCACCTGTACTTGACCTACTGAGTTTTGTCTCAGCTGATTCGGGAGGATTTGGTTCATCAACAAAAACACGGCGGAGGGGAGCGCCGGGTGACGTCATGGCGATCCACATCCACAGCAGCAGGAGGGGTGAGGTGGCGGCCGCTGATCCACCGGTATCATGGCTTCCTAACAGGAGGGAGAGCTGATTGAGAGGAAAAACAAGGATTTTTGCCGCATGCCCGACAAATAATCGCCCTTTCCAGAACCCGAGCTTGGAAGTGAGGGGCTTGGCCTCCCTTTCAGTCCCCAACGGCCGCCCCTGGGATTCAAGCTACACTTTTATTTTATTGGTGAATTTCCCTTCGTGGACCGTGGAAGATGGCCGACCCGGCGGAGTGCACCATCAAAGTGATGTGCCGTTTTAGGCCTCTGAACAGCTCCGAGGTGACCAGAGGCGACAGATACATCCCCAAGTTCCAAGGGGAAGACACTGTTATTATTGCGGTGAGTTATCGCGTCTCGAGGAGCTTTGTCTCGCTACCTGACGCGGCCCTCCGGCAAAGTCAGCAGTACGCCATTTTTGATTGTCTTGTAGCTACGGTAGTTAGCACCTTAGCCTGTTAGCTAGCGCTAGCCGAGGGCTGACCTGGTCACCGTTGTCCCGCTGGCGCTAGCTTCACGCGCCGCCAAGACAAGGAGTTGTGCCCAAATGGCCACTTAATCTGCCAACGGGTTGCGAGCAGCCAGCAGCAGTTGGGAGTTTTACAGTTAAAAAAAGCCAACCGTAATACTATTGTTCTAAAATATCAGTACTCGCAGTTGCCCTGTCACGGCTAGCGAGCTGTCATTCAACAAAGCCACAAACAGGTCTGCAGCCACGGGTTAAACGTCGCCAGCGCTGTCCTGGCAACCACAGACTCTGCTCACTGCAGTCCTGTCTTGATGTTAATAAATCAGTGGGTGGGCACCTGTAACTATAAAGCTATTATATGTGATCAGTCTGCGTCAGCATAAAGCGTAAGCCAGCTTTGGTTTGGCTAACAGACCGTTGGCTAGCTGGCTAGGCCAGCTGGTGGTTGACAGATTAGCCAGCCTTGGCTAGCTAGCTAGATTTAATACTGTTGTTTAGTTAAAGCTAACATTAGCTGTCAGACCAGTTGGCTGTGAAATCTACTCATCTGTAGACCAGGTAACAATCATCCAGTGTATTAACGATACGCTTTCCCTGGAATCTCTTTCATTGGGGAATAGGAAGCACAATCATTGGTGAGATCTAAAATCAGCACTAAGTCTGAGTAGGCGTTTTATTGCCCTTTTGTGTATTTAATGTTCAATATCAGGACAATCCTTTTAGGGTGATACCCAAACATGTAACTACAACAAACAGAGGAAATGGCTGATGCAGTGCAACATTTCTGCAATTTTACCACAGTAAATCAACAAAGATGTGGCCTGTGGTCAGTTTGTTAATGATGTGTACATCTTGGTACGACAAGTCCATATACTGTCTTGAAACAATACAGTTTACACAACCTGTGGTCTTGCCCTTGAATGTAATGTTGTATATCAGTAAATCACCGTATCAGTAAGTCCCAGCTAAAATAGGGAAAAGGTGGAGCTCGTAATTTGCCTAATGGCTGTAATAGTTGAAAAGAACAACAACAGCATAAAAGCCAGGATGACACATCATGTTTGTACATGCAACACGTGCAAAAGCCAATAGTGGATTGCTGGAATGAAAATTATAGTTAAGCATTAGGAACCTATGGTAACAACCTCGTTCTGTGACTGTGGACTTTGGCTTCTTTGTAAAATGGTCATGTGAGAAGCTACCACTTATATTTATAAGGTAATAGAAACAAATCTTAAATTCTGTTAAAGTTGTTAGTTCATATGAATTGAGTTCCCTGTGTTCAGCACGGCCATTAATCTTTTACAGAGGCGACTATTGTAGCTTTTATGACAATGAATAGTTTTGCTGACACTGTCTTTAGGCATTTAAGTAAAACAAGTGGACTTCAGGCGTAATATGGCCCAGCCCATCCCAGTTCAGAGTGCCAGTCCTACTGCCAAAATACCAGTCTACATTGAGATAGCCACAAGTGGTGTCAGTAGAGGTTTCTACTAGTGCATCTGTTTACAGAGGTAGAACACTTACGGTGTCCATAAGCGGCGGCACAGGCCTCCTGGGTAATCCCCCTTGTGCTTTTCCTCCTGGTTACCAGCTGTTTGACCAATCAGAGCGGCCAGAAGGCTGTGAGCTGGGCCATCTCTCCTAAGTGGGGAGGGTAATTATTGTGGTCATGTATTTTGTTATTTTGTTATCCAGGCTCACCTATGTCATATTTTTGTCCGTTTAGGAGCAATCTAGTTACAACCTTTTGTTGGTGTCATTATTTTCCTGCGGTTTAGTCATATTCACCTGTGCCTCTTTTCTATCCTAAAGTCCTGCCAGTCTTTTGCTAAAGGGGAAAGGGATGACGTTTCCAGAGGTGGTGTGGATGTAACAAGCTCAGTTTGCAAAGGTAGCTTTGCCAGTGTAGTGTGAGTGTGCAGCAGGTGAATTATTCATGGATCCATGACTTCCTTATTGGTTGTGCTCATAAAAATCAGTTTTCCCTTGCTTAGCTTCTTTCTTGCAGGAATAAGCTACTTTATACTGTAATGATGGATACAAGGGATTAAATAAAGGAGCCCACATTTAAACATATAAATAGAAGCAGTCAATAAACATTGACCTGTTTTACCACACATACAAATGAAATAAGCTTTCATACTGTGTGTTGCTGTCTCTCCAGAATAGCTCACCCTAGGCGCCGTCAAAATGAAGCCACCAGGAAGCAGAAATGTGACAGACCATTTATTGAAGCTGTAATTATATATTTTACTGTGAATACATATTCAGCATGTAATCCCATTAGGCAGAAGTATGGGTAACAAGTGCAGCAGCAGCAGCAGCAGTAGCAGTAACAATGAGGACTTTGAACTCTGGCTGTGCTATTGTTTGCTGCCAGCGTCTCGCCTTATGGTGGCACAGAGCTGCTGTTCTGGCCTGGGTTATTAGCCAGGATGTGGCTAGCAGCAGTGAATTGTCATTGTCTGAAGATGCTGCTGGTGTGTGATACACTGAGGTGTGTCAGAGATGTGACCATTTTGCACAGATGAAAGCTCAAGGTCAGTGCCAAGCAGTGACATAATTGTGGCTCTGCCTTGAGTTATGAGTGTATTTATCATTGTCCTGCAGGACGTGTCCTTCTACAAAACTCAATTGCTCAGAAGGTACCTCCACCTGCTTTACAGCAAGCTAAAGCTCCTCTCACACCACACACTGACCTTGCAGTGGGTAACGTCTGTTTGAGCGCTGCCTGTGTTGATCTGATAGTCGTAGTCGGGAGTGCATGTGTGAAAGAGAGTGAAATGTCTTCCTCTTGCAGCTGTTGACACATAACCTACGTTCTGTTGTATCACATGAGAATTAGCCCTGTCTTGTTCTCAAATCTTTAATATATCACAGCTAGAAGAAGAGGAATCCAGTGGGACGTTGGACATTTAGAGACATAATAGCATTTCTGATAAATCTCTAAACTTTTTGTAATATTAGTTTTATTATTAATGTTGTCCACATATTGATACTGTTTATAAAAATTCTGATCACAATCTTTCCAATAGTTTGCCTTTAAGCAGGATCTACCCTAACCTACTTTAGTTTTATAATAACAATTATTCATATCATCATTAAATGACACACCCACTCAGTCAACAAGTAAACCAATTGTTTAAAATCTGTAAGTAGTTTTTTTTTTCTATATTCAAAGCAAACTGCTATAAGTGGGCAAAGGACCTGTCAGATGCTCACACTTCTTCTCTTCCTGTTTTTCTTTCAAAATTGTGAACAAATGTGCTTATGAAACATGCCACAGATTACAATCAGTGAAGCTACACAATACTGGTGAGCTGTCATCTTGTTCTTCTTCTGTGTTTTCTAGGCCAAACCGTACATGTTCGACAGAGTGTTTCCTTCAAATACGACACAGGAACAAGTGTACAACGCCTGCGCCCAGAAGATTGTAAAAGGTGAAATCTCAGTTTTTGCACCTTTTTTTTAAAGTTCACACATTAGATTTATGATGTAGACCCTGCTGTAAAAATCATGCTGCTTTAGTAAGTTCTGGGTTGTGTTTCCTAGATGTTCTGGAGGGATACAATGGAACAATTTTTGCCTATGGACAAACGTCATCTGGGAAGACACACACCATGGAGGTAAGAATTACTACTGGCGTTTATTCACAGATCAAGTTCATTTCTTCATATAATGATAATTTGTGTGTTTAACTCAATTTGCAGGGAAATCTCCACGACACAGATTCAATGGGCATCATCCCCAGGATAGTGCAGGACATTTTCAACTATATCTATTCCATGGATGAAAACCTGGAGTTTCATATCAAAGTAAGGGCTGACCCTTACTTAATCAGCAACTGCTGAATTGGTTAAGAAGTCTTTTAGATACAGTGTGTCTTATAGTGTAAAACTGCAACCTAACGTTCTTATTCTGTTTGGTCACAGGTTTCATATTTTGAAATTTACCTAGACAAGATCCGGGACCTTTTGGATGGTGAGTGAATTTAATGGTGAAATGAAACTACTTCTATTAGTAGTATCTTCTATCTTCGTTATTAGTCTATCAGAATTCCAGTGTCCAAAAATGTTGTTTATTTTCATGAGCAATATAAATCACTATATACAATAGATTTTAGTGCAAATTTTGATCTCCATGATGTTTCTTCTCTCATCTCCAGTGTCAAAGACCAATTTGTCAGTGCATGAAGACAAAAACAGAGTACCCTACGTCAAGGTCAGACAAGTTTTCTGTCACATGTAAATGACTTGGTAAAACCTTTTAAGGTTGGCCAATAATCTAACCCCATGCTTTGCTTTTGTTTTCAAGGGCTGCACTGAGAGATTTGTCTGCAGCCCAGAGGAAGTCATGGACACAATTGATGAAGGCAAATCGAACAGACACGTAGCGGTTACAAGTAAGACTTAAACCCTGTCCTGCTCCTATTCAACAATGTGCATCACAAACTCTTAGATTGGAGTTTACATTTAAGTCTGATTGTAATGTTTTATCTCCTGTGTAGACATGAACGAGCACAGTTCCAGGAGTCACAGTATTTTCCTGATAAACGTCAAGCAGGAGAACACACAAACCGAGCAGAAGCTCAGTGGCAAACTGTACCTGGTGGATCTGGCTGGTAGTGAAAAGGTACAGAGCGTGAAAGGACAAGTCTTAAATTAGGCATATTCATTGTGATGTGATAAAGTTTCAATCCTCATTTTACTGGATCAGTTTTCTTTGTATATCCTGCGCTAATTCAGTTAGGAGGGGTCAGATTACAAACCAGTCTTTGAATTAACCTTTGGGCTGCACAAAGACTCACTGAGGTTATTCTCTGTGGTTTTCAGGTCAGTAAGACAGGTGCTGAGGGAGCTGTGCTGGATGAAGCCAAGAACATCAACAAGTCTCTGTCATCCTTGGGAAACGTCATCTCTGCTCTGGCCGAAGGAACGGTCAGTAACTGTCTTCTCAATGATTACTGCTTACCAGCGGTTCAGCCCAGAGCTTCCTGTGCATTTGACAAACCAGCACATCTTTCAGTTGTTTTTTCTAGAAACAACTTTGCAAATGAGAAACTTTCCTCCAAGCAAAGTTTTGGTTTAGCACTTTCATGCTGATTTCACGCTTTTCACCATTATCAAAGATTGGTTTGTTTGGGTGTCCCTGCCCTCTGTGGACAACCTGGAGCATTGTGCTATATGTGGTTATCTAAAACAAATAATCTTTTGAAGATTGCTTTTTGTGACTAAGCACAGTGATTTCTTATGAATTATAGCAAAGTGGTGCAGCTCAGTTACTTGTATTAATATCATGTTGCCATTTAACCGGAATCTTCCTTTACTTACTTGAGCTATAATCAAAACCACTTCTTCCTGTTGGCTGAGTGCAGGTGAAACCACAGGCCTCTTATTCAATGCCAGCTTATAGAATACCACCCTTTTGTTGTTCCTTGACCTACATATTGTCCGATGTTGTCTTTAGTTTCTTGAAGATGTCTAGTACAAGGATCACACACTTTAAATGTGTGAAATCTGCTCTCTTATGTCAGTGCTCAGCAAACCCTGAATTGGTTTTGATTTTCTTTATGTATTGTATCTGTCTGCCAGGCTTATATCCCGTACCGAGACAGCAAGATGACCCGTATCCTCCAGGACTCTCTGGGTGGTAACTGTAGAACCACCATTGTTATCTGCTGCTCACCGTCATCCTTTAATGAGGCTGAAACCAAATCTACTCTTATGTTTGGACAAAGGTTTGTAGACAAGTAGCAGGGAAACGTGTATGTCTGTGTATCATATAATTTGGTTGACTGTATAAACATGGACATAAATTTATAACAAACATTACGCTTATTCATATACTGCATAAATCCTTTCCTGTATTTAGAGCAAAGACCATCAAGAACACTGTGACGGTGAACATCGAGCTGACAGCTGAGCAGTGGAAGCAGAAGTATGAGAGGGAAAAGGAGAAGAATAAGACCCTGAGGAACACGGTCACCTGGTTGGAGAACGAGCTCAACCGATGGAGGAATGGTGAGGCAGTGCACAGTGACTTAGTCCTGGGTGCATGCTGTTTGTTCAGCAGTGTAATGGAGATGGTGTGCTCTATTCGCTTGTCACTTTTTTTGCTAGTACAGTGGTAATTCCTCAGTTAGATACATGCTAGCTCTCTGCAAAATGTGAATATATGTGCTCTCCGCCCTCAGGTGAGAGTGTGCCGGTGGAGGAACAGTTTGACAAAGAAAAGGCCAACGCTGAGGTGCTGGCCCTCGACAACATACTCAATGACAAGCCGGCCTCTACACCTAATGTGCCCGGCGTTCGCCTCACTGATGTGGAAAAAGACAAGTGTGAGGCGGAGCTGGCCAAGCTTTACAAACAGCTGGATGATAAGGTAGGGAGACACACAGACTTTGTAATGATAGTTGCCCCATATACATTATTTCCTAAAAAGGGAGTCTTGTCTTTACACTTTGAAGGATGAGGAGATCAACCAGCAGAGCCAGCTGGCAGAGAAGCTGAAACAGCAGATGCTGGACCAGGAGGAGGTGAGTACTACATGTGAGCAGGTGGAACAAACATCTGCTCTTTGTGCTCTCAGTGATGGCTGTAACTGTAAACAATATATAACAGGTAAATTTCCATGCCGTGCTAAAGCTGCTGTCTCTCAGACATGTGTTGCTCATTTTTAAAATGCCCCAATACTTGCAGCTTCTAGCCTCTTCCCGCCGAGATCATGAGAACCTCCAGGCAGAGCTGAACCGCCTGCAGGCAGAGAATGAGGCCTCCAAAGAGGAAGTGAAGGAGGTGCTGCAGGCTCTGGAGGAGCTGGCTGTTAACTATGACCAGAAGAGCCAGGAAGTAGAGGACAAAACCAAGGAATTTGAAGCTATCAGTGAGGAGCTCAGCCAGAAATCTGTAAGCTATATACAGAAAAAAAGTCATAAACAAATTTGTTAACCAACAAGTCTACAGTCAAACAAACTTTAGAGTCAGTCTCATGAGAACATTGTTACATTTCGATGCATCATATTTAAATTTTTTCTACAAAAGTGGAACTTTTTTGAAACACATACTAAAACAAACAATGAATGCTCTTTTCCTGCAGTCCATCCTGTCATCTCTGGACTCTGAGCTGCAGAAGCTGAAGGAGATGTCCAACCACCAGAAGAAGAGGGTGACTGAGATGATGTCGTCACTGCTCAAAGACTTGGCAGAGATTGGCATTGCAGTGGGCAGCAATGACATCAAGGTACTGAGTTAGATCCCAATTCTGTTACATTAGCATCACTTGGCTGCAGGTCCAGGAGCAGCATCTCATTAAAGCTATGTTTGTCTTGTCCTTACAGCAACATGATGGTAGCGGTCTGATAGATGAAGAGTTCACAGTGGCTCGCCTGTACATTAGTAAGATGAAGTCAGAGGTAAAGACTATGGTGAAACGCTGTAAGCAGTTGGAGAGCACCCAATCAGAGAGCAACAAGAAGATGGATGAAAACGAGAAGGAGCTCGCTGCCTGTCAGCTGCGCATCTCCCAGGTATATAGAAACCCACTTCTTAATATTGGGAGCTCACAGTGTAAAACATAAACTACAGTCACAATAAAAGCCTGCCCTGTAACTATATTGTGTTGTCTTTAGCACGAGGCTAAGATCAAGTCCCTGACTGAGTACCTGCAGAACGTTGAACAGAAGAAGAGGCAGTTGGAAGAGAATGTTGACTCTCTTAATGAAGAACTTGTCAAGCTCAGTGCTCAGGGTATGTCAGTGTGTTTGTGTGTTTTAATTGTCTATTCCAGTCTCATGAATGTATTAACATATTTTTCTGTTTTATAGAAAAAGTTCATGCAATGGAGAAAGAGAATGAGATCCAGACTGCGAATGAAGTGAAGGTATGTCCCTCCACCTCATATTACCCCCATTTAGTATCACTTTTTATAAACTCATTCAGGAAAAAGTGAAAGTGCACACTGAATCCCTGCATGTTTCTTGTTCATGTCACTGTGACTTGGTCAGTCAAATAAACAGTATGTTGTGTTGTTTTCGTTTTCAGGAAGCAGTGGAGAAGCAGATCCACTCTCACCGTGAAGCCCACCAGAAACAGATCAGCAGCCTGAGAGACGAACTGGACAACAAGGAGAAACTCATCACTGAGCTGCAGGAGTGAGTTAACCTATGACATTAGATATTGCTATTGTTCCCAGCAAGTTACAAAACAGATACTGAATAGATATGTTCTTCCAGTCTGAACCAGAAGATCATGTTGGAGCAGGAGAGGCTCCGAGTGGAGCACGAGAAGCTCAAATCAACAGATCAGGAGAAGAGCCGCAAGCTTCATGAGCTGACGTATGTCACATGTCCAACAATTATGAAGCTGGTTATTATGATGTAGCATAAGCCGAGCATGTTGCATCAGTTTATTGTCATGTGGTTTGTTTAATTTTTACCTGTTTTTGTTTTTATTCAGTGTGATGCAGGACAGGAGGGAGCAGGCCAGACAAGACCTGAAGGGTCTGGAAGAGACTGTGGTAAGTTGTGCTCTGGTGTTTTAATACTGATGTCATTAATACCACACACGGCCCAAACATTTTAAAACCAATTTGTCATTTCTACCCTAGGCGAAGGAGCTACAGACTCTTCACAACCTGAGAAAACTCTTTGTCCAGGACCTGGCCACCAGAGTTAAAAAGGTAATGTTATTAATTTTTAATGACATGAGAGTCACTGTGTAATGATGCATGTTGAGCTGCCTCTTTTGTTTTCTGTGTTTTTACTATGTCCCGTTGTCTTTTGCAGAGCGCTGAGATGGACTCTGACGACACAGGGGGCAGTGCTGCACAGAAACAGAAAATTTCCTTTCTTGAGAACAATCTTGAGCAGCTCACCAAAGTTCACAAACAGGTAGGAAGTTGCTTCTTGGCATTTTAAAACCTCAGGTAATCTATTTCTGAATTTTTGTACTGTTGTTGTTGAATTGTTGATTTGACTGTCCTGCAGCTGGTGCGTGATAATGCAGACCTGCGTTGTGAGCTTCCTAAACTGGAAAAGCGTCTTCGTGCTACGGCTGAGCGGGTCAAAGCCCTGGAGTCTGCTCTGAAGGAGGCTAAGGAGAACGCTGCCCGTGACCGCAAGCGCTACCAGCAGGAGGTGGACCGCATCAAGGAGGCTGTCAGGGCCAAGAACATGGCCAGGAGGGGACACTCCGCACAGATTGGTAGGTTGTATAAAAAGATGGGCATGCATATCTTGAGTATAATATTTGTTCAGGGACTGGACGCCTGCCAGAATCCATAGTTTCTCTGTCTTCAGCATTGTAGACTTGACTTTTTAGATTAACTTTTTTTTTAATCTATCCTTTTTCTGTGCCACCACAGCCAAACCCATCCGGCCCGGGCAGCAGCCAGTAGCATCTCCCACTCACCCCAACATCAACCGCAGCGGAGGAGGCTTCTACCAGAACAGCCAGACAGTGTCCATCAGGGGAGGAGGCAGCAGCAAGCCGGACAAGAAGTGAGTGTGTGATTTACGAAAGGCTGTGGACTGCTGTAATTGACAGAACTGTCCTTCAACGATGAAGGAGAGACATAAGAAAATGTACCTTTTTGACAAGCAATAAATACCAACGATACATTCATGGAAGTAGGACTAATTCTCGCTCTGTCTCTTCATCTGCAGCTGAAGAGCAGCGGAATGAAAGGCCGACACCACAGAAGAAGTCAGTGTCACCCCCCAGTGTCATTCCATTACAGCGAACAGGCTCCTTGTTGCTGCTTTGGAGCCAGAAGGAGTTTGAGATATAAATATAAATATATAAATATTCCCGGCCTGTACAGCTCCAGTTTCCCACAACCTCACCCTACTCCCTCAATAATTTTCTCTTTTTCTCTTATTGGATATTAATAAAAAGAAAAACTCTATGAAAGGCAAGGTAATATTGTTATCCACTGAACCAAATGCAGTCTTGAGCGCAGGCTCAGCGTGCGAAACCACACGCGACGCGAATGTGTAGCTTTGGTTTCGAGTTTTTGATTTGCACAGTCTGTCGTCATCTGTCGTCGTGCGAGTAGTTCTGCACTGTGCCAAGCTGAATGTAACAGTAGCAAGAGCTGAAAAAAAAGAAAAACAAAAAAAACCCTAAAGCCACAAAAAAAAATTCCTAAAAAACCTGTAGGCCTAACCTCTGTACATTTCATCATTACTATTATTGGTTGTTAACCACACTTCTGGATGGATTTTACATGCTTCTTTAAGGATATAACTACAAAAATAACTGTGCGGTTTTGAATAGAGTAGATGGCGTCAAGCACTGCTGTTCTGTCCAGTCTTGTTGTACAGATGTAAAATTGGCACTACTGCACACACCTCCCTGGAGTCTGGCCTGAATGGGAGTCAGGAGTAGCTGAAAGGAAGGATTTAAAAAAAAAAAAAAAAAGAAGAATAAAAAGCCAAGGCGTGCGACAGTGTACTGTAGATGTATTTAACTAAATACCTGTGGAGGCCAATTGTTTTTATCATTAAGTTAAAATAAAACCTATACTTGTCGTTGGTGACTTAATGAGAAGGATGTAAAGAATGTAAAAGGAAGAAAGAGGATGATCATGGTAAAACAACTATTAGCATCGCCTATGCTAAGTAGCTAAACATACTGTTTTTGCTCCTCAGTGGTTACTATATTCTATATCTCTGCACATTGGAGCACATAGACTGCGGGCAAATAGGCTGAGAGCGCGCGTGTACTGCTTGTCCTGTCCTAGCGGGTCGCTGTCAGTCACCCCCCTTCTCTCACCTTTTCACAACCTTTTTGATTTCTTTTTTCCCAGTTTGTTGACCCCCGCCGTACTATTCTTTTCAAGGGTGCCTCGCTACCTTTTTGTTGTTTCTGATAGACTTAGGATATGTAACTGTACATGCCCCTTTGGTTGTAAATTTGCAGGAAGCATTGTGTTTTGCTGGGTTTTATGTACTGTATCTCTTTCTTTGTTCCATAGTTGCATATTTGAAGGGGAACCACATGCATGGGTGTCAGTCAGTGGGTCAGACGCGTTCTGCTGATCAGCCAGTCAGGAGAGCAGGGTCTATAATTGCACAACAATCCTTTGTCATCATGGAAGAAGGGTTTATTTAACTAAGTTTAGTCAGTTGTAGGATTTTTGTGTTTTGTTGTCTTTTTGTAGTTTTTTTAATGCCCCCCCCCCCCCCCCCCCACAGCTTGTTTATTTTTTTTACCCAGTGAAGCCCCAGTGCATTGACAAAGAGCTTGTGTTTGGAACCCCAGCATGAGAACACTAACATCTTGTGCAAGTGCAATATACTGTAAAATACACTGTATGTTATCCAACTGGCAGGTGTGGTCAGGTGTCTGAGCAGTAGTAATCCTGCCCCTCTTCTCTCCAGCTTCACTTTCACTAACATTTGGCTTTTAGCGTGTGTGTGTGTGTTTTCTTTTCCATCAAGACTTTTATTCATTGGTCTTTCTGGAAAGATGGAACATGCCAAAATTTAAAAATTAATAAAAATCTATTACTTTAATGGGCAGCAAAGTTGCCTGGCGAAACCTTATTGTTCAATACACTAGTAGAAATTAGAATAACCTATTATCTTGTTTATGTCCCAGTGATTTAAAGAAAGTCCAGTTAAGACAACATCCTATTAAAACCTGTCATCTTATGCTGGGTTTGATAGCACTTCTTTACAGAACAACACTCCATGTTTTTAACTGCAACATAAAAGGTTGCCGGCGCCCTGTAACTGAACTGATTGACAGCAAAAAAAACTGAAGTGAAAGCTGCTGGAAGGAGTTGAGTGAATCTATGACAGGACAGTGTTTGATGTGTATCCAGATGGTTTATTCCCTCTGCGTAATTATCTAGTTAATTTAAACTCTGCAGCGTGGACCTCAAAATGTTTATCATTTGACCTTTCACCAAAACTGGATATAAAAATGGTAAATAAACACAGCAAAGAAGACTTGTGGCATTTAATTTAATTGACAGAATATAAATGCATCATTTTATTACTGTGTAATAGTGGGTCAATTTCTTAAGGGTTTTGAGGATCCATCAGCAGCAAAGGTACTGGATCATTCCTGGAGAACTGGGGCACAAATAGCAGGGCTCTGATACGGACAGAAATGGGAAGTAATGAGATCACAGTTTTGGATTGACTGCATGATGTAAATGTATGTGTGATTAAATAAGTATGATAAAAAACATGTATCTGTCCTTTTTGTTCTATGTAATCTATTAGTCTGTGTGATTCATGGTTGTTTGGTTTAAATTTGAACAATCGTTTACAACTTTGAAACAATTTCAAATGAATTAAGGCTCTATTACATAATATTTACATATGCTTTTAGTTGTGGACAATAATAATTGAGATGTGTTTAGTGATGTCACTGTCAGCAGAACTGTACATTAATTCAAAGAAGGCTCCACATATAATGCCACATTAAAGTTTTCATCCAGTAATGATAGCGTCTCAGATAAAGTCCATAGACTATGACACTGCTACTGCAAGAAGAGGATAGACGTTACAGACAGTATGTAACATTGATGTTTGTGGATGGTTCTAAAGGTAATTAAAGTGCAGTGATTTTTAAAGTTTTTAGTTCATACAATAGTTTGAGTCAAAATATGATCATTTTAAAGCAACAATACCAAAATACTTCATAGGCTATAATACTGACACTGCAAATGGTGAAGGCCAGATGTTACAGAGGAGGGGCCCTAACATCTGCACACCCCACGGTCCGGGTTCAGTGTTGCCACATCTTTATCAGCTGTGAAACCGTTAACCTTAACTGTAGTAACTGTAGATTGTTCTAAATGTAACAAAACTGCATCTTGTGTTACTGACACGACTTGATGATTGTATTGTGATGTATTGTCATGACAATGACTTTTAATGATCAATATGTTTGCCTGCTTCATAGGCGTGAGGAGCTTGGGTGGGTCTTGTGTTCATCAGATTTAGAAAAGCAAAGCTGGTTGACACAGGTTTTCTTCTCCTGCAGACAAACCCATTAATCACATGCTCCAAGTCTTAGTCACCTCGTTAATCTGTGATAGAATCACCTCGGAGGTGAGCACCAGAGCATCTTTAAATCAGCTGTGATCAAGCACGTTTCTACTGTATGGAAGCAAGTTGCTCAACTGAATGTATCAAGAAAAAAGAAGGTTAAGTCCATAAACAATCAGGACACAGCTTCAACAGCAACTGCTATAAGAAAAGCTATGACTCATTTTGAAGAGCCCCTTTGACTCTATTATTCAAAGCGTGTAGGTCAAGACTGTCCCAACAATAGGTTTCTAAAACAAAGTCGTTTCCCAACAGTTGTATTTAATAGCAAATTTGTTTGTTTCATGTGTCCCTAATTAAATGAAACTCACGTCAAACTTCCATACAAGCCCCCGAGGCAAAGCAGGGAGGGAAATACCCAGGAAGGAGCCAGTGACGGTTCCCGTCATCCAGGTTCTGTGGAAGCTGAGTCATGGAGTCTGCACTTTTATTCTACTGGGTCGAAACATCTCATTAGCTTTTTCTGTTTGAGTTTAAAAGTCAAAATCCAGTGTAGTGAAGTTAACAGGATGCTCCGCTTGAAGTAAAGGAATTCTTTGGCCAGTACCGTTACTAGCGAATAGTTATAAAAGTACTCAGATAGATAAGACTAATCAGATAAATCTACTAGCTTTTATCACTGGAGCGCTATAAATTAGTGGCATTTGTTGTAAAGCTGCGCGGTGACGCGCAGTGACGTCACTGTAACTGTCTGTGTACGAGTCAAAGGAGGAAGCGAACATTTTCTATTTCCGCTGCAGCAACGACAACGGCTGCGTTAAAAAGAACGGAAAATGTGGACAGAAAGCCGAAGTTGAGGCCGGACAAAGAGCGTCGAACCGCGAGGATCGTCTCCGCCGAGGTCGCAGCCCGACACCCGGTGTTATTTCGAGGCCCCCCCCCCTCGAATTAGTGCCAGTTTGAGGGTCGTTTCGAGGTGAACTCGCCCGCTCATTCTCCGCCGCTTCGCGTTGAGGAAGCAGCGGCTCGGCTACAGTAGCTTAGCTCCATTAGCAGCGATGGGGACGAGGGCGAGCCGCCTTCAGGACGAGCCGGTGCCCTCGGCGTTCGGCAAAGACGGCGCCAAGCGGGACTCGTATCGGCGGCCCCGCTGCGCCAGGCCCACCAGCCTCATGGTCGACTTCTCGGGGAGCTTCGAGGACACGGAGGCCAACCGGAGCCGCTCCGAGGAGGGCAGCGACTCGGACCTGGGGCAGCACGGCGCGAGCGCCGACGGCAGCCCCGCCGACCTCCACGGCCTCGCCCCCGGCATCGGCCAGGCGTCCCCCGCGGGCGACGACAACAGCGACGGGAAGCCCGACGAGGACGGCGGCCTGAGCCCCTCGGCCGCCGTCGACGCGGAGCGCCAGGCGGGAGAGGAGACGGGCCGCACGCCGCACCGCACCTTCTCCGAGCGACTGCCCGGGAGTCGGCACTCGTCGGCGCGCAGCGTCGGCGCGAGGTCCGCGCGGGTCCGCGGCGCGCACCAGCGCCCGGTGTCCGAAGCGTGGATCGGCCTCTACCGCGTCAACAACCGCCACGCCAGTACGTCCACTCACTGAATGCACGCAGCGGCGTTTTCCGCTCGAACCGCCGTTTACACGCGTGTGGAGCCCGCACGGTTCCATTCACGACGCGGTCATTTTCAGCGGGTTACGTGCAAAACGACGATGTGTTGGAGCTTGACAATGTGTGCACAATTAAATTACGCAATACTCCAACATTGTAATGTTACGAAACTTGCCAGTGGCTGATATTTAAATGAAGGCAGAAGTGGGTGATTTGTGCAGAATAAGTAACATAACAAGAAGGTCATAAACCAACTAACAGCTGACTTTCTAGCAACCTTTAATTTCAACAAACGCTATCAGAGTTTCAGATTTCCAGACGTCCTTCAGTGCAACTCTTGATCCATCCCATCTGAAATAATTATGGATTGTCTGAGGAATTTACATTCCTCAACAGATGATCTCTGTTCCCGTGCTTACAGTCTGACTACAGTCATTAGAGACTCCATTGTATGAAGCGGAGCCGAGGTGCAAAAGTGGAAGTGGTGACACACAAGCTCTTTCATGTGTCACGGCCGTTGAGAACGCGTGCAAGCGCTCGCGTCAGAAACATTGAGCAACGCGCCGGGCTTCACGTTTTGAGACGGGAAGTGAAAATGCAACCGAGTCTGCGCTCGATAACGAAGTGAGAGCCGCGACATTCGGAGCCGCAACGCAACAGTGCGGTGGGCTTCCCGGGCTCGCCCGGAGAACGTGTCGGGAAATGGGTCACAACTCCACACGCCTGCTCGCCGTTGGCAGGAGCCCGTGGGTGGAGGAGAATGTGGGGCGGCGGAGCCCTGCATCCACAGATGGCAGGACCAACCCCCCCCCCTCGACCGACCCGCGTGCTGCCTCGCCGCGCTCCGGTCCGGCCTTCGGTTCACGTTCTGCAACGTAGAACTCCTCTGTTGTTGTCATGTATCATGTTACACACCAGTCACACAACATCATCTCTGCTCGTAGATATCCGCTGTCCTTTCTGCTCGAAGCCTTTTCCCGGGGGCCGGATTGAGGATCACCTGTTGAGCTGCCTCACGTCCCCTCCGCTGCCATACAACAGTAAGTGTCACGTCGCCGCCGCCGCGTCGGTGGCTGCGCTCGGCGACGCTCACGCCTGTGTTTGCTTTTTGCAGCGGACGTGCTCAGCAAAGACAGCGGCGAGTGCTCCATCTGTTTGGAAGACCTGGTGCAGGGGGAGACCATCGCCAGGCTGGCCTGCCTCTGCGTCTACCATAAGAGGTAAAGAGTTCAGGAAAGGTGTCTGCTGATGTGAAACTGCGGTAGCAGGTTTGAGGTTTTTGAAAAACGGAAGTAAAAAAGGTAGTAAAAGTCTTTACCGGTGGACGTATCAGCATAAAGGCACGTGATGCTTGCTTAAATCTTTGCAGCAACTGGCTCCATTAATGTGCAAGTCTGTCCTCGTAACGGTTTTACAAGTGAGCGACGTGAATGTTTTCACAAAGAGCCTCTGACTGCGGATCTGACTGCGTCGCCGTCACCCACCGGCCTCGTTGGTACGGAGGTCTGTAAATGAAGCCACCCTGAACAAGTGCCACGAGTGTTTATGCACGCTTCAGCCCAATTACTACAAATCATGTGCAAGTCATCATCATTTTCAGACCACATGCTAGTGGGTCGTTTGACTTCCGTTGTTTACTATAATTTACCGACATAATTCTCATATTCAGCCACAAACCTGCTATGCTTTTGTCCTCAGGCTCTGTTTAAGTTGAGACAGATTCAGATTATTTATTGTGCTTAAAAGAGTCCAAAATCCAAACATTCTCCCACACATAAGTTGAACCAGGAGCTCACAGTTGAACTGCTATAATTGGACTGTTGCGCTGTTGTTAGACTACCGTAGTAGAATGTCAGCTTAAGGTTTTTATTGGCCAAAATACTAAATAAATGCATCTTAATCCAAATGTCTTGTTCTGTTGTCATTTCTCCCTGTAGCTGCATTGATTCCTGGTCCAAGGTGAAGCCCTGCTGCCCTGAACATCCCTTTAACTGACTCATGGGTCACCGTGACCAACCCCACTCAGGTGTGTATGTGGCAACCAGGACATGCAGTTATGCTGGACGCTGGGTGCAGCAGTGCTACTGTTACATTCAACACGCGTAGTGTGTTACATAATGGACCTGTATCAAGTCAAGTGTCAGAGCACAATGCTGTGCTGTTCTATAATAAACAAGCCAGAGTAATTAATCAGCTCCGTGTGCTTACACGAGTTGAACACAGCCGCTTTAAAGCACATTTAGGTTGCAGGCTGTAAATCTGCAGGACAGTCTGTCTAAACGAGCTGTCAGTGGAACTTACTGCTCTGTTTAGATACACAACACATGCACTCTGCTACGGGCCCATAGTTCTTCACATCCAGAACTGTCTCAGGGTCCGATGTCCTGTCTGAGCCAACACATGCTTGAATTCACCTGCCTTACAGGAAATGCTAATATTGATTAGCTTGTGTCGGGTTCACTCTGTGGCGTAGATACTTCCTGTTGAAGCGTTGTCTTAATGGTAAAACTGCTGCGTTGGGTTCATTGTGTTTTATATTAAACACAGACATTAATTTTCTCATGGTTTAAAAGTGGCTTCGAGGATATTTACAAACTGAGTTTCTGAGAAGAGTCGGTATCTGTATCAGTAGATCAGAAAATACACACAAAGTTGACATCAGTTGAATCATGTTATCACATTGAAATTTTCTGAAATATTCCTGCACTTCATTACAGAAACTGATGTGCTTCTTTCTCTAATGAGTCCTCTTCTTACTTCTTTACAGGAGACAATGAATTCAAAAAAGTCAATTAAAATGTGTAACTGAACAAGTAGAAGCCCACTGTCGCTCTGATGCAAGCCTGTATTAGTGTGGGTGATCCTAAGCGGAATCTCCATTTGGATCAGCCCATTGACCTTCACAAGCCAAACCCCATAAAGATCTGACCTGTGGTTGAGGCCCTTGTTGGAACAGAATTGGACCCCCCCCCCCCCATTCTTTTTCGGACTTGGCTTGCACGTGCAGGACGTGACATTCAAAATGCATCAGCTACTTGTCATCCCAACATGATGGGACTCATCCCTGAGAGCTCTTCAACCTGAGGAGGAACGTGGGGATACGATGTCGTCCAAACTGACTCTGGATCCTCTCCTGTGTATTTTCCTCCCTCTGAATGGGGACGGCTCATTTTATCAAGTATTTTGCAAAAAGAGTATTGTTCTACGTCATACATTGGATGAATGTTATTTCTCCTCGGCTCAACCCAAATGAACCAACCTCATACTGAAAGCGTGAACTGTTAGAACTTAAACTTTGTTTATTTTGAACTAGCTGGAGGTTGAGGGCTTGTTTTTGGTGAATGGGAGCTGCCGCTACTAGGTGTTCTGTTTTCTAATGGCTGTAAACATTTCAGGGGACGTGTGGGGGGTTCTTGTTCATTTTGAATAGGTCAGTTTATCATATGTGGTTGGTTAGCGCTCAATTGAACGTGCTGCTACTTGGTGAGTGATTAGGAAGGATGCTAGTAGTTTGTAGAGCTGGTGGGTGTTGGCACAAATTTCAGCACTTTTGTCCCTTGTGGCTGATTTATTTTTCTTTTTCACACCCCCACATAAAGTCTGGGATAAGTTTGTGTGAGTGAGTGAGTGCGTGTTCAGATGAACAGGGACAGGAAATGTCCCAAGCATGACCATACATTTAAGGAGGCTTTTGTACTTAGTCATGCTGGTAAACATCCTATGGTATTGGTACGCAGCGTGGCAGCTTTCTTGGTCTTGTTGTTCCCACCTTGAAAGCGGTTAAAGTTTTTGTCCACCTCCTCCCTCCTCATCGGATATTCTCTGGGGTACCATCCGGATTTTTGGACCAAACCCTGAGCAACAGTTTTGCCATCTGGTTGCATGCTTGTCGGGGAGGGATAACAGGACGGGTGGACTTGGGGGGTGTATTTTTGGGGCATGTTTACACCACGTGGCCTCTGCCTCTCCCAAACACTGGAGGCTGTGGACAGCTGATGGTTGGTTGTTACATAACCCCCACCTCTCCCTCTTTTGAAATGACTTTTGTATGTGATCACAGTATAATTCATGCTAAATGTGTTAAATAGCTTTCCTTTGCCTTTTCGTGTGTTGATTGCGTTGCCTGGTGAAGGGTTTCTTGTGCCAGCGGGTATTTTAGTGTTTTTGGGGCTGAACTGAGGTTGAAGTCCAGCAGTAAGGCTGCTCAACAGATGCCGTCTGACACGGGTTAGTGGGAAAAGAACAAAAACATGAACTGATCGCTTTTGCTCCCTGATCAAGAGACAAATCTTGAAACAGTATTGCACGCTCTGCCCTGCGGTGGTATTATTGATTGGTGTAAAAGTGATTACGGTGCACAGGTTTTCCACTAACTAATTTGTTCACTCCAGCCTGTTTTTTTTTTTTTTTTCTTTTTTTCTTTTCAGTTTTCTGATTCCTGGTGTTCTGCAGTCTGAGGTGCTACAACGTGTCCTACCACTAGGGGGCAGCCCTGTGCATGTTTGTCAGTTTTTGTGAATTGAAAAATAGAAAAATAATGATGCCAAAAGTCGGTCAGTGCATTGGGGGCATTGTGTGCGAGTGGGGGAAACAAGGTGCATTGATCCTTAGATGTTACATTTTGTCGTGGTGATAACGTATGATATTGTATACTTTGGCTGGGAGGGGAGCCCTGGGGGTGTTTGGGATGGGTGGGTAGTGATGGTGGTTGGGTTGTCGCTTTTAAAGATAACGAGACAATCTAAAACCCCACATTACCCTCTTTTACTTTCTTACCCCTATAAGATGTGTGGTGCAATACCTCAATTTCTACCAATGCTAACTAAACGCTGTGTGTAAAGTAGCTTCTCTCCAACCAATGTATTAGATGAGAATGTTTTTCAAAGAGACACCACAGCGTTATCCACATCCCCAACATATGGACAATCTGCCTTTTACTCTAGTAAAAAAAAAACTTAATTGAATTTTATTTATTAAGTTGTAAATATGTAAGGAAATTCAAGAAAATGGCTTGGTCTTTGTCTGTTCAATATACTGTTTCTAAGCTCCAATCTTTTGTATGTCTCAAATTGTTTTTATATGTATTTTTTACAATAAATATGTGTAAGACACTTTTGTGTGTTTCTTTTTTAAAACATTTAAATTAAATGCACCATTACTGAATGATCCCACACACTTTGAAAAAGTAATTTAAACAGGTATTTTGTTTCTCTAATCTTTCTTAAAACTGGACTTAAAATGTAGCAAACGTGGCGTTTCCACATTTCTAAACTGTCAGTTCCTACAGATGGGACTTTTTCTTTTTCATCACTTGTACCTGTCAGGAAGTGACGGACAAACCCCGCAGTGTGCTACAATAAATGACACCCATCAACACGCAGACTTCTGTGCAGCATCGGGGTTTGGAACCAGCACGAGAGTTCAAGCAAGCAAAGAAGGTAGGACTGAATCCTTTATCCCTATTCCTTTCTTGGAGTTAAATCAGATTAAACACTACCTCATCGTTTATTGGGATTTTGTTTTAATTTTACTTTCTGGGGTTTTAAGACACCTGCCAATAAAAAAAAAATCTCTGAAGGAGACTTAAGACATCTCACAAGAATAAAACACACTTAAGTGCCAGTTACCAGTAACTGGCACTTGCAGCAGAATATGTGTAACTGTTAAAATCACTTTCTCCTTCAATCATTAATTTTAAAGAATGAGTCAGGGGGGACATAGCTTGGACCTCCCTGAGTTCATACTAAAGGAAACTTGATTAGATAAAACTAAATAGCTATATTAACACTGGCTGAACAGAACAAACTGAAGCAATAGCAAACAGTTGTTTGTTTGCCTTCATGTGCCAGTCTTAACTAATGAACACTAACAAAGGTCAATTTCAAGCCTAAAGGTGTAAATAATGAAAGTAGTTATGTCTAAACTACGTTAAGTATTTGAGTAATAGTTTTGTTTTACTGAAGCAGAGCTGAGGTGTTTTTAAAGCTACAGTATTGCTACTAAAGTAGATACATAATAAACCACAAATCTCAGATACCGTGTTTTAAATGGCATGAAACAATACGCACTTGTTGGGAGGGGTCTGATGTAGGCAGTTAGCGTTGTTTCATAAGGTAAAAGCAACAACTCAGGAAATCTGGTTGCTTCTTAAATGAACAAACACACTTACAAAATGGTGAAAACACATTCCATGATGTAGCAACGCCGCTTTAAGTGAAAGAGAGGAAACCTCCTTCTCAGCAGACGCCAGAGTTTTATGTTCAATAATTCAATCAATAGAGCAACAAGCATTTTTGATAATTACTATCAATATTAGCAGCTTTTTCTAATAATAATCATATGTCAAGGGTTTCTAATAATGTATTTTAAGTGATTAGAAAGTGACTCATTTAGGTTCAGGACTGTTATGAGACCTCTCTCTTTCATCAGCCGACCTTCAACTTCAGTTTTCGCCACCATGTCGGATACAGCACTCGATGTCGCAACCCACGAGGCAACACCCGATCCTGGTTGTGATTCGTTCTCACCCCCCACAACGCCGCCACCACCCTCCTACGATGAGCAGCAGCTCCCACCACACTTTGAAGCCCCACCGATGTACCCTGAGCCCCAAACTGAGGAAAAGTGTCATCCTGACACCGCTGACGAGTCATTTGCCAACATAGACACAGAAGCTCCAACAGACATGACTGAGACGGCCCCGTCTCCTTTTGAAGACAAAACCGTCAGGAGAGCCTTTGTTAGAAAGGTTGGTACTCTACTACTACTATTACTAGCTTCAAGATGAATAATGTGGTGGAGAAAGTCTATCTGCATCACATGTGTCTTCCTTATATTTACTGTATAGTGACTCTCCCTTGGTAATGATTGTTCTGACTACGTGTCTCTTACGTCTCCACGTCCAGGTCTTCAGCATCCTCACCCTCCAGCTGCTCTTCACCTTCAGTGTGGTGTGCGTGTTCACCTTCTCCAGCGTGGTCAAGGAGGCGGTGCAGGACGACATCTGGGTCTACGTCAGCTCCTTCATCATCTTCTTAGTGGTCGCCACCAGCCTCAGCTTCTGCACGTCCTTCAGTCGCCGTCACCCCTGGAACCTCGTGGCACTGGTGGGTCAGACACACAGTCCCAAGTGTTAGATGTAGGTATTTACGGCTGCACAGCAAATGCTCTCAAAGTAAAGAAGAGATAGGAAATTCTTCTTTTCTGCCCGGTAAAGAAAAGTTTCCTGTAACAAATACTAAACTAAAAGCCACTTGTGTGAAAGTAACAAGCTGCTACGCTACTTCTGTCTTTGATTGTTTCCAAATGAAAACCAGAGGTTCCTCTAAAGTTGGGTTCCCAGGGTCACAGCCTTTAATGAGTCGTTGAGGTTTTGTTGGCATGTCAAAATAAAACTACCCCTTCCTGTTTAGTGATGGTTAACACAGTACTTGCTGTAGACAGTGGCACAACCAGTGCCCAGGATTTTAGTTGCATTGAGCATTAAAACACATCTGCACTTTAATGTGCTCCTCAATAAAGAATAACTGCGCAAAAGCTGAACATGCTGTTGGTCTGTGCCCTCAGGCTCTGGTCACAATCAGCTTGTCATACATGGTGGGAACTGTTGCCTCCTTCCATGACACCGCATCTGTGATCATCGCTATGGGAGCAACGGTGGCCATTTCTATGGCAATCATCGCTTTCTCAGCACAGGTAAGACATTATATCAGTGACAATGTGAACCTGTACCTGAGAATGAATATCAGAATGACTAACGATGTGTGTGATATGTGCAGACTCGTTATGACTTCACCATATGTTACGGCATTGCACTGGTTCTGGCTGTGGACATGATCATGTTTGGATTCTTCTCCATCTTCTACTATTCTGTCGTCACGGAGATCGTCTATGGATGTCTAGGAGCACTACTCTATTCGCTAGTAAGAGAACATTTAAATATATCAAATATGTAACCATTGGCTAAATGTTGGTGGTAATTCCTTACCCCATCTGCTTTTCAGTTCCTGATGATCGACTGTCAGATGATTATGGGCAGGAAGAGCTTGAGTCTGAATCCTGAGGATTACGTCACCGCTGCTCTCAAAATCTACCTGGACATAATTCTCATCTTTCTCTACCTAATGGGGAGGAGGTGAAGCTGTGTACACAAAATACACACACACACACACCAAACTGTACTCACAGTGGAATTGTTCCTTAAAATTATTACTTATTGTGTATATAACATAACATGAACAAGCAATCTGTTTTTTATATAACTGGTTTTAGTTTTAGCTTTAAATGCATAAAATGATTCTGTACTAATTTATTTTTAATTTACTGAACTAAAAAAAATCTATTTGCTTTTCACATTAAGAATTTTCTTTGCTTTTATTTAGTTAATTCTCATCTCCAACCTGCACAACTAACTTCTAATTCAATCATGAATGACAGACAGTGATAACAATTAAGATCCATGGGGCCATTTGCTACATACAGAACAAAGCAGAAAGCCAAATTGAATCGATGTTGCCCTTTACAACATGTAGTTTACAGAACAGTTAAATAACATGGACAAATAGTAGTGCAAAATATTCTTCATATCTCTCTTCTCTCATTTGCTTTAGCAGTTTACAGTGTGACCTTTACTTCTATCAAACCCCAGATACACACACGACTTAGGGACAACATCAATCGCATATTTGTTAAAAAAAATACATATCTGTGGTCATTAACTGTTTGGATAAAGCCAGTAACTATTTCACCTATGAAATGTCAACAAAGTGATGTAATAATCTAATTTTATTAATGTATATAAAGTAATTTTGCACAATCCAATGTAATATACTGTGGTTATTGTGTGTTCTTTTGAGCAAAAATTTAATAAAAGACATTTCATATCAAAATGTTTGTCAACTGCTAACTGAGAAGGTAAAGGTTTCTGTGATCCACCCAGAGTCAGAGCCAAATGAGTCATCACCAGATGAAGAATAGTGGAGAGGAAATCCCATGAAATCTGCAGTTCACCACAGTGAGGAGTAGTTGAACTGGACCCGCAGCAGGTACCTCATGCGCGTCTGGGCGGGGTTGTAAACTATGTACTCGTTATAGAGGAGTGAGTAACTGGAATTTCTACCCACACCTGTCTTCACCCCAGGCCCCATTGGCACTGTGACATCACCCCTAGAGAAAGAGAAGAAAAGAATAAACACTTCTCTCAGGTCTATCGTTCTCTACCTTTACTTCCCCTATACCTGTACTTTCCCACCTGAATATGCTAATAAAACAAACAAATTAACCTTAAGATGGTATAATGATGTGAAACTTCAAAATTAAATCAGTGTATTGTATCTGCATGACAAATGGGACATACAGAGTCACTGAGTTTTTGGGGTCGGGTCCAGTCTGCCCCAGGCCCTTGGTGCTGTGTTTCCCAGAAGGCAGGTTGTTGGCGTCGTAGTCAGCATCCAGCAGCTCGTTACAGTCTCCCAGAGCGACCTGCAACCACACACAGACCCTGTGTAAACACACACGGCTCTGCCGCACATCTGGGACACAACTGCAAGATGGGATTTAAATCATGTTTTACTGAGCTGCCCTGGATGCTTCCCAAGCACCACACATGGTTAGGATAAGTCATGTTTTACTCGACACCTCATCCAGTGGTTTTTATGGATTACAATGTTTTTCCACTGCCAGAATGGTTTAACAAGATGATGTCACAAAACACTGCTGATGAAAAGCAGGAGTGAAAGCTGACATGTGCACCAGCTGCACAGAACTGTGTGAGAATTAGTTTTCAATTGCTTGAAATTCCCCAAGTGTAAGAATAAAACACCCTGAAGATCTGGGAACTCTGCCACAGGCCAGAGGATGATTCAGAGACATCCAACGACAAAGACACAAACCAGCTCACCTCGCACAATAACAGCAGGCCAATATTATTATTCTGATTGGTAAAGCAGTAGTTGGCACTTTTTGATGACATGTCAGCAAAGTAGATGCCTTTACCAAACTAGATAAAAAGAAAAGTAGCGATTAGGTCATTTAAGCCAATAACTACACAACATTATACAGCTGTGACTTTATATATGTCACTCATCCTTTGTACCATGTAGCCAGTGACCGGAGCTTCAGGTGGAGCCACTCTGAGTCCCTGGCTGAGGATCCCAACATAGTTAGACAGACGGGAACCATGCCACAGCAGAGTCCTGGTAGGAACACACACAAACACACACACACACACACACACACACACACACACACACTTGGGCTTTCACTGGCAAGAACAGTAGTTACAGTAACACAGGCCCCCCGTCAACCACTTTTGTACCGGCCCAAAGCATAAATCCTGTTGTACCTGTTGTGTATCTGTGAGAGGAAATTGTTTCTCTCCCCATCTCTGTCCACTGAAAAGATGTCAAGGACGGTCATGGTGTAGTCACTATGGGTGGGGGCGTGAGTGGACTGCAGATACTTCTCTATCACCTTCAACACAAATTATATAACTTGGTTATAAACGCATACTACTACATACACACTGACATATCAGCAGCTCAACCAACGTTAATGTATGTTAAACTTAAGAATAGCAACACACAGACCTTGAACTCAGTGCTGGTGGATTTTAGAGGCTCCAGTTTGCACTGGAGGGAGCGGTACTGTGTGTCCAGAGGGTGTTCATCACTGCCTGCATTAGACTGAACCATTTTCACTGCAATCTCGATGTCACTTAATGCCTAAAATGTAAAATGAAAGACATTACATGCAGATGTTGTAGGCTGAAAGACAAAGTTAGGAAATGCTGAAACACTTCACCTCCAACAAAGCAATCTTTTCCTTCAGCTCTTCCTCTGTGCGGATAATTGGGGGCGTTTTTAACCTGAAGAGTTAGATTCCCTTGGTTAACACTTGCTGTTTCACTGCTCTATGTTGTGTTCATGTTTTGCTGTGAGCTTCATACCCAAAGTCGTGTGGGATGCGGGTGTAGAATTGGTTGCAGGCCTCCAGCAGCTCACGATTGCTGCCCTTCTTCTTTAAACACGCCTCGATTCTCTTCAGTGCAATGTAGCCTGCACGTATCTGCTCCGAAGTCAGCTTGCCTTCAGGTACAAACCCATTACTTCATTCAAAAGTCTTAAATTACTGATCAGATACATGAAATTGAACGCAGACTCTGAGAACTTGTATTACTCCATCTTAGTAAAAGGAATATATGAAGAAATTGTTAGTTTGACTCTTAGTTTTCCTGACTCACCAAGAGGAGCTTTCCGAGTGTCGAACTTCATCTCGAGGACACACTCCTCCATGGCTTTGAGGTCACAGATAAGCTCTAGGAGGGACTGGATCTTCTCATCCAGCTTGGATGGCTTCTTTTTGGGTGCACTATCAACTGTGGTCAGGTTCTCCTCCTGGAATAAAAAGAAATATACACTTGAAAAGGATTTATGAACATGATGTGCATCGGTCATTGGTTCTTTATCCCTAAATGTACCTTTTCATTTGTGCTGTAGTCCATGAACACCATGTCATATTTCCCAGCTACTTTTTCAAAATTTGCCCGGTGTTCCCACTCGTTCTTGGTTTTGTCAAAGAATCTGCAGCAACATTTAAACATGTTTTAATATGTGATCGAATCCTTCTAGGTGAAACATCTTGAATTGTTATTTCAAATGCACACTCTCACTTTTTCTTGAAGACATCTTTGGCTTTCATCAGGTCTCCACCATAGGCTGTAAGGTTGTTTTGACCCACTTTGCCAACTAATGTAACAAGTGACCAAACAGCCATTGAAGTAGTTTGTTTAGTCACTTTTGGTTTTAGAAAACAAATCTTTAAAAGAATCACTGGTGCATAGTAAACTCACCTCTGCCCCATCTCATCCACACACTATACGTCTTGGAGCTGTCGTCTTCCAGCAGTTGGATCAGGTAGTATTTGTTGTTGTTAAACTGAAGATTTGTCTGAAATATGAGAAAATGTGTTTTTGGTATGAGGCTAAAATATATTCAATTTAAATCCACAATAAAAATGTTATTTAAATAGTTCAAAAAATTTTAAAAGTTCTTATAATATAATATTATAATAATATTTTTTTAATTTATATTTACACAAAAGAACAAAGTTTTATGTGGAAATGGAGGTAAAACAATTGACATTTAGAGCACGTAAGATGCAAAATTATATAAAAAAAAACTAATCATAAACTGTGATGTCATTAAGATCTACTGAACCCCTTTTAATTACTGTTTTATTCATTCCAAATTCTAACTGTAAAAAATGCAACTTTTGATTTGATTTAATTGAACCTAAAAAAACATTTTATAATATCTTCCTTCAAATCAGCTTAAAATAATTTTACCTGGTTTAACATCACGTCATAAACATCATTTCCTTCACAGTAAACATGAGCCTAAAAGAGAAATGGAACAATTAGAGAAAGTAAAATAAAACATAGAAAAAATTTGTTTAAAATAATTCCACTATTTATAGAACAGTAAAATTCATGTTTCCCGCATAGTAATCTATAAACTATGTGTACAAGAGGAACCATGACTGGAGCAAGGGTTTGTACAAAAAACAGGTGTTAACCTGAAACAACACAAAGGTTTTATATCTGATGTGGACAGAGAATAATACCTTTCCAAGTTTGGCTTTGCATTCAGAATCCAACGGAGCTTTTCCCTTCATGACCACTGTCTTCACCACCTCTGTTCAGCATCCACAGATCAAAAACAAAACATGCATGAGGTCACCTGGCATCTCATACACACAAGATAGTTTAAAAATCAGCAGAAACAGTAACACTGCACACATTCCTTTCCTCCTCCTGCTTCTCATCGATTGGTGTCAACATAGTATGATCCACACTACCTTCATTTTTTATTTCTTGTTTGGCCGTTTTGTCTGTTTTCGGCTGACTCTTGCTTTGACCTCTCCTCCTCTTAGCAGGCTGCTCCTCTGTCTCCTCATCTTCCTCTTTAACTTGAACCAGTCTTCCATTGTGAGTGGCTGACTCACTGCTGTCACTCAAGCTTTCTGGACAAGAAGTAAACAAAACATGTTAAACGTTATAAATACCTATATTTTTATATTTTTGGCACCTCTTTAAAGCCACAAATGATAACTTACAAAACTCAAAAGCAACCAAAGCAGAAGTGATATAATGGCATGGGACAAAACACAACATTTACCACACACCTTGTTTTACTATGTGAGAACGAATCTTCCTTTCGTACTTGGTGACAGAATTGATCTGGAGCATCTTCTTCAGGTCGACGGTGTAGGCCGCCCCGGAGCCCAGAGGCAACGTGATGCAGGCCGTTCCCGCAGACACCGCCGAGTTCAACAGGTCACAGGCTGAAGGCGGGTACGGCTGCCATCGCCCATCGTCCCCCTTCCACTGCCACACTGAACACACACACACACACACACACACACACACACACACACACACACACACACACACAGAACTCACATCTGTACATAACACGTGCAATGCTACTAAACCGACCCTTTAAGTCCCAATAACGTAATCATAGGCTGACGCTAATACTTTATTATGACTTTTGGCAATGATGCTTTGCCTTAAACGGAAATTTAACAACAACTGTTTTTGATTCCAGTCTACATGTGAACAATAAAAAAAGTTTAAATTTTGTACACGCAACATATTTACATGTGTGATAATTATGACTAAAGTAACACTAACACTTATTTTCCTATTTAGACGCGTCCACGCCGCTAACCTGAACTCATGCTACAGCATTCAGCTAAACGCTGCTTTCAAGCTTCCCACGGAGCAAACCTGTTTTTGAAGGGGCTTCTTCGGACTCTGGTGCGGTCTGGCTTTTATTTCTTGAACTTCTTGTTCGCCTCATTGTGATATAATGTTATGTACAAAGAATCATTTACAGTCACGGAGTTACAGCGTCAACTATCCCGCCGGGAAGCTTCCAACACCGCTTCCTCCTGCCGGTGCTACCAAAGATCTTAGGGTGAAGATGAATCACTACCTTGCTTAAAACAAAATCTGGTGTAACACCTCACGTACCGCAGTGCGACCACATCTGCAAAAGCGATAGTAATTTGTAGTAATTTTGTTATATCTTACTTATTACATGTACTATAAAATAGTCTTGTTCTCAGATTTGTGTGAAGTGTCTAAACAAGATGATTCAAACAAAAGAAGAGAGTGTGCCCTCCTGTATGCATTTCACAGCTGAACTACACTCCTATTCTGCAAGGTTCCCCCTTGTAAGATAGACGGAACTGTTTTGCTGAAGGACCGGTAAAAATCTAACGTGTTCCATGTATCAGGTCTATAATCAAAACTAAAAAAACTGTTAGGACGCTGAAGATATGTCTGCACGAAGCTACGGTGCCTGTGTCCTCTGTCGTAGGACGTCTGTTATGAATACGGTGTTCAGGGTGAGTTACATCATTAAAAACAGCACCTTGAGCATAGGGGTCACAGAATCCGCAGATGATAGAACAGTTAAGATACATTGCGCTGTTTACAACAAGCATAAATAAACAAATGTTGATTTTTTAACGTGTTACATGTATTTGTATGTGAACTAATGTTTTAATGATTTTCAATATATTTGACAATTTTCCGTATCTACAATCATCATCAGTCATTATAGTATATACACTGTTTTCTTTTAGACAAACAGTGAGGTAATTACAGAAGAACTCTGCTCTAATATTCTAAATGTTTTGAATAACGTTAACTAGTTTTAAAGAGGTGATAGCTGTGATAAAGTTATTTTTCGTCCTTAGAGAATGAGTGCGGCTGCACACCCGCGGTCTCAGGCAGATTTCCTGAAAGGGAAAAAACACAGGAATCATCCAGGCGTGACCAACCTGAAAACTCTGACACTACCTGAGGAACTCCAAACAGCTGCACAGTCCATTATTCAAAGTAAGTTTAGTTAGAATTGTGCACATATAGAAAATATTTACTTTGCCTGGAACTGTTATTTAAAAACAGAACTCTGGTCTTTCTCCACCTGTAGGAGCGGAGATGACTAGACTGCCTGAACGCACTCGCACCCTCACAAACTTCCTGTGGAGCAGAAAACGCCCAGTGGAAGATGTGCCTCTAAGGAAAAAAGCTTTGAGTCTGGAGAAACAACTTTGGGAGAAAGCTCTAGAGAAGAGAGGAGGTATGTAAAAAACCCTTTCAAATCCAGAAATAAATGATGTGTTGATGTACTGACTTCATTTAGACTCAAATGGAGCATATTGCAATTGTACAAAGCAAAGACAGAATGGAATACTTTGATAACTTCTGATAAAACAAATGCAATGAACAACAACTGAACTAGAAAATAATAATAAATTTCCTTTATAATTGCAGATATAGATGAACAAATGCTGGAAGAACGCATCAGGAAAAAAGTATTAACAGAGCTTAAAAAGACAACGTATCACTGGACCCCAATGAAGTAATACATACACACAAATACCATCCCAGCTAAATCTACCCCATATAAATATATAACTAATCTAATTACTTGCTTTTATCGACACATTTTCTTATATTTATTATTTACGGGTGAAAGCCTGAAACGTATATGAGTTTATATATAGCTCACTTGCCACCTTTCAGGTATGATGAAGAGTTGGGTGTGGTGTACATGGCAGCTCGGCTGGCTGGGGGCTACGCAGCAGTGAGGAGAGCTATAAATGAGGTATAAACAGGAGGTGGAGATCATTGTTTATGTCACATATTTATACAAGAGGTTCCCAGAAAACATTTTTACATTTATATTCATAACTGCGAAATAACAACAATAAGTGGAAAATGACAAGTGTCCTAAATACTGAAAAATATGACCGCTAGATGTGTATATCTGTCACACAGATTAAGAAGAGCAATCCCGCGTTTGCCCCTCAGTCTCTCCTGGATTTTGGGTCAGGGCTTGGAACTGTGGCGTGGTTAGTTTACGTGAAACCAGTTGAACCTTAGCAGAACATTTTTCGTAACTTTCTGAGTTATATAAGTAAATTCAACCCATATGTCCTGCAGGGCATCGCACTCATGCTGGGGCGACACTTTGAAGGAGATGGTGTGTGTAGACAGCTCTGCCCCGATGAACATTCTAGCAGAACGGCTTCTTAAAGGTGCCTGCAAAATAACTTGGCCATTTTTTTCTCTGTGCTTTTGTTAATTAGACAATTTCATCTGTTTTTCTGTTTGTTGAACAGGTGATAATGAAAGAGCTGAGGCTCACATTAAACATGTCTACTTCAGACAGTTCCTCCCTTTGTCTCCTAAGGTAAGATTGTGTTCATACAGTAAAGAACAATTTCTGGGAAATGTAGTGTACAAAAGTGAGTACACGACACCAAAGTGCATCGTGTGCAGTGCATCTCCAGGATGAGGGGACCTGACAATGCAGCAATTTTCCCACCAGGTGCAGTTCGACCTGGTCTTTGCAGCCTTCACCTTGTCTGAGCTGCCCAGTGCAAAGGAGCGTGAAGAGGCAGTGGTTACACTGTGGAGGAAGACGAACGCTTATCTGGTTGGTTAAACGTCTCTGTGACGTCATTTTGTGTATAGATTTGCTCTGATAAATATTGTTTCCACTTGCTTTTCTGATACAGGTGCTTGTGGAAAATGGGACCAAAGAAGGCCACCAGATGCTTATGGAGGCCAGGGACACATTGTTACAGGTATTCAAATACAGTTTATAAGACACCGCCTCTCTGGGGAGATTTTTGGTAAATGCAGTTAATGGAAGCTACAGTTTCAGATATTTTCTTTTTCCAGAAACAAGAGAAGGTCGTCCACGACTCTAGACCAGCTTTAGTGTTTGCTCCGGTATGTTTCAATCGCTGCTGCTTTTAAAATATAGCATTGTGCTTTCTACAAGTCACTGCTTAATGGCGTTTCCTTTGTAGTGCTCCCATGACCTGATGTGTCCTAAATTTACCCACGAGCCAGTCATACCCTGCAACTTCCAACAGGCGTACAAACCTCTGCCTCTTTCTGGGGTGAGATTGAACTTCAGAATAATACTTTTCAGTGTCTTTACACGTGGATGTGTGAGAGGTGCACTGGAGGAAACAACAAACAATAGCAACTAACCTATGCTATGGACTAACTGACAATCATTCACTTAACTCTAATTCCATTTTAAGCATAATGACCATCGAACGGAGAAGTTCAGCTACCTGATTATGACTCGCACAGAACCAGCTCAGCCAAAAACAGAAGGCGTGGACTGGGCCAGGCTGATCGCTCCAGTGCAGCGCAGAGCGAGGCATGTTCACTGCCGCATGTGTTGCTCCGATGGGCAGCTACAACATGTGGTGGTGACAGCGAGAAAGCACAGCAGGTAAACGCTACACATCACACAGAAAATGTTTGTTTATACAATGTATTACAAATAATTAGTTTTAAAAGAGTGAAAGTAGTTTCTGTCGATATCTTCTAGTGATGTTAATAGACTCACTGATCACATGCTGAAAACAGTTTCTTTTTCTTTAACCAGAGACATGTACCGCTGTGCTCGGAGCAGTGACTGGGGAGATCAACTGCCACTTGTTAACAAGGCGGAGGATGACGTCCAGAGTGATTCAGAGTGAAGATCCAAACAGAAGCAGGAACTGCGATAAAACTGTTCATTAGTTAAAACGTGTTCATTTTCTTACAGGACCTCACAAGACTGTTATAAAATAAATATTCATATTTCAGTCTTAATGTACTTTGATCAACTTTATTGTGCAGAACCTTTAAAAAAAAAAAAAATCCCTTGTGAAAAATAAATTAACTTAGCCCTAAAGAACTCTTTAGACCCCGGGGGCAGATTGTCACAATTATTTTCAACAATTATATCTAATTATAAAAAGGGAATGTTTTACAATACACCATAAACATTTCGCTCCAGTGCACTCATAACGCCTTCAACCAAACATGGTTTCTGTTGCAGACGACAGCATCAGACCACAAAATCTGGTTAAACAAAATAAATTAATCTGTGCGTCAGCCTAAGTGTAGTTGCAGATGAAAACAAGTCTTAGCAGGGAGTATTTACTACTGTCATCATAACTTGGCTCCATGCTGTTTAGCGCCACAGCTCAGGTGAGTGTGGAAGAACTCCTGGATCTTCTTCCACAGGTGGACTTCAGCGGCAGCGTGGGACCTGGGCTCACCCCCCCACAGGACTGGCATCCTCACCACAGCATGGAAACTAGAGGGACAGTAGGGCCCATAGGGTGGTTCTAGGTAATGCCCTGCTCCAGGGTAGCTCACACACTCAAAGTCCTTCTTCCCATGATGCCTCAGTCTCTCCACTAGAATGTTCATGTACGTCTTGCTGTCCCAGTTGAGGTCGTCCTCTGCAGCCACAAAGAGGAATCGGGCCTTGGCTCGTTCGATGGGGATCAGGGTGGACCTGTTCTCCTCCGCCTGGGGATTCTTCATGACATACTTGCCGATGCCAGCCCCCGACTCTGTCAACACAAACTTACTGAGGTCCACCATTAATGGTGGGAGTAACTGGGTGTTTTTATAGTGCAGAGGCAACAATACATTAGCACAGCAGCCATTGATCCAAACTACAGCCTCCACATCTGGCAAGTAAGAGGCTGCTGAAAGTGCAATATCTCCAGTTTTTGACAGTGTTAATACTCCAACCCCTTTACTGCCCACCTAGGAAAGAAGAAAGGATGAGTTACAAATGATTGAAATAGCATTTGCAGACTGTGCAGTGTTCTCATGTCATGTTTGACTATTATGTTTGAGTCATTCAGAGACCCATGGCGCCACCTACTGGATCACTGTAGCCCACATTTCAACTAAAGGTTAATTATTCAACTCATGTGTGACAGGGGGACAGAAAACACGTGCGGCACATAGAATTCCATAACTATTAGAACAGCTCGTTTTGCCTAAAGCCTTTCAAGTACAACTAGAACAGCTCCTGCAACCATTTGTTCTTTTATCCACTGAACCAAAGTGACACTTGTTACTTGTTATTGTTATTTTAAAAACAGATGTGATACTAGACATTTTGGTCAGCTAAGCTTTTAATCAAAGCTTCAACAGTTGCCTGACATTTACACATCTCACCTTATCCTGTCTCTTTAGAAACTGAATTGCTTCCTCAACATAATCCAGATGAACCTCGCTGATGTTCTTGGGCAAGTCGTCATAGCCATGCGCCACTACTGTCAGAACAACGAACCCTCGACTGGCCAGCAGAGACGCTCTCTTCTCTGACAAACCTCCTCCTAGGATGTACAGGTCCAAGACAGCAGGAAACGGGCCTTCACCTGGATCAGAGGTCATAACACACATGGCAACGGGTTCCACGTGTCACATGTTTAACCCATGATCTGCCGTAAATGGCAACATGTAAAACTTAAACCTACTAATGACCTGGTGGCGTGAACAGGACCCCGCGAATCTTCCCCTCTCTGACAGGAAGGCGACAAACTCCCTGTCCGATCAGGACCCTCTCGTTCATCGCCTCTGCCAGCGCCTGGCCCTGCTCATCGCCGTGCACAGAGAACGTCACCACATGCGGGTTGAGTGAATTGTTTAATTGGAACCTTTTGTGTGAGGCGTCGGGCTTCATTGACCACAGCAGACCCATGGGTTCGACCCCCGCGTAGCTCCCGCCGAGGGACGGGTCTCTGTCCAGGTCGAGCTCCCCTTTGCTGTCAGCCCTGTAGGTGGCCCAGGACCTGAACACCACACCTCTGTCATCAGCTGATCTGGCTCTCACGGTGACCGTCTGCTTCGCCCTCAGCCCGGACACCTTCACCTGAACCGGCTCATCGAACAAGCACCGCAGCCCTGGCAGCAGCTGCAGGGTGACTTTGGGCGACATCTCCTCACGAAATAGTTCCTCTCCTAAAATTGAAGACTTTGATCTGTGAACGTAACAACCACAAAGCCCATTAAGTGACGCCACAATCTATAGTTTGAGTAGAAAACACCAAGAACTGGCCTCTGTCCTTTGCGGACACGTTTAAATAAACTGCGTGAAAATATAAACAGTAGCGCAACAGGTCAGAGACTTCTAGACTGAGATTAGGCGAAGTTTTACATGTTCGTTTGTTGAAAAGATGACGACAGCTACCATTTTACTGAGCGTAATTAATTCCCAATGAGGTTCTTTTTCTCGCTTCTTACCTTTTAATGACGTTTGATGTGGGTCAGTGTGATCGTAAAGCGCTGACAGCCTGCAGACTGTAAAGGCCTTGGTATAGCGAGCGTGTGACGTCACTACGCTGCGACAGAAGTGTATTGGGTGAAAGTGGTATTACGCAAATATATATATATATAACTGGAAACAAGACCCATTGAAAATAAAGAGCAGGCTGTATTAATTTGATTTATTCGTGTCTTATTGATAACAGTGACATTAACTAATAAAGCAAAGCCCCTTTCGCACAGTCTGTTCTGAGCACCTATTAGAAACATACAGCGCCATCTACCGGACACAGGCTATTTAATTAATATTAAATTAAATAGTTAATTGCCTCGTGTGACAGAGGAACCGTAAACATATTTTATATCTATTATAACACAACAGCTCCATTGGACCCATAAAATTAACCCCTACGTAGCTTCTGCTGAGTGAAGGGTCTGCTCCCATTTGACCTGTTTGTGGCCACGGGGTGTTTGAAATGAAGCGATGTTGAGAAGTCAAACAGGGTCAAAGAGCAGTTTAGTTTATTGATTCCCCTTTTTGCCAGTGCACATTACACAATGAAAGGACATAGATACAGCCAAAGCACATGTACACTCACTCTTTGGAGGAAAATAACGTTCTGACTGCAGTTCCAACGTGGATGTTGAACCATTGATAATTTGTTAATATTTATCACCACAAGAGATAAAATCAAACACTTTTCTGCCAATATTGATCATGTCTGCCTGTCTTCTCCCACACACTCTGTCCTGGCCTTTGCCCTTAGGGAACATGCGTGCTCATGCCCAGCTGTTTGCCAGCTGTTTGCCAGCTGTTGTAACTAGTTGGTGAGGAGGGGAAAACCCAAATGCACGACTGAACAGTCAGATTGTAGTTAATAATTAATTCAACTTACTTAAAACGCAAAACAATATACAGAGGATAATTACTCGAAAATCACTCCAAAGCAGGACAAAGGCTCAGAACACAAACTAAAGGCCAGAAGTTAAAATCACTGCTAATCAAGAAAAGTATATTAACAGACAGATCTACACCATATAATCAAATAACAAACATAGGAGAGTACAAACCTCAACAACAACACGACCAAGCAAGGGAACTACATAACATCTGCACTGTGTGCACAGTTATTAGGTATGTTGTATTTTTGAGGATTATTTTGTTATTGTACAAATACAGTGTAATGTAGTTAACAAAGCTTCAAACTTAGCTTTCTTAAGAGAATATCTACATGTACACCATTATTAGGGAACTATTAGTGTGCAGAGCTACTTTCCCATCTTATTTATTTTCACTTGTTAAAGTGAGAAAAATTAGCAAACCTTAAAATTTACAAATTAGCATTCTGAAATTTCAAAAAGAAATGTGACCAATATAGCCAGCCTTCTTTTTCAATAACAGTCACAAGCCTTCGAGTCGGGGAGTCAGCTGCAACCACAGCCTCCCAGACACTGTTCAGAGAGGTAAGGGGTAAGAAGGGCCCAAAAGTTCTCAGTAGGGTGTAAGTCAGGTGAAGAAGGGCGGCCACGTCATTAGTTATTCATCTTCAGGCCTTTCCTTTCCAGCCACACAGTGGAAGACTTTGATGCATGTGATGGAGCGTTGCCTTGCATAAAAAGTCTCTTGACAGATGCAGATCTTTTTTCTGTACCACTGATTTTATGTAAAAACAAATTAAAGGTTTATTAATGTGTTGAAATGTATCTACAACAAGGAGTCAAAGAGCAGTTCACCAGTGCACTGTCACAACTCTAAAACCATTGCTCCAGACGTTTCCTGTTGTATTTTGGTTTTGGTTCCGGTTTTTGGTTCCATCATGTTTAGCTCCCACTTTACTGCTTGTAGCGTGTCGTTATCAGCTATTTCCAATTATTATTAGGTCTGCTATTTATTAACTGCCAATACGCACCTCATACCTTTGCCAAATTGTTGCGTGTCACCACTTTCCAGCGTTGTTATCCAGTCCTTGCCTTGTGATCGACCTTGTTCCTGCACCTCGTTTTACGGTACCGTAGCCCTGTCTGTCTATCGTGTGATCAAGCCTGTTAATCGTACGCCGTCTCCGCCTGCTCACTACCTGTACCTCTGCCTGTTGCTCACCTGTGTATCGACCTCTGCTCGTACCACGGACTCCGGCTTTTGTGATTAAGCTTCCTTTTACCTACCTCTTTGTGTCGGGAGCTGTGCATGTGGGTCTGCTATATCAAGCCACCTCACATAGACGTTACATGTGTGACACAGAGGCAAAGCAAAGTGCACCCATTCTTTGTGGGAAGAGAATGTTCTGTGACAGCAGTTCCAGCAGAGATTTTAAACTATTTATAATTTGTTAATATTTAGCACCACAGGAGATAGAAACAGACTGTTTTGCCATTACGTACTGTATCATCTCTGAAGACTTTATTCAAACACACTGTTAAAATATAACCTAAACCTAATCTAAATGTCTGAAGGTTTGTCTGTTAGATTCAGTTGTGCTCCTTTCAGTGCAGAGACATGTTGCATTTGGGGGCAGCCGCATCCTCCTCCAAACGGCGTAGCTCATCGGGGTTGTGCTCTGGCTCATACAACTAACCACAAATATCAGACTGTGCTCCCTTTCTGCCCGACCATTGCTAGGGCAGGTACAGAGAAAACCAGGAAGCACTAGTTGTAGTCCACGGCAAACAATCCGCCAGGGTGTCTTGGCAGAGTAATGAATGATAATTTTTCAGCATAGAAAATATGGAGGAATCTGAGTGTCCCTTCATTCTCATATACTACCTGATGTCTAAAAGTTGTTAATGCCATGAGGTGTTTAGCTGATGTAGATTGGGGATGAAGCTTTGGATCACTGAAATATTTATAATAGGCATTAAAAAGGACAAGGCACATCCCTACTGTCCCTATGAAGTTATCTCTTTCCCTAGGTTTGTTATTTTGCATACTCGTCGATAGAAGTGTTGTTTTTTTTCTGCCTTGGTTTTATCGTGCACTCTTGTTAAGTTAATTAAAGTTCCGTAGAATTGACATTATCTTCTGGTTCTGACTTAGTCCAATGAACACTTCCAGACCCAATCTTACTTGGATGGAGGGTCATGAAACTCAGCTCCTCTGTGGTCCAGAATAGGATTGTACCTGGACCACAGAGCAGGTGTTCTCTCCTTCTAGAGTGTCTCTGAAACCATGAATCTCTTCCACAGAGTCCAGGCCCCATTAACTCAGCCTCTCTATGCTGGAATATGACTTTAGTCTTTGTTTGGTGTTAAGACTGAGGCTGAGGTTTGTAGTCTTAAGTAGAAAAACAGAATTTGATTAATCCCTCACTTATTATCTTGGCTACTCATTCTTCGTTAGGGCTGTGGGCATGATGGAGATTATACCAGCCTGAACAGGTACAGATTGGTTGAAGGCCAGTCCATCTTTGGGCCACATGTATATACACAGACAACGTAAGAGTCTCCAACTGACAGACTTTTATGGACTGTGGAGGAAATCAAATCCAGGATCTTTTTGCTTGTGTATTTGTGGTGGAAATTTCCCATAAAGAGGCAGATGAGAGAGTTGTCTTTTGTGTGATTTATTATAAAAATAAAGGAAAATAAAAATGATGAGGAATGCAAATCAGAATCATGGTGCAGAGAGGAATGCCTCTCTGCACCAATAGAATTGTTTGTGTCACCTTATGCCACCGTGAGTAAGAATGTTTACATTCTCACACCTGTATTGCTAACCTCTGACTATCACAGAGGAAGGAGCTCTAAGTCTCAACAGACAGAGAGACGCAACTCCCCGGCCTTGGGTTTGGGAGCTAGAGTCCAGAGTCTATCAGGCAGAGACAACCATTAAACAATGTAGGTGAAATGTCAGATACATAAAACAGGTGTACGACAAACATAAGATGTTGATTGACGAACATAAGTCTTGCATCGTATGAAAATTTTAAGAAGTAACATCTGGATATTCAATTATTAATGTCCGAACATCAGTGGCGACAGACTGAAGCAGCTAGATCATCCAGCTTCAGTCTATAATTTGGGTTTAGTCTGCAGATCTCCACAGCTCAGGTGGGTTCTGAAGAACTCCTGAACCTTCTTCCACAGGTGGACTTCAGCAGCTGCGTGTATCCTTGGTTCACCCCCCCACAGGACTGGCATGTTGAAAACCCTGTGATAGCTAGAAGCATAGTGAGCTCCGTAGGGCGGCTCCAGAATGTGTCCTGCTCCAGGGTAGCTCACACACTCAAAGTTCCTCTTCCCATGATGCTTCAGTCTCTCCACTAGAATGTTCATGTACGTCTTGCTGTCCAAGCTGAGGTCGTCCTCTGCAGCCACAAAGAGGAATCGGGCCTCAGCTTGTTCGATGGGGATCAGGGTGGACTTGTTCTCCTCTGCCAGGGGATTGTTCATGGCATACCTGCTCATCCCAGCCCCAGACTCCACAACAGGCATCTTCTCCATGTCAAACATTAAGCCAGGGAGGACATGCTGTCCTTTATAGTAGAGGGGTAAAATTATGTTGGCGCAGCAGCTATTGATCATAACTACAGCCTCAATTCCTGACACAAAAGTAGCAAGTGATGCAGCAACGTCTCCTGCCTTTGAGCGTGATATAATGCCGACTCCTTTACTTCCCACCTGTGGAGACACACACAGCTCAGAATAAAACATCCAGACACCAGCAGGTCTCCTCAGCCTTGATGCTGCCATTAGATATTTAATAGTTTGGGCTTGAACAGACACTGATGCACCTCGATAATAATAGTAATAATTGAACTCTATTGATCCCACATTGGGGAAATTACTCTGCATTTTAATCCATCCAGCAGTAGGCAGCCACAGTGCTGCGCCTGGTGAGTTAGTGCAAAGTGGTTTACTCAAGGACACTCTTGCTCTGGTGGGCCTTCTGCTCCCCAGGCCAACGCTCTACCAACTGAGCCACCAAGCCACCATTCTCTGCATTTAACCCATCCCCTGGGGGAGCAGTGGGCTGCCATAGAACGGCAGCTTGTGTGAAGTGTCTTGCTCAAGGACACTGCAGCAAGATTTGAAAACAATCATTTATGTTGATTTTCATATTGTTTTTATGCCTTGATCTCGACTTCAAAAAAGACATGATCATGTTTACACAACTCACCTTCGGCTGTTGTAGTAGAAACTTCACAGCTTGCTCATAGCGATCCAGATGTATCTCTGTCACCCACTGATCATTGACAGTCATTACAGGTAAAGCCAAAACCACAAAGCCTTTGTTGGCCAGCAGAGAGGCTCTTCTCTCAAATGTGTAGCTTGACAGATCCAACACAGCAGGGAACGGACCTTTTCCTGGAAAACAAGCCAGGTATGAGTAGATGTCAGTAAAATGAAAACGATGCATCAGTAACTAAGTGGACTGACCTGGAGGAGTAAACAGCACTCCATCAAAGCTCCCATCCTTCAGTGGGACTCTGCTGACTCCTTCTCCAATCTTGAACCGGTCGTTGGTCGCCTCCGCCAGCATCCTGCCTTCTCCCTCACCTTCATGCACAGAGAACTTCACCACAAAAGGCTTTAGTGAACTATCCACATTGAATCTTCTGTGCAAGCTGTTTGTCTTCAGTGACCACAGCAGCCCCATGGGTTCAACCCCTACGTAGCTCCCACCGAGTGAGGGGTCTCTGTCCAGGTGGATGAACCCACTCCCGTCTGCCTTGTAGGTGGCCGAGGACCTGAACTCAAGTCCTCCCTCGTCCGTCGCCCTGGCTCTCACCGAAACCACCTGCCTCGGCTTCAGTCCAGCCACCTTCACCTGAATTGGCTCATCGAACAAGCACCTGACACCAGGCAGCAGCCTCAGTCGGATCTGTGAGGACATCTCCTAGAACAGAGTCAGACGTCAACAAGACGCTGCTCATACAAAGCATGTAGTTCTATCTACATATCACTACAAGAGAACAGAGAATTAAGGTCAGTGACTAAATATTTTCAAATCTATAAAAACATTTGAATCAGATGTTACCAACACAAATAAGATGCTGGACATTACCAAGTGTTGCAGGAGTAGTTCTCTCTCTCTGGTGGAAGTTGTTTTCCAGTGTTTTTTTTTATGTTACTAGATCTGAGTTTCCAGGATCCATGATGAACCATTGCACAAACATTTTGGTGCATCAATGACTTCTACCCAAACCTCTGAACTTCTCCTATATTACTAATATGTAGTTCTAACAAAAGGAACATCCCTACCACATTATAACACTATAAGAGTGTTGGGTTTTACCAGCTCCAGATGGGATCGTCTCTGTCCAGGTGGGTGAACCTTCTCCCATCTGGCCAGAATGTGGTTGAGGAGGTGTTTGAAATGACATGACGATATTAGAACAAAGAGTCAAAGAGCAGTTTATCATCGATTTTTTTCAAGCTATGTGTTGAGAAGACAGAGAGCTAAAGTACACACACATTCTTTGAAAAAACAGAATGTCCTTGTTTATCTCTGACCACTCAGGGAGGGATTGAGTCAGGAATGGCATCCAAGGTAATCAATCATGCAAATCATTTGCTGTGGCAACCCCTGATGGGATAAGCCGAAAAAGTTACCAAAGTACAACGTCAATAAAACAATTTTACAGACATTAATAATTTTGTACATAATTGAAATGTGAGATAAACAAACTGTTTGTGTTGATTAAAGAATGTTTAACATTTATTATTCTTTGAATAAACTAACTGAAGGTTTATTAAATTAATTAAATTGTTTCTAGACTCAACTCTTCGTTTCGTTTCCTTTTACTCATTAAAGTCTTTACGTGTTTTCTTGCAGTGAACAACAGCAGGTTATCAACTGAAGACTTTTAGACATTAACACTTAGAAGTCAATGACTTCTACCAAAACAACTGAACTTCTACGGTATTTAGTTCTAGTAAAAGAAACATCCCTGATGCAAACAGTCACATCCAGTCCTGGACTATTTTAGGTCACTTAATCAGGAAGATATCACATTAACTATAAAAGCGTTGGGTTTTACCAGCTCCAGATGGGTGAACCTGCTCCCATCTGGCCTATATGTAGTTGAGGGGGTGTTTGAAATGGAATGGTGTAATTGCAACAACAAGAGCAGCACCATGGATCTCTCCTTCTTGCCAGTGTACATTACGCATTAAGAAGAGAGACAAAGCTAAGGTACACACACATTCTTTGGACGAACAGAATATCCTGACAGCAGTTCCAACAGGGATAAACTACTTATAGTTTGTTAATATTTAGCACCACGGGACATAAAAGCTGATCATGTCTGGCTGTTTCTTCTCCTCTCTGCTGTTTTAATGCACCTGTCTTCTCCCCCACATTTTGTCCTGGCCTTTGCCCTTAGGCAGGTCACACATGCACAGTCCCGCCCAGCTGTTTGTCGTTGTGGTAACTAGTTATATTGCAAATGCAATGTTTCACCTTTGTGGGCACCTTGTAGAATCAGGGCGTTCCCTCAGCTTTAGATCTAAAGTTAGATGATGTGTGAAACCAACATGTGATGTGTGACAGCTGACTGACTCCATTCATCACACAAACACATATTTTAGATTGGAGTTCAAACTAGTTTCAGTTTTGGAAAAGTAAAACTCTTCGCTAATTCATGAACAGATTCACCTCGACTGCTGCTGAAAAAATTGGAGGACATTGAAACTAATCCATCTGATGGAGAAAAGAAGGTCTCAGGTGAAGCAGCAGGTGAGTTCCAAGCAGGAAACTGAAGTGGGTCGAGTCAAAGAGCTTCAGAAGAAGCCGGAGCAGGAGATCACTGAGCTGAAGAGGAGAGACTCAGCCTCTCTATGCTGAAATATGGCCTTACTGTACCAATGTGAAGGATTTAATAAATACATGGGAAAATTAATATTTAAAACGGCTTAATTAAATTTTTTGTTGAATGTCATTACGATTTTTTTTCTACACCATTTGCCCCAATAAAGAAAACAGAACAGTTTGTTTTCTGTGTAAAAAAAAATAATGATAATAATTGCATTTGTTGAAGTACATCATCAATAAAATAATATACAGATATTTTGTACATAACTGAGATATGAGATAACCAAACTGACTGTGTTGAAGTGAATCTGTTTCTGAATAAAAGAACAAGTCAAACATTTATTATTCTTTGAAGAAACTAACTGAAGCTTTATTAAATCAACTGTTGGTTTTATTTTCTTTTACTCACTGAAGTCTTTACGTGTTTTCCTTCACTGGACATCAGCAAGTTATCAACTGAAGACTCATTTACACTTTTAGACATTAACACTTTTTTTAACGCTTTTTCATGTTTGTTAATCTGTTCACATGAATCCAGACTCAGGTTTACAGGTCTTTGGTTTAAAACTTCACAAACTGATACGCAATATCCTTATCATCTTTATTACTGTATTAAGTCTGTTCTTCAGTTTTTCCCAAATTTTAAAGCATTAGTTTTCTCAACACTCAACCATCACTAATTCCTTACAATCCGTTCTGAAGTCATCATCCAGTTTCAGTGTATAATTTAGGTTTATTTTGCAGATCTCCACAGCTCAGGTGGGTTCTGAAGAACTCCTGAACCTCTTCCACAGGTGGACTTCAGCAGCTGCGTGCATCCTTGATTCACCCCCCCACAGGACGAGCCTGTTGAAAGACCTGTGATAGCTAGAAGCATAGTAAGCTCCTTAGGGCGGCTCCAACATGTGTCCTGCTCCAGGGTAGCTCACACACTCAAAGTTCTTCTTCCCATGATGCTTCAGTCTCTCCACTATCTTACAGTATCTTCCTTTAATATTACATTTTGTCTTCCCATACCATGATCCATTGCCAATACCAAAATGACACAATAACCCTTACAATATTAATACCATTATAACCCATTTTTGTTGTGCGTGTACTGTAAACTGAGTTTTTAGATTTACAATAAATGGCCCCTTAAGTAATAATCTGAAAAAAATGAACTTTTGCTCCTGTAAATGTTATACTGTTAACCTGTTCCAATATTTTCTTTCAAATTTTGATACATTGAAATTGAGTATCATCATTTGACCAAGTAGAGTTTGCATCCAAATAACAAGTAATAGTAAATAAGATCATTCATTGTTTTAAAACCCTCCAAAAAGTAATTTTGACTTGTGTGATGAAAGTAAATCTGGTAACCCTCAGTGAATGAACTCATTTAATACATAAACCCATCTAAAAGGACCAATCCCCTGATCCCACACTTTTCTAGTTTTCTAGTCAATAAATATCCCAAGTGTATGTTTTTATTATCCATAGCAGTGGTGATATCTTTAATCATCTCAGTTATGGCTACAAATTGCACCAAATGGTACGCATTGCGAAGGTCCAATTTATTGAAACAGGTGGCTCCTGAAAGAAGTTCAAATGCGGATGATAACAGCGGCAGTGTCACGTCCTAGTTTCTGTTTTACTTTGAAAGGACTTCCTATTCACACCTCATTTCAGCCGTTTCTCTGTCTTTACCTGTTCCCATTATCCACACCTGTCCGTAATTAGTAATCGACACCAGTATATAGTCTCCACCTCTTACACACTTTAGCTGCCAGATTGTCGAGTCTTAGTACCACATTCCAGCGTTCTTGTATAGTCATCTAGTTTTCTGATCACGTCCGTCATTGACCTCTGACTCCTGCCTGACCCTCGTCTGTACCTTCGCCTTGGATCTTGTGGTAAATTTCCTGACCGTCTGACCATTGAGTTTTGCCTAGCCCTAGCCTGTACCTCTGCCGAGTTTACCTGTGAATCGAACCTCTGCCTGTTTACCGGACCTGATCTTGCCTGCTCCTTTTGTACTTGCAGAATTGAGACTCACTGTGTATTACCTGGACTGCCTGACTACGCCGATACAATAAACACTGTTTACTCATCAAGCCCTCGAGTGTACTGTGCATGCGGGAAGAATCCTGCTCTGGCGGGTGACGAGGATGGTCGTATGATCCCTGACATGAGTGAGGAGTCCAAATACTTCATGGCTACTCGTTCCTTTGGTGTCAGGTGGAACACTCTTCCCTTGGGTGACGCCGCGCCTGGCCTCAAGTTAATAGCGCAATGGTGCTTCCTGTGCGGTGGGAGAGATGTGGCTTTAGCCTAGTTAAATACCAAACGGAGATCATGGTAGCACCTAGGAACGCCAGTAAGATCTGCCTCCTCTCCTCCTTCTGTAAACGTCACCCTCTGTGGTTCTTCAGGCTCGATCGTGTTCTGGCAGTCTGGGTCCTATTCACGCACCTCTCCGCTCCTCCAGTCCAATGTGGGGTTGTGTCTCCTCTGCCAGGTGTGCCCTAAGATGACAGGGTGATAACAAGACTCTACTACCAAAAACGCAATTTTCTCAGAGTGTCCGTCGGCAAATGTCATGGGTACAGGTGCGGTGTGATGTGTGACTCACCACAGTCGGCGGCTCGCCTTCCTCACCTGTGCTGCGTCCTTGTACCCAATCAACAAATTGCCATCTCTCAGTACCCTCGCCTATTTTAGCCCTCCAACTTTGTTTCTCCAAAAATTTCGTTGTTGTTAGACAACAAAATGCTGGATCAGTTTTACACCCTCAGCAGGGTTTGTGGGAGTTTGCCAAACCAGTTTGCATGTGTTTTGTGCATTTTAAGAAAGCATTCGACCATGTAGCTCGTAGCATTCTGTGAGGGGTACTCAGGGAGTATGGAATCCAAGGTTCTTTGTTAAGGGCTGTCCGGGCTCCGTCTGCTCTGCAGATGATTTTGTCCTGTTGACTTCATCGGGTCAGGACCACCGGTGTGCGCTGGGGCAGTTTGCAGCTGAGTGTGAAGCAGCTGGGATAAGAGTCAGTTCCTCTAAATCTGAGGCCATGGTTCTCGAACGGAAAATGGTGGTTTGCTCTCTCCAGTTTGGAGGAGAGTTCCTGCCCCAAGTGGAGGAGTTCAAGTATCTTGGGGTTTTGTTCACGAGTGAGGGAAGGAGGGAACGTGAGATTGACAGACAGATCGGTGCAGCGGTTGCAGTAATGCAGTCGGTGTATCGGTCCATCGTAGTGAAGAAGGAGCTGAGCCGAAAGGCAAAGCTCTCAATTTACCGGTCAATCTACCTTCCTACCCTCACCATGATACCCACACCACATGAGCTTTGGGTCATGACTAAAAGGGCAAGATCACGGATACAAGCGACCGAAATGAGCTTTCTCTGTAGAGTGGCTGGGCGCTCCCTTAGAGATAAGGTAAGTAGTTCTGTCACCCAGGAGTAGCTCAGAGTACAGTCGCTGCTCCGCCACATGGAGAGGAGCCAGCTGAGGTGGCTTGGCATCTGGTTCTGATGCCTCCTGGATGCCTCCCTGGGGAGGTGTTCCGGGCATGTCCCACCCGTAGGAGGCCCCGGGGAAGACCCAAGACACGCTGAAGGGACTATGTCTTTCGACTGGCCTGGGAACATCTTGGGGTCTCACCGGAAGAGCTAGGGGAAATGTCCGGAGAGAGGGAAGTCTGGAATTAACTTAGACTGCTGCCCCCGCGACCCGTCTGAGAATAAAGTGGTTGAAAATGGATGGATAGATGATAAATGCTGGATCAGTTTTACACCCTCAGCAGGGTTTGTGGGAGTTTGCCAAACCAGTTTGCATGTGTTTTGTGCATTTTAAGAAAGCATTCGACCGTGTAGCTCGTAGCATTCTGTGAGGGGTACTCAGGGAGTATGGAATCCAAGGTTCTTTGTTAAGGGCTGTCCGGGCTCCGTCTGCTCTGCAGATGATTTTGTCCTGTTGACTTCATCGGGTCAGGACCACCAGTGTGCGCTGGGGCAGTTTGCAGCTGAGTGTGAAGCAGCTGGGATGAGAGTCAGTTCCTCTAAATCTGAGGCCATGGTTCTCGAACGGAAAATGGTGGTTTGCTCTCTCCAGTTTGGAGGAGAGTTCCTGCCCCAAGTGGAGGAGTTCAAGTATCTTGGGGTTTTGTTCACGAGTGAGGGAAGGAGGGAACGTGAGATTGACAGACAGATCGGTGCAGCGGTTGCAGTAATGCAGTCGGTGTATCGGTCCATCGTAGTGAAGAAGGAGCTGAGCCGAAAGGCAAAGCTCTCAATTTACCGGTCAATCTACCTTCCTACCCTCACCATGATACCCACACCACATGAGCTTTGGGTCATGACTAAAAGGGCAAGATCACGGATACAAGCGACCGAAATGAGCTTTCTCTGTAGAGTGGCTGGGCGCTCCCTTAGAGTTAAGGTAAGTAGTTCTGTCACCCAGGAGTAGCTCAGAGTACAGTCGCTGCTCCGCCACATGGAGAGGAGCCAGCTGAGGTGGCTTGGCATCTGGTTCTGATGCCTCCTGGATGCCTCCCTGGGGAGGTGTTCCGGGCATGTCCCACCCGTAGGAGGCCCCGGGGAAGACCCAAGACACGCTGAAGGGACTATGTCTTTCGACTGGCCTGGGAACATCTTGGGGTCTCACCGGAAGAGCTAGGGGAAATGTCCGGAGAGAGGGAAGTCTGGAATTAGCTTAGACTGCTGCCCCCGCGACCCGTCTGAGAATAAAGTGGTTGAAAATGGATGGATAGATGAATCAGAAAACAAAAAAAAGTTTCATTTTTGTATACTTTATTAACTTACTAAGAAACATCATGAGAAGCATGTTTTGACGTCTTGCTTATTCTAGTGTGTAGTTGGCCTTATTCAGGCTTTTAATGAGGTTTTCATTTCTTCGCTCGGCTGAACTTCTTCGATCCTTTTAACACACTTTAAAAAGTAATGTTTGGATATTTAATTAATATTTATATCAGTGGTGACAGACCGCAACAGCTAGATCATCCAGCTTATATAATTATAATTTGGGTTTAGTCTGCAGATCTCCACAGCTCAGGTGGGATCTGAAGAACTCCTGAACCTTCTTCCACAGGTGGACTTCAGCAGCTGCGTGCATCCTTGGTTCACCCCCCCACAGGACGAGCCTGTTGAAAGCCCTGTGATAGCTAGAAGCATAGTGAGCTCCGTAGGGCGGCTCCAACATGTGTCCTGCTCCAGGGTAGCTCACACACTCAAAGTTCTTTTTCCCATGATGCTTCATTCTCTCCACTAGAATGTCCATGTACGTCTTGCTGTCCAAGCTGAGGTCGTCCTCTGCAGCCACAAAGAGGAATCGAGCTTTGGCTCGTTCGATGGGGATCAGAGTGGACTTGTTCTCCTCTGCCAGGGGATTGTTGAAGACATACTTGCTGACTCCAGCACCCGACTCCAAGACAGGCATCTTCTCCATGTCAAACATTAAGCCAGGGAGGACATGCTGTCCTTTATAGTAGAGGGGTAAAATCGTGTTGGCGCAGCAACTATTGATCATAACTACAGCCTCAATTCCTGACACAAAAGTAGCAAGTGAAGCAGCAACATCTGATGTCTTTGAGTGTGATATAATGCCGACTCCTTTACTTCCCACCTGTGGAGACACACACAGCTCAGAATAAAACATCCAGACAACAGCAGGTCTCTTCAGCCTTGATGCCATCATTAGATGCTGTTATTAAAAAGTTTGGGCTTAAACCTACACTGATGCACGTTGATGTTCAGTACATTCAAATGTGTTCATTTCATTTATGTTGGATTGCATCATGCTTTTTATGCCTTGGTCTCATTCTTCGAATAGAAAAGACTTGAACTCACCTTCGGCTGTTGTAGTAGAAACTTCACAGCTTCCTCAAAGTGGTCCAGATGCATCTCAATTACTCTTTGATCCTTGACAGTCATTACAGGTAAAGCCAAAACCACAAAGCCTTTGTTGGCCAGCAGAGAGGCTCTTCTCTCAAATGTGTAGCTTGACAGATCCAACACAGCAGGGAACGGACCTTTTCCTGGAAAACAAGCCAGGTATGAGTAGATGTCAGTAAAATGAAAACGATGCATCAGTAACTAAGTGGACTGACCTGGAGGAGTAAACAGGACTCCATCAAAGCTCCCATCCTTCAGTGGGACTCTGCTGACTCCTTCTCCAATCATGAACCGTTCATTGGACGCCTCCGCCAGCATCCTGCCTTCTCCCTCACCTTCATGCACAGAGAACTTCACCACAAAAGGCTTTAGTGAACTATCCAACTTAAATCTTCTGTGCAAGCTGTTTGTCTTCAGTGACCACAGCAGCCCCATGGGTTCAACCCCTACGTAGCTTCCGCCGAGTGAGGGGTCTCTGTCCAGGTGGATGAACCCACTCCCGTCTGCCTTGTAGGTGGCCGAGGACCTGAACTCAAGTCCTCCCTCATCCTTCGCCCTGGCTCTCAACGAAACCACCTGCCTCGGCCTCAGTCCAGCCACTTTCACCTGAATCGGCTCATCGAACAAGCACCTGACACCAGGCAGCAGCCTCAGTCGGATCTGTGAGGACATCTCCTAGAACAGAAAGTCAGATGTTAACAAGAAAGCATGTAGTTCCATCTTCAAATCACTACAGAAGAACAGAGAAATTAGTTATTGACTAAATAATTTAAATGTATGAAAAGATTTGAATCAGATGTTACCAACACAAATAAGATGGTGGACATTACCAAATGTTGAGTGCAAGTTTTGTAATGTTGTTTTTTAAATGTTACTAGATCAGAGTTTGCAGGAGCCATGATGGACCATTGCACATTTCGGTACATCAATGACTTCTACCCAAACCTCTGAACCTCTATAGTATTAATATTTAGTTCTAACAAAAGGAACGTTCCTGATGCAATCAGTCACATCCAGTCCTAGACCATTTTAGGTCCCTTAATCAGGGAAATACCAAATACTAAATATTATAAGAGCTTTGGGTTTTACCAGCTCCAGTTGGGATCCTCTCTGTCCAGGTGGGTGAACCTGCTTCCATCTGGCCAGAATGTGGTTGAGAGGGTGTTTGAAATAAAATGATGTTATTGCAACAAAGAGTCAAAGAGCAGTTCACCATGGATGTCTCCTTCTTGCCAGTGTACGTTACGCATTGAGAAGACAGCGACAAAGCTAAAGTACAAACACATCCTTTGGACGAACAGAATGTCCTGACAGCAGTTCCAACAGGGATAATCTATTTACAATGGAAGCATTCACTGTGTGTATTGTTTTTCTAATGTTTATTATAGTTCTTCCGTCTGCATCTAACTAGTCCCGCATACTTTAAGCTACAGAAACCATTCAAATATCAAAACGTACAGCTTTTTAAAAGACAACGTGGGCTATTACTTTTCTAATTTTTCATATTTTTTACATTATTAATCTTTTCATTTTTCATTTCATTTTTTTGTTTTCCATTGAAATGAATGGAAAACCATTTTCAAATTCTCTTCAGCTTTGTCTTCTTTCAGCTTTAACTACTTCAGCATATTTCAAGCTACAGACACCATTTGAACTACAAAGCAAACTATTATTGCGTAAGCTAGAATGTGTGATGTCACAGCTAGAGTGTGAAGGAACGTTTTTATAAAACAGAACTTTTCTCTAACTTGTCATTACACAGATTTAACTTGTCATTATCACAGATTTCACTCTATGAACTTTTTTTTTCACTAAGCCGTAGTCATACTTGTCTTCTTTCTAATGTGTCTGGCTAAACCCACAGACCTATACTTTAGTCTGTACAGTAGCTGCCTGAAAGTGTAGAGAGTTCCAAAATTTCACCCATACACTCTAATGCACTTTTGAGGGAAAGCGCAGAAGCACTGGTATTTTTCAATTGCGACTGTGGCCACAATTCTTACTTCTCAAACATAAAAACTCACACCAGTTAGTCATTGAAGCTTTGGGATTCATAAAGTGAAGTTTTTGTTGTGATAACCCCCATGGTTTTGCTGTAACAATCCTGTTGAGCAGGGGAGCAAATCAGCTTCATCCCAACTGATTGAGCTGAATTGTGGAGGTTCCTGCCTTCGAAGCATAACAACGGCACAGCTGCAGTAGATAAGTGATTGAGCTCAGTAACAGTTTGATTGACAGGTCAAACTCTGCTGCTCAAACTCTCTACTGCTCAGTATCCAAGCAGCTCTATGTATATAACTGATGAGTTCATTACACTGTCCATTCCTGATCAGAGCAGGTGTACACATTCAGCTTTTTTAAACTACCTGGTCTTTCTTATATAGGTATATTTAGCCATACTTGTATTGCAGTATTAATAGTGAGTATTTCTGGCACCCTAACAGAAGCTGGTGTGAGAAGTGACCATTGCAATGACTGACGCATGGTTCTGTATTTAAATATTCACATTTGTCTTAGGTTTACACCTTTGAGACTGTTGAGAATGGTTTTCTTTTTTTCAATTCATTCTGTTGTAAATAATGAACTCTGCCACACTTCATTTAATAAACTTAATATGTTTTTATTACTAAGCATTTCTTTCAATCTGGAGGAAGCTCTTCGTTATCGTAGCTACCTTGTTAATGCCCCCTAAAGCTTTCTTAGGAAATGATCTGCAATAGCACATTCATGCCCCAGGTGGAGCCAGGTAGACTGGAAGTGAAGTGCATGAGGTTTGTGTACTATATATACACCACTCTATTAGGGTGGGGGACCACCCTCCGCGGGTGGTCTCATCCACTTTCCAAGCTCGGGACCTCCACCAAAGGCCAGGGAGCTTGAGGGTTCTGCGCAGTATCCTTGCTGTTCCTAGGACTGCACTTTTCTGGACTGAATGTCGGATGTATTTCCAGGGATCTGTTGTAGCCACTCCTCCAGTTTGGGGGTCACTGCCCCCAGTGCTCCGATCACTACAGGCACCACTGTGGCCTTCACCTTCCAAGCCTTCTCCAGTTCTTCTCTGAGTCCTTGGTATTTCTCTAGTTTCTCATGTTCCTTTTTCCTGATGTTGCCATCGCTTGGTATTGCCACATCCACCACTACGGCTTTCCTCTGTGGTGGTGGACAAAGAGCAATGTCTGGTTGGTTCGCCATTACCATTCTGTCTGTCTGTATCTGGAAGTCCCACAGGATCTTGGCTCGCTCGTTCTCTACCACCTTGGGAGGTGTTTCCCACTTTGACCTTGGGGTTTCCAGTCCATACTCCGCGCAGATGTTCCTGTATACTATGCCAGCCACTTGGTTATGGCGTTCCATGTATGCTTTGCCTGCCAGCATCTTACACCCTGCAGTTATGTGCTGGACCATCTCAGGGGCCTCTTTGCACAGTCTACACCTTGGGTCTTGTCTGGTGTGGTAGATCTGGGCCCCTATGGCTCTGGTGCTCAGGGCCTGCTCCTGTGCGGCCAGGATGAGTGCCTATGTGCTGTCCTTCAGCCCAGCCCTTTCAAGGCATTGGTAGGATTTGTTGAGATCAGCCACTTCAGTTATGTTCCGGTTGTACATCCCGTGCAAGGGCTTGTCCTCCCATGATGGTCCCTCTACCAGCATCTCATCCTCTGTTCTCCCCTGCCTGAGACATTCACTCAGCACGTCATCTGTCGGAGCCTTATCCTTGATGTACTTATGGATCTTGGATGTTTCATCCTGGATAGTGGACCTCACGCTCACTAGTCCTCGGCCTCCTTACTTGCGGCTAGCGTAAAGTCTCAGGGTGCTGGATTTGGGGTGGAACCCTGCATGCATGGTGAGGAGCTTTCGTGTCTTAACATCTGTGGTCTGTATCTCTTCCTTTGGCCACCTTATTATTCCTGCAGGGTATCTGATCACTGGCAGGGCGTAGCTGTTTATTGCCCGGGATTTGTTCTTGCCATTGAGCTGGATTCTTAGGCCTTGCCTTACTCGTTGGTATTTGGCTGTTGCCGAATTCCTTGTTGCCTGTTCAAGGTTGCTGTTCACCTGTGGTATTCCAAAGAACTTGTAACTGTCCTCAACGTCTGCTATTGTTCCTTCTGGGAGTAAGACCCCTGCTGTGTGGATTACTTTGCCTCTCTTTGTCACCATCCTCCCACATTTCTCAAGCCTGAATGACATCTCAAAGTCCGAGCTGTAGATCCTGGTGGTGTGGATCAGCGAGTCGATGTCTCGCTCACTCTTGGCGTACAGCTTGATGTCATCCATGTAGAGGAGGTGACTTATGGTGGCCCCGTTCCGGAGTCGGTATCCATAGCCAGTATTGTTCATTATTTGGCTGAGGGGGTTCAGATCTATGCAGAACAGCAGTGGGGACAGTGCATCTTCTTGGTATATGCCACATTTGATGGATACTTGGGCAAGTGGCTTCCCATGGGCTTCGAGGGTGGTTCTCCACAACCTCATCGAGTTTGCAATGAAGGCCTTTAGAGTTCTATTGAAGTTGTACAGATCCAAGCATTCAGTGATCTATGTGTGTGGCATTGAGCTTTCTTGTAGTCGATCCATACAGTCGATATATGCAGTTATGTGCTGTCCTTCAGTCCAGCCCTTTCAAGCCATTGGTGATCAAAAGTAACGTTTATTATTCTTTGAAGAAACTAACTGAAGGTTCATTGAATTCAATTGCTTCTAGAATCAACTCTTGGTTTTGCTGATGGGAGATTTTCTGAAATTACTGAAATTACAAATAAGGAAACAGGATGCACATGAACCATTGATAGACTCCTAGTTAAACACATCGTGTTGAGTTTAGCATCTTTAATATTTACATGTTACATGTGTCCTTTCTTCCTGGGTCAACCACTCTAACCTATAGCTGGGCTTTAGACTGTTTAGAACCACAGCGTAGGTGATCAGTGAGAAACTCCTGGATCTTCTTCCACAGGTGGACTTCAGCTGCTGCATGAACGCTGGGCTCACCCCCCCACAGGACTGGAGTGCTGATGCGTCCATGTGTGGCAGAGGGACAGAAAGGCCCATAAGGTGGCTCCAGTAGGTGACCGGCTTTGGGGTAACAGACTGTCTCAAAGTTCTTTTTCCCATGATGCTTCAGTCTCTCCACCATCTCGTCCATGTAACCCTCGCTGTCCCAGTGGAGGTCGTTCCCTGAAGCCACAAAGAGGAAAGAAGCCTGTGCTTGTTCGACCGGCACCACAGTGCCTCTGTTCTCCTCTGCCCGAGGATCTCCAAGCACGTACCTGACTATACTAGCTCCTGATTCATGGGAAATCTCTTTGCTCCAGTCCACTGGTAGTGGTGAGAGTATTTCTTGGTTCTTAAAGTACAATGGAGAACCCACAACTGCGCTGCAGCCGTTGATCCACACTACTGCTGCAACACCTGACACAAAGGCAGCAAGAGAAAGAGCAACATCTCCTCCCTTTGACCGTGAGATTATACCAACTCCTTTACTGCCCACCTGAAGACAGACAAGTAGAGTAGAAGGAACTCTGTGGTTACCTTGTCATAATCTGTAAAAATGTGAATGATTGGTTCCTTCAAATAACTTACCTTAGGTTGTCGTTGTAGAAAATCCACAGCTTCTTTAAAGTGGTCCAGGTGCATGGGTTTGTTGTTGCTAGGTTTCTCAGTGTGAACTGCTACAGCCAGAACCACAAAGCCTTTGTTGGCCAGCAGAGAGGCTCTTTTCTCCGACATGAAGGTGCACAGATCCAGCACAGCAGGAAAGGGACCCTGTCCTGAAAGGTAGCACATATAGAGTAAGCAGATCAAAGATTCTATAAGATTCACCAAACACTGGACTGACCTGGAGGAGTAAAGAGGACTCCTTCAAAATTCCCTTCCTTGACAGAGAACCTGCTGACTCCATCACCAATCAGAAACCTTTCATGGGTCTCCTCCGCCAGCATCCTGCCCTGTTCGTCCCCCTCATGCACAGAGAACTTCACCACAAGAGGTTCAAGCGCTTTGTTCTTGAAAAAGTATTGGTGCAGTTTCTCAGCTCTCAGTGACCACAGCAGCCCCATGGGTTCAACCCCTACGTAGCTCCCGCCGAGTGAGGGGTCTCTGTCCAGGTGGATGAACCCACTCCCGTCTGCCCTGTAGGTGGCCGAGGACCTGAACTCAAGTCCTTTCTCATCCGTCGCCCTGGCTCTCACCGACACCACCTGCCTCGGCTTCAGTCCAGCCACTTTCACCTGAATCGGCTCATCGAACAAGCACCTGACACCAGGCAGCAGCCTCAGTCGGATCTGTGAGGACATCTCCTAGAACAGAAAGTCAGATGTTAACAAGAAAGCATGTAGTTCCACCTTCAAATCACTACAGAAGAACAGAGAAATTAGTTAGTGAATAAATATTTTAAATGTATGAAAAGATTTGAATCAAATGTTACCGACACAAATAAAATGGTGGACATTACCAAATGTTGAGTGCAAGTTTTGTAATGTTTGTTTTTTTAAATGTTACTAGATCCGAGTTTGCAGGAGCCATGATGAACCATTGCACATTTCGGTACATCAATGTTCTCCCCGTGTTTGCGTGGGTTCTCTCCGGGTTCTCCGGCTTCCTCCCACAGTCCAAAGACGTGCATTAGGTTGATTGGACTCTCTCCATTGCCCGTAGGTGTGAGTGTGTGTGTGAATGGTTGTCTGTCATGTTATGTTGCCCTGCGATGGACTGGCGACCCGTCCAGGGTGTACCCTGCCTGCCCGCCCATAGCCAGCTGGGTTAGGCTCCAGCACCCCCGTGACCCCGCATTAGGGAATAAGCGGCTTGGAAAATGGATGGCTGGATGGTACATCAATGACTTCTACCCAAACCTCTGAACTTCTATAGTATTAATATTTAGTTCTAACAAAAGGAACGTTCCTGATGCAATCAGTCACATCCAGTCCTGGACCACTTTAGGTCCCTTAATCAGGAAGATACCACATTAACTATAAGAGCATTGGGTTTTACCAGCTCCAGATGGGATCGTCTCTGTCCAGGTGGGTGAACCTGCTCCCATCTGGCCAGAATGTGGTTGAGGGGGTGTTTGAAATGAAATGATGTTATTGCAACAAAGAGTCAAAGAGCAGTTCACCATGGATGTCTCCTTCTTGCCAGTGTACGTTACGCATTGAGAAGACAAAGACAACGCTAAGGTACACACACCTTTTGGACGAACAGAATGTCCTGACAGCAGTTCCAACACAAATATATTAATATTATTTATTAATATTTACCACTATGGGACATAAAAGCAGATCTGGTTGTTTATTCTCCTCTCTGTGTCATGACCTGTACTGTTTCCTGTTTTATTTTTGTAGGACTTCCGGTTTTGTTCATGTCAGCTGTTTCCTGTCACTCCCGAGTCACCATGCACACCTGTCACGTATTAGTAATCACTCCTGTATTTAAGCATCAGTAATCACCACATCCGTTGTCAGATTGTTAGTTCACGATTGTTTGTTCACTTACCTGTGTCAACTCTCCAGCCTCAATACCCAGTAAGTCCTTCTTGTGTACCAGCTCTAGTTTTGTTGCTCACCTTGCCTTGCCTGCTCCCTTGCTTCTGGTTTTGGACTCTGCCTGGTATTTTGACTTTTGCCTGAGATTGACCACTGATTGCCTGATCCCTGTCTATGCCGCTGCTATCATTCTTGCAACTCGTGTACCAACCTCTGCCTGTCCGACCAAGAGCCTTAATAAATCCTCTGATATCTCACGTTGTGTCTGCGCTGTGCGTTTGGGTCCTCCACCGTGTGTTTCCTGACACTCTGCTGTTCTAATGCACCTGTCCTCTCCCACACACTCTGTTCTGGCCTTTGCTCTTAGGCAGGTCACATGTGTATACTGCTGACACACTGCTGCCCAGCTGTTTGTCATTATGGTAACTAGTTAGTTATAATGCAAATTGTGGTTCACCTTTGTGGACACCTTGTAGCCCTCCTGCATCCATACACACTTTAACAATGTCAAACCTGAATTGTTCCCTCTTTTGATCACGACAAACGTCGTGGATGTATATATAAAAAAACTGTCAATGTCGTCTATGCCTTGCATTGTATTAAATATATGAACATTTTTATAAACTGGACTCCTCCCTCTTCCTGCTCTCGCACCTAGCTAATCTCTGTATTTCCTTTTTCCCTCAGCTTCAGATCTACAGTTAGATGATGGGTGAAACCACATGTGATGTGTGAGAGCTGACAGACTCCATTCACCACACAAACACACATATTTTAAATCAGAGCTCAAACTAGTTTCAGATTTGGAAAAGTAAAACTCTTGTTCACTAATTCATGAACAGATTCACTTCAACTGCTGATAAAACAGTGGAGGACAATGAAACTAATCCATCTAATGGAGAAAAGAAGGAAGAGGAATCCCACTGTTTCACATTTTGTCTCCAGTATAATGTTTGCAGCCTTCAGACGGATTTATTCTACACCATGACCTTTTACAACCCTCCTTATGTGTTTATCGATGTTTTTGTGACATAATTACTTGTCTGATCGCTGACAGAGAAAACTCATGAGGCGAGGCTGCACAGGTCTGCGCCTCATCCAGAAGGGGCCACTGCTACCACCCTTTAATGCCACAAATGTTTTTTTCTATAGTTATCCTAATAAAGAGCAAACCTGTAAAACTGATTAAAGCAGCACTTAAGGTTAAAAAAAAAACAAAAAACTTCACTGAGGGTCAAAACTGAACATTTACACCTTTGTTATACTTAAGAATGAGTATGAATTGTGTAGAATACATGGAGGCGAAAGGTCCAGTCTCTTACTACTATAAAAAATATGTTCCTTCACAACCTAATATGTTCCTTTAGGTGAGATGATAAAATGGGAAATGTGGCCAATAGTAATATGCATTCTGACAATTAAATAGTGAAAAATACACTCTAATTCGAAGGGGATCAGGGTGGACTTGTTCTGCTATGCCAGAGGATTCTCTAACTCTGTTTAGCAGAAACATAATTTCTTAAGGGGATTTAATCCCGCTGCCACCGCAGCAAAATAAACTCAAAGACATAGTCTTTACCACTGGGCCACTGAGAGGCCATTGCAAAGCCTTTATCATAAGACATATCTAACATGTATCAACACGCTGTTCGTGGACGGCAGAAACCAGTTTAATTTGTGACCACTGTGTCTTTGTGCGACGTTAAATCTTGTGTATTTTATAAGATGTCTACATTTGATACTTTAGTGTCAGCAGCTGTTCTCGTTAGAGCGGCCTTGTCTGATACGTCTGTATCTAATATCCCAGTGCTGTAATAAATCCACTGCTGCCAGTTGGATGAAGTTGTGGATTCTACTGCTGTCGGGGAACTTTTGCGTTACAGATCATTAGTTTTGTGCTGGATGCAAACAAAGTAGTATTCAAAACAATCTTCAGGATGCCAAGAAAATACCAGAAAAGACAGCCGGGACAGAACGGTCGAAAAAGCACTGAGTAAGTAATATATTCAACCTTTTATTGTTTTAGTTTGTGCTGTGAAATTTGAGTCCGAGCTGCTGCTTGTCGTGTTTTGGACTGTCGGGAGCAGCGCTAGCTTACATTGCTAATGTTAGCTTGCACATTAGCTCTGAGTGGCTGGTAGCAACTAATTCAATAATACTACTTTATTTTGTAGGCCACTGCCAGTTTTTCTTGAAGTTGTGGATTCTACAGCTGATAGGGGAATTTCTAAAAATTTACAACAACTACAATTAAGGAAACAGGATGCGCATGAACCATTGATGGACTCCTGGATAAACGCATTGTGTTGAGTTTAGCATCTTTAATATTTACATGTTACATGTGTCTTTTCTTTCTGGGTCAACCACTCTGACCTATAGTTGGGCTTTAGACTGTTTAGAACCACAGCGTAGGTGATCAGTGAGAAACTCCTGGATCTTCTTCCACAGCTGGACTTCAGCTGCTGCATGAACGCTGGGCTCGCCCCCCCACAGGACTGGAGTGCTGATGAGTCCATGTGTGGCAGAGGGACAGAACGGCCCATAAGGCGGCTCCAGTAGGTGACCGGCTTTGGGGTAACAGACTGTCTCAAAGTTCTTTTTCCCATGATGCTTCAGTCTCTCCACCATCTCGTCCATGTAACCCTCGCTGTCCCAGTTGAGGTCGTTCCCTGAAGCCACAAAGAGGAAAGAAGCCTGTGCTTGTTCGACCGGCACCACAGTGCCTCTGTTCTCCTCTGCCCGAGGATCTCCAAGCATGTACCTGACTATACTAGCTCCTGATTCATGGGAAATCCCTTTGCTCCAGTCCACTGGCAGTGGTGAGAGGATTTCTTGGTTCTTAAAGTACAATGGAGAACCCACAACAGCACTGCAGCCGTTGATCCACACTACTGCTGCAACACCTGACACAAAGGCAGCAAGAGAAAGAGCAACATCTCCTCCCTTTGACCGTGAGATTATACCAACTCCTTTACTGCCCACCTGAAGACAGACAAGCAGAGTAGAAGGAACTCTGTGGTTATTTTGTCATAATCTGTAAAAATGTGAATGATTGGTTCCTTCAAATAACTTACCTTAGGTTGTCGTTGTAGAAAATCCACAGCTTCTTTAAAGTGGTCCAGGTGCATGGGTTTGTTGTTGCCAGGTTTCTCAGTGTAAACTGCTACAGCCAGAACCACAAAGCCTTTGTTGGCCAGCAGAGAGGCTCTTTTCTCCGACATGAAGGTGCACAGATCCAGCACAGCAGGAAAAGGACCCTGTCCTGAAAGGTAGCACATATAGAGTAAGCAGATGAAAGATTCTATAAGATTCACCACACACTGGACTGACCTGGAGGAGTAAAGAGGACTCCTTCAAAATTCCCTTCCTTGACAGAGAACCTGCTGACTCCTTCACCAATCAGAAACCTTTCATGGGTCTCCTCCGCCAGCATCCTGCCCTGTTCGTCCCCCTCATGCACAGAGAACTTCACCACAAAAGGTTCAAGCGCTTTGTTCTTGAAAAAGTATTGGTGCAGTTTCTCAGCTCTCAGTGACCACAGCAGCCCCATGGGTTCAACCCCTACGTAGCTCCCGCCGAGTGAGGGGTCTTTGTCCAGGTGGATGAACCCACTCCCGTCTGCCCTGTAGGTGGCCGAGGACCTGAACTCAAGTCCTTTCTCATCCGTCGCCCTGGCTCTCACCGACACCACCTGCCTCGGCTTCAGTCCAGCCACCTTCACCTGAACCAGCTCATCGAACAAGCACCTGACACCAGGCAGCAGCCTCAGTCGGATCTGTGAGGACATCTCCTAGAACAGAGAGTCAGACGTTAACAAGACACAGCTCAAACAAAGTGTTTAGTTCCATCTACATATCACAAGAGAATAGAGAAATAAGGTCATTGACTTAATCATTTAAATGTGAAAAAACATTGGAATCAGATGTTACCTACACAAATAAGATGGTATACATTACCAAGTGTTCAGTGCAAGTTTGTTTTTAAAATTTTACTAGATCATAGTTTGCAGTAGCCATGATGAACCATCGCACAAACATTTCAGTATGTCAATGACTTCTACCCAAACCTCTGAACTTCTATAGTATTAATATTTAGTTCTAACAAAAGGAACGTTCCTGATGCAATCAGTCACATCCAGTCCTAGACCACTTTAGGTCCCTTAATCAGGGAAATACCACATTAACTATAAGAGTGTTGGGTTTTACCAGCTCCAGATGGGATCGTCTCTGTCCAGATGGGTGAATCTGCTTCCATCTGACCTGTATGTGGTTGAGGGGGTGTTTGAAATGAAATGATGTTATTGCAACAAAGAGTCAAAGAGCAGTTCACCATGGATGTCTCCTTCTTGCCAGTGTACGTTACGCATTGAGAAGACAAAGACAACGCTAAGGTACACACACCTTTTGGACGAATAGAATGTCCTGACAGCAGTTCCAACAGGGATAATCTATTTACAATGGAAGCATTCACTGTGTGTATTGTTTTTCTAATGTTTATTATATTTCTTCCGTCTGCATCAAACTAGCCCCGCATACTTTAAGCTACAGAAACCATTCAAATATCAAAACGTACAGCTTTTTGAGACAACGTGGGTTATTACTTTTCTAATGTTTCATATTTTTTACGTTATTAAGCTTTTTTCATTAATTGTTTTCCATTGAAATGAATGGAAAACCATTTTCAAATCCTCTTCAGCTTTGTCTTTTTTCAGCTTTAACTACTTCAGCATATTTCAAGCTACAGACACCATTTGAACTACAAAGCAATCTTCAACTATTCAACTAATGCACTGTTCAGCTTTTTAATATCTTTAACAGTTTCTGAGTTATAGCAGTTTAGGCATAGGGTGGTTTTTGATTGATTGTGTGAGGATTGTTTTTTTAAAACAGAACCTTTCTCTAACTTGTCATTACACAGATTTAACTTGTCATTATCACAGATTTCACTCTATGAACAAATTTTTTTCCACTAAGCCCTAGTCATACTTGTCTTCTTTCTAATGTGTCTGGCTAAACACACAGACCTATACTTTAGTCTGTACAGTAGCTGCCTGAAAGTGTAGAGAGTTCCAAAATTTCACCCATAAACTCTAATGCACTTTTGAGGGAAAGCGCAGAAAGACTGGTATTTTTCAATTGCGACTGTGGCCACAATTCTTACTTCTCAAACATAAAAACTCACACCAGTTAGTCATTGAAGCTTTGGGATTCATAAAGTGAAGTTATTTTTTTGATAACCCCCATGGTTTTGCTGTAACAAGCCTGTTGAGCAGGGGAGCAAATCAGCTTCATCCCAACTGATTGAGCTGAATTGTGGAGGTTCCTGCCTTCGAAGCATAACAACGGCACAGCTGCAGTAGATAAGTGATTGAGCTCAGTAACAGTTTGATTGACAGGTCAAACTCTGCCGCTCAAACTCTCTACTGCTCAGTATCCAAGCAGCTCTATGTATATAACTGATGAGTTCATTACACTGTCCATTCCTGATCAGAGCAGGTGTACACATTCAGCTTTTTTAAGCTACCTGGTCTTTCTTATATAGGTATATTTAGCCATACTTGTATTGCAGTATTAATAGTGAGTATTTCTGGCACCCTAACAGAAGCTGGTGTGAGGAGTGACCATTGCAATGACAGACGCATGGTTCTGTATTTAAATATTCACATTTGTCTTAGGTTTACACCTTTGAGACTGTTGAGAATGGTTTTCTTTTTTTCAATTAATTCTGTTGTAAATAGTGAACTCTGCCACACCAGCACCTGACACCGGGCAGCAACTGGAGTGTGACTTGGGACGACATAGTCTGCATAATGTAATAACTTAATGTGATGGAAATTTTGTAATAAAGAAGCTGATGAGAGAGTTGTCTTTTGTGTAATTTATTGTAATAACAGAGAAAAATAAAAGATAATGAGAAAAGCAAATCATAAACCACGGTATAATGCAAAGGTCACACAATCCTCAAGTTGTCTTTGCCTTTAATCCCTTTCTTTGGCCAGGGTTTATTTCTATACTGTACAGTCTCACACCTGCATCACTGGCGTCTGACTATCGGAGAGGAAGGAACACCAAATCTCAGCAGAAAGAGATAGAGAGTGTCACGATCTGGGTTTTGTTTCTTGTTGTTTCCTTGTCTTATTTTGGTTCCAGGTTCCATTTCCGGTTTTATTTTGGTAGCACTCCCGGTTTCTGTTCCTGCTTTACTTCCTGTGATCAGTTCTGTTCTCCCTAGCTCATTACCCACACCTGTCTGTAATCAGTTAATCGCTCACCTGTGTATTTAGTCAGCTCCTGTGTCCTTAGTTCCCTGCCAGATTGTCGTCCGTGTTTCTTGTTCCTCGTGTTTTGTTCTGGTTTTGCCTTGCGTATCCTGCCTGACCCTGGACTAACTACTGACCGTGAGTTTTGCTTCATCCCTGCCTGTACCTTCGCTGAGCCTACTTGTGTAACGAACCCTGCCTGGACATTGGATTAGAGATTGCCTGTTCCCTTGTTTCCTGCTTACTGAACTCTTCCGTGTATGACCTGGACTGCCTGACCCTGCCTTATCTAATAAACCCGTGCTTAACCATAACCGTGCCTCTGTGCTGTGCATGTGGGTCCTTTATCTGCCGTTCCGTGACAGAGAGAGAGACAGCTCCTCTGCCTTGGGGTTGGGAGCGAGATAGGAGCCAGAGTCCAGGGTTCATCAGGCAGAGACAAACATAGAGCAGAGAAATGTCAAATACATTAAACAGATGTAGGACAAAATATACGTTATTAATTGCAAGACATAAGTCATATGCTAACTGTTTAGCTTGAATGTTTGGTGGATCAGTTGGTAGCGCGTTGGTCTGGGAAGTGGAAAGTAAATAAAAAGAGTTATTAATGAAGATGTGACAGATCTAAGAAAATCATTAAGTTTATGCTCATGTCATCATGATCCTGCTAAAAGCTTCCACTTTGCCTTTTAGAGGACACAAGACCGGAGGCTTTCAGTCAGCGCTGGGATTCAACCCCTCTTTCTTTATCTAGAATCTAGGTAATGAGGTCAAAGGTCACAGGGTGCTGCAGCGCTCATAGTTACTGTGATTTTGAAAAAATTTAGCTGGACTTCGCTCCCCTGGTCATTTGGTACAGTGATTATCGAGCTGCGCTCCCGTCACCCCGGTCGTGGGTTCAATCCCCTCAGAAAGTGGTTGTCTCAGGGAAAAACCTGCCAAATCAATCATGCGATTCATTGGCTGTGGCGACCCGTGACGGGATCAGCTGGAATGAGTTACCGTTTTAAGTTGAACTTTACTCTTTAAAGCTACTGTGTGACATGATCACTACTGTACAATTAAATAAACTAAGTCAATCTTAACTCTTCGCTGATAATTTATGTTTTGGGATGAATAATAATATTATCATATTTTTCAAATAAAACTTAATTAGTCTCATTAGATCAGACTCCAGGGACAAACACACACCTTGTCTTTTTCCGGCATCGACGCTGTCGCAAACCAGCCACTGCCCACTGTGAATGAAGCTCTGTGCAACTGTAAACGACTCACATCAGAGGTCGCTGTTTCATCATCTCAAGTATGGAAATTGTAAGCAAGTTTGAGTCTGGAAACGTAAAATAATCCTATTAAACATGCACAACAGGAAACTGCACCCGTCCATCCATTTTCTACCCTTTAGTTGATGTTGTATTTTGTTATTATCGTGTATTTGAACATGTTTGCCATTTTTATACCCAATATCATTAAATATCTGACTACAGCGTTCAAACACAAAAGCAGCCGCAGAAGACATGCTGAGTTTAGCATTATTGATTTATTTCACTATGTCTTATATCACAAAGAAGGGTCTTTAAAAATGCAGACTAGATTTCTGTATATAAACTGTACACAAAAAGCAAGGCACTATACACTCAGATCATCAAGCTGCTGTCTCTCTTCTCTCAGTGAGTCAGAGTCGCGTCAGCAGTTGAACACAGTCAAGCAACGCGTTACCTTCAGCGTCCGTACGTCAACTACGCTCCTCAGACACCACAGGATGTTTTTTACATAGATACAAAATCACAAACTCGCCTACACACGTTACAAAAAAATAAACATTATACACACAAACATTATATACAGTCGCACACACATACGTACACAACTACAGCATGGCACTCTGACTCCAAGCATCCTGGTTTTCATCCACAGGTCCATGAGTGGCGGCTCCAAATCCACACAAACACCAGGTATGAACCAAAGCCAGGGGTTTTTATCTCACAGCTTGAATTTAGTTATGCAATGACAAAGTTGAGTAAAGTGTAACTATAAGCAAGGCGAGTGCACCACCAGTCCCATTGTGTAGGTTTTCTTCAGATTCAAGCGCCACGTCCTCAGATGTCCTCTAAAATATACAAACAACCTTGCATCGTCTCCCTCGCATTTGTCCACTCTTTCACCGCTTCTTAAACCACATTCAACTAAAAACCATTCAAAACAGTCCTTTGGCTTTCTTTAGGTTCACTTGCTTCCACCCTGGCAGACTTTCGTACTCCTCTCGCGTCATTTCCAAAGCTTTCTGCAACAGGAACAACAGACACAAACAATCATGAGGCCAGTTGACTTAACGTTGAGCAAAAGGAGGAGAGACGTACCTTCAGTAGTGGAATAAACAGGATATAAACACACACGGCGCCTTTCTAAAATTATCTGGAATTCATCACTTACATTTTCTTTTCCCTGGGTGGATTTTAATTCAAACCATATTAAAATATACATAAATAGCTCTATTAAATTATAACTATAAACATTAATGCATTAACAACATGTTGATTGTGCTCTTGGGCCTGGACTCCGAGCATCATCATAGACTTTGCATGCATTTATTGCAGTGTGTTGCTGCCTCCATTTTGTGCTTGGTGCAGACGCTGAGACTGTGTCGTGTTGCTGGTGGTAACTCAGAGGTGTGTTTGTCTGAACTAAGGGGAAAAAAGAGTGTTGGTAAGAGGAAGAGTAGCAGCGGCAGAGAGACGGGAGCCTGTGGGAGAAGACACCTTTTTTTAAACAAGAGGAGGGTAAGTCAGGCTGCACATTATCACATATGTTCAATTTTGTAAACCCTCAGTTTATATTAGAATCAAATAGAATTTAAAATCTCTCTTATTTAAAGACTGTCATGTAACTACATACAGGAAGCTGTCCAATTTTTCCATTTAGGACTTTGTTCTTCAGCATGAGCAGCCTCTGACTTTGGTTCACTGGGTTTATATATTGTCTGTGGTAAATGTTTTGTGACTGAAGCTGCGCGACAGGCTGCAGCGCCTAACGCAGCCATCGCCTTCATCTCTTTAACGGTAGAGCTGCAGCCGAGCATGAAACCGTCCTCCTCATCCAGCAGTGACAGCAGTGAATCAGAGAAACCGAAGGAGTGAAACACAGAGCTGACATGCGTGAGAGAAGAGCAGGTCATCAGTGGTGAAGGGTCACGAGTGGCTCTTCTTACCTGAGTTCACCTACAACTTTGTCTGTAAAGTGAGAGTTAGATGAAGTTAGGATGATGATGATGACATCATGATGCGCTGCTGTGACTGGGTACCCAGCTCTGTGCAGTGCCGCTCGTCCGGCTCACTGACCTCAAAGTCCTGGTCGCACAGGTAGATTTCCAGCCGGAGCGGGTCCACTCCCTCGGGGAGCGGCCGGGTCTGCAGCTGGGCCAGAGGGAAGGTGTTCTGACAGAGTCGGGCTAAGACGTCCTCCACCAGGATGATCTGATTGCACACCTCAGCCTCCTGCAGCCGGACGACTCAGTGAGCACACTGGTGATTGCCCAGCGTGATGCCGGCATGCGTTACTCACCCTCTCTGTGATCTCAGCCACATCCTCTCTGTGCTCCCAGCTGGGAAACATGTTGGTGAAGGTGAGCGGCTCCAGACCGGCGTGGATCAGGTACGACTTCTGAGGCTTCTTCTCGTTCTTCTCTGCGCGTTAAGATCAGCACCACGTTTCAGACCTAACAAGCAGCCGCTGAGGACTTCCTCTAATGACCCCTCCCTTCTCTCACCTTTGCAATAGTGCAGCACTGTCTCCATGGCACACTTCCTGTCTGCATCCCAGCGGATACGAGCGGAGCCGGTGCTCTCGCTGTCCTGAGGCCACCAGCCTTGCCACAGGTAAACCTCGTGGAAATTGTCCACCAGGAACAAAGCTATGGAGAAGCGAGATGCAACGAAACTTGTGAAACAAAGTCCGAACTCTAGATTCATGTGCGTCAGTTTCTCCCAGGTCTGAGTGTGCGTTTGTGAGCAGAATCACACCAGGTTGTGGCGCGTCGTACAGGTCTTCCTGCAGGAACGGCAGTGAGCTCACGAGGTCTGGAGCTCTGGACGGATGGAAATACTCAGTTGCCACAAACTCTCCAGATGTGCTGCCCAGCTGGAAGAGTCGTGGAGTGAAGTTGAATTTACCTGGATCTGAAAAGTGAAAAGCGAATGTGAAGCGCATCGTCCACGCATTGGTCAGTCTGAGGCTAATGATCAGAGATCGTTTGTACCCTGCAGCATGCAGTCGTAGGCCTTCCTGTCTTTTCTGCCCAGTGCCTCCCAGAATCCCGGAGGCTCCACGCCCTCGTCACACTCATGGATTGCCACTTTGCTGCTGCTGTGGAGACCCGCCTCCAGGGGGCAGCTGGAAGCAGAAAGAAACTGAATTCAACAAATGCAAAACTATTTGCGTGAAGTGGATTATTCGTGCAGTACAAAATATTCCGTTTCTCCCTTTTCTACAACTCACAGCTCTTTGATCTTGAGCGCGGCAGTGGTGCCCACGCTGCGGGTGTGTAGCTGCGTCTTGCAGCCGTGCCACAGGTAGATGATGGCCTTGTTGATGTTGAGCAGGATCATGGAGGCTCTGGAGCGCAGGCTGCTGCAGTGACACGCCACCTCCAGCAGGTGGCCCTCCGCCGGCACCTCACCTCGCACACAGTACAGACGCCACTCACCTGGAGAACCAGAGGGAGGGTGCAGTAATGCATGAGTGATGCACTGCTAGCGTTCAGCTGTCTTCTCAGCGTGTGAGTAAAGTTTTTGGTTTGACTGGTTGAATGTCGGCACCTGTGCTCGGAATTCATGATGCAATTCTAACTAGTAGATGAAGACACTAAGTTCAAATAGTTACTCTGGGTGTTCTCTTCCTCCTCCTCTCTCTTGCCAGCGTGGATGATCATCCCTCCGTTGAAGCACTGCAGGAAACACGGAGGCTCCTTCCCCTGCTGCACCTGAACCTGAAGCACAGATACAACCGGACAGAGGATTACAAGATATCCACATGTTCATTTAAAAAAATCAGTGAATGAAAGAAGACGATTAAAGTCACGAGGCTGAGTGGATCTATTAAAAGCTAGTGTACGGTGCTCAGAATAGCTTTGCGTATATATGACTGGTCTCCTGTACCTGTGCTCCTCTCTCCTCATCCAGCTCCACCGTCATCAGAGCTGACGTCCCCTTCTCACTAACAGTGGAGTGTCGGCCCTGCCAGAAGAAATAGCAGCATTTCTCCTTTCCCGGCCCACTGCTCCTCACGTCAGGGTTCTGCCTACGGCCCACTGAAAGACCGTGAATTAGCCCACCAGGTCAACTTGAATACTGCACTGCTGTATTATTGGTACATCTAGTCCCACAGTGACCAACCTGATGTGCTGACCATGTGCTTCCACTTGACCACATAGGCATCTCCCTCATGGAACTGGCCGATGCTCTGGCGTGGGAGGCGGCTGTAGTCGAACTCAAGGATGTGCCACACGTCCACCGACACTGTGCTGATCTCCTGAGTCCTCATGTGGTCCTCAGTCTCCACCGGGCCGTAGCCGCGGCCCACGTTTACCCCGTCCAGAATGGTGGAAATGGACGAATGGAGCACGGGAAGCATCAGGGTCACATCATAAGGCCGACAGTCCCGTCCAGGGGCCTCCTGAAGGGAAAAAGCCAGCGGAGTCAGATATCGATCAAATACAGAGGCTGGTGTGTGAAAACTACTACTGGCGTCATAACAGAGATAGAAATAAGAAACAGATGCAAATATTATTATCCCATCATTTGCACCTTCTGCTCAGGTACGAGCTCGCAGCTTTCCTTAGGTGTCGGCGACTTGGCCTCGGTCCAGTCTATAAATTTCTCCTTGAACAGGATCGTCTCATTGTGCTCTGTCAGCCTGCCAAATATGGCCCAGTCCGGGCGGCCCAGGCCCTTCCTGCAGCAGGTCATACACACACAGTCAGGAAAAAGGGTGACATGCGATCATTTTAGTTGCTCTATGCTTTACACAGACATGGACATTCAGGATTTTGGGGGTAAACTGTGCTTGTAATCGCACCTCGGTATGAGAGCGTTGCAGCCTCCGGGGTCCAGCGGGTTGATGTCACAGCAGGTGTAGTCAAAGGTGCCGTTCCAGAGGTGTTTGGCCAGCTGGAAGGCCACCTTCCTCTGGGCCAGAACCACCTCCTTGCCGTGCCACACGTACACCTCGCTGCCAAAGTCGAACACCAACACCTGCAGCAGACACACAGTGCAGCTGAAACAAATGCATAGAAATGCAGTAGAACAAGCTCTGCAGCAGCCTGGCTCTGCTCAACCCATTTTATCATGTCCTAGTAGAGCACAGATGGGCGTAGGAGGTCACATCATAGCACCTGCTGTTGCCAAGCAACCATTCTAAGCCAGCTCACCACAAGGTGGCCCTCAAACAAAATTCTTTCAATATTCAAAACTCGGCGGCTGAAAGGAAAAGTCTGTCTGTTACTGTTTCTTAGTTACATATCAGGAGACCGATCACATACTGGCTCACTGACCTCTCTGGACGTCAGGAGGGAGGTGCGAGGAATCTTCCCCCACTCATCATCATCAGGAACCAGTTTGTCATCCACCAGTCTGAAGATGCAGTTGGTTTCCACAATGGCATTCTCAAAGTGCTCGTCCTCCTCTGGTGAACCGGCAGCTACAAACACACAGTGACACGTTGTCGTACTAAGTAAGCTCAGGGAGAGAACGGCCTAAAGCTAGCATTCACTTACACTGGTAAGCCATCTGGCCTCCAAGGATCGACCAGAACTGCAGAGAATCTGGACTCTGCGGGTTGACCCCTTCCTCGATGGTCTGTATGTGGTTGGCCCTGCAGCCCATGTCCTTCTTCGTCTGGATGAAGGTGGCCAAATCTATCGCCTACAGCCAAGACACAGCAGTGCGTGTTTTAGGAGACATTTTGAGCACAACATTCTAATAAAACGAGTAAACATGACTGGACCAGGAGGAGGAGTACAAACAAATGTTTATTACAAAGTGTCTAGACAGATCTCCTTTGGGCAAATGAAAGCGCTGCAGACGAACTAACAGATGGTCTCATAGACCAGTTTGTGCAAAAAATAAGATGAGGCAGAGTCATCAATTAATCATCCTTGTCCAGAAGCCAAATCACAGCAGCAGCCCTGGTGCTAGACAACACGGGCACAGACTGTGGTGACACAGCTCCAGCAGTCACCTTAGCCTTCTCTATGACGTTGGAGAACTCTCCCATCCAGACGAAGCAGTGCTCTGGAGTGACCAGCAGGAAACTGTCCCCGCTGTTCAGGGAAGATGCTCGTGGCTCCACTAATCGGGTCTGAACGTGGCGGCGACCTGAAAGCAATGACGTCAACCTCATTGCAAACAGTTTTTGTGGATTTTGATTCAAACAGACAAGCTTACAACTTTGAGGCAAGGGTAAAATACAGAAGTTGGGAGCTTTACCTTTGATTTGCATCAGCATGAGGTTTTTGTAGGGCACAGCGCTGTTGTTGGACATCTGCTCCGAGATGTTGACGCTGCGCAGACTCACACTGCTGAAGTTTTCTTTACTGGCCAAACCTGCCAACGCGGCCTCAGAGTACTCTGATGTTTTATTTGCTGGAATGAAAGTAATAGACATTTTACACAAGCAAAGACCTCCAGGGACGAGGAAATAACACAAATGCTTCATTAATTTTTGATCAGCCAGGTTCATTTGCAAACACAGTCACTCCAATTAGCACAGTTGACACAATTAACAGTGAGGTGAAGATGGCTCAGTTCTGGTTGATAATGATTCCACGTCTCCACCCTTGCATCACTGCACTCACTCTTCTCCGCCTTCATTCTCTTGCTTTCCAGTTGTGCCACGTTGAGTCTCTGCTCAGTGTACTCATGCCTGATGTCCCCCCTGGCTGCCAGCATCTTCAGGGGGTTTTTGGACGCCTGGACGTTCCTGGACGGGCGCACTGACCTCTTGTGCTGCACCATGGCTGAAGTCAGCCTAGTGAAAAAGAAACGCAAACTCTGCCATTAATGCATGACTCAAGCCCCACACAGTATGCAGCTGCCTCTACAGGCATCGTCAGGGGATTTTTCCATTTCCTCACCTGGGTCCCTGAGAACCAAAGATGGCGTCAAAGTCCTCGCTGATCTCGATCCTGGTGGGCATTCGCGGAAATTCAGCAACGCGCCTGTAAAACTTGGAGAAGAGCTCGTCGTCTAGCTTCATCACTTCCTTCACTGCCTTCTCTGTCACTGTTAGGGTGGTTTCCTGCAGACCTGCCACTGAACAGTAAAGAAACACGAAACATACAGAACGTATTACAATAAGCACAAGAAAAACAAGGCAAGCAGTGAAAAACTAGAAAAAACAACAAATTAATAGGATCCTACCTTTGCTATTTAGACGTCCCAGGAAGTTTTCCAACTTGTCAAGTTTCTTATCTGATTCCATCTCAGGTCTGGCCTCAATTTCTAGAAATTAAACAATTCAAACAATGGAATAAATATTTAAGATTAAAATGGTCTGTCAATGAAAAACACTGTTGAGCGAAACAGCAGAAAGCGTTTTCAAATCTACTCAGGTTTAAAGCCTGGCTGTGGTGAACAGCGCTAAGCCCCCGTCTCCCAGCGGTCGCCCAGGACGTTCACATCTGTCTCACCCTCTTGTGGCTTGCTGACAGCAGGCGTGCCGCTCTTGAGTTTGGTGGAGACTGGTGACAGGATGGGACTGATAACAGAGGCAGAGGCAGCCAGACCTGTGGACATCAGTGGAAAAGACTTTGAAGCTCTCGCTGTTCCTTCACATTTCAGTATGGAGTATATTTTAGCTATAATGCTATGCTAAAAGTTGTGCGCTGACCTTTCTTGACCATACGGGCAGCAACCGTGTACTGGGTGGAGTCGTTGGCTGCTCCTTGGCCTTTTGTCTTCCAAGCATCCTCACGAGTTGAAATCATTTGCTTCCTCTCCTCAATGGTCATCTGGGCATCAATCTCCCCTCCCATGTTCTACACACGAGAGGGATTAATACAAAAAAGCACATTAGTCCTATAAAGTGCTATATGCGAATCAATAAACTCAGGATAATGTTGACTGTTAATGCTCTTGTAACTTGTTAAAAGCTGCACACACAGCGTTGTTATATCATCCTGTTAGTGGTCCGTTTCCTTTCCAGCAATAATTAATGTGGTCCTCGTGTCTAGTCAAGCGGATAAAAAAGGATTTGATGCATTTGAGCGCGCCAAGTGCATGTCATTCCTGATATATATAACTTACAGCAGTCTGCAGTAAGAGTTGTGACTTTACACTAAATGGTGCTCATGCTGATGTAACCATGTCACCAACAGCTCAGAACTTCACACAAGTTGCTGAGTCCAGCACATGCAGCCGCCTCCAGCCTCTCAGGCGCGTGTCCTTACCTGACTGTGATGCTCTATATACTGACACTTTTGGCCGAGGGAGAGAGGAGGAGAATAGGTGGAAGAGAAGACAGGTTCCTGGAAGATGTAGAGATGGCGATAGGAGGAGGAGGGAGAACATGGAAAGGAAACAATGGTGATGCAGAAAAGGGAGGATAAAGGAGAGATGCAAGGGCCGGTCCGAGTCTATGGCCACAAACTGGGACAGCTACGACTCGCCTTCGTTAACGTTCAGCCAGAGCTGATCCATAGCCTCATATTAACTTACAGAATAAACACACATGCGCAGTTGACAGACAGTACATATCAGTGGGTTATTGCTTCTTAAAGAGATTATAAAAAACCTTTTAAACAACTACAGCAAACAAATAAAATAGGAAATAAATATGTTAATGTTAGTAATAAAGCAGTAAACTCCAACAGCCAGTTGCTTGAGTTGTATAGATTATCGGTGCAGTAAAAGCACGAAGGTGCATTACTGTATGTGGTACTGTCTCTGTGTGTTGCTGCTTCCTCCAATTGGCTAAAAAGCCTTTCAAAACGCATTCATCCATTGGTTAAAAACAAACAATCATCTTACTCAATTAACTTAATAAAACTTGAGTCACTCCAAAAATAATCTCATTTTGCTTATTTGATTTATACTGTAGGGAGTGAACACACTACACTGTGTCTTCTTCTTCCGCTGGACTCCATATCAAACCTACTGTATTGAAGATGAACTCCATCATAAGGTTTGACTGTGAACGAGGCGACAAACCCAAAATATTGCATGTAAATTTGGACATTTAACCAGATTAAGGTTCAGCTTTCTTTGAACAACTTAATGCCTCTTCAAGTCAGAAAAGATTGGAGGAGCCCCAGCGTTGGCCACGTCCCATGACCGTCCCAATGCGTTAGCGTGAGCAGCGTCTCAGGCTGCCAGCGAGAAGCGCCCAAAAGATTCACCAGAAGCAACACAGGCCCAGACATCACCCACACCACGCTGAGATTGGACAACTCGGGTCCCAAGCAAAGCGGATTGGCTCAGGGTCGGGGAGCGGCTGCCAGCGGGTCTTACCCACAGCTGCTCAGACACACACACAGCAGCGTAGTCCTGAACGACCACCCCTTCCGCCTGAGGGGTTAAAAACAGGGGAAGTGCTTGGTCAGAGGGAGGGGGAGACGACCATTGTTGCTTTAATGGTTTTAGGGGTGAGGCTGCCTGCAGGATTACCATCCAGGGCTTGAGCAGGCCGTTGTGCCCTACAGAATACTAATGTGAAGTAGATGAGCTGAAGGATAAAGAGCTCTGAAGCTTCAACTCAGGGTTTCTTTTAGTTTATGAATTCAAGTCTAGTGACGGTTTAATTTGATGCTTTAATTTTTGTCAAATAAGCTTTTAAAGCATCAGCTCCTATGGGTGAAGTAAAAGTTCCCCTGAAGCTAAACTGGAGGAGGTTGTTACCTCCCGCCTGCTAATGTTTACAGGGCTGGACGCAGCACTGATCTGAACCTCTGGACTAAAGAGGGAAAGTGGAAGGAACACTTAGCAAAAACAGCAGGAGACGGGCATGGAAACCGGGAAAGATGGGGCATTTATGCTATTTAATATTAACAACTTATAATAAAAAGATATAAAATAATGGAGTGACAGACTGCACTAACAATGTCATTTAGTAGACACACAGTATGTGAGTTGTCGTGTGTAGACTGACCTTCTTATGGCAGCTCTGCTCTGTCTCCAGCAGCTGAGCCGACTCGGTGGACGCCACTTTAACCACTTCCTGTTTCTTGTTGATCCTGTTCCTCCAGTCTTCCTCACCACTCTTCTTCAGCAGCGCCACTCTGAAACGAGACGCGCTCACTTTTAATCACAACTTTTTTCACCATCCCTGTTTGTCTGTCAGCTCCGTCCTGATAGTTTGTTTCAAATCTTACACCGTGATCTAATTTGGGAGCTTAGACGTCACGTCACAGACCACAATCTAATAAAAGTTGCTTTCTGTAGTCTTTCTATTGAGGTCTTATGAGATAAAAATCCTCCCAGTGTGAAAAACCAGGTCAGTTACTACTTCGGGTCAGATTCTACTCCAGTGCTTCACTGTGGACAGAGCAGAAATGAGGGTACGAAGAGGAATCTGCAAAACCTTGACTGCACAGCTCTCTGTGGGCTGAGAGAAGGACACTCAACGATGCTAAAACGAAGCTGCTTCACCTCTAAGTGTGTGTACTGCAAAGCTAAACAAGCACGGGAGGAAGGACGGTCAGGCTTTTTCCTGAATCTGTCAACCTCTGCAAATTCTCATTAGCGATGCAGGTATAAATCTCTGCCAGCGACAGATCAGTGTGGACCTCTCAGTTTTCGTCTCGTCAGGGTCTGGACACTGACTACAGGCTCCTGGAACATCCTTTAGGTTTTAAAGGAAACACTGTGCTGATCTTCGGCCACCACTCACCTCTCCTTGATGGACATCTGTTTGGAGGACATGCCGTCAGACAGCCGGTCTCCAGAGCCTGCGGGAGAGAGCAGATCTCCAGAATGGACACTGTCCTCGATGTGGTCCAGGGGCAGGGACTGCGACTTGACCAGGGCCTGAGGGAAGGACTGAGGTTTGGGCGGTGGCTGAGGAGCCACTGGGGGCTTGGGCTGAAGCTCCGAGCTCGCCTGCTGGGGGTAAGGCTTAGGGACAGACTGGATGAATCCCTGAGGTTTGACGTGGGTTTGCGGGGAGTGGGTGAAAGGCTTCGGATAAGTCGGCGGGGGCTGGGAGTAGGGCTGGGGATGGATGTAGGGCGGAGGTCTGGGCTGTGAGGAGTGAAGCTCCTGAGTGACAGGCTTGGGCAGCGTTTGGGGAGGCTGAACAGCGGCTTGATGCTGATGCTGCTGTTGGTTGTTTGACACGTGAGACACTGTCCTGGATGACACCTTAGCTATCAGTGGTCTCAGGGGTGCAGGATGATCTGGCCAGTCTGAAAAAAGCACAAAGAATGTAGATATGGAGCTCATACCATAAATGCACCATGCACATCAATATGCTGTAAGCGGCAGGTGAAGTGAATGCAATGAATCATGAGTGTACATCAGTGTCATGATACCACAGCGTGACAGACTGACTTTAGTTCTGCTCTATCAATGCCGAAGTAAACATCCTGCAGACAAGGCGTCCATTGTGTCCTTCCTGTCCTCTACCTGCTCCATGTTAGTGCTGGCCAATTGTTCTGCACCCTCTCACAGAGCGCCTTCATCTCTTCATCTACTGTTTGTGTGCACACATGGGAGAAGACCACCCCTGGACACATTCTGCTTGAGCACATAAAAACCAGGTCAGGCCCATTATGCTGTGGAGTGGACACGACTGACCCACAGGCATGATTTGGTGCAAAGGGACCACAGCCTATAAACACAGGCCGTGTCAGAGAGCGCCCACAGCCTGATGTAAAAGAAATCACTGGCTGTCAAACCACATGTCAGGAAAGGGCTTCTGCTTCCTAGACAAAGGAGGCCACGAGGCAAATGAATGAACAAATATGCTAATTAGGCACAGCCTCAGACATCTCTCTCTCCATCACACAGACACACAGTATCGTCGGCCTAATCAAATCCCCCAGCCGGGGAAAGTGTGTGCGTGCAGATGGAGAACAGAAATCATGCGTGGGTGCACGCGGTACAAGACAATGAGAATAATGAGCACAGCTCCTTCCCTGGACATCCACCTCTCTCCTCCTGTCTCTTTTATACACGTCCCTTTTCTCTTTAGCTCATTGTTGGGTCCTCCTACCTGAGACGCCTGCCTGGCTCCGGTCGCCGCTCCTCTCCTGTTCCTGTGTGGAGGAGCTTTGAGCTGCTACAGCTTCTCTCAGGTAGCCTCCTCTCCCTCTTCCTCCTCCCTCTGCTCTATCTCTGCTCTCCTGGGAGCCTCCGTCTGTGGCTCTCCAGCCGGGCCGTGGCTGGGACTCGCCCCTCCAGAGTGGGGGCTCGGCAGAGGGCTGAGGCTGAGGCTGAGGCTGGGGCTGAGGCTGGGGATGCTGCTGCTGCTGCTGCTGCTGCTGCCGCTGCCTGCCTTCCTGCTCCCTGTCGGGGGAGCGCCTACTGCTGCCGCCTCGGTTCTCTTCTCTGGCTCCTCCCTGTCGTCTCCCCCTGTCCTCCTCCTCTCGCAGCTCCTCCGCCGCCTCCCCCTGCTGCCTGTGACCAGTGAAGGATGTGGCAGCAGGAGGAGCCCCCACTCTCTCTTGGCTCCTGGGGGGGAGGGGGGAGAAGTTGAGCTCGGGCTCAAGGTGGCCGGGGTCCCCACTCTGGGTCACAGAGAAGTACCTCAGCGCCCTCTCCTGGTGGCTGCCGGTGGTGCTGGAAGCTTGTTGTTGGGCAGGGATGTAGGGGATAGCTGTGGACCTCGTCTCTTGGCGAAAACCGTCATCGTTGCCAATGCTGCTGCTGCCTGGCGTCATGGTAACCGTGGTGACAGATGCGTGGGAAGTGACGGCTGCTACGGAGCGAACCACAGATGCTGACAGGGGTTCAAGCTTGATATCAGCACCGATTTTCACCTGGAGGAACAACAGGACTTGTGAGAAAAGTCAAGCCTTTAGAGACAGGGGGCAGTAACAAATTCAGTGCATCGCTGAAAGAAAAGGAGCACAGCGGTCGCTTGAAACTCAGGTTTCGACGAATCTGCAAAGCTGTACGGGAACTCATTCACAAAATGGCAGCAAGAAGCATAGGCACAACTGAGTCATTCTTATGACTATAACTTATGACTGAACTTTGTCATTCAGAAATGAGGCACTGGTTGTTTCTTTAAGAAATTATTATTTATCAAATGCCATTCCTCATCCAATAAATCATATTCCAAAAGTGTCAACGCTAGCATCTATTGCGTATTAGTGCTTCAGAAGGGAACGAGTGACATACAGAACAATGTGCAGCCAGTTCACAAGATGCTTTGCCTCCATGCACGAGATTTAGGCTTATGGTTTAAAGCCGTCTGCTGACCCTCACAGACCTTGTCCTTCCACAAACAGTATCAATGTCCAGATGATGTGGTTTCGGTGGACAGGAGGTTTGTGCTATTTACTTCATGCTAGGCAATGAACAAGCAGCGACTAGCTTTAACAATGGTACACACACCTTTATGAACATCATTAAGATCAGAAACCTACAGCAAGCATCCGCTGCCATATTTAAACCAGCCACTAGTGGGGTCCCCAGGATCAATCAGGATCAATACAACCAACGAGAAGCTCTGCACAGGCAGCAGGGTTCTTACATGGTTTCCCTTATTGCCCTCTAAGTCGCCGTTGCAAGCTGCTGCAGAGGATACAAGCTGCTCAGCTTCCTGTGTGGACACGAATGATCGACTATAATTGACAGCTGAGAACATGTTTACCTACAGTACCATGCTGTGAGAGATCACATTAACATTCCAGTACATACAGGGCAGCGGTAAATACTGGAATCGGTCATATGTGACATCTAGAGGCCACATTACTGAAAGGCAACAAAGAATGCACTGTGACCCGCGTCCTTTAGAGGCACCAGCTGTACTCTCAACTGTGTACAAAGTATTATGGGAAAGTAGTGCATGTCAAAACATTCACAGCACTAAGTGACCTGGAAGAAAATCACCTGCAGCTGCTGCAGTAGGGCCTCGTACTGAAGAAAGGATGCACATAATGCATTGCATATAGTGTTGTCAATACAGCTGAGCTAAATTGTGATTATATACAAATGTCTCAAAATAACATCTTCTGCCGTAAAGTTATTATTTGTAACTACTATCACTAGGTGGGGTTAGGGGTTGCTTCTCATATTAGCACTGTTGTTGCATAAACGTGTAGGGAAACGTATTCATCTCCAGTACCTTCTCCACCTCTCCCTGAGTGATGGGTTGGGTCTGAAAACGGGCGTTGGCCCTGCGCTGGCGGGTGTCTGCCCGGCTCCCCTCGCTGCTTTTCCCCGTGGGCTGAGCGAGGCGATTGAAAAGGGCCATCTTCTCAGACAAGCTAAGGGCGGACAGGTCGGGCTCGTCCGGGACAGGCGCCGGGCCGTCTCTCTCCACCCCATTGCTGGGCGAGTGAGCAGGATGCTGGTGTTCCTGGGGATCCTTCTCCTTGTCTTGGCCTGTTGAGCCCAGCTGGGAGGAGGCTTGGATGCTGAGAGAACAGAAGCACAGAGGATGGAACCCTGCTACACACCTCCGGTATGTCTTAAATGAGCTATGCACTTGCAGAGACAATGATGTAAGGCCTGTGCTGTTTACAGGTTTCAGGGCAGTCTCCCGTCAGTGTGCTAAGCCAAACCTGGCTTGTTAAACATGCTGCATGATGCTTAGACACATCGAAGACTTTAACTGGCTCAACCCTAACCTCTGCACACTTCATTACTGACATCTATGACCTGAACGTAAGAAACAGTCCAGGAAAGAAAATGCTCGCAAACTGGGCAATGGAAAAAAGCGAATGAGTTATTGTGTAAACACCAGCTTCCTTGCCCTATAAGGTGCACACAGACAGCAAAGAAGCAGCACACGGGGGGACAGAAATAACAGGGTAAAGTGAGCCGGAGCTGTGGCACATTCACTACCTCCCTCTCCCGGCTCTGCAGAAGGAGAGGGAGGCAGAGAATACAATGTCTCTGCACCACAGCCACAAAATTCAATACAGACGACAAGTTACGATCACGGGAGGATGTAAGTGTAAACAGCCCACGCGCTGACGTAAAGATGAAAACCCAGCCCAGCTGTACCTGATGCTGGTCACACTGGTGCTGACTACAGTGGGACTGGGAGCGCGAGGCTGAGTGGTGTGGACGCCCACTGACTGTGGCGACGTGGCAGGATCACTTAGAAGCGGAGAAAAAGGAGACGCACACAGAAAAAGGTGAAGAGGAGAGTGAAAACGAATTCACAGCCCGGAAGAAACACCACAGAAGAAGATCAGGCAGCACTGAGAGCATTATCCCCGTTGATACCTTGACGCGCTGACCACTTCCCTGTTGGTGACGGGCTGAGTGTGGGAGCGGTCCTGAACTCTCCTCAGACGCCTCTCTACTGCAGCGTTTCGAGAGCGGGGTTTGGGAACTCCCCCCTCTGATGTTCTTTCCAGCTCCTGCAACAGTTTGACAGGAAAACGTCCGCATTTAGGTTCAGAAAGGCTGCGAATGAATGAATGAATCAGCTTAATAAACACGTAATAGGCAATTTACCCTAAAGAGAGACCTCTTGGCAGCCACACTCATCTTGGCTCTCTCATCAAGCTTCTCTTCATCTACTAAAAAATAATGAAAGAATTATGAAAGAAATTTCTCACAATTGTACACGTGTTATATTGCGCAATAAAACAGACTGACTCACTTTCTCCATCCTGAAGCTGTGATGGGCTTAGCCGAGACCTGCACCAAACATGTATTTGATCTAGCATTAGCATTTAGACTAGATTGAGGAGCAGAGAAGCAACGAGAGCACGCAAGATATTACCATCAACGAAACGCCGACCTCGAGCCATGAAGTGAACACGGCCGAGCATGTTCTTGAGGAGCAGAAGGTCCTCTCGTACCTGTCAGACTCCAGACGCTCCGCAGAGGTGATGGGCTGGGTCCTGAACCTCTCCGACACGCGGGTCTCTCCTGGAGTGATGTATCGCCGGGGCCTCCGGGCGCTCCTGTCCTGGTCCCCTCCGGCGGGCTCCACCTCCGCCGCTGGAAGATCGACTTTGGTGGGCTCACTTTTGAAGCGGCAGGTCGATTTCGATGGATTTGCGAAGACAGCAAAATAGGAAAGAATGGTTGGTGTGGTTTTAACCGACTACCAGGAACTGCACTCATATCTGAAAACGTATTGCCACACAATAAAAAGGTGAAGCGCCTTTAAATGAAATCCATGCAGCTGCAAACGGACCAGAGGATCAATTGCAACGTATATTACCATGCACCAGTAAGCGATGGTGAAACACTTCAGTAAACATTGCAATACTTCGTCACTCATTTCATGCCACTGATCACCATTGCTTCGGTTCAGCTCACTAATAGAGTTAGACAGTACTGTGGTGGTGCAACACAGAGGCCATGCCATGGGACCTACAACTCAGGCTTCCGGTTAGCGTTCTCCAAATACGAGTGCCGCAGCTGTGCCACGGACACCCTGGTGTCCAGCGCGCCCATGTCCCCGTTGGCCATGAGCGATGGAGGGAGGGCCCTGCTCGTGTCTCTGCTGGCCGCTGCCCTGTCCACGTGATATATGGCAGAATGTTTGCTCAAACCTATGTCTGACATGGAGCGGGTCCGTGTCTTTGCTTTGGGCCCTCTGCTCGTCTCCACGCTCCTGTGTGGGGCCTGAGGGAGGGAGGAGCCCTTGTCGAGGTAGACGGCTGAGTCCAACCTTTGCTCGGATGAACCTTGTTGTCTCTGTGGCTCGAACCGATCGTCCGGTCGGGGCTCTCGCTGTTTATGGGACTCTGGTCTGTGGGGCTCATGTTCCTGCTGTTTCTCGGGGTCTTGTGTCTGTCTTGGGTGGTCAGACTGATCTTGCTGGAGAAACTGAGCACCATTTTGTCTCCTTCTGGCTTCATACTGAGGCTCCTCCGGCTGAACTTTGGACTCTTGATGATACACAGGCTCTGAGAATTGATGCTGTCTGGGCTGCTGTTGTACAGATGCAAAGCTCGGCTTCGTAGAGGTAAATATCCTCTCATCTCGGCTGTCATGACTCACAACAGGTTCCTTCCCCCTTTCTCTGATCCTTTCCACAGTTCTCTCTCTCCCTCTCTCCCTCCTTCTCTCCCTCTGTCTCTCTGGATCCCAGTCTTCCTCCTCTCGACTCGTCCTCCTACGTTCTGGACTACAGGTTTGCAAATCCACGTCTTCATGCCGTCCTCTGTGAACGTCGTCCACGCTCATTTCTCTTCGACGAATCTCTGAGGGCAAAACTGCTTTCCTGCTCTTCAGTAAGCCTTCCGTCTGTGCCTCCTCCTTTAGCGCCTGCCTGGCCTCCATTCTCGCCTCTCTGTGGGCAGCATACATTTGGTCGGCACTCATTCTCCTTCGTGGTTGCACCTCAGGGGGTCCAGGAAGTTTGGTGGTGTGTACCGGGACATTGTTCTGATTTTCTAACGTAGGGCCAGCGTGTTGAGGCTCATGGGTGGAGGGAGTGTGGGCCGTGTGGCTGTGGGCAGCTTGGCGGCTTGGACTGGGCTGAGGCTGTGGAACCGACCTTTGCTGGGGGGGTTCTGGGCGCGGTGCTGTGTACTGAGCAGCGAGTCGCCTGTTAGACTGGTGCCGGTCGGGACTACAGCCAGGGGGCCTCTGGACAGTTTCATCCCTGGACAATCGATCCCTTACTCGGATTCTTAAGGAAAGGAATGAATAAGTGACACTGAGTTTCAGTTCATTCAAACATCTATGTTATTCTGGCAGCTCATACAAGACGTAATCCACAGAACCTGGACCAGTGTTTTCCTCCGTGGGACACTAACACTTCTGACCCCTGGCAGTCAAAGGCTGCTTTAATCTCATTGTGGAGCACTAAGCCAGGCATAATTGACAGGCCTCTGCTTTATCTGACATGTAAGACTTAAACAGAGTGTACACACTAATGAGCACGCAATAACAGTAGCTAGTAAAGGAGCAAGTAAGGCTCCAACAGAGGTCAGTGGTGGTGGATCCCGCTGGACACTCACACTAGCTAAACAGTGATCAGACTGTCCCTTCGTGGGAGCTGTGTTGTAATATGTTTTTCTGGGTAACCTTTCTAGCACAAACCACAGCAGGTGATTAAGACAAGGCAAACTCTCAACAGGGATCGGGTGGTTATGGGGGTCTTACGCAATGACATTGTAACTTTCATTTGACAAGGGCCAAGAGGCCAGAATCTGAGGAGTGATGGTGTGAATGAGGCACTGAGAGCTAAGTCACTGGGTCTGAACCTGACTAATGTTGTCACCCCATCAAGTCTGGTTCACTAACGCCACTCAACTGCTCAAGAGACCCAGGCCACACACAGTCACACTAATTTAACAGGAGTACAGTAGCTGCAGGGGAGAAAACTACAAATCTAACTCATGACTTTAGTAAACATGTTTAGTGAACTATGCTCATACTGTAGGGCATTGCTCTGAGAGACTAACAGAAAAACTGAAACGAATAAATGCCACCATAACTTAAATGCACTGACTACTCTAATGCTTAACCTTTGTTTGTTTTGCTGCATTTACAACAAATGAAAAAGAAGCTGAAATAAATCTTGGCATGAATAAATGTTAAGTTGTAGGTTTTAGTTCATAATGAGAATTTGTCACATTACAGTAATACCGAACTTCAATAAAATCCATGAATGTTGAAAACATGTTAAATGTGAGGCTGTGACACCAGTTAATAGACGTTTTATGAATCAAATACAATGGCCTTTTAATGCTGGAACTATTGGAATGGGTTAGCAGCACGCCCACCAAGGACAGGTGTTAAAGCACTGGTACTGTATCAAGTTTCACTGACTTCTTTGTTTCGATGTTCTAATAAACACTCTTATTCAATACATTTCTGAGTAAACAGATGAAATGCACAAAAGTTCTGCCTGCTTGGCAAAAGATTCTGAAGAAATATTCAAAAGGGAACCATGACCAGTGCTTCGTGTACCCGGTGGATGAAGGATGTTTGATATGTCTTCACACTGCCGCTATCTCGAGGGGGACGGTACCTTGAAGGCCGGCTGAAGTCTGTGTCTGTCGGACTCTCTGAGTCTGTGTTCAGAGACCAGGCACTCTTTGAACGCACAGCCAAGCTACAGGACGACGACAGGTTCAGTCCCTTGGGGAAATGTCTCACCAATGTTTCAACAATCAAGGCAAAGTGATTTGCACTAATTAGCTGAATCATCATCATCAATCAGAAAGGTCTTCCCACGCAGCAGACCAGTGTATATTAGATTTCGACCCTATAGTCTCAACCCTTCTCAGATTACATTTCTGTGAAACTATTGCTTTCCATTCAGTCTAAAACGTCAGCGTAAAACTCACCCCTGCCTGTTGAGGATGCTCTGGGCCTGCTGCTCTATGAACAGATCCCCAGGTGAGATGCCATAGCGCGTTGAGGGCAGGGAGGCCCGGCGGGCGGTGCGAGGAGAGCTGGGCACTGCTGCTATGCTGTAGTCCCTGGAGGAAGAACTTGGCTCCTGGTGGGCAGGGACATGGTGGTAGTGATGGTGCTGTTGGGGCTGGGTCGGATGCTGTTCCTGGCTTCTGGTTCTCTGCTCTTGAGCCCCTCCACGTCTGTAGTTCTCCATGTTCATCGCTCTTTCTCGCTCCGAAAATATGGCCGACCTTTCGTGGGTGGGGTGAGGGGCTTGTGTGGCGTGTGGAGGGGCTTGCGTACTGTGGGCAGGACTGGAGGTGGAAACAGTAGCAGGGTCCGGGTGAGTCCTCATGTAAACCCTGCCCACGCCAGAGCGGTAGGGCACTCTGGCTTCCTGTCCGCGTTCGTCCACTTCCTGCTTGCCTTTGTCCCGCCTGGCGGCCACATGTTGGTCGGGTGCGTCGGGGTCTCGGCGAGAACGGTACCGGGGGGTGTAGTCGATGTCTGTCTCCTGATCCAGGAGGATGCCATAGCGCTCTGACAGCTGGCGGCGGCGCTCTGCTTTGTAGCGGGCGATGCGCTCAGCTTTGGAGCTGAGGCTGGAGCTGTCTGTGGGGCCAGATGTGGGCGTGGAGGAGGTGGATAACGTCACCGGGTCAACGTACACCAACAGCGGCTCTGTTCGGCTACTGCCAACACCACCTTTGGCCTGAGGTGACCTGTCTGGAGATGACACCTGCTTCTGAGCTGCCTCCAGATCTTCTCGACTGTAGCGCTTCACTGTGATAAACAAACGCTCTATTAGGCCAATAAGATTCATAACCTTAGGCCAAAAAAAGCAGCATCATGTGCAACGCTTGCTTTGCACTGTGCGGTGCTTACCCATCACACAGGGTGCACAAGGGTCAGAGGCGCGGGTGTACCGTGGTGGATCTTCTTCCAACATTCTGTTTGCTACCAAGCCACTGGGCACCAGGGCGGGAGGAGCATCATTTTCAATGCCCTCCAGGCGCCGGGCTATCCTCTCCTTCCTGTCAAAAAGAGGCAGAGAATGAAATTGTTTAATGGCAGATGTGATGAAATGAAAACAAAGTTTATTTGACCATGAAGATACCTGTTCATGCCCAAATCGTTTGTCACGGATCCCTCAAAGTATTTCTTCAACTCTGAAACTGATAGAGACAGAAACACAAATTTAACATCGCACAAATCAAAAGTATTTTAATTGTGAGTGCTTAGAATTAACACAAACCTTTGGGAAGGGCACTCAGTAGTTTGGCATCTGTGTCTGAAACACTCTTGACCAACTTGGTCTTGTAACTCTGAAAACTGATGGAGAATAGAAAACCCCAAATCAGCTAAGGGGATCAAATGCATTGATTACTATTAAAAGGACTATATCCCTATGCCTAATAAAAATCCATCTGTAATAAAAACATGCTAAGCGTTGACACTAAAAGCAAATCTTTCATCTCATTCAGAAAACCCGTGGGTGCACATAAAGAGGTGTTGGCAGGTAAAGGTGAAGCTTTGCTGGGGTCACTTCCTACCACATCCAGATTAAGAACTAGGTCAAGTCCTGACTCTCCTCGAAATAGAAACAGTGGAGGTAATGTTATTACATGTCAGCACTAGAGGCTGTCTTTCTCATTTTTGATTCATCCAGATAGGCAACGGTTTCCAGCACAGCTTACGGCACATATTCAGATACTGTACAGCGTGTTTGTCTCCCACGGCTGGAGCTCCACTGGTGAACAATCAGAGGAAACCTGATAAATAATTATAAATAATTATATAATAATTATAATTATAATTATAAACCTAAAGAAACCTCAGGTGCATGGTTATCCTTATGAGGCATTAAACCCCTAAAACCACGCAAACAGAAAATGTCTAAGGATAAGCTGTTCCAGGCATCTCTGGATTTCAGTGCTCATTGTACACAATAGGCTAAGGAATCCTTACATGTCTGCATCACAACAATGTAAAACGAGAGGAATGTAAAGGCTCTTAGGAAAGTGTGTGCAGTTTCAGCGGCTTGACGTTTCAACGTTAATCTACAGAAAATTCCATGTGCTACTGTATCATTCGTGCCCATTCTTTCCTTCTCACCTCAAGGATTCTGTTGGAAAGGAGGCTGAGCTGCAGAGCTTGGTGGGAGCTGTGGATTAAAAAGAGAAGAAAGGACAAATAAGTAAGAATCATGAGCGCGATCACCTTGACCTCTACGTGAGGACACAGCGGCGTCTGTATAGAACACAACTGTGCATAATGCAGCTGTTCATTCATTTCCTGCAGCATAAAGACACAGAGAAGAATTCATTTGACGTTTTTAGAAAACTAAGGTGCAGTTTAATCTGGACCTTGTGTGCGTCATTTCTCTAAATTAAAGCACAGTGTTGATAAGAGTCCTATCCAGCTGTCCAGTCAAAGCTCTCCTTCTCTTAGAGTAAACACACGACTAAACTTCCAGCGTCTCTGAGTCACTTGTCAAAAAAAAGGTTACTCAGAAAGTTCCCAGCTGACACTCGACACTCTCACACTCGCGTCACTGTAACAGCAGCCTGTTGTAAAGTTGTATCCCAGTTTAGGAGACAGATCGTGTTACTGCTCCAGACGCTACCCAAGACTGTGTCGCAAGATGGTGGGACGGTGCTGGCAGGACAGGGAGTGTGTTTGTGGGAAGGTGTACGGAAACATGGAGTTCAGGGCGTCAGTGAGGAAACCGAAGGTCACGTTGGGTCACAAATGAGAGCTTAGAATTTTACAGCCTGTGGGAATGATGTGGATCCGTGTGCATTATCTCTGTCTCCTGTGATAGAAAGCCCCCTTGTAAAGAAGCCAGTCCGGCTTCCTTGGAAACGCCTTCAGGTTGTCAACAAAACAAGCAGCAAAAGGCTCAACGCTGCCAGAGAGCAGCTTAGGCGGCTGCCGGTCCCAAAGTGAGCGTGGTTAGGGGAGCTATTTGCTATAAATATTCAGAGGTACAAAATAGATCTCCTGGGTGAGCCGGCCCTTGTCTGCTCTCCAATCTGTGTGGAAAGGTTGCCGTTATCCACCTCAGCAGGCAGATGTACCCTGGCAGCGCTATAAAGCGGGTTTCTCGTGGCGTAAGCACAGAGTAGGTACTGTACAGGAAAGAAGCTTGGACAGAAAATGCCCTGTATCACTAGCAAAACACAGAATTAGTTCAATTCCAACCGTAGAAATAGTGAAGACAGCACCCAAACTCTCATTTAGCTAAACTCCATTAAACAAGTCCTTCACGCGGGCTACCACACAGCTTTAGATGCATTCTAGTGGGCCAAGCAGGTCCCTCTACAGTCAGACGGAGCCTTCCCCTTCTACAGGCCTTACCTTGGCCACAGGGCTGCACATGGTTCACGGGGCAACTAGAGATCCATGGGTTTCGAAACATGTTTAAAGGAGGAGAACACGCGCAGCTAGAGCCAGAGATGGAGGCGAGGGCTGTTAGCGACCAGCAGACAGGAAGGGATGAAGGTGGTGACACCACGACACTCACACACACACACACACACACGGACGAGCTTCCCAGCGAACCCCAGCAGTGGCTGTCACACTGTGTGTGCGTCAGTGTGTGTGTGTGTGAGCTGGGAGAGAGACAACACAGCAGGGTGTTAAGGCTGCTCAGAGCCCTAATCAGATTACAAGCAGAAATTAGCCATGATGATAAAACGCTCAAACGGGATTGGAGGAGCGTCCCAGCAGGACTGTAGAGGGAGGCACGGGGTCCGAGGCTACTGGAACTTACCGAATCCATCATGAAGATGGGCAGCTGCCTTGTTATTATTATGATTAGGATGCCTCCACCATGGCTCTGTGACACACTATAATACCAAAAGATAGACATGACTGATGCAAGTGTTAAATCATAGTGGCTGGAGGTCTCATCTATAGTACGTAAGTATGACCCCTCTCAAGTCATCACATCTTCCAGAAATGAGTATACTTATGGTATTATATTGGTATAATACAAAGTCAGAGCAGCCTGGACTTCATACTGTGACATCATCATCCATCAGCATCTTTGACCGTGTCGCTCTCTGATCCTTCAGGTGAAATATAAACTTGCAAAGACAAACTGTTCATTCTATAATAATTTATCTTCCAACGTAGTTTCTCTCTTAACCCTGGAGCTGTGACACGAGCTGCCCCAAAACTGACCTAGCGTTACAAAGGATCGCAATCAAGGACGAAAAGGACTTAGATTGGCCCGATGTCATGGGCTGTCACATGGGTGATGAAGATCAAGAGATCCAATCTATCCAGAAACCTCTCATTCAACATTGTATGTGTGATTTTCCATCCCTGCGAGCGAGTTGCTGCGCTGCAGATGTAACCTGCTGATAAAAGCCCGTCTTCAGTTCTCCTCGTCCACGTCTGGGCTCCTCGTCTTAGTCCTGCACCCGCACCCGCTCACTCACCTTCCTTGTGTAATGCCTTTCCTCACCCTTTCACACACACGCTCTCCCCCACCTTCTCTCCCAGCAGACGCCCCTAATAAGGCAACGTGTGTTGTGAGTGGCTGCCTGAGCAGAGGTCACTGTCAGGCAGCGGCCTGTTTACCAGGCCACCGGCTCCACGCCTGCTCTGCCTCGCTTTCTTCCCCACTCCTTCCCTTCGCTCCTCTGGATTTCACCCGCTTGCCGTCCACGTCATCTGCTCACATCTTGTCCCTCCTCCTCATTCCTGTCATCTCCCCCTCATTCCTCACCTCCTCCCCTTTCTCCTCTTCTCGTTCCTGCTTTTCTTTTTTATTATTGTCTATTGACTTCTTCACGTGCTTCTCCATTACACTCACTATCTCCCTGTTTACGCCTCCTTTCAACACGTGCTTTTTCATGTTGTTGCGTATGGAATCCCGTATTATAACAAATTAGTCATTTCGAGCTCAAGTACTAATCTAAGTTGTGTATTAGGATTATTTGTGAGCCCACATAAGGATTGTCAGGGTGTATCAGTATGTAGAACCATGAGTTCCAGCAGCCATGCTGATGACACAAGGCTTCATCTCACCTTTACTAACACCCTCATTGCCTATAGGATCAACCTTGCATGCCCTTTTCCTTGGAAGACTACACTACCCATCATCCCTCAGAGCTCACCTTTAATTTGTGTTACCTAAGGGCGCATCAGACAGATGTATCTAATAAAGTGAGGGACCAGATTTGACATTACATACATATAACTTGAGATGCTTTTTATGTCAGCTTGAACAATGTACCAATGCACAGCAGGGCCTGTTGAAAGCATATGTAGAAGCATGTTTACACAAGTATCTTTCACACACACAAGTGATGTGGTGTAGGCAGAACCTGAGCAACCTCCATCTTTCCTTCCTCGTTCAGCACTTTCTCTGGCATCCCCCTCCTCAGGTACAAATCTCTACTGGCTGACAGTCGGCACACATGTGCCTGCTCTGCTCTTATATGGATATCGATGAGCAGAGGCCGGTGCTGAGAAGAAACACTTTTTACACAGAACAGGGTGAGAGCGAAGGCTTAGGATTTAAAGCCAGACATGTTTAGTTAAGAAACAGGACGTCCCCCAGCCTGCATCTACTGACCAGGTAGTAACAGGATCATTGTAATCTAGTCAGAAGAAATGTTTAGCAACAAAACAAATGTGCCCAATGAAAGTTAATTCATCATTACAGTTCTTTTGTTTTTCTTTTTCAACAACCTTAAAATAACAATGTCATATGTAAACATTAGATTTATCTGCAGTGAGTAGACCCCTGTATTCTTATTATTTATAACACCAAACTGAGTGTATCTATTGCTACTATACATGTATATCTACATGTATAGATAGAGGCTAAAGCCAAACCCAGCTATCGCTGGAGAAAGAGCAGGATTCACCCTGGACAGTTTACAAGAGAAAGTCACACACTGTTTAGCATGACTCATGACGCTCAGATGTTTGTAGCACCAAAGCAGAACTGGCTGGTTGAAGGTATATTCCAATAAATAAGCCAAAGTTGCTCAGTACAACTCAGTTTTCTAGGTTTGTCAACAACTGGACAGGTCCACGGGTTTTTTAGTTGGTCCAAACTATAAGCTGCATGTGAACACAGCTGTGCGATATCACACACCTCTATTTGGGAGACATGTGCAAGTCTGTATTCTTTATATCTAGATGAACAGAATCCAGTGGCAGACGGTCAAATATGTGGCTGGACAGTAAACCTGTCGTTCATTATGACGGTTGCAACAGGTGCTGAACCACTGAGCAAATGTCGAAAGGAGTGACACGCGCTCACACACACACACATGCCATAAAAACAAAACTGGGGAGAAATGACACCTGTCCGGCGCTGGAACAACACACCAGCACGACATACAAGCAACCGATCAGCCGTGCACACATACCACCGTGCAGCCATAATCCGCAGCCTGGCATGTGAATACCCATGTGGTTACATGAGACAGCACAAAGCAGCAGCAGTGATAGTGAACGCTGAACCCAGACGATGATCAGTGACACTGAATGACTTTCAGAGTCTTTACAGGATATTTATTTCGTTTATAGTAGTAAGAAATAAATGATAATTAAAGCATGTGGATGTTACTGTAGCACTAAAACGTGCTATTGTGCTAGTTGCAATTCATTTAAAATATACCTTAAAATCAGCATTAGTCAGTTTTACCAATTAAGAGGTGATCTGCTGATAATATTATAATAATGTCATGCCATGCATTAGAATAAATAACAAGAATAATAAATACTCACAATGTTTGCACTCCAGTAACACACAGGTAGAGACTCTTCACGGGTGAAGACCCTTAATCCTTAAAGTAGAGTTAAAGGATATGAAAACACCAATCAAAGGGTCTCAGTAGTTCCTTATTCAGACCAAAGTAGATGCTGAGGAGGCAGGAGAAGCAGGTGTGAGCAGGTAAACCCAAACACAGGATCCAAAGTTCTTCACCGTGAAGCAGGTCCAACCGCAGGGGCCGGTAAATATAGCCTGGTACTTTCCCACTAGCTCTGCTGCACGGGGCCAAATAAATCAGTCCAGGAACAGCCAGCAACCGGAGCAGGGAGAGGGAGCGAGGACGAGAGGCAGCGGGGTGAAGGCCAGAGGCGGCGTTGAAAGGAGGGGAGAGGCTTAGAGGCAACACACGGCGCAGGCTCCTAGAGCGAGAGCTTCTCCAAATCACTCCAAATGTGAAACATCCGCTGTCCAGGACCAGCGCTGGGGCTCTGGTCTGAGTACGTTTGGACTGACACAGCGCTGTTTCCAAAGGGTTTGGGGAGAGCGGACCAAAATCGGCATGGTAACCTCATCCCACAGCAACCATGTATGGGCTGAGGAGAGCGGCCTCAATTGAGGGGCATCTGCCATAAATAGCCAGCAAGCGTCAGGCTCCGGGTGCAGGGCGATCGAATCAGCTGTTAAACCGACAATCCGGCAGCACAGCGCTTCCGTAGCACAACACAACGCTGCATCAGAATATATGCTTCACATTTACATCTGCTTTCATTCCAATGCAGATTTAATAACTAATGCATCCATTTGTGGCTGCATTTAAATTTGAGGCCCATTGTTCTGCAGACAATAGCAATGAGTGGCTTTTAAGCCAGGAGCTGACAGCTGTACTGCTGGATTTAAAGCCGGAGGCAAACAGTGGAGCCTGCGTCCACGGCGTCAGGCAACCGATGGTGATTTACGGCCTTTTGAACACAGCCCAAGCCTGAAGACTCACTGCAGGGCAGCTGTGAGACGCATCACGCTGCCGGGCCGCTCACCTACACAAACACGCCCGCGGTGCAGCGTAAACATTTAGGGAATGGTTATGCAAGTGTTGTTTCCAGGCTCCAAATATGGCGAAGGAATGCAAACAAACTATTCGGCCCCGCCCTCAAGAATACAGTCAACAGAAGGACATTCCTCGCTTATTATAAAAATAATGAACGGCACCGTTCTAACATAATTAAAGAATGTAAGAAAAGCTTGCATTTGAAAAGAGTTGTGTGTCATTTTAGTCATTGTGATATCACACAACATTTGCATGAGCATGCAATACTTGTTCATAAACGTATATCATGAATTATAAATATACTGTATATATAGTATTCCTGTCCTCTGGTGAAGAAGCGCTTGTTCTATTACTGTTTACTTGTTTTCTGTCTCCATCTTGTGGACTTGATCACAGTTACAGCCGCGGTCCTTAGGTTTCACAACAGAACTGTGCCTCTGAGTGGATAATATTTGTTATCTTAATGTAAAATGTGTTAATGACTATTGTTTATTGTTGTTGTGTGTTTCTTATAACAAATATGAAGTTCTTCTATCGTTGGGCTCGGCCCAGTCCAGGTCCTACGGTCCGGTCCGGACGCAGTGTGAGAAGTGGAGCAGAGGGAGTTCGTTTACTCACCGTTATGGAAAATGACAGCTGGGTCCAAAGATCAGAGTTCTGTTGGTTCATATGAGCGACAACTGGACTTTAAATCACCTCCTCTGACCGTTGAGACCGTTACGTTTAACTAGACAATGTAATACGTTAAAATCTAATATCCAATTTTACAGCGATCTTACTTTCATAACAATGGAGTTGATATAGGCAATGTTACATTGCAATATTGTGTTATTTCACTATTTAATGCTACGGAAGAACTACTTTAATACTTTTATCCCACTTCGGACCGTCGGTGGTCAACTAGCCACCAGCTGCCACAGATCCAGCGCCTCAAAACGGCCTCGCCGCCAATCACTTGTCTGAACGGCACTAAGTTGCGCTTGATTTATGTCTCTTGCAGCCCTGTTTGCAGGTTAAGACCGGGACATTTGAATATTTCACGGCATGCGACTAGTTTAAACACCTAAGCTACATACCAAGCTAGCATGGGATCCAATCAGCCATTTTAAAGTAATTACACCAGCAATACTAATATTACAGCCTTTTCATGTTATGGGAAAGGGCATAGTGCTGTTGTCAAAGGCCAACATTGCAAGGTACTAAACTTTTTTTCTGTTGTAACTTCGCGACAGCAAGCTAGCTTGCGGGCTAGCTGCTCTGTTGCTAACATGCCTGGCTGCAGCGACACTGATAGACCTGCAGGGTAAAGGGCATTAGATCATTTATAGGCGTCTCCCTTCTACTCTTTCACTACATAGCAGAAACTCTGAATGTGGGCTAAGTTTTGTAAACTTTACATTTTGTAAAATTGAAATATGCTAAAAGATTTATATAGTGATGACTATAGTGTCGCATATGAGGAAGCATTAGACTTTCCCACTATCTCTTTTTAGGAAAACATGACACTCGGAGGAATTCGAGCATGGACGGCCTCCAAGCGTCAGAGTTTGAGGTTCAGCTCAAGCCTCATGTTTGCCAGCACTTCGATCCAGAAACCCCAGCACAGTCTGACAGGCTGCTCTAGCGATTGGGCCGAAATTACCACTACATAAGTGTGCAAGTGTGTTAAAACGTGCATGCACAAAAACACAGACTTAACATTAAGAACTGAAGTCAATTTCTTTTGCCACAGGACTTAGTGACATAGTGTATAATCTGCAAAACTGCAGATTCATTTTTAACAGTAAATATAATTTTCACTTCACATTAAAAAGCAATGCATGCCCTTAAGTAACTGATCACAAACACAGCGTTCATGCAAAGAGTTTATTTATGAATCAGACTGCAGTATCATACAACAGTAGCACAATCATATGACTATGGATTATGCTCATATTTATAGATACAAAGATAAAGGCATGTGTTAAAGAAAGAAGAAAAAATGAATGAGTTCTCTTTTGATTTACTCTAAAAATAGCTTTTAAATACTTGGCATAGTTTTATAAATTAAATTATGAAACATAATGTTTTGCCCACTGGTTTTACTATTGGAGTACCAAATGCAAATATACTTTATGAAAAACATTTTTTTTCCTCCTCTCTCTTGCATTCCATGCAAGGAAGAAAAAAAGATGTCAGTGAGTACAAAAAGCACTTAAATCTCATATGAAAATAGAAAATATTACAAGTGTGCATAATTACTTCATGTTGCACATAACCTGCAGTACAAAAAGTCACATGACACTATGTTCAAGTGTACCCGACATGCCAATTATTTGGGGGCGTATGTACTGAAATAGCTTCTTAAATGTTGTTAGGGGCAGTTTACACACAAGACTGAAGCGAAGGCCTTTCAGTCTTCAAAATGAATTGAAAATGAGATGTTAGTAATTATGGGCGTGCCAGCTTGTCCTCCCTGTGATGCTGACTAGGAGCTTTTGTTCAAAACACTGAATCTCGTCCTGTACAGTTTTATAATTAAGCTTTTTTTAAATAACATTTGAAATTCACAGTTTTGACTCAATGTTCCTACAGATAAACAGCATGAAGAGCAGAAACTATCCACAATGCTACTGTACCTCTCCAGCCAGAGGGATGTCAGAACAGTAAGTTGTTTGTAGAAACCTAAGGTGTGAAACAGTGCTTAGTACGTTGATATTTGGCATTGCCTGGAGTATAATGTAATGCACATAGAATAAGGCGACATGATTGTTTCGAATTTACAAGTGAAGTAATGTTTGAAATCCTAAGACAAAGTTCTGAGTTGATAAAATGCTACAACTGCAAAATGCTACATAACGATTAGGTGACACATGATGAATGGAGTGATGGATTTCTACAGAGCAGTTAAGTTACACTGGTTCAATGTTGCTGTTTTTAAAAACCCACATAAATGCAAACTGCTTTTTCCTCACAAAGTATAATTGGTATCATTACACGTTATATTTTGAGTTATCATTTTAAAATTTATTAAAACCCTGTAGTTAAAAAAATGTTACTTTTGCAAATATGTGGTTTCTAGCCAGTAATAACATACTGCATCAGGTCCTGTAGTGCAGTGAGTATTAGTGACAGCAGGACAATACACACAAAATGATCACGCTGCACAATGAAACAAACAAAGAACGAAAGTAGAGAATTAGTAGGAGAGAAAAGTAGAATATAAGGAAGAAAAAAACTGGTTTTATTCCTAAACTCGAGACTCAACAACAGATCAATACATAATTTTAATTGGAAGACATACAAAATAAAAACGTAGACACAGATAATGTCTGATCACCGACGTGAAAAATACAGCTGAGATGGATTTATGTATCAAATATCACAAGGAGCGTCCAACACTGACTGACTGTTAGCGTAATGAAAAGCACTATCAAATATGAAATCATGGCACAATCAAAACGTTTCCCTCACATCAACACTCGCAGTGATGAACCCTATCGCTCACTGGAACCGAACCGTGTGGTCAAGGCACACCACAGGGTCATCCCTTCCTGCGCTATCACTCCCTTAGATTTTAAAGCACTAGAAAATTATGTTTAGTCTCAATATGTTACTATACAGACATAACATAATTCAGCTTGATATAGGCGCGAAGAAATAAAATTTTATGGTTAAATACAAAATATCTCTTAAAATATTTAAAATATACTTTATTTTGTGCATTATGCAAACCGATTAACAATTTGATGATAACAAAAATAAATATTCAGTGAAATGTCTCTTTGCGATACAGGTGTATGATCATGAAGTAAAGCGCCCATATACCCTGACACAATTCCATATCCCTGTAATATGATTTGAATGACATGTTCATTAAAACTCCTGACAATGGTTCCTACAGGTAGCTCCACTACACCACTGAGCTGTTTGTACAACAATATTGCTCTACGTATCTTTTTTTTTAAATTCTATATTCCTTTATCTGTCTTTCATTTTATCAAAGTTGCTGACCATCACCCCCACTTCAACTCAGTCGGTGCCTTTATTGCTTCCTGAAATTACCTGGAAATGGGAGCTATACATCAGATTGACCAGGGAACCAAGCCTCGACTTCACCTGGTCCAACCAGGAAACAGGTCTGGTTGAAGAAGGCAATTCTCCCTCTCCAGTAGAACCAATGTAGAATGTTTATATAATAGGTCACTGATCTATCATGTCTTGTGGTATAGAGTCACTCTTCATTGAAGAGCTCAATGGGTTACGCTTGCAGTGTGTACAAAAGCGATGAGAGAGGGCACAATGTCATCAAAATCTAAAAAAAGCAAGGCTGATTTATCTCATCTGAAAATCAAAACAGTTCTTGAGCCAGAGACAGTGATGTCCAGTTCTAAAACAGCTGTCACCTCACCATGACAGTCACATATGCAGTTTATTTTGGTGTAGTTTAAATGCAACAGAACAGGTCTGTGACAGTAACCCTTCTATGTCTACGTTAGGTTAAACATAAACGCTTACATTCATATCCTTAATAGCTTGCCCGTAAACAAACGGATTTGTTCAGAATGCAAAAAACTGTACGGACTATGGATATTTTAGAAGTTCTAATATGCATGACAGAATTGCATAATGTCTGCCAATGAGAAAAGCATAGGGAAGATAGAATAGAAAGGACAAGCCGCTACAAGAAGACTAACTATTAGAAACGCTATAAGAGGATGGGCTTCGGGATGGAGGACAGATGGGGTAGGGAGAAGTCAGTTTGGGGCCGGGGAGGGATTTGGGGTGGAAGTTGCCCCCTTCAGTTAAAGGGACACCTCCCTTTGGCAGTGGAACAGCACTCTTAGTAGTCAACGCAGCGCAGAGGGTGAGGGTGTACACAATGCTCTTGTCGGACAAGAAGGCCATTTCAGTGTCAAGATGAGATGAAGGCATTCTAGTAGGCAGCCAGGTCACAGTGTTAGAGCTAAAAAACTCAGAGAGAGATGATGGACGTAGTTTTTCTACACTGTCTCCACTGGGCTGGGATCATGGGATTCTGAGGTGTAAAGAAGAGAATTCATTAAGTAAAAGTTTATTTGAATGGTGACTTTTCACGTCACCATTCAGCCGCAGCCTTACCACCATCTGTCTGTTGTAGCGAGGTGAGGCGAGTGTGAGAATGGAACTGGCTGGTGTACATGGTTGTTATAGGTTTAATACTGTACATGTGACGACACTGAGGAGGGGAGAAGAAAGCTTTGAAAACTCATACTGTGGTGTTGCCTTCAACTGCAAGGTCAAATAATAAATGATCGACTTCTGATAACTTAACCACCTCCAAAGAGAAACAATACATTTTTAAAGATTTCACTGCAATTTTTAACACATTATGTTAAAAAAACAGTAAATAATGATTTAAATCATTTCTCCTTATACAATGATTTTTCTCCAAACCTGAAACAATTACTTTGGCTTCTATTTATAATTTCCATCTGGATTTGTTCATGTTTTAAATCTGTGTAGGATCAGCAAGTAGGAAAATACATGTTCTTAGATAACTTTGAAATGGAGTAAATTTGTAAAGATGTACAGATAGTCCTCTAAGCTTTAAGAAGAGCTCTGATGTTTCATTCATATTCTTTCATATCTTACCTGAAAGTGATGGCGCATCCTCATCTCGCAACACTGCATTTTCAGAGACCTGCTGTGCATTGGTGACCTCTTGATCTTTCTCCTCGTCTTTTTGAGTAGAAGGCTGAGGATCATCCTCCTGTTCGTCTTTGCCCTCCCCCTCTGCCTCCCCAGAGTCTGTACTTCTTATGCTGAGGCGCCTCACGCGATACATAATATCCACATCCCTCATCCGGGACATGCGCTCAACTGCCACCCGACCTGGAGAAATAGCCAGCTTGTTCTGCAATGCTTCAATTCGATTGGAGGCGCCTCTGCTCCTCCTCTCCCCCTCCAGGCTTAGAGACAGCCTGCGGTCTAGGTGTGGGGGGACTGAAAGTGGCAGTCTGTCTGGAGGAAACTCTGGCAACCCTGGGTGGTCTCTCCCCAGATGAGTCCGTAGACCGAGTCTATGCTCTGGGACAGTAAATGGCTTCTTCTCTTGCTCTTGCTTGTCGTCGTGAGACATTGAACTGTCCTGTACCTCACCTACCTGTTTGACTTCAGCTGTCACCTTGTCTACACTGCCTTCAGATGTTTCTCCTGTAACGATTTCTTTCTTTGCTAATTCTGTTTCATCAGATATGTTTTCACTATCACTTGGTTTCTCTGAGATTTGGGGGGCTGCAGACACGTCAGTTGCTAATGTTGTGGATGCACTGTCTTCTGTCACACCAGTCGCTGGTTGGCCATCATCAGCATTTACTGCACAAACATTGTTCAAGATTTCTGCTTGAGCATCCTCTCTTCTTTCACCCCCACCCACATCTTCCCCTGTCATTGAATGCTGCTCCTTCGACTCAGCACCCAGGTCAGAACCTGGCTGATTCAAACTAGAGTCATTAGGATCCTCTGTCTTTGTACCTTCTGCTGGGCTTTCTAATGCAGCACATTGTTCTGGACTGCCATTTTGATTGGTTGAGCTGTCCGAACTGTTCTCCTCGTGAAGTGGAGGTAACGGACCCTGTCTCATCTGATTCTCAAGCTCTCTTTTACAAATAGGGCACTCGTCCTCTGAATCAACGTTGGGATCTTGAAAAGGCTCTGAATCATTAGGTTTGGAACTGCCTGTGGTTGCTTTATTGACATCTGCCGGGTCTCTAGATTGCCGTAAAGCCTGGCATATGTCCTCATAATCAGGAGGACTAGTGAGAGTGGAGGCATCCTGCATAGGCTGTCTATCTGCCCACGGCACCTCTGCTGCTGCGGTGTTTGTTGTTGGACTGAAGTCACATAGTGGAGTCTCGATAGGTTCATCTGGCAGGTCTAGTTTAATTGTCCTGCCATCATTGCTCCGTCTGCGCGAAAGATGCGCAACAACCCTGTATTCTCTGAATCCTGTCTCCCGAGGTGGGACGGGGAGCTCCTCTCTAAGCTGCTTGCTGAAAGTTACAGATTTTGTCGCAGGCCTGGAGAAAGCACTCTTAACTTCCCTGTATTCTGGGTCAACAGACCAGCTTACTGCACTGCGCCTGAGGCTGCTGGGCTTGTTGAGAGGTTCTGATGCCAGTCGGATTTTGATACGTTCAGGGATTTGAACAGAGCCATTTGGGACTTTGTTGCTGGCAGTGCCTAGCTCAAGAATGTCTTTGTAGGCCTCATTAAGATCTTCTATGCACTTGTCAACACTGGGCTGTTTGCTGCTCTGCTGCTGCTGTTGATCCTGGACTTCTTTTTTGATGCTCTCCAGCTCTTTGACAGCATCCCATGGTCGCTGGCTGGCCGGTTTGACCAAGAACTGTTCAAATTCCTGCCCACTATTTGCTGCTGGTTTGGTCTCCTCCACATTTCCTGAGGGTGTTACTGCTGGCTGCTGAGCTGTGCTCTTGTTCAGCTGGTTAGAGAAGGTGGCGGTCAGAGAGAAAGCGCTGTTGCTTGACAGTTTCAGGCTCTTCACTCCCTTTATAGGAAAACTGAAGGCAGTGCCCACTACACCACTGCTGTCAGGAGGGACGCCAGTGCCAGAAGGTACGGGATCTTGTTGTGCTTCCTTGTTTTCAGAGGCAGGTTTTCGGGCCTCTGGGGTGGTTTGTGTCTCCTGGTCTCGATACTGGTTTGCAGGCCAGGATCCTGACAGTTTAAGCTCCTTGTAATGATTTATTTTAGGGGGTCTACAGGGTAATTTTTTAAACATTTTGCTGCTAGCTCTACTGCTTGTTTTGCTGCTCGCTATGCTACCAGTTAGTGCTTGCAGCTCAGCCTCAGCTGAAGATGTGCTTTGGAGACTTTGGTTTGTTAAATGGCCAGTTTTGTTATCACTTGGACTGCCCACTGGATCTGGTGACTTCTCATTGTTGTTATTCTGATCACGGATTGTCCCAGTGAGCTGCGGAGTAACAGGGACAGATACCAAACAAAATATTGTCTCACTAAGTCTCTTCTTTAGATTCTTGGATTTGTCTTTCTCTTTCTCCTTCTCTTTTTCTTTCTCTGGTAATTCAGGTTGTTCCACCTTTTTCACCTCGGTCACGGTTTCAGAGACATTCTGGTCAGCCGGCTTACATGGTGGAGGTGGAGGTTTACCCAAAATAGATGAAGGAAAAAACTGACTACGGTTTTGTTCAGGACCTATAATGTCACTTTTTTTATTTAATCCCCTGTTGCACCATCGATTACTGCTTTCGTTGTCATTGAGAGCTGTTTTGCGGCTTTCAGTATTAAGAGCAGGCCCCTGCTGGGTAAGAAAGGCACTATCATGTGTAGATTGTCCTAAAATCTTAGCGGCTGGAATCTCTTTGTTGATGTTACGGAGCTTGTCTGAGTCAGTAAGAGAATTTCCGCTGGGCCCTCCTGAGATTTGCTTCACTCTGGGTTCTTCAGTGGGTAATTGACGGGGTTGACTTGGTTGTTCTTCTTGTCCAGACTGTACCTGTTTTCGGTAGGATGCAGCACGATCTCCATAATGTTCCAGCCATGACCCACTTGGCTGTCTGGAAAGCCACCTTCCAGGGTCTGAGCTGTGCATTTGCAGCGTTTCTGCCCTCCATCTCAGGCTTGCTATTTCACTGTGGGTCATTGAAACCGCTCTTGGTGGTAGGACTCTTTTATAAGAAGGGGGTGGGATGTAGCCTGGGGGCTCCATTCCAGAGAGGACAGAGTGTTGTGCGTAGTAGTCATGTCTCAGCTCCCCACCCCTCGGATAATAGATAGACCTGTCTTTTTGTTTGGCACCCTGATCTATAGCAAGCATTTCTGCGCTACCCCTAGTCTGCTGGTGAATCTCGTATGACGGAGGCTTTAAAGGCCTGCTAAACCTGGGCTTCGGTAAAAGTGCAACGTGGCTGTTTGGCCCAGCGTTCCTACCCCACCGGTCCCTACCAAAAGCACCACTATAAATATACCTACTATAGGGCCCGGAGAATACGGTGCTGTTCAGCCTTTGTTGTCTATCCGGTAAGCTAGGCCTAGATAAAATGAGCTCTCTACTGTCAAGTCCATCAGGTGACAGAACTCTGGGCAGAGACTGAGACTTAGCTTTAGTTCTAGGGTGAAAAAAACCCTCAGGTGTTCTTAAGCGATACTGTTCCTGAGCCCACCTATCCCCATCCCCATCTGACAGTTGCCTTCCGAGGCCCACAGCAGGCCTCCACTCCTCTGTACCAAGGCTTTGGCACTTCCTCTCCCCTGTTACCCTAAGCTGACCAGGACCTGCATCTGGATCCCTTAACCAGGAAATGTCTTCCCATAGCTGCTGTGCTTGCCTCTCAGCTCTATGTTCTCCTGCTGCAATCAGGGCTTGTGGCCTCCATGCACCAGCGGAGGCCCTCAGTTCCCTGCCATCAGCATAGTCCAGGAGGATGCTAAAGTCCTGGCCTCGCCTCCTCCAGTAGGAAATATCTCTTTCATCATGGCTCAGTGGCTCTGAAAAAGTCAAGCTAGGAACATCGTAGAACCTATAAAGACAGGATGGTTCTGTGTTAGAAAAAAGAAGGAATCTCTAGATTTCAATGGAAATTATTGTCATGTTTTATGATATGATGTCATGTACATGTTTTGACTGTCATTTATGGCTTTCCCATTGAACCTAATCAAGAAGAGCTAGTACATATGGGGGAAAATGCTTCAGTCAGCAGCTTCCAGGTCCCTTGTAGACACCATGAAATAGTGATGGTACTGCAATATGATCTGCATAATAAATTGTGCTGACCCTATCTTTGGAGCTGGTCATCTGGACAGTGACCGTGCCTCTTAGAGAAAGTCTAAGACAGATCTTAGAAAAAAAGACACTTCTGTCTTGTGTTTTATTCATCACAAAACTGATCAGTAAGATTATACCAGCATCTTTTTATGAAATAGATAAGGTTAATAAAAGACAAATCAAGAGAAAATCAGAAAATGGTGATAGATTTAGATTTTTGCTAGTTTTAATATGTTAATGTTAATGTGTATTTATTCATAACATCACAAAATTTGGCATTTAAAAAATGAAACTAACATAAAATGACACCTGTGTGACAAGTGACGGTTGGCAGGCTTAAAAAATAGGTTTTACTGTAGTGTGGCTTAGCAATGCTGCCTGGAGATCATTTTAGTTATGGTTCCATATTTACCTCTGAGGAGCAGCATATAGCTGTAATAACTGCTACACTGCCAAACAATTATTTCCAATAGCGCAGTGAATCACAACAGATTATGTCTAAAAATCTGAGCTTCATCTTTGTATTGCCCAGGGCCATTTTGTTAAATTGCACAGTAATTTAATTTTTTAATTTCTCAAGCTGTCATGAGCCAGATTCATTGTAAAGAAATGTGCAATGACAATAAAGAATCATCTCATCTCATCTCATCTCATCTCATCTCATCTCATCTCATCTCATCTCATCTCATCTCATCTCATCTCATCTCATCTCATCTCATCTCATCTCATCTCATCTCATCTCATCTAATGGAACAAGGGGCTGTGCATTTGAAATCCTTGTTATATCCCTGTTAACATCATTAAATCAGTTATTTTATTCTCAGTGTATTTTATCCATATGTATTATAAAGCACATAAAGAAGTGATTTGTACTTTGTAGTTTTATAAAAACTAAAAATCTAAAATAAAGATTAGTATAAAAAACAAGTTTGTAATGAAGAATTGTAATGACCCCCTCCAAGAGCTTGATCGCATATCTGCACTGCACTAAATCACTGTATTCATTCATTAAAGCTGCAAAGTCAATGGATCATCCTCAGCAGCATATGCCACTGTATGGTTGAGGGGAGCCGAGCTGTGCACACTTGCCCAGCAACATGCTTACATCACAGAGCACGTGCTGGGCGTGATTCAGTGTGCCAGTGTTTACAGTGGAGTGATTACGCGCCTGTCTTGAGGCATGTTAGTCTCAGTTTGCTCACTATCTATTGCTGCTGTTTACATCTGCCTGCCCGGTGAAGGCTTCAGGGATGAAACTAGTGCATGGGTGGGCTCCACAGAGACATAAGCCACCTCTCTGTGCAGGCATGCAAACAACTCAAACGAGCGCAAAGGCACCTTTCATGATTCCTCAAATCCTCGCATAAGACATGTCAGTGGTGCTGCTGCAGCCAGTGTTCTGCAGCTCTGCAAGGAGGGGAAAGGGAAGCAGAGGAAAAAAAAAGCCCTGCGCACTGCAGACTCAGTTTTGCACGCAATACCAAAGGGCCCCAGTGAGAAGAGAGGGTGGAGGGAGAAAAGGGGAAGGTAAAGGGTGTGGGGGATCGCAAAACAGAGGGAAAAAAGCACTCACCCACTATCTGTGGCAAGAGAATCACCCAAGGGCTGAGCATCACCTAGGATACCAATACCGGCTTCTTTTCTCCTTTGGTTCCTTTCCCCGCTCTCGTGGTCTGTGGTGGGGTAACCCTTTACCAGTGCCTGCCTGGTGCCATAGATGCCTGTGATAGATGCCCCCCGGTCTGCCTCATACCCGTTTAGTGTCCCCCGGCCAGTCCTGTTATCCACAAGTTCACGCTGGCAGTCGGCAGGGCGCTTGTCATAAGGCGTGGCAGGTGGAGGGCCGCTCTTGGGCAATTTATATCCATGCGAAATGAGGAGGTCCTCCACGCTGTACATGGTGGTGTCTCTCTCACTTCTGGGCAGGAGGGCAAAGGTGGGTGTGTTGCCTTATGCGCAGTGCTGCTGGTGGAAGCTGGAGCACGGATGCTTAGCAGAGGCCATCACTAAGGAGAGGATAGGGGAGGGAAGAGGTGATGGGAACATGTTATTTCTACACGCACCTAAAGTGAGGATGTGTCATTTCCAACACGCCACCTGAAGCAGGATAACATCTGCATTACCACTGGAGCTGAACATTAAGGAGCATCACATTTTCAGCATGATCAGCTGTATGTCGAAAGTACCCTAAATATATCACAGTCTTTGGTGCAGACATGCTCCGTCTCCAAGGGCAACTCCTTATTACACCAGCAAAGTTTTAAAGGTGCACACCGCAGAATATAAGATGCTCTGTATTAAAGCATTGCTTTTTATTCATGGGACGAGCCGGTTCGAAATGTAGAAACTAAACAATGTGCATAATTACCTGCACCTTTCTCTAGCCTTCGATCGACTTTCACAAGTGTCTGAAACTGTTGTCTAACTCATGAGTGCTACAGTGAGAGATTTCCCTGCCCTTGAAACCACTGCCTACAAAATGACAAGCAGGTTCTATGCGAAACGTCACTCAATCACTAGTTGTTCTTCAGGCACTACAGCAGCATTTGAAAGGCTGCAGTAATCTATGCAAGTAGACATTAAAGGCTGTAATAGCTAAGAATACCTGTGCATATGTTAAAAGCACTTTAAAACAAAGTCTCCTACATTAAGAGGAGGTTAAAAGTTTAAATACCTAATTATACTCTCAGCATGCATCTGCCATTCTGGTCATTTCTGCCAGTGCAGTTCGAACCATATGCAGTCTTTTTTTTCCAGCCTGTAAAAAAACCTGTAATGTTTGTCCATGGGCAAAATGAAATATTGGCTATAACATACTTTGTCAAATAACATGTTATCATGTTCAAAAATCGTAACAAAAACTGCAAAAGCCCTCTACAGTTTCCTAAAACTGATTGTTTTATTCAGCCAGGACTGTACTGAAACAAAATAAGAACAGCTTCTAATTTGTTTAAGTGTGTTAATTTGCATGAATAAAAATTATGTAATTAGAAAGTAAAGTAAACTTCTGGCTGAAGAAAAATAATAGGCGACTAAAAATATGTTGAACCGCATCTAGTGTATCAGAATACAGTATTCATGACACCTTTATGTTTTTTACGAAGTAATGACAGGTTATGTTTTACTAAATAAACTAGGCAATACAAGGTATACAGTATGGTTAAATGGGATAAAAGTGTTAAGTGTAAGTAATAATGATAAACTAAATAACATTTTTATGATTGATTAGGTACTTCATCACTTAATGAAGCAAAATCACATTTAAATTTAATCAGGTAGTAATATGTTGTCTTTTTGTCTTTTAATTACTAAATTGATATTATCAAACTAGTCTCTGTATTCATTTTTCTTCATTTGACAAATTTAACAAAAACTAATTGCTAGAGTTCTAAATTACATACAAAAAAGTTACAGGAAAACTTTATTTCATTGTCAGTACATGTTCTTTTCTTTCTTGTTCCATTTATAATACTAGTCAAACACTGTATGCTATGTTAAGAATAATTCCCTTTAATATATAATAATTCCCCTTCTTTGAAGGGAAGCTGCAATATCTGCTTCTCTTCTCTTGACCTTTAGTTGACCTTAACATCATTCCTCTAAAACTTTGCCCATCTTGCTCTAAGAAGTTGCCTCAGACCTGAGTGCTTTTTTCATGCCACGTTATTGACTGTAAAACCTCAGATCCTTTATCCTGGAAATGATTGAAACCGTCCAGACGCAGCAGAAAATGTCCACTTTAACACCAGACTGTGTGAACATTTCAAGGACAGCCCATGTTTATGAATGTCACAACTTGACTGAATAGATCAGCTCTAGCAGAGCCCAAAATAACATTTAAAAAAAAAATCAGCACAGCTTCTGATGTAGAGGTCCTCCAACTATTCTTGGCTCTTCAAGTGGGGAGAACGCATAGTGTGGTACATGCAGCACCAAAGAAAAAAAAGAACTCAAGGGCTTCTTAAATGAGTCAGATTTGACCAGTGAACATGGTCTGACGTAGAAAGTAGCTTCTTTTTTGAAACCAGGGTCTCATCAAAGTAGAGTCATCCCGAAGCTCCGACTTGACAAGGTCACAGCTTCAGATGATTGCAGTGGATATCTGACACATGGCCCTCTTTTGCATAGCAACAACAAACCACCATTGGCACAGTACAGCACACGGAAAGTACATGTTCAAGTCCACCAAGCTGAGGGACGGATCGCTTTTTTTAAATAGAGGACTATTATAAGAATAAAGTCAGCTATGATAAAAGTTGCTGATGTCACGCATTATCAGATAATTGCTGCACATAGTTGGTTCTCTTTCATATTCTCCACCCATTCATCAAAGACTTGCCATTCATAAGTTCCCTGTGCATCACTCCGACGGCAACTTTAACGCACAGGACTGCGCGGTGACTTGTGCGGAACGTCTTTTATTGGCGTCCACCCTCCCAGGAGCTGAGGGCTGAGGGGAGGGAGGCCCCTGACGCGGAGCCGGGCCTCGCAGACTGCATGCACGGGTAGTGGCCACTGTAACACATCAGCACGAGCAGGCAGCACCACCCTCGCTGCTGAGGGAGTGTACCTGCATCTTACCTAGTGACAGGGAAACCAGAGCGCCGCGGATCGCGCCAAGCTGCTCGTGCCAACTCATTTAAGGCACCAAGTTGAGCGCGTTTACATTTAGGAGCACTTTGCGTAAAGTCCGGCGCGTTCTCTGCAAAAGCATCCTCCCCGCCGTCATTTCCCCGGGATGACAGCTGAGTATGAAAAAATAATGATTTGAAATAGAGCCGCTGTATCACAAAACGGAGCTATCAATAATACATGGATGTTTAGGTATATCTGCCCGTGCATGGATACAGTATAGCCGCGCTATAGCCGGATGCGGTGCTTACATAAAATTGACTGCTATGAAATTATTTTTCAGAGCGGCTCCCAGTACCTGCGTCGCCCAGTGGGGGAAAAAAAACACCTCTACCTGCGCGCACTCCAAGTTGAAAATACAGTCGTCCGTGTTGACGGACGCGGCTCGGCCACGTCGTTGCCCCCGCGGCATATTCCACCCCGAGAAATCCAGCGGAGCGCCGCCCGCCGCCGCCGCCGCCGCGCCGCAGCCGCCGCTCGGCGCCGCTCGGCCGAAGGGCGAACGCTCTGAGGTGTGCGCACGTTGACGCGCGGCCGCCGCGGAGGTTTTGCAGATGCGCCTCCGCGGACTGTGAGTGTTTACCAAGACTTGCTGCCCTGCGCTACGGCTGATGCTACGTGCGGAAGACGAAAACACACACACACACACACACACACACACACCTAACCACGGCAACCCCTCCCCGAGAGTCGGCCAGGAAAACAGCGCAACGCGTGGATGCCGGAGCATCGCACAGAGCGAATAAGGGCGTAGCGGCAGAGACGCATACCTGGGAAGATGCTTGGCGCGGCAGTCGCAGTTTCCCCTGCGCCCAGCTTCGGCTGCTGAGACTGAGAGCACTGCACAGAGCCTGAGCCGAGCATGCCTATTGGTAGGCAGAGACGCGCTGGTTGCTGGCTGCCTGGACTGGGCTCTCCTCACTACAGATGAGGTGGGGTGGGCTCCTCACGCGCAGAGAGGGATGTCAGAATGGTTTCTCCCAAACTGTGTCTTCTAACTTAGCGTTTTTTCCTTTCATAGCAACAGTCCTTTTCTCCAGTCAATCTGGCCTATTGACTTGAATGATAAGTGGAGGCAGGTGGGGGCGTTTGCAGCTGCTCGGGCTTAAATCTCAGCCAAACACACACAGCCGCAACACAGCTTCTACAAATTGCTGCGTTAATCACCTGGTTTTCACAGAACACCGTTTTCTACATTAACGTCTGTTTTTTTTACCGCCCTGTTAAGTTTGAGACGTGCGCTGTGGCAGTGAGCAGCACCACGCCCTGGTGATGTTGATGACTCGTCACTGTGTGTGTGTCCCCTCCCATCCAATGCCGAGACAGCCTGGCTAATTAAATGTGCTGGGCTCAGGCCTTCCTGTGCCAAGTGTGGCATGCTGCACTCAGAGGGATCCCTTGTTTGGAGGTATGATGGGCGACGTGCTCGTCCCAGAGATCCACTCGCTGATGAGACGAGGTTTTATGAGGAGCTCACATATATGAACAAATGAGCCTTTGGACTAGTTGCTGCCCAGTGTGTTTGATTCTATTCAGGAGGAAGTTCAAATAATCCCTAGTAGCCAAATGCCTTGACCCAGTGCAGCTTTATTCTAGGACACCAGCTGTTGTCACACTCATGATAAATGATGCACCTGGCTGACACTGGCCTACAACTAACCTCAGCGCTTCTAACCGCAGTTAATTCTCTCTCCTGAGTCAGTCTACATCTGTACCACACCCATGGTTCAAACCGTGCATGCGGTGAATTCACTTATACACACCATTACACATATATTTTTTATATATGTGGTGCTTCTGTTTTTCTCATCAATTTGATTCACACAGTGTTCACTGCTTTAAATTAAAACAATCCTAGTCTATAGATCTGTACATTTTTCTCTGAATATTATATTCATATAAGTCTGTGCTAATATAGTTGTATGATCAATGCAGAATGTGAACATATACAGTAAATAAAGTTTTACAGTTTCCTCTTATATATTTTATGTGAATGTGTTTTGTATCTTGTCCTTTTAAGTGCTGCCATGCAATGAAACCAACTCAGCTCTTCTCCTGCTTCCTATCACACTGTCAAGGCACTGCCAGTGATGCCCATCACCATGGTAACACACAATAACCTATAATATATGTGCCTTATATTATTTGGGTGAATTCTTTTCGTTTTTTAATAGGATATGGTAAAATTTCTGGATTTCAACTTGCTTTCACTCACTGACCACTCTATTAGGTTCACTTGATCTTTGTTTTAAGTATTAGTGTTTTGAGGCTTGAAAGATTAGGAGCCAGGAACTAAAGGGACTGAAGATCATTTCATGTCAATTTCTTAATCATTATCGGAAAAGTTGATCTTGGTCACTGTTTAACCTCCCTTAGACCCAAATGTGCGTGAGACATTCAGCGTTTTATGTCTGATTGCAGTGTGAAAGAATGCCTCACTGCCATTCAGCAGACAGGAAGTTGAACTGGTTGAAGACCTTTGCTTCCAATCACCAATTAATTAAAATAATTGAATAAATTGCTTAGAGATAAAGTATGTCAGAGAAGATGGTGCAAGATACAGATGGTCAAGTAATTGTGGAAGTAACAAGACCTCCTTCAGTAAAACACAATGAACACTATACTTTACACCTCATACGAAAATATGTTTTTCACATCAGCAGTGCAGCAAAATGTTGGCTGTTGGTAACGATTGAAGCCGCTGGGGCTATACAGTAGGAAAACAATTGTGTAATATGTTTGTTTGTGTCTGTGTATATGAAATATAAAATACATTGTGCTTGTTGTATCTGCTTTGGACAGAAACACGGAGGCTGGACCATAATCTATTTTGTTCTAACTTCAAACTGGTCCTGATGGTGCACGAACAGCCAGCTGCTAGATGCTAAGCTTTCCATAGGCAGAGCTGGCTTCATCAATATAACTAATACCATCTACTTGATCTTTTGTTAGCATAAAATAACAAAAATACATGGACTAACCTTAACTAGAACACATATATAATACTGTATATGTAGCTTCAAACATTTTGCATGTGGACATTTGGGGACTTCCATACTAGATTAACTTCATGTTTGCTGTTTTATAGATTCATGTGATTTTTCTTTTTAATCCATCTTTCATTTTTTCTGACCTGAAACCAGACTCTCATGACTTCCTTCAGTCAAGAGGAACATTGATTTCCGCTCAGTGGGGATCATGCAAAACACACTCTCATTAAAATCCTAATTACAAATATGGAAGTGGCATACAGTATGCGGTTCAACTGGGGTGAACGGAAAATATTAAATTGGCACTTACCTTTTCACATACAAACCCAAACCAGTCCTAATGCTGCACATTACAACATCTATTATTAATATTACTCAATAATGTCAATCTGCTCTTCTAAATTATTTTCTAGTTAGTTTTTTGTGTACTGATTAAGAAATATATTCAGAATGTTAGTGAGCCTAAAAATGTATATTTCAATGTCAAGGGCATTTGTTCCACATGAAGGTCACTGCAGTGCATCTTCATTATCATCATCACCATCATCTGCTATTACACCAAAATCAAACTCAGACATTAACTCTCATAAAACACCCCCGTTAGTCGTAAAGGTCCATTTAACGCACCCACCTAAACATACACACTCTGCCCTCTCCCCGTCCCCGGTCCCGGTTGCCTAGGAGACAGCTGCGAAGGGGACCCCATCTCATTACACACCGATAGGGCTGTGTGACTGGCTGGAAGGGGAAATGTGTTTTTTTTATCGCCACCTAGCAGCAAAAATAGAGAAAAGCAGTTGGTTTTTTTTTTCTAAACGGGGATTCTGCCTGGTAACACAATATGCTGACTTCTCTACTGCTGAGATGCAGCAATAATTCAATAATTCAGACGATGCACATTTCTCCTCATCTGAGAAAATGAAAAGTCTAATATGGGCCTCATAGTTACTTCCTAAGTATTGCACAAAGCTACAAGAAATGTTTCTAAATGCAGCAACTATCTCCCACTAATTGAAAATATGTTTTTCATACTGTAGGAAACACATTTTAGGTTTTGTGTTAGATCCAAGCTGTTTTTCTCCTTTGACATCCCTCATTATGTTTCTGTCATGTTTCATTTCAACAGTATACTTACACAGGGCTCAGACGCTTCTTTTCTTAGCATTTACTGAATCTTTACATACTGTGATATTATTTATTTTTATTATTACACCTTCTTCACTACATGCTGCATCACACTGGTGCTTACTCAGTAATGCAGCAGTTGTGAAGTCTATTCTAAATAATAGATACAAAATATTTGCCTCTGAAATGCAGCCATGAATGTGTAAAGAGGCATGATAGCAAATTTCAAGTATAGGTACCTCAAGAAAGTACTGTAAAAGTCTGTACTGTTTTATTTCATATATTATATGTATACATATACTACTTTCTTGTTAGATCTTTGATGCATTAATGAGTTCAGTTGCATAGTTAAAGCCTGACTAACCTAACTCCCTGCTCTAGTATGCACAGTATGTACAGTATGTAGCATGTATTATGTATGTCCTCCCCCAGACCCTCACACAACCTGAGGCCGTCAATCTGAATATACTATAGTTTATTAATTCTAATTGACGTGTTATATTAAATATTAAAAACATCAAGTAGAAATGGCCACATATGTACACAGCAGCAGAAGCAGGAGTTTGGGCTGAACTGAGCGGGACGCTATTGTGCTTTGTACTTCTACCTGGCTGGGGACAAAAGATAGATAATCCTTGTGCTAAAACGTCGTACGTGAAACAAAGCCACCGACACTCAAGTGCTGACCTGTTTGATGGGAAAGGGTTCAGATGGATGCCCTAGTCAGCTTTCAAATTACAAATGGCAATTCAGACATTTGGGCTGGCAATACTTTGTCATTGCGGTAACACCTGACGTACATTACATCTTGGAACAATCTGTGTATTAAAGGTACTTTGAAATGACTACAATCCCAGCTTATAGCTCGCTATCATCTACAGGTTTTCATGCGCAGGTGAGAATAAAGAGTCTATGCATTGTACCTGTCTGAATTGTGAACCATCCGTTTACTTCGCTTTGCACATACAACCACCTCGTCCACAGCTTTTAGTTCTGTTTAACATTCTGCCGTGTCCACAGGATTGACCCCACCTAAAGCATAGTTTTGTCATTTAAATATAGATATAGGCAAGGGTGTTTGGCACTAACACAACAGTTTGAAAAGAGATAGCACACATACAGTACACTGGTAACAGAGATCAACATGGAAAGAACAGACAAAAGTAACATATGGCAACACAGGATGTGGTTTATACTGTAGGACTGAGTCTGATGAAACTACTAAAGTTACTTCAAAATCAAAGTCTGCAAACACTAACTGTGATGTCCCGGTGACGTACTGAAGGTCTTCGTAAACATTCTCTGTTCTAGGCCTCTGATTCGGATTGGTCGGTGGTGACGCTGCCGTTCAGCTCCCCCAACCCCGACTGCTCCTGGATGTCTGTCATCTCCCCGACGATGAACGTGGGCTCCCCCGCTTTGCTGTTGCCTGAGCCGCTGTCCGGCTGCTTGGCCACCTGGCTGGTCAAGGTGGGCTCTTCGTCCAGCCTGCTGGAGATCGACCAGTAGAGGTGCGCGTCAAGCCTGGCTGCAGCCAATGAGAGCTCACGCGCCGAGCAGGAGGGCGTGTCCACCTGGGGGAGCGTGGAACAGGTACGGTGGTAGTGATTTCCAGGTCAGAACACCAGGCTCATTTTCAAGGTGGCAGCAGTAAATTATTACTCGTAGAAATAAGTAGAAAAGCAAGTACTTGCTTAACCTTCAGGGATATTAAATGTTAAAGGAAGTTTTACTTATTGACTAATTCGAACTCCATGAATTTAGAAACTGATTATTTATCAGGAAAGAATTCTGAATTCATTTCACATTTGTGCTGTAACCTGCATGTCTAAATCATAAATAACTCATTACAACCTGTTCTTACTGCTCATGGCGGCCGGAATGGAGTCTCTCTCTTATTAGAAAGTGATTTATCACCATATAAAAGTGTTTGGATGCATGTTTATCTCTTTTCAGAGCATTTCAGTCAAACTCAGACCGTCTTCGTCTGCGCAATATCTTGTCACTGGAATGCCTACATTTCCCAGCATTCGTTCCCCCAAGCCCAAGAGGATGCGAGCATTCAGCTGCTGCTCACGCATGTAGGTGGAGACAGGAATAGGGATAACGGAGTTGTTCCAGTTTTCCACGGTCAAAAAGCTGCTACTTAGAAGACACTGACTGCAGCTGCTTCCAGCCGATAGAAGCTCTTGGTGTAAGTTTCTCAGATACGAGCGATCGCAGACCAAGGGTCAATGTTTACCTATGTTTTACAAATGTTGTACAGCAGTACTATTATACAAACACAATCTCATGCAGTAAACAGCACCTGCTTTCTCAGGTAGAGAGACATTTCAGGAAATGCACTGTTAAATATAGTTAGTTAACTCAGTGTCATATCACTACTCGCCCAAGCTGCAAAGTCAAACATCGCTCTATCAGAAAGCTCTTATTTCAGTACCTCGAACGTGTGATGAAAGGCCCCGTAGTCGATGTCAAAGAAACCCTCTGCCAGACACATCATTGGGCTGAACCTGTGGCCCCACAGCACCTCCTCCGCTAGATAGGAGCTCCTGGCCTGGCACGTCATGCCTGCACAAGCCAGAAGGACACCCATGAAACCATTCATTCAGCCTCCTACATGCGTAACACATCACACAAAGCAGCAGGAAGTCAGACGGCACACCAAAGAAGCCCGATGCAGACACGTCGTAATTTATTCCCCCATCTAATTAGATTTAACTGGCAGGCAGCTTGTAACGCTGTCTGCAGCAGAGTTATGACTGTCAGCTACCTCCACATAACACTCTCACTAAGAGAATCAATATTTGGAGTAGGCAGAGTCCACCTTTTCCTCACGGAGACGCGTCACGCATAGCGCTGATAACAGTGACCAACAGATTTTTATCCTCTCAAACGTAAAATCACAAGACACAAAAGGAACCAGCTTGTTTTTTTTCTATTTAATGCCCCCCAGTGTAGGATTTCCACTTCACACATATCTGATCTATGAGTTGTTCTTTGCTGCACCTCAGTAGGATGCAGAAAATTGTCCGTGTTTGATTTAAAGGGCTTTACAAGATGAAAGCTGACATGCGTTTAAACGAAGGGCCAGAGCAGCTATCAGCCTGAAACATATTCACATTTCCAGCTTTTAGCTGGCGATTTATCAGTGACTAACACTGAGTTAACACAGTATCTCACTGCCTTGCTCAAGGGCAGCTGAGTGGTCACTGACACATGCTGGCTAATGTGAAGATGGAAACAGTTTGAGTTAATGTGCTTCCCAATGCACTCTGTTGCTTGTGCTGTAACACCCTGTATTTGTGTGTTAATAACAATGTAAAAATTCTAAAACTGCATGAGGGCCTTTGAGTGATCAAAACATTTAGTGTCTCTCGCCAGTAAAAACCTCTCCCTTTACTGATTACTCTCCAGTTTGTTCTCCCTGATTTAACTATATATATAATATATGCATATTTTACCTCTGATTGCAGCAGCATCCGTCTCCTAAAGCCCACTCAGTGAAGGAATGAAGAGCTCTCAAACTAAAAACTGCTGATTTAAATTCAGATGTCCTGGAAGAGGGACTTCATCTTCTAATGGACCATTTTAGAGGCTATGCTTTCTGTAAACCAGTGGTGGTATTACGCTAATATCAGATAGCTGTATGCATCTGCAAGATTAATTTCCTAATGCTCAGTTCTTGTTTCAGTCGCAAATCATTTACAGCATAAAGATTTCACTCATATTAAATTACAAAGTAATATTTCACATGTAGTATAATGCCAGCAGCATTACATTATATAAGTAATGCCATGTAATGTAATGTAGATTTTCTCATTTTAAAACTTGTTACCTGCAACAAACTTGTAATATGACAAAGCCTGTGGGATGAAGCGTTTCAGTGTTTACATTGTCTACAGTGTATTTAACTCATTCCTCACCAGTGGCTTCCACCATTCCCTCCAGGATCACCACAATCTCAAAGTCCTCCTTCTCCAGCTGAGCCTGCGACATGTCCCAGAAAGCGGAGCGTGCGTCAATCTCGTGGGAGATCACCAGCGGTGAGACCAGGAAGAGGCGGTCGTCTCCCGTCTCAAAGCCCACGCTGATGTCAGTCTGGTCCAGAGGGATGAACTCACCTTGAGGAGGCCAAAGAGAGCGAGGTGAAATAAAGCACCTTCTCACTGAATATAGTGGAAGCTGACCTGGATTTAATACATATATTACATATTAAACTTGAGCTGTGAGTTCCAGGAGTCTCACCTTCCTGAGTCTGTTTGGACTTAATGAGTTTGGCCCTCATGTTGGCCCCTACGATGTGGGAGCTACGCAGGTCGCCAACTCTGAACATCAGACAGAGCTTATCGTCCCTCAGAGAGATGACGGCGTGTTTGGAGAAGACCAGAGTCTCAGCTCGTTTGTTGGGCTGGGAGATCTTCACAAACATGCAGCCGACCTGAAAGGACACGGAGAACAGTAAGTAGAAGAAATGACACCTGACCTCAGACTCAGTCGTGAGTAGCAGCCCACATTTCCATCAGTTTGCTAATATGGCTTGTTTCCAACATGCAGACACACACAAGACTCTGACTGGATGTTGGTGTCTGAGTTCATTCACAAAACAGAGAAAGCTTCAGCCTCTTCAGCGCTTCTAAAGAACACAATCTCCTCCTTCTAGTCTGAAAATTTATATATTCTTGTTTTTTTTATTCAAGGAAACAGACTCGAGCTGTATTCATGTAAATGCACATTTTCTGTAGCTAATTATTTATCTTTTTACTAAAAATGTGTGAAAAAATTCTGCACAAATAATCATAAAAAGTAAATAATAATGCAGATATTGAAAAGGCAATGAAAATATGTATATATAATGATATATATAATAGTTAATAATTCATTCAGAATTTTCTGTCTTCCTGTATGACCTACACCACAGGATTTTTAAGTTTTGCTCACCATGAAGGCATTGACCATTGATCCCAGTATGGCTTGCAGCAGCAGCAGCATGGTGCCCACTGGACACTGGTCAGTGATGACGCGGTGGCCGTAGCCAATAGTGGTCTCTGTCTCAATGGAGAAGAGGAAGGCTGAGATGAAGCCGTTGACATTGTTGACGCACGGTATCCATGTAGTGTCTTCCAGATGGTCCAAATCACCCCTTGGGAGGAAAATGAGAAGAAAGTGTGAGAATGGATGGGGGAGGTGATGAGGTGGGTGTAAAGAGGGAAAAATAAACAGAGAGTGAGAAGATTTATATTTTTAGAAGAGAGGTGTTGAAATATACAGTATGTTTGTCCTGTTATTTTTACCATCTTCTCAGAGGTATTTTGGTAACTAATAATACTTTTATTGAGCATCATCCACAACGATTCACGTTTTCTTGATGCAACCAAACTACTTGGCCCCATCGTACACAGACAAACGCTACCTGGTTTCATCTGCTGTTTTTTAATCCTGTGCCACAGAGACTCACCAAACACACACTACACGGGCTAAGAAGGAGAGCTAATTCATGGAAGTGGTGCTAAATAATTTATATGAGCCGTGACTTTTATTGACACGTCCTAGTGACCAAGGAGTTGCAGCAACACACGGCTCTCTGGCACCGTTTATGCCTGTAATTGATAAAAGAGAACAACGTCTGGACATTATGAGGGGAATACATTTTCTAAATTAGAGCAGGGATCTTGCAGAAGGTACCGTAGCACATTGTGGTTAATAAAAATAGCACATACTAATATTAATACTACTTTATCATTTGCTTCTTTGCCATTGTTGCAGAATTATTTGCGCTGCCTGCTACTAATAGCTTCATGTTTTACGTGTGAGCTGCTAGAAACAGCAGTGCTGTCATATGATAATTTAATCAGAAAATTAACTCTTGGCTTTCTTGCCAAGAGTTAAGAAGACTGATAATATTCTCCTCTCTGTGTGGTAAATTAAAGTTACGGCCTTTGAGGCTTCTTAGGCTTACTAAATCGTATTAAAATGCACACTATATCATCTGTGTTATACTTTACATTAAGAAAGCGATGGGTCATGTAAGTCTCATGGAAATGAAAAAACTGCAGCCTTGTCCATGGCGGAGGTCCAAACATCACCTCATGCATGGACATAAACCTTGATCTCACCTACAGTACGCTATGAGGTACCAAATGGCCCCAAAGAAGAGCCATGTGACGGCATAGGCCATGACGAAGACGAAGAGCGAGCAGCGCCAGTTGAGGTCCACCAGCGTGGTGAAGATGTCCGTCAGGTAGCGATACGTCTCCCGCATGTTGCCGTGCTGCACGTTGCAGCGCCCGTTCTTCTCCACGTAGCGCTGCCGCTTACGCCGAGCCCTGGCTGGTGAAGACAAGGGGGGGGGGATACGGGAGGAAAGGTCAGAGGTCACGTGGGTTTAAGTCGGGCTATAAATATAGATGCACTATGTTGACAGTTCTAGATTAGATTTAGTCTATTTTATGAAATGTAGTGAGGGCAGTTCAAGTCTTTCTCCATCTAAAGGTGATTTAAAAAGAGGTCAAAGGTGATTTAAAAAGAGGTCAAAGTCTAAGGATAATGTTAAGTAGACTCAAATCATCCTTGTGTTATTGTGAAAACCCCTACACCTACTGTAGTTCCTGAAGGCAGCTGGAACCCCAGGCAGAAAACCACACAAAAACATACAAGACGCGAGGCTGCCTTTTTAAATGTCTAAAAGGTTTTTGTCTGTTTGAAGCTACAACTCTGTCTGCAGTCAGGGGACGGCAGTTGAATGAAGGCGCGTGGTGAGATTGGAGGATAAACAGAGGAAGGTGCCGGGGGACGAAACTACTTAGAGCGATGCAGTGTGGCTCAGAGGAAAGTCTGGCTGGTGACGAAGGGATAAAAGAAATCAAAACAGACAGGTGAGCAAACGAAATACAACAACACGTCGCCATCAAACAGTCAGAGAAGAAAAGGATTCAGTTACAGTACAGCCATTCATTTTTTACTGTAGTGTTTATAGTTCTCCAATTAACTGTGTTTTGGGGGTGTTAAGGTTATTTTCTCCTTTCAGCGATGAAAAGACAGACTGGTACAAACAGAGAGAAGAGGGAGGCCTGATGATAAATGATGTGAAAGACTGCTGAAATCAAGACTGCCGGAAGGATGAGGCACAGCAGCACGGCAGCAGTGCAAATTAGAGGAGATCCACGGACGGGGGAGGGGAGGGGAGGGAGGTGCACCATTTCAGTCAATACACCCAGAAAACAGACTCAATCAATAGCTGCTAATCTGCGGAGAAGTTAAATAGGAAGCAAAGGGGTCCGTCATGATGTGCAGAAACACAAGCCTTCATCCATCACTGTCCAGACTTGAATAAGTCGCTCAATAAACTCACTTTCTCCCCTACGTGTCACTCTCGGACTCACTCACCCCACCCGAAGCGCCCCCTCTCCTTCTCCGCCCCCTGCGTCTTCTTCCTGTGCTGATTGGCTTGGGCCTCCCGTTCGGCCAGCTTGGCCTGGAACGACCTGCTGACCTTGGCTGAGGTCGGAGGGGTGGGCGCCGACTCCGTGGTGACGACGTGGCCCAGCTCCTCCGACAGGTTGAAGACCCCTGTGGAGGCGGCGGCCTCCGTGGCCACCTCCACGCCTTCCTCCACCGCTTTGCCCTCCACAGGGAGGGAGAGGGAGTCTGGACGCGAGGGGAAGACCGAGTTCTCCAGCGCCATGGCTCGTGTGCGTATCGAGTGTATTAGTGCGCTATTGATATCTTCCCTATGGCAGACTCTGTCCAGTGGATATTGATTGGACCATTTGTTTGCTTGACTGAAACCTGGAATAAAGAAGAACGTAATGATTTAATGAAATGAATTAGCCACAGTAATTCACTGATGAACGATTTTAGAAAGGAAAACTGCTACAGACACTTATAGTTCGAAATACTTCTTCTCTAAAGATAACTACTATTATCTTCTGTATATTCTGTTATTTGACATACGTGCCTAATTAATCATTCTTCTTCTAAATCTGAATATTAAAAGAGTTGATTTGAGAATTAACTGTTTCAAAGAAAAGTCTAATTCTGGAGCACAGTGTGTGTGTGTGTGCGTGTGTGCGTGTGTGTGTGTGTGTGTGTGTGTGTGTGTGTTGTGTAAGCACACCGGTGGATTTCCATTGACCTGCTGAGGTTGCCTACACAGACAGCCCAGTATAAATCCGTGGAACTTTGGTTGTGTAGCCTGTGAGACGTGGCGTGCGTCTGCAATGTTTGCACAGTAAAATGGAGTCTATTCTTCTATACCCTGGGATGCATGTGGCGGATGGACGCAAAATGATACTGATGGTGACAATGAAGATGACGCACTACGCCTGATGGATGGATGGATGTGAAATCGTTTCTATTGCAGGGTCGCGTACCTGTCAGCGAGACAGAATACAGAGACCTAAAGACCGCTCAGAATACAACGATTCCTACCTGCTCAGCGTAGCAACTTGTAGGCGTAAAAGACCCGGACGAAGCAGATGTTTTATCATAGGAAAAACGAAAATCTGCTCCAAAGACGACCCGGAATCGTTAGCCCTGGTTCGATGAGACCCATTTCTGGTGTTTAACGGCGACGCAGCATCAGTCCACCCGTGTTCGCTTTTCCAGGAAAACAAAGAACACCTCGATCCGACCATTCAGCGTCCACAAAAATAAAAAAATAAAAGGGCGAACACTCCACTAAATGTCCACGCAGGGCGACTAAACGCCGCAGAAACGGTTCGGGCGTAATAATCGCGGCATTTGCAGACCATGTGTCGCGCAGGGGACAACCGAAATGGAGGCAACAGGATCAACCGGCTGCGTGGAGAGCTCCATCATCTGTGCGTCTGATGGAGTGAGTCAGGTGTGAAGCCGCCGCGCGGCGGAGATGCTGTCGTCAGCCCAGCCGCTACCAGCCCTGCCCGCCTCGGCTCTTCAGCTTCCCGACCACTTTCAGACCCGCATTATAACGCCACAGTTCACGTATTCTAACATTGTCACTAGTAGCATGCAATAACATAAAAATCACATCTTAGTCTTGCTGTTTTTTTAAACTATGTTATGACATTATTATTATGTTTGTGAAATGACTGTAAAATAGCTATTTTCAAGGTTCTTCCACAAAAATACATACAAGGCTCGATTAAAACCCTATTTAAAAGTTTCATTGTTGTTTCCTAATTATTTTTTATTAAAAACATATCTATGTTATTTCACATAGGGCAGAGATAGTCTTAAGCTGCACTGTATTAACAGCTTCTGTAAGTTTGTTATAATTAGCGTTAGTCATTAGGTGCTGTTCGCCCTCCCGTCTCTAGGTGGCGACATTGGTTTTGCCGCAGCCGGTATCAGTCCTTCTCTTCCAAGATGTCGGTGTTCGGGCCAGTGGTGAAAATTCATCCCGTGGTTGTCGCTTCTATCTGCGACTCTTACGAGCGGAGAAATGAAGGCGCGAGTCGTGTAATTGGGACCCTGTTGGGTAAGCAGGAGTTTAAGCCGTTTGTTCCCCACCGCAGCATTGCTTTTCTTCTGTTGTGGCGGAAGATGGTTGGTTAGCTCCTGTTAGCTTGCTCGCTAACGCACGTTTTGGCTAGCTCGGTTGAGAGCTATAGGCTAACTACATCTGGCTTATGTTAGCCAATGTTAGCTTGCTAAACAGCTGGTAGCATCAGTCGGAACAGTCAGCTATTGATGTGAATGTTGACATAGGTGAAAGTGGTTTATATCTGAACCGAGGTTGTCGACTCATTTATACTTTGATGTTGTATAGATGTCATTACACGTATTTGTTAGCTTAACATTGTTGTTGTTGTTAGCGTGTGCTACCGGTTCGTCATTGCTTACCCCCTTGTTAGCAAAATATAGCTAATCAGAGAGCTGTTAGCTAAATAATTTCCCCCCTTCGCACTGTGTTCTTTCTAGGTACTATTGACAAGCACTCTATTGAGGTGACCAACTGCTTCTCTGTTCCTCACAATGAGTCTGAAGATGAGGTATGTTTATTATGTTTACTCTGTATGTGACGTGCTTCGAGCTAATGGACTCTTAACGTTTCCCACTTTAAACCAACATGGCTAACGTTTTTAAATGAGAAGCTGTTTTATAAAAAGCAGCTATGCTGTCTTTGACAACAGGTGGCTGTGGACATGGAGTTTGCCAAGAACATGTACGAACTCCACAAGAGGGTTTCTCCCTCCGAGGTCATCATTGGCTGGTGTGTCATTAAATCTAATCTGGAATTCAGAACAGCATGGGAGAGAAACGGGTTTCTCACCTATTGAATGTTTTCTAACAGGTACGCCACAGGTTTCGACATCACAGAACACTCAGTGCTCATCCACGAGTATTACAGCCGTGAGGCCACAAACCCCATTCACCTGACTGTGGACACAGCACTGCAGAGCGGCAAGATGAACATCCGCGCCTACGTCAGGTTTGTCTAAACTTCCTGTTAATAGCTTTTTGAATGTGATCATTTCCAAACTGAGAGTGTGTTTGAATGTGTTTGTGTGTGTCCCACATAGTGCCCAGATGGGAGTGCCAGGAAAAACTGTTGGTGTGATGTTCACCCCATTGAGTGTCAAGTATATTTACTACGACACTGAGAGGATAGGCGGTAAGTATATCTTTAAGCGCCTATGTTTTCAATCCTAATCAACAGCTACATTGAGCTGAACTTTGTTGTCTCTTTTATGGTTTCACTAAATCCTGATTTATCTGTTTGTGTTACAGTGGATCTTCTACAGAGGACGCGTATAGCCCCCACTCGCACCAAGGGGCTCACCTCTGATCTGTCCCAAGTAGGTGGAGCTGCAGCCAGGGTGCAGGACATGCTCACCACCATGCTTGCCTACATAGAGGATGTGCTGGTAAGTGTTGGTTGTATTCTAATAGAGCTACAGTGGTGTTTGATGGTGACAAAGTGCTGTCTGTAATTTTATGTCATGGGTGTAAAATCCTCTGTGATTTGTGCTTGAGTTTTTTGACGAGTCACATAGTTTAAACAGAGTTTTTGTTTTTTGCAGGCAGTGTGTGAGCACTCCAGTAGCTGTTTTAAAATCACTAAATCTGGCACCTTTCTTATGCAGTGTAACTACTGAAAGGTTAAGGGCCTACGCGTTTCTCTGCTTGTAATTTTGTAAGGAGAACTGAGAGAATTTTTCTACAGGCACCCAGTGTTTATATTTTTAATTTTTTTTAACCAATCATAGCTGTAGCCTGGTAATGTTCCGAATTTCATCTGGTGCTGTTTGTACTTTCATTTCATTCAGTCTTTTATTTGAGGCTGCTCGGCAAGCTTAACGGGAACAGGGTATCCACCCATAATACATGTTTTCTCTAGGCTCATTGATTAGATAATGCTGTAGATATGTGCGCTCTTTTGTGTGTGACATTCAGTGGTTCAGATATCATTAAAACAACCATTTAAAATAGTGTTCAATCTGTCTCAGTCTGGCAAGGTGACAGCTGATAACAGCGTGGGCCGTTTTCTGATGGACCTGGTTAACAAGGTGCCCACCATCTCAGCCGAGGAGTTTGAAAACATGCTCAATTCTAACATCAATGTAAGTGTAAAATATTGTCTTTTACATGTTAAGTTCATCTCTTCATCCTTCTGTTCTTTAGTTTTTCTCTGCTGAATTCAGATGTGACAAAGCACATGCAATGCTGGCTATATACTTATACTTTAATTATTTATTTTTACAGGACCTGTTGATGGTGACATACTTGTCCAACCTGACCCAAGCACAGATTGCTTTGAATGAGAAGCTGGTGCTGCTCTGAGGGAATTCATATTTCTTTGTGATTCATATTTAATTTTTGTATTTTTTTTTTTTTTTGGCTGAGATGAATAAAAGACATTACACAGTCACAAAGTGTTGGTCCAACTTGTGTACCTTGTGGGAATTACACTTCTTGGTTTTATTTAAAATGTGTAAACATATGCTTTTTATTGATTGTTTGTCTCTTTAAATTGATATTGCAGAGTCTCTTAGACTTCAAAGTAGGTACTTAGTGTGTGGAATTCTACATAGAGGAAAATTACTAAATGTTTGGCCAGAATCTGCTGTTCAAAACATATGAGGTCTTGGTGATTTAAAAGGTTTAACATCCACTAATGTATGAATCTCAATTTTAATTGTATGGCTTTGACACTTAAAATGACGAGTAGTGAGAATCGAATAGTCTTTAAAAAGGCTTGTCTCAGAGGTTTATGTAAAAGTTATCTTTAATGCAGTCTACATAATAAACATTCAAATCAGAGGCAAGAGATAAATTCAAGCAAGTGGCCAACCATGCCCAGCCTGAGTTACATGTGAAGCTTAGTGCATAAAATGGGCAGGTCAGAATAGCACACGTCAATCTACAGTATCTGGAAGAAGTTGCTGTTATTTTTTATTGCTGAGTCCCGCTGGGATAATCAGGCTTTAATTCCTGAGCCGGGTGTTCTTCAGGGCTTTAGGATCTTCTCCACGGCGACGTAGCTCTGCACAGCGCAGTCGTACGCGCACTCCCCCGTGGACTTGGCGACGGCAGCAGCCTCCTTCGGGTAGTACAGGGAAGCGCACAAAGCCATCAGGCCCGTGGGGTAGATGAGCTTTTTAATCGTGGAGCCTCTGGCGTGATAGAGTCCCAGGACACCCGCGAGGCCGACCACTACCGCCCGGGGATAGAAGTCTTTGGGGTGGCCCTTCGAATAGGCGTAGGTGTCATGACCCAGGTCGACGACAGTCTGAAGTGCGGGTTTAACTTTGTCGTAGGTGACCTGACACCAAGCCGTGTATGGCTCCACTAACTTCCTGAGGTTAGCCACGCTCTGCTCCAGCTCACCCGCTTCAGGCTCCGTATACTGAGCCGCCTGCCGAGGCACCGTGTACAGGGACAACTCATCTCTGTTTATCAGCGGTGTCGGCTCCTGATCCCCGTCCGTAGCAGCAAGGACGGTGGTCTGTAACATGCTGAAGATCCCCGGCATTACGCTGCCTCTCACCTTCAACTTGATCCGCGCTGGCCATGCATTGACTACGGCGTCTGAGGAGGGACATCCTCGAAGCGATAATCACGCCTGTTTCTCTTTTCCAGCCGTATTACCTTTATCTTAAAGTTACTGTTTTTTTCTCCACTCCATTTATTTGTAACGATAGTTACAATATATTACACATTACACAATGGAAAATAAAGTATAATTTGTAGTAATTATTATATAAAGTTTTACTTTAAACAATTTAAATCGATGCTCACTATGGGACAGGCTAATAAATAGCCCATTTTTCTTATGATACAGACTCTTTTTTACAATAACTCTTTTACTTTCCGACGTTCGGTTTAATGGCATATTTTACAACCGAAATATATTTTCACATTCACTTTAATGCATGACATCGTATTTGTCAGGTATGACGTCGCCGGTTGCCAGGCGATCGTCTCCATTGAAACGAGCGTCAGCAAATAACTAAAAGTTTCATTTAGCAATAGCTACAGTTAGCAACTGGGCCGTAAAACATCGTCCTTTCGTTTTTCTCAATGGAGTTCCATGGAGTATCATCTCTGCAGAATCTACAGGCTCTGTCTGCCTTATTATCAACTCATCAGGACGACGAAGACGACGAAAAAGATAGTAATGTAAGACATTGTTTGTTGTTGTTGCACTTTCTTACTTTAGCACATGTGGCTAAACCTATAGCTGTACAATGTGTAATATAATTATGTTTATATTATAAGGACTGAAATGTAAAAGAATAAAACACATGCCGGTAAAGTGTACAGATCTGCATGAAAGGTTTAACACCTGGCTGGTTTATAATGATGTCATTTAATCTTAACAGAATGTATCAGCGTGTGCACGGCTGGGCCCTGGTCACATTGGCCCCCCACCGAAAACTTATAATAAAGGTAAGGCTTTCACCAATATAAGTCTAAAAAAGTGCAACAACCTAACAAGACAAACTTAACAAGTGCATGTGCATTTTGTTTTATTTAGTGCCAAATACATATGTAAAGAACAACAACAAAGATATTTGGAAAGAGGAAGAGCTAGCTGAGGGTTCCCACTATGATGATCTCACTGATCCTCGACCACAGCCTGAGTAAATACTGAGGGCCACACACAGCAAATGTTTTATTGATCTCTATGAGAGAAATGCACGCATCGTCTAATTCTTTGGCTCATTAACTTTATTATGTTTATATATAAAATACACTAACCCATAATATATGTACAGATATGAAATAATCTTAAAGCAGAGTGTGGGGACAGAAGATTTGTTTTTGGGACTGAGTGGAAAGGATCCGTCCTCAATGTGCTGCGAAGCCATGCTGGTAATGTTTTCTTTAGAAATTTTATATGCCACGTAAAAATAGATGAATAAAAATTCAGCTTGAACAGCCATCTATCTATGGAGGGATATCTAAAAATTGAATGAGTGGATTTTTTTACGTACACAACCTAAAATATCGACTGTGCTGACATTTCTCACTCTTAGGTGAAAATTAAGCTACCACATACTAAAGCAACAGATGTGGTCCTGGATGTAAAAGAAGATTTCCTTGATCTGCGTACACCAAAACAGTAAGAGATGCTTTGAAGATGTTTTCTTTCATTTTTAATCCCCCCTAGACAGGGCAGCAGCAGTTCAGACTAAAAGCACCAATTTCCAGACATTTCCTTTAAATCAAACATTTACATCATGATCTGAGCTTTGATCACCCTTTTTCACAAGGCTGTTAACATCCTCCTCTCTCAAATAGACATATGCCCTCTCCCTTGTGCACTTGTCATCTTTTGAACTTGCCTTTCCTGTTCCCCTTTAGTAAACTGGGTCTACATCTTCCACATCCCATCCACAGCCAGGAGGGCAAGGCTCAGTTCTTCAGCGAGAGAGAGGAACTAGAGGTGACTCTACTGATGAAACGTCCCCTGGATTGTATCAACATGCAATAAAAGATTAACAATAATGGTCCACAAGTTCAAAAGACAAAGTGAAGATTATGCACTGCCTCGTTTATGGATTCATTGTAAAATAGAAAATTCCCACAATGCTGTATTCTTGTTAATGATACATGTCACCAGTTATTTTGGGAGTAATAAAATGTGATTTTCTAATCAATATTTTATGTCAGTGCCCTAATGTCTATAAAATATGCTAGTGCTAATTGAGAAGCTTGTGATACTAAGCACAGTGAGGTAAGATGTCAGTGGGACAAAAAAGAGCAACTCTGTGTAGATTCCCAATCATACATACAAAACATTCTGTCCAAACTTATTATTTATCGAAAATGGAGAAGCTACTAATCACTCATAACTGAAAGACGCTGAAGTTCAGCAAAGTCTTCATGGGAGAGTGAATGTTAGCTTTGCTTTGAGGGTTTATCTGAGGGTATCGCTCCCATCGGCGCGTCTCTGGGGCGCAGTGCCACGGTGCCACACCCCCCCAGCACCGTTACCGCAGCAGCGGCAGCGGCGGCGCTGTGATCATGTGACGCCTGCATTTCCGACACAACAATACAACGGTATCGGTCTGCATTCACGCGCCCACTCCCCCTCGCTCTCAGTATGGCGGACGGCGAGAGGTCTCCGTTATTATCAGACCTGGGAGATGGTGCCCTGGGCAGCGGTAACGGCGGGCTGTCTCCTGGTGCAGCACCCTACGGCGTGCCCAACAAACCACCGAGTGAGTATCCATGGTACCCTCTCCTCCGCCCGCATTAGCCTAGCTTAGATTAGCTAGCCTTTCGTTTAGCCTGCTAACTGTGACAGTGACGCGGTTTATTGAATTGGCGGTTAAATATGAGGTGATGTAGATATTAGACTTTTGCAGTAGGTCAGTTTCAAATGTGCCGTTTCTTTCTACTGACTTCAAGCAATCAGAGTTTATTTAACCAGCTACAAAAGGTAAACCAGCAGGCTTTTTAATAATTAGCTTGAAAGCTACATCTAGTTAGCGCCGGCAAACTTGTCATAGAAAAGATTCGGGTTTGCATCTCAGTATTGTTCCAAATAAACATGATATTTTTTGAATATTTTATCACAAATTACTTCTCTGAATCTAGCAGATGGGTGGTGCACTGTGCCCTCCCAGGCTATGTAACGTTAAACGTATGTTCAGCTAGCTAGCATCAGAGAAACACCTGATTTGATTGGCATTCAAGAAAACCAATGAGGAGGACTCTGAGAGATGCTGCAAGAGACTAGTGTGAGCAATGGGGGAGGGCCTATCGAAATACTAACGGGTATGGCATCAGGCTCGGTTTTAATTGTTTTTGCTCCCACATCATCCCCAAAAGGCAGCGTTTAGTCCCCAGACTTGTATTTAGAAAGACGTAGTAACGTTGGTGTATACGATCAGATTACTGGTCTAATACTAATACTCTGTACACACACAAACAACACTTTGCCTGTTACTAGTTGAGACTGACCACGTTCAGCATTCCAGGAGTGTTTTTCTTCTAAAGCTTCTTTCAGTGGAACTCGAGACCAAATCTTATTATCCTGTTATTATTGTAATATAAGAGTTTACTTGTCATGGGAATAAAGATCCCATTCAGTCTATTGTGCAACTTCTGTAATTATGCTCAACAGTTCTCAACTACTATGGTTCATTCATCAATATTGCTCTTCCTTTTCTCTCTCCCTATGTAGGCCTTCCTCCATTTCCCAGCCCAACCCAACCCTCGGTGCTGTTAGGGGAGGATCCTCCACCCTACTCACCTCTGACCTCCCCAGAGAGCGGCAGTGCCCCTGTTATAAACTGCAGGGTGTGTCAGAGTCTCATTTCTGTGGAAGGCAAGATCCACCAACATGTGGTGAAGTGTGGGGTCTGCAATGAAGCAACGGTGGGTGCCTTAAGGAATGTTTACCCCCCACACAGAAAAGTACTGGACCAGTTTAATGTTGAAGAGTTGTGTCACACATTTAAAAAATACTTGAAAACCTCAATTAGTGTATAATTGGTGTTTTTCTTTTGCATGACCTTTTAGTAATGTATCTCTTTGCCCCCATTTCAATACAGTGGAGGTCAAGTGAATTTTACATTTTTGGTCAAAATACAATATAATTTCTCTGCAGAATCCTCATCCTCACTACACTGGATAATCCGGAGCACACAGCACGCTCTCTAAAAGTCTTTCTAATCCCTATTAAAATTATTTTTGGTCTTACATAATTTCATTAATAATTGTTTTTGTGTTCTAGGCCAAGCAATCATTTTCAGTTTAGTTTACAATCACAAAATTATTATTTTAAGAAACATTTTTAGGTGAGAAAATGTTTATATTTAAGAAGAAATAAAAGTGTAGGTCGTTTCAGTTAGACATTCCACCTTTTTTACTACCTTGTGTTATAATACATTTTTCTGTTTGTGAAAACTTGAATGACAGACTAATCATAATTATATAGTTTAGTCATCTCTCAGACCTCAAGCACTTTTAATCATTGGAACAATGTGACAGCTTCACTAATGACAATGAAGCATGACTCAGCAGTTTAATGCTGGTCAGTTTCACAGGTTGAAAGGACTTCATCAATGTGCATCAGTAGCCATGTGTTTTTCGTGCAGATTGAGGAAGAAATATGAGATGTGTCCAGGAATTTCTACATGACTTTTATTGGTTTAAATGGAACTCCCCTGTTGGTTTTGCACTCCGTTTCTTGTAGTTGGTACCTAAATAAGACATAAATTCTTCTAACCTCATTTTAATTGGACACGAGGCCTTAGATTCTCCATATCATTGGTAAATGACAAGTAAAGTACATCAGCTTTATTATGATACAATTGAGTAGCAGATATTTTCTGCATAATAGCAAACCACTGCTATGAGATAATGGTTCAGTTTTTTTAAAGAATACATTTTAAATTGTTTCAACTAAATATATTTAAGTCAAATGTAAATTAACACAAGACTATTGTGTTTGTGGGACTTTTTTGACCTAGAGACTCTAGTTTTGTAAACGTAAGCTCTGACCTGACTTTAATAATCCAGGTACTTGACTATAAATGGACATTTAAAAATGTTATTGCTTCAGTCCCTGCGATGTTGCTAATGGAGCAGGAAGCACACAGGACTGAATTTGATTTTGTTAGTCAGAGTGTAATGATGCAGTAAAGAGACCCTTCAGCAGGACAGACAACAGTCTCACAGCAGGATGCTTTCTGAAGCCCAGAGGAACTGTGTGGCTCATATAGTGGTAAATTAGAGATTTAAAATAAATTTTTATTCCCTTAGTGATTTTAAAGAAGAGTCTGACCTAGTCAGATTATATGGAATAAGATGCACAAACAAATGTCAAATAAATATGTATTTTTGTGAGAATGCAATAGGATTAAACAGAAATATAAATCAGGTTCATGGCCGATCTTATCAAATACAAGTTTGTGCTAATGTTTCTTCATCTATTTATGTACTTATGTGTGTACTTTTCATAACCTCCTCTGGAAAGCCTTTTCAGTCCTTTCTATTATGAATAGACGCGTTCTTGAATACATAAAGTGCACTTTATGCTTCCTGTGTCACTTCCAATCTTAACTCACCCAGTACCAACAACATTTTTACCTGTAGCCTCAGTACACCCCCTTGTAGTAGCTCTCACTGCCTCGCAAAGTACTGGTTAATTCTCATCCATCAAGAATAATTGGCTTGTTATCTACCCCTGTTCAGAATAGTTGTTCTGCTGTCTGCTTATCTCTTCCTCCTGTGTGTCTCTGTCTCCCTCTGCAGCCCATTAAAAATGCCCCAGCAGGGAAGAAGTACGTTCGCTGCCCCTGCAACTGTCTGCTCATCTGCAAAGTCACTTCCCAGAGGATTGCCTGTCCCCGGCCATATTGGTGAGATACTCATCGTGTGTGTGTGTGCGTGTGTGTGTCTACACGACTGTAAGACTACAGGAACACTGTGTCTGTGTGAAAGAGAAGTGAAGCAAAGGAAACGAGGTGCAGTGGGAGCAGCAGTCCCTCAATTAAAGCTGTGCTCCCAGCACAGTTTACATGCACTGCTCAGCGAGCCGGATGAGGAAATAACAGCCTCATTAGAACAGCCACATCATGGGTTTTACTTCTGCATAAACATGAGACGGGCATCTGTGTGGGTAATACAGTGGGCCGTTTATGGTCCACATCGTCTTCTAGCATGGACATTATTGGACTATACTTTCAATTTTCAGCCTGAACCTAGAAGCTAAAGGAAAATTCACAAAATGCATACAGAATTCCTGTAGAAGAGCTACCAACCAAATGCAGCCAGACAAAGAGTATCAAAATAAATATAAATAAAACATATTTTTTAATTATTCAGGACACAATATGTTAAAGGTGAACTAGGAACTTGTCAAATACATTTTGGGAGACACCTTTCAGAGACAGGAGCAAAGAAATGCCCACATTTTGTGAAGTTAATAAAAAAGGCTGCACAATCTTGGCAGCTTAGCCAACCAGCATGCAGCAAACTGCAGCTGCCTTTTGTTTTTCTTTGAAAAATATGAATTCTTGTTTATGCCTAAGGTGTAGAATGTGCAACATCTTTAGCCAGTTTATTTTTCTTTCTGTTTTGTTAATTTTCTCCTGCCATGTAAATATGTATAATTTTAGACATTGCAAAATTGTTTAAATTAATAATTTAACACATATCTAAAACTCATAGTGCAGCTGACAATCTAATTATGAAAAAGCATGAACTGCCTTAAGGCTGAATGGTTGTTTTAGTTTTGTTTTCATGGATTGTCTTAAAATTTACAAAATTTACCTCTCAGTTAAATGTGCTTTCTCACATTCAGTGCTTCATGAACTTGAGACTCAACTCTGTCTCCATCCATTTTGTTTTTGTCTGACAGATGTGCACATTGACTTTCATAGTCGTTATTTCTCCTACATTAAATCTATATATAGAGTTGACTTTTTTGCTTTGCAACCAGACATGCTCACTCAGCCAGACACATGTCTTTGCCACTGTCTGATGAGTTATTCAGGGGTTCTGCAGTTAGTGGTAATGAAGTGATTGACCGCTGCTGAATGAAAAACCTGAAACTTATCATCAGCCTTTCTACACCAGAAAATATGTGATTGGGCAGAGATTATTCCAGTAGTTTAAACGAACAGTGAATAATAGCTAGAGTCATTAGTGGTATCAATGCTGAGTTTGTATGTGTCTCTCTCTTCACAGTAAGAGGATAATTAATTTGGGTCCGGTTCACCCTGGTCCTGCTAGTCCTGACCCCCAGCCAGCTGGTGCCCGAGTCTCCTGTGGACACTGCAGCAACACCTTCCTGGTAACACAAAATAATGATTTAGAAGGTTGAACTTGCTAAAACGTTTATAAGATGTAGTCTGTTCATGCTAGATGCTAGAATGCTAGAAGACTGTAAGCTTTGCTGGGCATACAGACTGTATACTGTGTCTCACCCCACTGTTACCCGGTAATTACTCCTTTGAAATAATTTTGCATTCACATTGGTTTAGTTGAAAACTCTTTAATGGTTGCCCTCCTCATTAAATGTGGTCTGTGACAGACAGTAGAAATTGCAATATCAGTGCGGCCCCTCTTTAATTAGTCGCAGTCAGACAAGAACAGAGCTGTAAAAAGATGAGATGAATAGCACAGAGTGTTTAGCATTCAGCTCCACCTTTCCACCTGCTTAAAGACAGGGTGGCTGAATAAAAATACCGCTCCATGTGGTGGGTGGCGTTTCAGTGATGCCTTTGTTGCAGATCTGATAATGTTCCCGGTGCTTCCCATGCTGAATATTTCTGTCAGAACAAGAAGATTGTGCGGCGTGCGCGGTGTTTTCTGCTCTGCGGGTTAACAAATGTATGGCACCCCGGTGTTAGAAGAGGAGGAATAAATGTCTTCACTCTGACACAAGATTATTTTTCTTATTCATTTTTTGTGCAGCATGCGGCACCTGTTGGCAACAGCTGTGACAGTTGTATTGCAGTTCTTAAAATATATCCTCAATCCATATGACGCTGGGAATATTAAGACTAGGTGTATTTTATCTGTGCGTTTCAGACACTTGGAGACTCTTTTACACTGAATCTGATGCATATGGAGATGAACTATCACATTTTACAGTGGATATAATGCTGGTTTAGTCACCACTATTGCTAATTGTTTCACAAACTTGTCTGTTTGCAGTGGACAGAGTTCACAGACCGGACGCTGGCCAGATGCCCACACTGCAGGAAAGTGTAAGTAGCTCTAATCAGTCCATTCATAATTCCACCATGTTGTCGCTGGACTGTCACATTTTATATTTATGCCCTCAGGTATTTAAAAGATGCTTTTATTTAGCAAAGACAGCTAGCAGGAAGCAGCTTCAGGGTCTTTATCAGAGAAGGGTTACATCCTGAGAATTTAACCTGTGTATGTGGAATTTTATGTCTAATAGGAACTGCTGCTGCTTTTCTTTGTTTTGTGTTAGTAACTCATATATCACATATCTTATAACTTCAGTTTTCAGCTTTATTATGTGAAGATTCTGTGTTTTTACCTACAGTATATGTCTTCTATACATACACATGGTATGTTTAAAGAACTTTGTCTGACATTTTTGAATAATCAGACCAAACCTTTTGGGCAGTTTTTCCAGCATTTTATGAGAGGTGGTGTTAAAAATGAGACGTGCCAGTTTTTTGGTGGTTCTTCTGCAGTTCGCAGGTGTGCTGTAGCAGGCTTGATGAACAGCTTGCGTCATGAGACTTTGTTTGTTTGTCAAATCCAAAATAGCCTCAAAACCTGGACTGAATTGGGACAGGTGCTGCTTCTAGTCTGCCTCTTGCAGGTGTATGGTCATCATTCATGTTTGAAGCAGCCATAAATGATACCCAAAAGATCAAGTACAATTATTATTTTTCTTGTTTTTAAAAATTGGAACACATTTTATCCTCAGTCATTAATTGCATTAAACATTTAGTATTATTAAATTAATATTTGTCAACCATGTTCTTTGGTTTCCTCTTAATAAAATGCCTGCCCTCCTCCTCTCTCTTGGACATAAAGCTCCTCCATTGGTCAGAGGTATCCCCGAAGGCGAAGCTTGTGGTGTTTTCTACTCTGCTTGCTATTCAGCATTTCCACTGCTGGGCTGATGGTGAGTGAACTCCACCAGTTACCATAATTAGTGTTATTCAGTAACACAATGTGTGATCAGTAGCTGATTAACCTAGAATTACAGAACATCTTTAAAGAATTCTGTTATCCTTTCTAATTCTGTCCTCCTCTTTTATAATTTAAAAACCTCACAAGTGCAGAAAAAATAGAAGGAAGGTGAAGAAGCAGCGTGATAACAATCTGTTTGTCGCCACAACATGGAGGGTTTGCTCCTTGCAGCAGCTCTGCAGACGCTCTGTGACAGGCCACTATTTGTCAGTGACATAGAACACAAACGCTATCTAGTTCAACTGTTCAAGTGTTAGGGATGCAACACCCGGCTTCAGCACCCAGCGCGTCAGAACAGGAAAGTGTTCTTCTTAGTCCTCAGTGAGACCCACAATCCAGTTGTGCTTTGAGTTGAGCCTCCCAGTCACAGCTCAAAATGCATCACAATGCAGTACAAGATCTGAATTATACAATAGATCACAGTTGTATAAATACTGTGTTAAATGCAGTAATTAAATAAACCTGAGCAAGTATTACTTCATTCATTGCGTTCTGCTTTTTAAACAGCAGGTGGAGCAAGACGAGCATCGAATACCTGACGAGAGAGAGCCAGTGAACACACGGTGCTCACATGCAGAATTCAGATCTTAAACATTCTGTATTAACAGCAGTTCATAATGTGTCACCACATGGAATCAGGTTGGGTTTAATAAAAATTGGCTTTTGATAACAAGACTCATCCCCAGGCAGTTAGAGCTGTGCATGACATCACCTGAAATACCAAAGTCAGTCCATGAGCTGTGCCTGGAAGTGGAACCAGGGTAGTTGAACAGTGACAAGTGTAACCTTCTACATCTGCATCATTAAAATGTTACTTATCATTCAGTCAGTGAAGCTTGAGTCAAGCAGGGCTTGGGTGTATGCCCTAATAATAAAGAACAGCTAGTAGAGTTTTGTTTAGTTTTTTTAGATCGATGTGTTTCTTTGATTTGAATAAAAATTTAAATAGAACCCGTTTAACACAAAACCGTATCTAGAAGTAATTTGCTGCATTTATACTTAGTGCTTCATCAATCATCTGAACCCGGGGGGTCTCAAAATGGAGGAGACGGTTTAGAAGGAGAATATATGGTGACAGTAAAAATATTATTACGTCGTCTTCAGTTCAATACTGAAAATGATCTGACGGAATATTAGGTTTCCTCCCAAGTTGTGACTTTAAAACAGGAGTTTATATTTCCACACATCCAGAAAACTCATGTGGGTTTTCTCAAAGTCACTTTTGCCATCTTCATTAAATAATTTTCTTCGGAGCAGCTGCACACTTAATACTTGATGGGGAAGTTATTTTCTGTCTTACCCCTCAGTCACAGCTAAGTGTTGAATATGAGCCCCTCCATGAAAAACTGAGCATCACAAATTCAATGTCAGCCCGTCAGCCTGGTGCAGGCTGATTCATCTCACGCGACTGATACAGGATTCTCTCTTCTGTTGTTGTCTTTGTAAAGCTTGTAATGCTTATTTTGACGGCTTCACATCAGCCCCATTCAAGTCCGTGTTTCTCTTCAGGCTGGTACGTGGGGGAAGGCTCAGCTCTACCCGGGGATCTACGCCTCGTGGGCCGTGCTGCTGCTCCTGGTTCTCGTCACCCTGGTTCGGGCCTTCTACTGGGCCTGCATGAGGGTCAGCCAGCCGCTCCAGAACTTCACATAGAGCTGCCCCCTCTGACTCTGGCCCAGCCTCAACCCAGTCTGCCAGGCAGGATGACAAATGGCTTTAAAGTACCACAAAAACAGATTATTTATTTAAATCCAGAAAGCAAATGTTCTCCCCCTCCTGTTTCCCTCCCTTTTAGTCAGCTGTGTTTCTAAACTGGATGGAGGTGGCTGCGACCGCTACATATCTATCAGTAATTATGACGACGCGTATAGTCTAATGTACTGTTTAGCTATTCTAATCTCGTGTGGGGTTCATTGAACATTTCAACACTCGTTGTTTTTCTCTTTACCCCTTCACGGTTTCTTTTTTGGAGTCTTGCACATGTGTTGCACTCGCAACGTCTGACATGAGGGCTTATAGTCAAGTCTTAGCTGTGAATATGTTGTTGTTTATGGGGGATGTCTCTCTTTCTAATCCTAAATTCACGTTTGAGTTTCTTCTTTCAGCGTTTAACTTTTTTTTTTTTTTGTTTAAACTGAGGAACTATTACTTTGTGGATGCAGCAATGAAGTCGTATCATGCTAACACATTAATGCCAGTAGAAGATGAGTGGCTGGAGGGATATCAGCTTCCATTTGTGAATCAAAACATCAAGTAGGCGTTGACATGTGTCTGAAAAATTGAATTCAGCAGTATGTGAAGGTTGGCTATGATGTGTCTGAACTCAGTGTTTATGCTAAATTATCCCCTGGGACCGACTTTGATCCAAAGCAGCTTGGAAGCCTTAAAAGAAGGTATGATAGTAGGACTGAAAGCACGCGCACACACTTGCACGTACGGCCACACTGTACTTAGAGCTGCATAAATGCATAGCAGCACTCAACAAAGGGAGGCTACTGTGAGAGTTGCAGCAGCTCTGCAATCACTTTGTCAAAGACACCTCAGCCTCCCTTCAAAGACGGAGCAGTGAGTAGATTTTCCCCTGGAAGATTCGGACATGAAAGCTGGGCGTTTGTTCTGGCCTGACAACGGCAGTTCATTCCTTACGTCTCGCGATTTTCGTTTTAAAACACTTTATTTCTAATCAATTAAAAGACAGGGCTGCTTTGTTGCCTACGTCTATATGGTTTAACTTCACTGCATTTTGCTTGGCTTAACTCTCTGAAGCAAAGTGGCTCATGGAATAAATCATTCAGACATGGATATCTGCCTTCTCATCCACCAAACCTGCCCTGCGAGTACAAGTGCTTTAGAAACGCTCTCTGTTGTTGATTTTAACCTTTTATCCTCACAGACTGAGCTACATTTGTCTTTGAGGTACACTAGAGAGTTTTAGGGCGCGTCTGGAGGTTTTGAAACGTGAGAACAAAAACACCTTAAATAATACACACTTCCAGCTTTCAATGGCTCATTTGAGATGCAGCAGAGATGGAGCCAGATACTGCAGTTAGCAGAAAGCCTTCATGCTGTTAAACTACGACGGCATTGCTTTTGGGACCATTTGCGGGGAGAATCCTTCTCGTCGTCGCTGAGGAAGGAGCTGCTCTGGAGTTTTCTCATTGGTTGGTTTGAGGTGACGCTTTAAGGCCAGTTAAACAAAGAGGCAAACACACACTACACGTTACACCGTCACCCGGTGGATCTCCCATAGTGACTTTTCTGTCTGTGGTTCTGAATGTGGTTGTTTTTCTTTTGTTATGAATTCTTCTCCTTTTGTTTAATTGTAAATATATTTGTCGTTATTGTACAGTGAACGCGACTAAGCGAATTATGTTGCACTGAGTTCAACACTACTGCTGAGAACGTTGTTTTTAAGACGGTTATTTTTGCATCTTTACACCTGTTCCGTATTTAATGAGCTGCGCCTCTGGACGCCCAGTTCTGTCCACAACATGGTCACAGCAACAACACGACAGAGCAACACACACAAGCATCTCAAACATACACCCAGCACCTTATACAAGAGAGAAACACTGCATACACAAGGCAAGAACTGAGTTTGTACGGGGTGTATCATGTAATTTATTATATTGGACGTGCTGCAAAAAAGACCCACTTTAACACACAAGTCTATTAAGTCCTCAAAGCTGTTTATTGTGCAAACCATCCATTTTAAAGGGAGGTTCTCTTTCTTTAGAGTTGTTAGAATGATAATTGTGTCTGTTTTCATCAAGCCTATTTCAACTTGTTGAAGCGGGCATTCATTTTTAAAGACTGCAGAAACCAACAAACAAGATTATAGGACATTTAAGACGAACAGACTTGTTTAAAAATGGCCTTTTTTCAGTCTGGCGACCATGTTTCTCCATGACTGCAGAATGAATCAATCATGTTAATGCCAATAATCAATAATCTGGCTAATGCTCTTTTCAGAGTTTGTTTACACATAATTAAAGACATGATGTACAATAAAAAATGTACAAAATCAGTGATGTGTTCTTTTCTCCTTCACAGAGTCAGATCATGGTTCAGTCGTTTCTATCTCTATTTAGGAGACGAAATCCATCAAAGCTCAGAGCTTAGCTCTCAAATATTAATGTTACGGAAGCAGTAAGTTGTGTGATGCAATATTTCTTGAAGGTCAAACTGGTGCATGAATAAAGTGAAAGGCAGGTTTGAGGTGTGGAGAGTGGAGCAGCTGTTTGTTCTTGCTTTGTATGCTGCCTTTGTCCAGCACCTGTTCGCAGCTGAAGCTGGATGTGAACACCGGCGGTTTAACGGTTTTTTTTTATTATGTGCCTCCACAGGCCTGAGGATGAGCCCAAGTGCTCTTTGACTAACGGCGCCTCTCATGTTTTCAGTGTGTTATTTTGAATGGCTTTTGAACTGGATGAATGCAGATTAGGTTGAAATGTTAATGTCGGGTCAAGTTGCCTTTGGTCCTGTTGCTCTTTAGAGCCAGACGCTGGGCCACTCAGTGATTTATCCATCACTTTGGTGAGTTACATGTACGCCATCAAACCTTTTGGTGCTTTCAACTGTTTTCTATCCGTGCTTCATTTATTTTCTCCACATACTAATTATCCCTGTTATTTTTTTGCAAAGGCCTTTGAACATTTTAGCTGCTCCTGTTTCGGTCCTGGTACCAGCGACCCGGTCCAGATCTTCCTGTCAGTCACCTGATGTCTCCATTCTGCTGAGACTGTACTGGACACAGAGCAAACCCCGAATGGGACATGAACACTAGAAAACACGACGAATCGGTTGCCTTCTTGGAGTTTGGGGGTCATTCCCACCAAAGCGGGCAAATCTGCTTTCCACGAGTACAGACTGATGTAGGTTTAGACTTGGTGCTGCGCTGGAATGATTAAATCTCAGTCTTTTGATGTAGCAACCAGCTTCCCCTGGGCTACGTAACTTTGCTAAGTCCACACCTGCAACTAAGGCGTCTGATTAAAGTTGTCGTGCACTTTCTTCACGGGGATAATTCCTACTTTTTTAAACTTGCTAAGTGAAATCAAATCATTTCCTGCTGAAGCTGTGGGTGTCATTTTTAACTTCTAATTTAAAGCTCTGCGCTGAACTTTAAACATTAGTTTTATTCTCATTTTTCCTGAAGTGGAAGTCCACTCCCCCTTTATCTGTTCGCACAAAATGCTGGAAAGCAGCTCCTCGGTCTCTCGTGTTTTTTTTTTCCTCCCCTCTCACAACTTACCAGCCTCTTGAGTTTCATGCGGATATATTTTTTGCCTGGACACAAAGAGATGGAGGGATTAAGGACACTGAGAAACCTTTCAGAAACCACAGCCCCCTGGAGACGAGCACGAGCCAGAGACATCAGAGAGTGGAGGCGAAAAAGGCTGAAGCAACAGTGGAGGAAGACAACTGCTCCTATAACCTTCTGGATTTAAGCGAGGGGACATTAGCCTGTTGTGATTCTGTTACACAACACAAAAGCTCTCCACTCATGATGTTGGACAATGCAGCGTGTCCACTGTGCTGGAATGTAAGATCTGCCGTTTGCAACTTTGCTAATCCCAACGTTAAGAAAAAAGCCAAATGTAAGAAATGCAATAAAATAAATCCAGTACAGAATCTGCTAATTGGTTTTCCAGCATCCAAAGCTGCTTGGATGCTGTGAGGCCAGAATTCATAATGAAACCTCTAATACACATAATATACTGTATGTGACCAAAGATGAGGATTAAAGCCTTTCCAGGCATTAGCTGTTTATTCAATACATGCATTTGACACTTTATCTAATACAATTACACCCACTTGTCGGCTGTTGTCATCATAATCTCTGTTTTCTTCCTTTATCCTCTCAGCGATGTCACTAGTTAGTTGAACGTCAGTCGCTCACTTTGACTTGTATTAACACCGTTTTGTAACAGGATGATAATGATGGTCTCATGACTCGGCCTGTCTGTGGGAGTGGGAGTGGAGTGATCGTCTCCTCGTTGAGGCCACAGGTTGAAGTGTCCTTCAGACACGGACTCAACTCTCCGCCTATGATTGCATTTGAATGAAACCGAAACGACAAACCATCGGATACTAAGTCGTGAAACGCAGCGTTGGATGAAAACTCACCATCCATATGATCGCGGAGACACCTCTGCACATATGCACGCAGAGAAAGACACCGCACACGCCTCATCTCAAGCTATGTTAGCGTGAAGCGACATGTGTTTGAACGTCTGAAGGAACAAAACACACACACACACACAAACACACACACACACACACACACACACACACACACACACACACACACACACACACACACACACTCAGCTCTGCTTGCACAGTGTCAGTGAATATTACAGCGGTGAAAAAAGGCAGCGTCTCGCTAAAGCCTTGATCCTTCTTACTTCTAACAGGATTTGACCCTTAAGACCCAGAGCATGACCCTGATCTGCTGCAATACCATCATCCTGTTTAAAAAATACACTCTCACTATTGTCCTCCTGTCTTACACACAAACACGCACGCACGCACACACACGTGCAGTTCGATGCCTAAAACCATCATCCTCCCCCCCACACACACACACACACACACACACACACACACTGCATGATGCAACGCCTCTTAATTTTATGCATAACACACAACCTGATGGATTCAGCTGCATGTAAAATGTGCACGAGTCCTGGTGGCGCCGCAAAGGGAACGGAGGAATAGGGAGCTGAGGATGGATGGCGGAGGACGGGTGCAGGCTGGAGGGGGTTAACGCGCTGCGAGAGGATGATACGATTGAGCAAGTGAGAAAGAGAGCGACGGAGGGGGGGGCGAGAGAGGACGCGGGGAGTCGGAGGAAGGAGATGAGGAGACGGAGCAGACGACTAAGCAGCAGATTAAACTCTGGGGTCGTCAGCTGTAAAACAAACAGTCCTTTTAGTCGGGATCAACTCCAGCCTTCACCCCCTCCTCCCCCTCCTCCCCCTCCTCCCCATCAGCCCTCTCATCCTCCTCATCCTCACACGTAAACACGCACCGGTCGCCACAGTGGAGATAATGCCGGGGAGCAGGAAAGGAAGGGGCCGATAATCTTGGAGGAGAGCGCATTTACATCTGCTGCGTTGTGCGTCGCTGCCTGACGTCCCCCGAGGGAACGCGCAGTCTTATTACGTTTGTGTTTTACGCTTCTTCCTCCTTTTCCGTCATTTTCTCTCAGATGACAGACTGGGCCAATGCGTGACACAGGAACTCTTGAGAGTAAATAAGGCAGAGAGGGGAGTTTCTTTCTTGCGTCCCCGTGTTTATATTACATCTTTACAGTAATATTCCCCCGACAGAGCGGCGCGCTTCAATATTCAGCCCGTTTGTTTAAATCTCGCTTTCTGTCGTCTGGTTCTGGAGGCCGCCTTCACAACTCCATCAGTCCAAAGGCTCAATTTCCAAACTGTCAGCTTTTATACTCGCTGTGAGGCGTCTTCCTTTGTTGCAGATGTGTGCGTTGTGCTGCGCGCGTGCGTTCAAGGGCGTGTTTGTGTAACGCCACGCGCGGCGGTGTGTGTGTGTGTGTGTGTGTGTGTGTGTGTGTGTGTGTGTGTGTGTGTGTGTGTGTGTGTGTGTGTGTGTGTGTGTGTGTGTGTGTGTGTGTTTTCTGCTGTTTGTGGCTCCTCGCGCTTCTGTCTTTAAGAGGACCAGTTTGAGAGGTTCTGAAGTTGAAGAGGCAGAAAAGATGAATCAGCTGAAGGACAAGTGTTGCTCACTTGCACGTTCCTGAAAGCGTCTTGACTTTACAAATGAGAAGCGATTCAACGGACGCACGATTCGGTCAAAAGCTCCAGAACACGTGCAACTTTTTCCATCCAACTATTTTGTGAAGCACTCATCCTTGGGTTCGGGGGGGGGGGGTCCCTGCTGTCTCTGGGCAGGAAGGAGGCCGACTACACCCTGGTTGCTCATCTGACACACACACACACACACACACACACACACACACACACACACACACACACACACACACACACACCTATGGGCGATTTCGAGCCTCCACCAGACCCAGCAATGACCCCAATCAGGCAGTGGGAGGATGTGGAGGGAGACGGTTTCAGTCGTCCTCCTCCTGACGAGCAGATCTCTGTGTCGCTGCGAGAACAAGTACTGGACGTGTAGTCAAGTTATCGCTTTTTTTGTGTCGGGGTCCTCCTTCTGTCTCTCTGCCCATCTTGGGCAGAGAGACGTCTGGAGAGAACGACACATCTGGAGAGAACGACACATCTGACACCTGTCACACACAGCAGCTTCACGTTGTGGCCGAATATTTACCAAAGCTCACTCATTAATTCACACTAATCCTGGAACTAACAAAACATAATTTACAAAGAACAATAATGAAGTTAAACATATTGGTAAACATTCAAACGAGCAGTGCTGCAATGAAGGTAGTCAGTGTGTGTGTGTGTGTGTGTGTGTGTGTGTGTGTGTGTGTGTGTGTGTGTGTGTGTGTGTGTGTGTGTGAGACCCAGGGTCCCCAGGCTGCTAAAAGCACAACGTTCAACTCAATTAGAGCCATGCATAATTGATGGCTGTCTGGGAGAGTATTTGTATTTACACTGGAATTAAAAGCCTCCGGTGTCAGCTATCACATCTGAGGGATGATAAGTGCGTGTGTGTGTGTGTGTGTGTGTGTGTGTGTGTGTGTGTGCGTGTGTGTGTGTGTGTGTGTGTGTGTGTGTGTGTGTGAACCTATAGTGCCGTATATCATAAGCCTGAATGCATTGATGCGGCAGCTTCGCTTTCTGTCGCCTCTCCTGCTGCAGCGACACGTAAATCGCTGCTAATCCACCTACAAACACAGCACTTTGTTTGAGTTAAGGATAGAGTTAAGTTGTAACCCACTTCCCGCTGAAATCACTTAGTAAAACACGCCATTAGATTCACTTAATCTCCGCAGTGTTTTCTGATCAGAGGCGATTACTGCCTGTCTGTTTTCATGCAGTTCATCAACCTTGTTTCTCCCACACCATCGACCATAGACGCCTCTAATGGTTTGAATGGAGCCCCAGTGAGTGGACTCGCTGCCAGCGTGGCTCCAGCTGTGCTGCGTGTTCAAGATGATAAACGATGATCAAGGTCCTACCTGTGTCTCTGCCTCACTTTTTCCTGAGGAACCTCTCACCTTTGTTGCTGCATCATCCTTGTTGCCTCCGCAGCCTGTGCGGCTCAGCTGTGAGCGGCACGTTGACCTTGGCCAAAGTCACCCCGTCATGTGAAAAGCTGCCACAGTGAAGCAAAGTGCTCTCCTGGTGCTGAGTTCATCATGGTTTTGATTCAGCGAGCAGAGAAAGTCCGCCTTCAGTCGCGTTTGACTCGTTTGGTTAAAACAGTATCAAACAGGAAAAATGTACAGGTCGGCTTTAATTACAGCTATAGATGAACCTCACATAATAAAATTATGATGATGCCATAAGTCATCACATTAAAGTAACGCTCCTTATACTAAATAAACTGAGTCAGTCAATAATGTCCAACACCTGATTTTGTGACTCATTGTTTGGTCGTTGTTCATTGTGAGCTGAGAACGACATGAAGGGACGTGGAAACAATGGAAAATTATAATGTGCAGTTTTAACCAAAACATCATCATCAGAATCATCAGTCGTGAAAATAATTGAACAATTGAACAAAAATCTAGTTTGTTGCATTAGTTTCTATTGATTATCGTTCAGGCTTTGCTTCATTTGTTCGTGCATCAAAGATTCTCATACTTTTCAAAACACCTCTTTTCCTTTTGCCTTTAGAGCCTGTAACTCAGGATGGATAAGAGAGAGGATGGGATGTTAAAGGGGACAGGGGAGGGGGAGGTCTGTGTGTGTGTGTGTGTGTGTGTGTGTGTGTGTGTGTGTGTGTGTGTGTGTGTGTGTGTGTGTGCGTGCGGGTGTGTGTGGTGTGTGTGTGTGCGTGGTGTGTGTGTGTGTGTGTGTGTGTGTGTGTGTGTGTGTGTGTGTGTGTGTGTGTGTGTGTGTGTGTGTGTGTGTGTGTGTGCGTGGTGTGTGTGTGTGTGTGTGTGTGTGTGTGTGGTTGGGGTGACATGAGATAGAGGGTTTAAGGTTCGGCCATCCATCCTTCAGTCCTTCAGTCCCGTCAGACGTTAAGTGGGCCCACAGACGACCTGAGCATTGTTATTCACCCAACGAAGCCTTTTTCCTCCCTGCACCATTAAGGTAACATGACTAATTGAAATATTATTACATTTACACAGGAGTATTTACTGTTGCTCTTTCTAAATAAGATCATAATACAGGAGAATTGTTGTAACTGATTAGCGTTGAGTTAAATCACACCTGGTCTCTTCTCTTGTGAGATTATTTGACTGATTTGTGTTTATTATTCAGCCTAATTCATCAGATTGATGCACGCTTAGATTAGCATGTTTAGGCAATTATCTGACGCTTTTATCCACTGGAAAAAACTTGAATTTGCAGTTTACTGACAAAAAAACCTGAGTGAAATGAAGGAAAGAAAACAAAGTTTGTGTTAAAATTCCGCTCATTTTACTGGCGCGTGATTTGTTTTTACTATTTCCTCCTGTATTATGTGAAATGTGTTTTCTGTTTATGCCTTTGGAAACGTGTAAATGCGGCAGTAAAAGTAAAATGTATCTGGCTGAGCTCTTCCATCCCTGATAATGTCCCCGCGACCTGAGAGGGATCGTGTGCGAGCGCTGAGCTTCTTGGGAGAAAGGAATAAAATAAGAGCTAAAGGGGAGACGTTTTTTTGTTGTTGTTGCTCCAAGATAAGAGGATATTACAGCTGGTGGAAGAGGGCTTATAGCAGAGGAGACATCGTTCAGTGGGGAAACGCTTATGTGGAGCACTTCTTGAAGAGATGAGTTTTCAGCCTTCCAGGGAAGATGGTGGGTGTCTCTGCTGCTCTGAGCCGCCTGAGAAGGTCAACGTGTGTGTGGGTGGACAGTGTGTGTGTGTGTGTGTGTGTGTGTGTGTGTGTGTGTGTGTGTGTGTGTGTGTGTGTGTGTGTGTGTGTGTGTGTGTGTGTGTGCGCTTATTACACGGCTGCAACAAACACGTAAAATACAGATTTGTATTAAATGCTGGACATCATCAGCAGAAAACACGATGCTTTCGTGCATTTCCCAGTTTTACTAATGCTGAACTAACTTGAACTTGGGAAATGTTACTTCATTGATTTGTGTTATTTTGACAGATATTGTGATACAGGTTGAGAGCAGAGTCTGCTCTAATCGCTTATATTGATTTCAAAATAAAAGCGCATTGACTTTTCGTCTCACCCGTCTCTCCTCTGTGGCTCGTGATGATGAGGATGCTCCTAATGCCTGCGTCTCCTGTGTCTGTGTGTGTGTCTGTGTTGTGTTGTGTTGTGCTATCAGATGCAGTGCAGCTGCAGCCCCGCGGTCCCTCACCTCTCGTCGCCCTACTGGACCAGAAGTAAGGCCGTGTGTGCGTTCGTGTGAGCGATTTGCATGTGCGTGGGAGGGTTTTCATTTTTATTTCAGATTGCCGATATTTATTCATTGCAAAGTGCGTCCGTCTCTGTTACAGCGGCAGCTGAAATAATGATAAACAAACAGCAAATGGTGCAGTCGCCATCTGGACCAATCAATAACCAATATTCCATCTTCGCCTGTTTATTCACTGAGAGAAGCTGCAGCCACTGTCTGCACAGTGAAGCCACGCTTCATTCGTCGATTAAAATCATTTTATTTATAGGAGTAACACAGTCAAGTAACTTTCCCTGAGTCCGAGGCAGCGCCGCAGCCCCGCAGCATTTAGCTCCCACAGAAGCAGCCTCCATGTCCCCAAACAGCCTTAAATCACGTCTCATCACACTTTTAAACCTCAGCCATATTTCAGTCTAACAAAGGCCTTGCATGAGGTCTGAAAACTGATGGTTCAGGTGCTTTTAAAGCATCATTAATTCCATATGAGTGTGTTAACTAGGCCTAACCTCCATCAAATGTATGTAGTCTATGAATGATGTAAACATTCTGCAGACATTTCTGTAAATTCGTTGGCCCCTTAAGGGCTAAAACTGTGGATAGATGTGTGTGACCTGTTTTTAAACATCCCAAAAATTGTCTAGAAATGTTCAGACACAGTAATAAAATGCATTAATCTCTCCAGATTGACTGTAGCTGAGGAAAACAGCGTGTAATACATGCTAAGTAGTTTGGAGCTCGTAGCCAAACTGACACTAAAAATACCCAGACATGGGTTTGAGTCAGAATCCAAACAGCTGTATTCAGAATCTCCCGTGATGCAACGATGATGCAATTGAATGAAAATGTCACATTCTGGAAAAGTGGGATTTGGAAGCTTCCCGTCTCCCCCTTCGTTCCACAGGAAGTCCAGTAATGTCTGCATGTGTAGCACACGTACGTGTAGCAGACGCGTGCGGCCTCCTGAAATGAAAGACGCTTCTTCTTCAGCAGTGCTGTTCCCCGACTGGGCCTACAAGCCGGCCTGGTCCCCGGGTTCCAGACAGGTCCAGCTCTGGCACTTCCTGCTGGAGCTGCTGGGGCGGGGCGAGGGCGGCGCCATCAGCTGGGGGGGCGAGTGGGGCGAGTTCGTCATCCGGGACCCGGAGAGGCTGGCGCGGCTGTGGGGGGAGAGGAAGGGGAAGCCGCACATGAACTACGACAAGCTGAGCCGGGCTCTCAGGTGCCGCACACGCACACATGCACGCACACACACACGGACGCACGCATGCACACGCACGCACGCACGCATGCACACGCACGCACGCACGCATGCACACGCACGCACGCACGCACACATGCACGCACACACACACGGACGCACGCACACACACACGCACGCATGCACACACACACACACGCATGCACACACACACACACGCACGCACACACACACGCACGCAAAAACACACACACACACGCATGCACACACACACACACACGCACGCAGACACACACGCACGCAAAAACACACACACACACACACACACACACACACACAAACACACACACGCACACACGGACGCACACACGCAGGCACACACGCACGCAAAAACACACACACACACGCACACACACACACACGCACACACACACTGTCACAGAGCGCTTTGTGATTCCAGGTACTACTACAACAAGCGCATCCTGCACAAGACCAAGGGCAAGAGGTTCACCTACAGGTTCAACTTCAGCAAACTCATCCTGGTCAACTGCCCGAGAGTCCCTCCGCCGCCGAGCCACCAGGTCTCCATCACGTCTCCATCACGTCTCACATTAGAGCCCGCTGTCTGGAAAAGCGGAGGTTTCCTGGTTTAAACTGCTTAAATAACATCATACGGGAGAAAAGTGCTTAAATGGGTTTATTTCTGTCGTCCAAAAGGTGCGAAAAAGGTTTTATTCCACAACAGACTGAGACGAAGACACTTGAACATGTGTTTAATATCAACTGAATAGAAATAATTACTGGACCGTCGTTACATAATTGACCAGCTGACGGAGCCTGTCATCCACAGGGGAGTCGCTCCATTTAAAATGATGTCACATCCACAGGCATCCAGGCTGAGGCCACGTTAGACTATTACAGTTTCATTACAGTTTATGTTCATTGTGTAAGAACTGCTACGATTAAAACAAAGCACACGTGCAGTTAAAGATATAAAAGTGTGGAATAAAACTTTTTACATCACTTACTGTTAATTACTTTGACGCGTAAAATATCAGGAACACCAAACGTTGATCTCCTGCATATTGAATGAGTCCGATCAGTAACGGAACCCCAGCTTTAGGTGTTCTTGATATTTTGCGTCCGCCGTGTTGTGTCTAAAAGCTCCATGTTTGACCCATTTCACGCGTCCTCCATCCGTGCGTCCTCCAGCTGGTTCAGAGCCGCCCTCCGTCCGTCCTCCTCGCCGCCGCCGCCGCCGCTCTGCCCGTGTGTGGAGGAGCAGGTGAGAACACGTCTCACGCCGTGGGTCCCGACAGGCGCCGACGGCGGCTGCAGTGATCGGCCGCCACACGTCTGTCAGAGCCTCCACGTTTATTATCAACGAGAACTTCACTTTCAAAGCTCCTTTCCCACGTTTTACAGTAAATGTCCCGACTCAGCAGGTTGATCTGAAATACTGTGACCTATAGATCATCAACCATACCATCGACATCAACCATCTGAGTGGCTTTTGCTCTACTTCCTACGTTGGCTGCATCGCACGCCTCACGTTTTTAAACTCAATGTTTAGTTTGACTGCATAAGTGCCAGTTGATTGTATAGTTTCTCACCTATTAGTTTTAAAATGACTATTTTTTAAAGTAGACGTGACTTTAGCCCTGCACGTGCTTTCAAGCCTCATCTCGTGGCCTTCAATCGACCGGTGAATCTATATTTTGCAGCAGCTTCATTGAAACATGACTCGTGGTTTGTTAAGATGAACGTCTGGATATTAACACGTGATGGTGATTTCCCCGCAGCGCCGCAGCCAGCGCCTCGGCCCTTCCTGCTCCCGTGCTGCCTCCCGAAACCCGTCCCCTCCCCCCGGGCCCTCCACGGCCCCGGCCCCAGGGGGCCGTCGGGCCCTCCGCCGCCGCTCGCGCTGGCTCTCCACGTCCGGGCGAACGGCCGCTCGCCGCTCGATAGCGCCGCGGGCTGGGATGCGAACCGCGTCGGCGGCAGCCTGTTCGGGGGAGCGAAGCAGACTGGAATTCAAGTAGAGTCGAGGAGAGCAGGGAGCGATGTGCAGATGGGTGGGAGAGTGTGAAGAGGTGGAACAAACCCTAACAGATGGACTGCTTTTCCTTTGCTTCTCAAACACACACTCTCTCTGTGTTTTTGTAGTAGTTTATTATTCATTGCCTGTGATGTAAAATACACAGATTTTGTATTTATTGACTTTGACTGTGGTATGTTTGCAAGGCAGAAATATTGAAGAACCCTGCTTTCTCTTCTGTCAGCACATCCTGCCACAGTAGGAGAATTTCACTTGTAAACATTTAACAACATGCCACTTGTGTTTGGGTAAATAAAGCAGTGCACTCAACTTATATTATTCAGCTGTTTGTCTTGGGTTTTGCCCCCTTGCTTCAGGCTCCATGAAAATAATAAGAGCTGCATAAATGATGCATCCAAACAGACACTGTGAAATTTTCATGACTGGAGCCCGCATGTCTTCTGTGCAACATCAGGACCAGCAGCGAGGGGCAGGGCTGCATGTAACACCCCTGGACGGCAGGGGGCAGTAGCAGCACTAACATGTCATAAGCGCTACACAGAGCGGCGTCTCCCGGGAAAGAGTCAGAACTAAGATATCGTGAGACACAGGAGGTGCCACTCGGAATATTTTAGTGTGGTGGTCCAAAATGTGATTTGAGCTAGAAATATTCATTCAACTGGAATGACGTCAGACAAATTTAGATTTGATGCTTTTTTTACTGCACTGGTGATTGCAGTGATTTTACACACACACACACACACACACACACACACACACACACACACACACACGCAAACTGAGGCTTGTGTTTGTACATTATGTATTTCCATTTGACTTTTATTAAATAATGACTAAACTTGTCTGGACTCTGTTTTTTGTCTAATCATTTACATGCAACTTTCTATGTAACTACACATAAACACAAGACAGACCTTTCTTTAAAGCTCACAGTGACATCCCTTTGTTATTGGCGATCTTCGTCTGCGATGTCATTTTGGCGCCGAACTATTTTGTCACTCGGCAGCGCGGGAGTTGTTGTTTTTGTTCGCGGATGTTGGAGTCGTGCTAGAACCTAAATTCTTATTTTAATTTACTAAAAAGAAAAGCAAAAGACAAAATGCAGCGAAGCATCGCGTGAGTATGAGAACAACACGGTTTCTGTTCCACCTGCTGTGGAAAGCGCTGTTAGCGAGGTGCTGTTTGAACCCATACTAGCATGAACCAACTTGTCCAATGCACCTTCAGGTTGCGTTTAAGTTGTGTTTGCACCTTTTTAAAGTTCCCACCGAGACGATGGGTGTCATCTTAGCATGAGCATTAAATAGTTTTGGACAACATTTAGCTAACAGTAGGATGTGCAGCACAGACAGTAGCTACACCAACTTCCCATATATTAAGCTCGCAACCAACGTAATAACGGTGACGATCCAGTCCGGACCCACATGGGAGCGTGTGGATCGTGATGAGCAGCTGACCCTTCGTTTTAACTGCATTCTTAGCATGTTAGCGTTAACCTTGCGTTTGAGGAGACTTCCTGTTAGACTGGCGTTTACGTCGAACGTACCTGTAGCGTCGTACCATGTCTTCAGTCAGACACACAGGTACAGATCAAAGCAGGCGTTTATGACCCGAACATAAACGCCACCTTAGCTGCTGGACCTCCTCTGCCTCGTCTACGTGTTGGCTGTAGTTAGCTGCTAGCTTAGCATAATAGCAGGGTAAAGTGAGATCCATATCTGATGTTGTTCTTTCCTCGTATCTACCACTGCTTCGTTTCTTCGCCCTACATCCAGCTCACCTGCGTCGTGAATCCCTTTAAACCTACCCTCACCCACCGCCCCATTAACGGTTTGTTTCTGTCTACCTGATCTCTCCCATCAGATCATTTTTTCAGCCCAAGAGCAAAGACAAGGGCGTTCAGAAGAAAACCACAGATGAGACGGTGAAAAAGTAAGATTTTCACTTAGATTTAGTCATACACATGGGCAGATTATCGCTTTGTGTTTCCTCTCCATTAGTAAATATTGCTGTGTTCTAATAAATCCAACAGAAAAAATTAAATATTGTAGCTCATTTCTCTAAATTAGAGCATCAGCTATTTTCTTTTGTTTCTTTTGTATCAGACGTCCACTGACTTTCTAGTTTGTCCAGTTATCTTTGAGTCACTCAATCTGGGATATCTCATGCTTAGTAAAACTTTATTAGAAAGCCTGATGAAAAGAGACGATAACTTCAGTTTTTAATCCTTCAGCCTCTTCAGCCTTTGATAATAATGTGGTTGTAATCGCTAGACGATATCATCTTAAAATTGTCTTCAACACACTTGTCTTTGTGTAATAGTCTTTTCATCATTGCTTTGACCCCTGCTTTACGACTCTTGTCTTGACTTCATGTCTCGCTTGTTTTTATTGCCTTTTTCATTATCCTTTTAAAAATATTTAATATAGCAACATTTACCTGTGCTTTTCAAAGTGCTGTGTAATTAGAGTCAAGGCTTGATTTATCTGAATGTGTTTCTGTGCTCCTCTCTAGATTTGTGAAAAGCCCTCTAAAGGTTCAAAATGGTGCCCAGGAAGTGGATTCACCCATCAAGAAGGTTACCAAGCGCAGCCGGCAAATCCTGGACAGCGACGACGACGAAGTACCAGTAATCAAAGAGCAAGTTGCGTCCAAGGTTCCAGAAGATAAAGAAGCCTCCACTAAAACAGCAAAGGTAAATGGCTGTTTACACAAATTGTTTGACTTCTAAAATGAAACATGTTTTCGCAAAAACAAAATGAGAGTTTAATGGATTCCACTGTTATAAGAACAAAGCAGACATGCCTTATTTAAAAGGGTGCCTGATGGTGTAATTGTGAGGCTAATTTACTTCCTGTTTTCCCTGCACTGTGTAAATGTGATCAAAACAGTGTGTGACCCATTAAACATGTGAAACCCACATTTTAATTCCCACAAAGTGACTCTAATAGGAAGTCCTGTAGGCTTATCAGTACCTTTTTGTTTATTAAAACGCTGTTATACAAAGGCACGATGAATCATTCTGTTAAATGCACGTCAATGAGCCACGTAATAGAAACACCTGATTATTAGCTTTGCTGTTTCTCTGCCACCTGTTGTCTGCTAATCACTCTTTTAATTGCCCTATTAATTGTGACTTTAACCAAGATTGGCTCCATCAGAATAAATTATTTAGATAAACAATTTTTCCTGCCAGTAATTAATTTCTTTTTTGGGTTATTTGTTTTTTCTCTTTAAATAAATCAGTTGCATAGTACCTGATGATGGAACAGTTTCTATATATAGTTTCAAGGTCAATGGAGATAGATAGATAGATCCTTAAATGATAGATTACATTTTATTAACACGGTGTAATAAATAATAGTCGTGTTTTTTTTAGATTTGGGGTTAGTTGGAAGTTTTAGACAGTCTAACACCACCTGGAGCATAATCTGCATGTTTTAGTGTTTATCCAGAACTTTGACAGTGCTGGTTTTAAATTTGAACCTCTTGGCTGAATTCTAACTTGGTTTTATAGGAGTTTGCCAAGTTTTTATATGCCCTTATATCCAGTTAAAATAGCTGCATTGCCATTTTATAGTTTCCCGTTTTCAAAACCATTGTGTAAGGCAAATAAAAAGAGAATGCAAAGATTTTTGGACTTGCAAGTAACACATGTCCAAACAGCTGATGTGTGGGGATGCTTACCATTGTGTTGCATCACATCTTCCCTTAGCGGCGCTGCCTAATTGTTTGGGAACTTAGGAGACCAGTCGCCTCAGTTTTCAAAGCCATATGTGTTTCCTTTGTGCTTGATGTAGGGAGTCTGCTTCGCAACTGTTCAAGGCTTCTGTTAGTTTTCTCACTTCATAAAGCTCAATATTTTCTGTGGATGAGTTGTCTGAACTGTAGAAAAAGGATATATGCTGAAATAAGCAAGACCTTTGCAGAATGAGACAGATGGCAGCATAATGCTGCCCTAAAGCTTCAGTATGGTATATGTTGTTATGGGTTAGTGTCCTCACAGATGTGCATGTTACCTCCCTACCATTAGGAATGTTGCCTTTTGAGCTCATCACTGATGGTTAGGATCATTTCTAAAATGAGTTTCAAATTTTGAGCAATCCGACAACAGGACAGTTTTGTGCTTCGCACCTGTCAATCTGAAAAAAGGTGTGAATCTTCCGAATTGTTACGTTCTCATATTTTGTATAAGTAGTAGATGCACAAACAGACGGTTCACTGTCAAGCTTGTGGTGATTTAAACGGTAGACCTGTTTTTGTTGCAGTCACAATGAGCACGAATACTTTCAACATTTCATGTCCTCTACTTGCATATTTTTAACACGGATTAGACTGTCTGTGTGCAATTCAGGCTTTAATTTCTTTTAGCAGCTGTGTCTAAATGAGCTGCTTCGTTGAACACCACGCTTGTTTCCTCACAGATGAAGTTGAAAGCAGTTTTCTTCAATATCATGATGCGTTAGATGATGTTGAATTGCCATGAACCCAAACCACGACTAGGATAAACCTTTTTATTCCTCCTAATATAATACCACTGTCTCCTGCTTGTTTTGGATTTGTTTTTTGTTCAGAAGGATGACGTGGTGAGGCCTGTTCCCACCCCCCTGTCTCCACCACCACCTCCTGCCACCCCTGTGACCCCTGCTACTCCAGCCACCCCAGCCTCTTCCACTTCACCGGGGACCCCCTGCACCCCAAACTCCATCTCCCCGACTGGGATCGTCAAACGCAAGACTGGTCAGTATCTGACCTTGTTTCTTCTTTGCTTTCTGTTTTTCTTCTTGCTCCAGGCTTACTTGAATGTTTCTTAGACTTTCCTCCGAAGCAGCAGCAGCATTTTGAACTTTGACACCAGCTGCGAATTTATAGTTTCACTGCCTTGAGCTGCTTTACTTGATTACTTGTTAGCAGGAATCTAATTGCTCCAAATACTCATTATATCATAATGAGGAAAAACAAGACATTCATCACGAACTGAATTCACATGATGGTTTCTAGGAAACACTGTATTTCCTGACTCTTATTTGTTTATTTGAACCCGGCTTTGTTGGTTCCTTACACAAATACACACTCCCAAGTGCATGTCATTAATTTTCCACATGTTTTTCACTGTGATGATGGTGTTATTATTGCTGCATTGTCTTGCGATGTGTCGTTCCTGCTGACTGGGTGTTAATGGAACCAACAGAGCAAGTCGTCTTATTACTGGTGCTGAAGATTGTCAGTGTTTATGTAGCTTCCTTTTTGGTTTTGAGGCTTTTTTTTTTTTTTTTTTTTTTTTTTTCAAAAAAAGCGAGAACGTATCTGTAGTGTTTATTTCATTCCTGCAGCCTGTATGTGACAGCGTGATCATTGCAAACATGCAAGGCTGTGAAAGACGCTGCTGCTGTTCATTATCTTTGAATTCTAAATGAAACGCATGCGTAGCTGTCTTTGTCTCACATAAAATAACACGTGATTCTAAGTTGAGCTTTGCACTTGCTTTTATTTTTTTTCCCCCCATCACACCACGAGTGTAGCGTTTTGAACAGGAATCGAAGCTGCAGCGATTCCTAGTGCTGCAGATTTGTTTTCATTAGAGAGGCACCGCCTTCTTCACTTTATCCTACTTTTCTTAGCGGGAAAGCGGTTCATTCTCCTTTCATCACCTCATTCTCTTTGTGTTTGATGAGCACTGTTTGCTTTCAGCAGTGCTGCGTATCCACAATGAGAACCCTGCCGCCATCACCACTGGAGAAAACATCACATTAGAGTAAAGCTGTAATTTGACCAGAAATTGCATTCCTAATGTGGCCGGTTAACGCCTCCATTATATTATCTTAAAGAAACGCAGCCGCGCTACCTGTGCTAAAACCCTAACAAGGACCAACAGAGAGGCAAATGTGAAACCAAACCGAAATTACCCTCAAGCTCTACTGCTGCATAAAATTAGACGAAATGACACTAGAACTATAAGATGCTGTGCTGCTTAACATCTTTGAGGATGGAATTAGCAGAGAATGTATCTGAGATTCCTGCTTATTTATTTTTTTGCATTGCCCTACATCTGCAGTAATGGAGCAGACTCGTCCTGTTTTCATCTCCTCATTCTCTTTCTCTTTAATCGCGGCACAGTTTCTGTTGGGATGATTCTCCCTCCCTGCTTTTCTTTTAATTGATTGTCTCTCTGACATGTGCAGCGAGGAAGATGTTCCCTAAGAGGAAGCTTGATGAGACCAGGAGCTCCAGCGAAAGTCCGAAGGAGGAGCCCGAGGCAAATGAGGAGCAGGGTCACCTCAGCAAACGCCCGCGTGTGGAGTCCACTGCCAGCAGTGCAGGTACGCTTCACCTCTAGTTCTGGGAAGTCCTGCTGTGAATAAAAAACAGCTTGTATCTTATGCTATCGGCTTCATTGCTACAAACAAAATGCTACAAAAGTGTAAAGTGACTTTTGCTCAGGTCTTTTCACCATGAGCATTAATACAGTCGTTGAATATAAACATATATCCAACATTTAATTATTGTCTTAAGAACCCAGGGTGTTTAATAATTCAGTAAAAGTATAATTCCAGTGGCAGGGGTTCATCCTCAGGTTTGATGTCTTCATCCCAAACACATTTTACCATGTGTGAGAACCACAGGTGGAGTTCACCATCCACCAAAGCCACTTTGGCTTTGCTTAATCTCTTTGTCTACAGTTTGACATGATGCTTTATTCATGCTGTAATTATAGAAAGTAATGCCTGCGCAAAAGCCATGGGGGTATCTTTTTCCAGCAAAATTATTGAGCTTTCCCACAGTCAGCATCTTTTAAACCTGGTGTTTTTTTTAAGTAGGTAGCAAACCTTTAGGAAGCTGAGCTGGGAAAACACCCCACCCTCTCTTTCGTTTGGTAAAACACCAAGAATGGCTCTTTGATTTACCCAGTCCACTCCAACCTGATGTTCTGAGTTGTTGTGACTTGTGAATGAGAAAATTAAATTTTTATGTCTGGCTCCTCACCCAGGCCCCATCGTGACCCCAGCTGCAGCAGTTTGTCAATAGTAATTTCTCTCTTACCTGCTTCTCAGGTGAAAGGGAAACCTCCAAAATATAACCTGCGGCATTTATTGAAAAAGACTCTTCAAACATAGTTTCACCAAAAATTGGGTCACCCCAAGCAAACCTGCTGGCATTTATCTCTTCAGTGACTCCTCTCACTTTCTGCCTCACCCTGTGCAGGGGATTCTGATGAACCCATGGAGGAGGGAGCAAAGGAAGAAAGAGCTGAAACGGCAGTGACCGAGAAAAGCCCAGACGAGGAACTTGAAAACAAGAAGAAAGGAGGAGAGCCGGCGAAGGAACAAGAGCGTCTGGACAAAAATGGCTCTGATGAGGGAGAAAAGAGAGCTGAGGGGGCGGAAAGGAAAACTGAAGCAAAGGAGAAGACTGATGATGAGAAAGGGCCCGTCCGTGCCAAGGCGGAAGAGGTTGAAAAGGACACGCGTGAGGGAGAAGAGAGCCCGAAAAGTCAAACAGCGAAAAAGCAGAAAGATAAGGAACCGGCCAAGAAAGCCCCCATCAGCAGTTTCTTTGGTGAGGAGGAATTTGCATAGCTCTGTGCTTGCACAAAGAAAAGTGTCTGCAAATGTGGAATACTTTTATCAGTTCGTAAAGATGGCGAAATATTGCTCTGCCCCAACCCCTGCTACACCCTCACCTTTCAGGTTATTTATTTATTTACCAATAGCTCCCAGAAAAGCTGCAGTGAAGATGGAGAAACCAGAGAAGAATGAGAAAAATGCCAGTGCTGAGAGGAAGAGTTCAGTAGAGGAGAGCAAGGACTCAAAAGGGTAAGAAAGTACAGACAGCTGCGTGTATGTCTGACTGAATCCCAATGACTGGACTTCACAGGCAGCACCCAGAGTGCTGAGGGCTGTCTAACTCCACAGTTTAAAAGTCCACACGTCAAAAGGTTTGGACCATTGACAATATTTCCCTACTTTTTGGTGTTGCTGCATACATTTGATGCTTTTAGATATGTGTGCCACAGAAACAGGGCAGATGCCTTGCAGATCTGAGCCTGCTGGTTTTAGACAAGGCACAAACAACATTGAAGCACATAGCGATGAGCACTGCAGCAACGTGATCACAGCTCCTGCTGTGATTGTTATAGGCCTGTAACCATGTCACGCTCTCTGCACCCTAGACATCACTCTTCAATATATGATTCATATGTGTGTAAACATGATGTTGATGAGGTCACCAACAACTATTAAAGCCATGTCTAGATATTCTTCTCTAAGTTAACAAACGTTATTACAGGCCTAAAAACCCACGCATTCATTCTGTGGCAGGCTCCTAGGTCGTCCTCATGATGTTTGACCTCTGACCTCCCTGCAATGCTCATTGCATTTGCCCGGGCTTTAATTCCTTCAGTTGAGTTTCTTGAAGGTGTTAATTGGTGGTAACAGTCGCATCAGCATAAGGTCAAGAGACGTGCCAACACACTTTAGAAAATTGGCTTTGGTTTTAGTTTGTTTTCTTGCTTTGTGTCTCTTGAGCATCTGCCAAACATAGAAAACTAAACCACCTAAGAAGGAATGGAACATTTTCTTCAGTATCTGTGGTAATAGTACAGTACTTGGTCATTTTTTTTAATCATTTGCCCTAATACACCAATTTCAATAGTCTATAGATTAAAAACAACTGTATATTTGACAGATTTGTAGGGGGAAAAAAACGTATGCAAAGATTCAGTTTTGTTAATGCTTCTCCTTCATGACGCAGAGAATCACGGCCCCGGGCCAAATCCGGATCGAGCATCCGATCATGTGTAATGAGCGCTTGAAGTTAATCACAGCTGCTTGAAATTTGTGTTTCTGGCACAACCTGGCGGAGGACGTTTGGGTTGGGTTCTGATAGAGGGGCTTTAGATCCACATGTGTGATTTTTAATTTGGTACTGCTCCTGACACAAGGACCGCATGCGTCTCTAATCCTCTTACAGGTTTACTGATGACACAAAACATTTGCCTTAGTTTGCCTTGTTGTGCACCATCACAGAACATATTGTTATTGCCAAACTGAGTGAGCAGGGTTTTTTTTTTCCGTCAGACCAGATGGTTGATTGAGATGATGGTTGATTGTCTTCAGCTGTGACATGTAACACAGGATTAAATTGTAGATACCGTCGACCCACAGCGCTGTTCAGTTTGTTTCGCAGACGGTTATTACCTCAGAGTTATCTGAAGGTCATTTCTGGCTTCTAGAAGGCGTCATCATGCCCGAGTCTTCATGTGTAAGACCTGAATATCAGAACTACACAGAGTTTTAATATCCTGGGTTGAGGTCAGAGCTCAAGACCGTGACACCAGGTTGCGAGTTTGCTTTAAACGTCCTCATACCAGCTTTAAATGGAGGCTGAACCTCACTACTGGAATAAAAGGTTAGCAACACTCTGTCTTCTGAGTGAAGAGATTTATTAGCAATATTTGTGTCAATAAACATTTTAATAGCATGATTTAATGTGTGGATCATTACTAATTAAATAAGCAAGTGTTTTTCCTGATGCTGCATCTGTCAGGTCAGACATTTACAGTGTACGTTTTGTCATTTATTATTTGCCACACATTAAATCCTAATATATCACTGTATGTGGTTATATGTATCTATGTGCATTAAAATGTCATTATATACTTTTTGTGTATAAAACTAAAACAATGCATTTTCTATTTATTATAACCATAATTTAGCAAAGTGGCAGATCAGATTAGAAGACCTGCAGCAGTCGAGTGTTCCCGCTTTGTTAACTATTCCATTTGCAGACTATTTTTAGCTCTTGAGGAGCGGAAATGCATTTTTCATTCTCCTATTTATTTTTTATCGCTGCCCTGTGTGCGACAGTGTTGAGTGATAGGCGTGGCGGAACGGAAAGTTCACGGCATGTTGTAATTAATTCATGGGCTGATATTACGTTTGACTGAAGTTTTTGTACCTTGTGCGTAAAGCAAACACTGAACATGTGTGTGACTGCAGTGAAAGCACTGTTAAGATTCTCTTTGACTTCAGTGACGGTATTGCACAAACCTGTTGTTGTGCTTTCCCTCAGTGAGTCGTGCTCTGGACAGACAGACTATGACCCGTCCAGGCCGGGCTACCATCCTGTGGACCACGCGTGCTGGAAGCAGGGCCAGAAGTAAGTCACGTCTTCTTATTATTTATTTACTGCCTCAAGAAACTGTGGAGTTCTCCTAACATCAGGTAGTTTAATGGATGGAAAGCACAAATCCTAGAACTCTTTCAAATATAGTTTCTACACCTGAAAGCATCTAGTTGATGTAGAGAGCCTCTTCTGCGTCCAATATGGCTTCAGCTGTCGTAAAAATGTGTAAATCTTTCTTTTACAAGCCTGATTTAGTCCACATTCCCTTGATCAAACATTCAAATCACGTAGGTGAGAACATGTACTATATCTAATAAGGTAATGCCATAAACTGCTGATTAAACTGGGAATAATTCTTAAGCCTTTAGGAGAATCGCTTACGTTTAACCAGACACTTGTAAAGTTTTATTTTATCTCATATTGTATCGAAAGGAAGTTCCATTTATTTTTGCCCCATAGAGAGGTACGCAATCGTAAAGGTAATGTGTCCTCCAGAGTGTTATTTCAATGTGCTTTCCTGTGATTTATTAGCTTGGATTAGGCCAGTTCTCGTAATTACTGAGCTGTAGATGCCTGTGTAAACAGAAACTACCCCGGCACCTAATTCCCCATCTTCTTCTCTGCCAATATTTGTTTTCACCTCCACTTGTGCCTGTCAAATCAAGACAGGAAGGTCCCTTATGAATGTATCCACCAAGCAGTGAGATGCGAGATTTAAGCTCATCACCCAACAGTGATGACAGCTGTCATTGTATTGTTTTGGGTTTTTTTATTTGGTCCTGGGTGAAAATCAGCCTGGTTTTCTCTCTGCAGCTTTTCTGAGCTGGCAAGCGTTCTGACTCCATGATGGAAAAGTCATTGAAAAATCATGACCCTTTGTAGCAGGGCCAGAGTTCAAATAATGCTTTTTGTATCGTATAGATTTGGGTCAACTGCTGCGTCCAGCCCTGTTTAGCTTTGCTGCTTCTGAACAATGTGATGTAACAAACCAGTTAGAGAACTCACTGACTTGACTGACTTGAAGATGCTTCTTTATAATTAATTCAACCTTTTTTCTCTCCTATTTTCTCATGTGGGAGAGAAAACCCACCTGCTTCTCAAAATACAGATGGGAAACCAAAGCGTATTGTTTTTTCAGACTCTTAGATATTCTGTTTATGTCCTGAATGTTTACAATGCATTTAAAATCTATGGTTTATGGAAACAAAGCTCTACAGAAAATCCTCCTTTTTGGAGTATTTTGTTCGTAGAAAAATAGACTCACTCTCTACCATATGGAAGATAGTGGACTTTTTCTGTCCGTGAACCCACCATGGCAGCTCCGACCTTTTAATCCCCCTCACTGTTGCTTTCATGCCATTTTGATAACCTGGAATCAAAGCGTATTCTACTGTTGCTCTAATTGCTAGTTACCCTAAACAGCTGAGTCAGCTAATTATTGTGACTGTAAAAATCTGCCAGTGTGAATGCCTCGCCTGCTAAACTACGTCCTCATCACCCTCCAGAGTGCCGTACTTGGCTGTGGCTCGCACCTTTGAGAAGATTGAAGAGGACTCTGGCAGGTAAGAGCTCCATATGGAGGGAAAGTGTTTTATTTTTTTAATTCCCACCATTTGGGAGGAAATGATAGTGGCTCTACAAAGACTGTACATATATAAAAGCATTTTTTTCCCAATTTACCATCCCGTCTTCCTGCTGGGATTTTCTGTATAATTAGTGAAGCGCGTTTGGGCCAGGAAAAGTAAGAGCGCTGGATCGGTTCCTGCAGAGGGACAGGAACATGAAGAAATTTCACAAATACTTAAGTTTCTAGGAATGTTCAAGAATAAATTTCAGCTTTTTCACACTCTGATTTAATTAAATGTGTGTTTTCAGCATCTCTGCAACTGACTTGGAACCTGGTGACCTTTCTTTACACCTCTCCTACAAAATAATGAGCAAAAACCAAGCAACACATACAGGACATGCATGAGATTCATAACTCAGGTCTCCTACAAATTAAACGAGAACACCTTCACAGACTCAACTTATCTTTACAGCATATTGAATGACAAATGTTCCAGTAATGTCTTGTGTTTCTCCCACCCACTGCAGTTGACACATAGCATAAATGAGCTGTTCATTTACCTCTTGAGCTTCCATTTCCGATTAAACCCTCCAGACAAATCTCATTTTCCTCCTCCCAGTATTTCCAGGATACCTTTTTAAAATTCGCTTAAGCCGTCTTCCCTGTCTCCCGTTGTCATTTGCCAGGTTGAGGAACATTGAGACTCTGTCGAACCTGTTTCGCTCCGTGCTGCTGCTCTCTCCAGGTAAATGGTGTTTTATCTGTCCCGTAATGCATGCTGATGTAGCTACACAGGCTACCAGCCACTCCATCACGGCGATGACGCCGTGGCCAGGTTGCACATAAAAGTGGGAGGAGGAGTCGGTTTGTTGATTCATGTGTTTGTGTGGTGGTGGTGAAGGCTTTTCTGACGATGCGCATGTCTTTGTGTGTTTGTGTATCTCTCTTGTGCTTATTGCTGTTTTTTCTATGACCGTGTATGGTTGGTTAATTTGCAGTGTGTGACAGGCCATGATTATGTTTGTGTGTCTGTGTGTGAGGACGTACTGGTTCTGTCTTTACAGTTGACTTATGTGTCTGTCGGTGTTTGTGTTACATCTCCTGTGTGTTGATATCTCACCTGCGAGGTGTAATCCGGCACCCATCTGTCTTGCACCTCGTCGCATCCACACGCGTTTTGTGTAACGGCGCGTGTGTCTGTCTTCCAGATGACCTGCTGTGCTGCGTGTACCTGTGTTTGAACCAGCTGGGTCCTGCCTACCTGGGCATGGAGCTTGGCGTTGGAGAGACGGTGCTAATGAAAGCTGTTGCTCAAGCAACTGGTAATGGATGTACACACGCAGACGTTACCATGCCGTTGCACCCAAACACTCGCTTGTGCATTCCCAACCTAACTAGCCACTCTTCTGGGCCTATTAGCCAGCAAGGCAGCTGCTATTTACCGCTCCGCTCTTGTTTCCAGGGCGACAATTGGACAAAATCAAGGCAGAGGCGCAGGAGAAAGGAGATCTGGGCCTAGTGGCCGAGAGTTCCCGTAGCAACCAACGCATGATGTTCCAGCCGGCCAGTCTGACAGCAGGGGGCGTGTTCAGGAAATTGAAGGAAATTGCCAGCATGAGTGGGAACTCGGTGAGCCACGGAATAACATTTTTATTAGAGTGATAGCAATATTTTCCCAAGCATGCGTTTCTCTATTTGCTTTTTCAGTGCTGACTTCATTGAAAGAGAGGAAAAAAAATAAAAGAACCATTAAAGTGATTGTGTAAAAAGGACTGATTAGTTTATTTGTCTACTTCAGAGGAAGGAGGGTGACATCTCAGCCTCTGAATAATTTGTCACCTGCCTGGAATCTCTCAAGCAATTAGTTTCCTTCCCCTCCCATTTGCTATTGGCTCTGTGTTTTTCATTTTTTTTTTTTTTTTTTTTTTTTGTAACTCTGGATTGAACATGGAGTTTATACTCGCCGCTGACCTCAGTCTTTCCGCATTCTGTCTCCTCTCGTTCTTCCTCTCTGAATCTCAATTTCTTTCCTCCGCCTCAGGCCATGAATAAGAAAATCGACATCATCAAAGGCCTCTTTGTGGCATGCCGCTTTTCTGAGGCCCGCTACATAGTCAGGTAAAATAACACACACTTACATGCACAGGCAGGAGCGTGCGTGTGTACATGTGTTACCACAGGCATGTATGTATGTATATAGACACACAGACCTTGCTGTGCATCCTATTTCCCTGTGCATGTGTTGGAGCAGCATGAGCAGCGGGAGTCAGCACTGACTGTCGTTGGTCTTGTGGCTTTGTCAGGTCTCTGGCTGGGAAACTCAGGATCGGCCTGGCAGAGCAGAGTGTCCTATCAGCCCTGAGCCAGGCTGTGTGCTTGACCCCCCCTGGACAAGGTAGCTTTGGTTTTAAAAATATACGTTCAAGAGTAAAACAATAGTCAAGTGCAGTTTAAAAAAAAAAACAAACAAAGCAAATGAAAAATTGAAAAAAAGTTGGGAATTCATTGCTTTAAGTAAGAGGTTTTGACACTGAGGCTTTCAGCACGATCAAATTAAACACATTCAGTTTTGACTTATTAGTATTCGCACCTTATTCTCGGTTGAAGGTGTGCTTTAATAAGAGTCAATTAAACCAGAGGCTCAGTGGGGAAATTTGCATTGATCTGTGGTCTGGTCTGGAAATGTTTTTTATTTTTTATTTTTTTTCTTTCTCATTTTTTGAAGTTTTCATTTTTTTTTAAACTGTTATTCAATCTGGCAGGTCGAATAAGGAAAAATACATTGGAAGGCTACAGTCAGTTATTGCCAAATACTAAATTATTAACTGTTAAACTAGGAGACAAATTAAATGATCTCAAACAATGTAACTACAGTGTGACTGGAAGCTGAATATATTCGATACTGTAGAAAACACGGCTGCAGCTACAGTATACACAGGTAATTGCTCAGTTTATTTCCTGGCCTTTGAAATGCCTCTGAACTTTTATCCAACAAGTGTTCGGTCAAACAACCGCTCAAACCATTACACAGATCTGTTTGAAATGCAATTTCTTGTTTCTTCCCTGTAGGTTTCCCTCCCGCTGTGATTGACGCGGGGAAGGGGATGAGCGCTGAGAGCAGACGGGCCTGGATCGAAGAGAAGAGCCTCATTCTCAAACAGACTTACTGGTAACTGAAGCCTAAACAAAACCCCGTCGTTACACTTTGCAGTCTCTCTTCTGTGCCACTACAGTGCCCCCACACACCCCCACCCCCAACCTTGTCCCCTATTCTTTCTCACTTATTTGACTCTCTCTTATTTTGGACAATATTGATTTTTTTCCCTGTTTTTCTTACCTAACTCATCCCCCTCTCGCTCTCCATGCTCTTTCCCTCCAGCGAGATGCCCAATTACGATGTCCTCATCCCTGTTCTGCTAAAAGAGGGCATAGACCAGCTTCCCAATCACTGCAAGCTCACTCCAGGTAAGCAGCCAATCATGAGGCAAAGGGTTATTTCATGCACAGCAGTGACTGCTGTGTGTTTATTGATCCTGACTTATTTGAGTTGAGTAATTTATCACAGGAAGATAAAAGATAGTGCTAAACTAAGGATTAACTCCCATTTACACTGTTGTCAAGCTATTTGTGATACAGAGCTTTGGCACGAAGGTGGGGAGTTAATACAAGCCACCATCTGAATGCCACTAAATTGGGAAACCAAATTGGCCGTTGTTGGTTAGTTAGACAAATGTAGCTGCTATTTTGGCAGGCGAACGATCTTTATTCACAGGGCGGCTCTGTTCAAAAAACGACAGTTAAAGGAGGTGGTGAATGTTGGGCACAGCCCAGTTTGGACGCGGCACTACCGTCCTCATAACTGGCTCAGAGCTCCGGAGGCTTCAATTAAAGGAAATTGTTTGGTGCATTTAATTATATCACTCCTCTGCTGCAGCAGAAGCTTAACTTAGCTGTGCGCTGCCTAAGGGGATGTTAGTCAGAGAACTTTCATATTAGGGCCAAATGAGAATGCAAACAACAAATTTGAAGTGTTTTATTTTTTCTTTTAAACAGAAATAGTTGTGGGTGTGATGCTGATGTGTCAAGTGGGAATGTGTCATGGAAGCTAATTTCACAGCTTCTGGTCTTTTTTAAAACATATCTGAGATCTACTTCAGTTTTGTTACCTGAAGGCCTGTTTCTTCACAGGCCCCACCTCTGTTTTTCATTTTGCACACGCAACAAAAAAGTGAGGAATGAAGAAAACTTCTCTTGGGCTACCTGACATTTAGCTTTTAAAGCATGAAAAATGCATGGTCTTTGTATTGGTTGCTCTCAGTTTTTACTTTCACCCTTCACCCATACAGGGGTACCGCTGAGACCCATGTTGGCTCATCCCACCAAGGGCGTCGGCGAAGTGATGAAGAGGTTTGACGAGGCAGCGTTTACCTGCGAATACAAGTACGACGGCGAGCGTGCACAGGTGAGCGTGTGACTGTGTGCACGTAGGTGGGGGTTTGACAGTGCGACTGTTTGTTTTTCTCATGCTTGGCTGTGAACATATGCCTGCTGAATATTGTATGCATATACCTTTCGGCTATGTTCTTTGACTGAGGTATTGGTTGTTCTGCAGCTCTTGCTCTGTGTTCACTTGAATACGCACACATGGCGTTCCAGTGCCGTCTGTGTGCATGCCACTGTGGCAACTCCTTCAAGATGAACAGCAATGCTGCTTTTTGCTGGGCCTGTAGGCAGAGCAGGCTAGCTCTGCTGTTGTGGACCAGACAGAGGGGAGGGGAGGGGAGGGGGGTGCGTGAGGAAAGAGGCTGGAGACAGGGAAGGCGAGGCCCATAGGAGGAGTGGCAAACAAACACGAAGACACAGTAGGACACATCAGTGAGAATAGGGAAATTTCGAGAGAGAGAGAGAGAGACACACACACACACACACACGCAGCAAAAAAGATATTGTAATGTAAACCCCTCCAGCTGTATTGTTAATTTTGGACAGTCATGCCAATGAAGTGCCTTTGAACTGAGCTGAATTGAGAAGAGGAGAGACGTGCAGTGTGAGAGAGCGAGAGAGAGAAAGAGAGAGAGAAATGAAAACAGAGGGAGAAACCCAATGACGTCCTCCTTTTCCTTTCTCTGTTAATTTTCTCTCTCTCTGGTCTCACTGCAGTGGACTTTACCTCCCTCAGCCAGCAGAGGGACTCACGTTTCATCATAGTTAATCCATCCCAACTGTGTGGGGAATATGTTGTGCACGAGTGTGTCTGCTCCCATTAGAAAGTGTAAATCTGTGTGTGAAGCAGTTGATAATTCTGTTTTAAGTTACTGAGTCTGTTTCTCCAGCTTTTATTGCAGACAGTGCTCACGGAGCGCCTCAAAAATTGGATTTACACATTACAAATGTCACAAGCACGTCCTTTAAATAGAACAGCTTACACACATACAGTGCCTGTAAAAAGTACTGACAACTGAACTTTTATTTTAGCAATGAATTAAAAACAATTTTCTTACACCAATGAACAAAATAAGCTCATGTCAAACTAAAAGAGCTCTCTACAACATAATGTATATTCATTAAAAATGTAAATAAGAACTGGTAATATTACTGTGGCTGAGCCTCTGTAGATAAGTCTAATCAGCTTTGCACATCTGGACTGCAATTTTCTCCCATTCTTTGCAAAGCGACTCAGGCTCTGTCATGACTCATGGGGATTGTGAGTCCTGCCTGGAATTCTCCAATGTGTTGAGGCCTGGGCTCCGGTTGAGCCACAGAGCATCGACGGCACCCTTTGAAACAAACTGTGCTTAGCTTTCCCTGTTCATTGTGGTGGCGGAAAAACAACACCTTCAATATTTTCTTTCGGTCGTGTTGCTCTCTGCTGAGAAGCATCCCCACGTCATGCTGCTGCCGTCACTGTGCTGCACAGGTGGTGTTTTTGTGATAATGTGGAGTCTAATCTGATGACAAAAGGCCTAATTGCAGTCTCGCTCATCCAGTCTTTCACATCCATTCTGAGAACTATACAAGCTTTTTTTGGTCCTTGTTGGTCTCTCATAAATTCATGATTGGTGAAAGGCCCATGCAGCGGTTGCTTGCAGTTTCTCCTATTTCATCCCTAGACGCTCAGCTTCAGATTGGTCAAAGGTGTTTTGGGTCACTTTATTTCTTTATTTTTTTAAATTTTTTTTATTTATTTATTTTATTTTTTTTTATTTATTCCGTTTCTTTTCCTCTACAGATTCACATTCTGGAGACCGGTGAAGTTCGGATATTCAGCCGTAACCAGGAAGACAACACCACCAAATACCCCGATATCATCTCTCGTATTCCCAAGGTAAAAAGCTCAGAGAGCTGCGGCTCAGCCCGTGGGACAGAGCAGAGCCTTGTGTGAGCTGCGACTGTCAAATGAGGGCTTTTGCAGCAGTGTGGATAACAACTGCACACATTTATCTTGCTCACTCCGAGTTTCATTTTGCTGCTTTTTCCTCAACCTATCTCTCATCTGTCTGGTTTCCGTGTGCCCACTCATCCTCTCTGCCTGTCTCTATATGAAGCCTCTATTTCAGAGTTTATTTGTTCTTTTGCTTCGCTTTAACCTTTTGTTGTCCTGCCTCAATCATCTGTAGCAACTGTCCATTCAATTCGGAGCCGTATCGACAGGATGGAAATTATGCATCGCCTAGTTTTATCTTAATATTTCCAGAAAAGGTATCCGTTTAAAATAAAGTTGCAGCTGTGGGCCTGCTTGCCAAATTACCAAGCGGCTGCTTGCATGGGGAGAGGGAACGAGATTACCACTAGCTGAAACTTGGCACTTGGCCTGGGGTGATCTGAGCACGCTCGCTACCTCAGCACCTGCTGAGTATGTTTTTCTTGTTTTAGTAACGACTGCAGTGAAGAACCAAATACAGACGGCTCTAATTTCTGTAATTTCACAATCACTGCTGTTTTCAAGATGCAATTGAAAATAGTGAAGAAAGTCCCATTTGGTGTGAACTAACAGGTCAGAGTATTAAATCAGATGAGGTCTAATATCCTGGAATGATGGGTCTCCTGTTGAGTTTTATTAAGATGTTATGGATGAACTCCAATTTATCAAAAAAAGGCAGATGCAAAAACCAGGAGTCGCCTCATGCCATCGTTTAGCTGAATTGTATTTTGATCAAACAAAGGGATGAAACTGCTGAGGTTGGTAAACAGCCTCCCTCACATAATGATTAGAAAGTGTTTTTCCTTTTCTTTCTACAGTGCATCTCCGTTTTCGGGTCAAACCTACAGAATCCTTCTGTGGATTTCACATTTATTACTACTCACTGAGAACTTCTCTACGCCGACACAAACACTCATATAGGAATAGCGCCATGAGGAACAACATCTCTGGCTTTTATTCATCAGCGAGTCTATGCAATTTTACCAGAAATGATTCATCTCATTGTTGAAACATTTCACAAGTGTTTGGTAAAGTTAGTGTCTCACTGGAAGATGTTTATGGCATCAAACTACCAAAATACAGTCTAACCCATACAAGGTTTGGGGTTTAATTCCTAAGCAGCCCCAGTGAGGTATTTGGTGGCTTGTAGGAAAATGTAAGAAGGCGACAAAACGGTTGCCAGAGTTCAGCTGCAGGTTAAGGCACAACAGCCAGCGCGCAACTGGTTGACGTTGGGCTTCAAGTCGGCAGTTTATTTTCTTACCGCATCTTCTTATTCTGCTGCCGTGACCCCACAGCAGGGGAGCACTCATCTAAACATGCTGCTGTATTGCTGCTTGGTAGCAGATCCGCAGGGGGCCGATCTCCACACTCGTACTCGATCCGTGTCTTCTGTTTAACCGGCTAAACATTCAAGTGGTTGTGCTGGGCATTAGGGAGTGGGTTCTGTTATTTTAAGCCTGTGTTCAACTCTCTGTGCCTTTTTAGTGGCTTCTAATTGAATCTGACTTGATGTTTAGGTTCACTCAGAGGCTCCAGTTTGTCCTTTTAGATATTTTACTGAACATGGCTTCTCAAAAGGACCAATAAACGAATGTGTCTTGTCTTTTCTGCTTCTCGTTTGCTGTCATCTTTTTAACACAAATTGCATAAAAATGCCCCAAACTGCCTTTTTAAGCTGCTTCCAATGGCAGACTGGCATTAGGCTTGAATAGTGAAGCAGCGCTTGGAAAGGCATAGTGTTTGACATGTGGTTCTCTTTTGTTAGCGGCACTACTGGCCTTAATAACGTTCCTACACAACAATATATGGAATTACTTGGCGACGTTTTGTCAGCAGATCGGTTTTAAGTGCTGCGGGGAGGAAGAATGGAAAAAAAGAAAAAATACAAATGAGCAGTCGTTTGTAAGGTTCACCTCAAACACATCATCAAGGCAGAAGAATGTGTTTTCTCCGCTGCCGCTGTTTGTCTGCTGCTGTAGAAAACCAATAGCTCTTGTGCGACTTGAATATTTGCGCTGGCTCACGGCTCGGCTTTGTGCCCGTACAGGATGCCACCGTACCACCCTTCACTCCGCTCCCTCCTCGCACCACGTCGGCTTCTTTTCATCCTTTTTCCCTCTCATTCTACACGGCTCTTTGTCTCTCGCTCTCACCTCCCTGCTCTCCCTGCGCACTTCACGACTCTTTGTCTAATCACTCCTCCTTTTCTCTTCATTACTTCTTGATGACATCCTGTTTGTTCCCTCAGTGCTCTCTCTTCACCTCTCCTCTCCCTCTCTTCTCACTCCTGCCTTATTCATCCCTGTCGTTCTCCTCCTCTCATCTCTCTTTCCACGCTTTGATTCAGCCTGTCTTCAATTTCACCTTTTTGCTCCATGTCTCTGCCTCTTTTACTCTTTTACTCGTACCCTCTGACATACAGTATTTGCTCTTTTTTTCCTGTTGATGCTCCTCTTTGGTGTCTTTTTTTTTCTACTATTCTCATCTTCTCACAATTTGTCTGTCATACACCCCATTCTCTTGTCTCCCACTCTTTTTAAACTATTCACCTTTTTTCAGTGATTTCTGTCCAAACATGGGTTTAGATGAGAAAGGAAGTAAATAAAGTGTAAAGCTGGAGAAATTTATTTACAAGTTGCAGAGCTTGAAATAATTTTCCCGCATAAATGAAATGGGTTTTAATTCACCTATGTGGTGGAAACACGAGTTGTTTAAATCAAAGTTTTATCCCAGAAGTAACGGCTTTGAATTGAAATTTGCATCTCCCTTCCTGACGTTATGTTGTCATGGCAGCACCTGCGTGTCAACACATGCTTGTGAACACAATAAATGAACAATGGCTGAGTGAAACTTTACACCAGCCCGCATGGAGTAGACGGTCTGATTAGATTTTACAGCACCTTGCTGCATTATTTTGCATGTTAATGAGGGAAATCTCATTTTCCCAAAGCCACCATAGTGACTTAATGCTTTAAATGACAAATTAATATTAATGCATTAACGCATTAATATTAATTTAAATACATGAATTTGTAATTAATGCCTTGCTTAGCCTAATGACCTCATAAGGATATTAGTTCTAGTTGAGAATGTTTCCAAACAGCCGGTTATATCTGATTTGCCTCCTGCTCTTACACGTGATTGGTTTTTCTGATCGCTGTTCAGATTGCACTCATCGGTCGACGCTTGCTCCTATTCAAGTTGTACATTTGAACACTTGAGGAGAATGCCGCTGGCCCAAAATCAACCAAGAAAGCAACAGATTAAACCTCATACGCAGGATTTTGTAACTTAGGTAATTAGCAGTCACTGCCCATGAGCGAGAGAGTCTATCCCCAGCTTAAATCATGTCCTTTCCTTCATAGGGAAAAACTATCTGCTGCCAAGGCTTTTTACCTTATAGAAAAATAAAACCTCAAAATGGAGAAATTGTGTTGAATGTTTCCAGTGAAGCATTTTGCTTCGTTGCACATTGTTGGCAACCGACCAAAAGTGTTACTCAATAAGGTAACAGTCGAGTGAAAGAGATGGCAGCAACAGACATGGCTACTCAGGAGTGGAGATAAATGTAGAGCTGAAAAAAACACGTCTCCAAAGCATTGGGGAGCAAATTGAGGGCAGCTGCAGGTCCTGGACATGTCATCATTTTGATTGCCTGTATTCATGTTTTTAAAAGTCGGTGTCAAGTTGAGCCTCAATATTTAGTTGGAGTCTTTTAACTTTGTTGGATTAACTTCACTGAAACTTGCAGGCAGTTTTCTGTTTGCTACAGCAGATGTTGCTTATTTGCAGTTTGGCAAATAACGTCATCTGGGCTTTTTTAATCTTGGAACCCTCACCATATCTCTCATCTCGGTACAATCTCATTATGTTTGATCTAATCGCTTTGTGCTGTCATCATTTTATTCTCAGGTGAAGAAGGATTCTGTGGTTTCCTGCGTGCTGGACTCGGAGGCAGTCGCCTGGGATCGTGAGAAGAAGCAGATCCAGCCTTTTCAGGTCCTCACCACCCGCAAGAGAAAGGTACTGTGTGATTGCAAAGGAGTATAGTAAGATAGAGGAGAATAAATACTCGCAGTGTCATAAAGGTAGATAGGAGGAGATGATGAGAGAAGAGAAAAGGTTGAAAAGAGAAAACAAGACAGAGATGAGGACCAGTAGATAGGGGAGAGCTAGATAATAGAGTGAAATGATCCGGCAGACTGCGGGAGATGGACAGAGAGCGAGCAGACAGAAAGGAGGGGAGATTGATAAGCACGAGACGGAGGAGTCAAATGGATCGAGGAGAGAGGAGGTGGGTGTGCGATTGCAAATGTCAGCAAGGTGTTTTTTCAGTTTTGATCAGAATAATGGCCTCTTTCCACCACACCAATCACATTAGAGTGAAACTGCTCCCTTTACCCCGTCTTTCCGCATGTATGATACCATTTTTGTAAATTAGACAAGAGGAAGTGAGAGAGCAAATGTGACCACCATGATAATGGAAATGGCTGAAAATGATTATCATAATTGTTTTTTTTTTCCCACTGGATACCGTTATCGCCGCCACAAAATTATGATTATTTGTAATAGTGGTTTGATGCACACGCTGATTGTACCGGCATTCTGGCATAACGGCATCCTGGCTCTTTTAGCAGCACGGGCATCCTTGCTGAAATGAAATATTTCAGATGTGATGAAACCCAATACGGACTAATGGTTTGCCATTAATGAGCGAAGGGGAGAGTAATGAGGGACTTGTACGGAGAATAAAGCAGAAGACTGAGGAAATCAGCAGAGGAAATCTTTCAGGTTTGAAGACTGCAGGGGTTTAATTGTAAACACGGCACTTAATTTAGTTTTAGAACTTTTAGAATATTGCATTTTGAAGGTATTACTCTGAATGTATGCTGCACTAAATGCCAGTGAGTTACGCTGCACACACTTACTCAGATAAATGATGTGTTGGTACCCAGGAACTGCCAGATGTATGTGAAACAGAACCTAATGTGCTGGGCTTGCTGCTTCACTTCACTCTTAATATGTCCTGTAGTGGAAACATTAGGCTTTCCTCAAATGCACCTGGGAGATGCTGGGCATAACTACCATAAATAAAAAAATTCCCACATCCAATATTAATAAATTATTGGTTAACACTAATATTATTCAAAATGTTCAACACCTTACAGTAAATGATCTTTTAGTGAAATGCCACCGTACTGGAAATTAAAAGCTCCTTCAGCAGCATCTTGCTAGAAGATCAGGTACCAGTACTGTTGATACTGCTCTGAAAGTGCAAATAATAGCAATAATGACTACAAATCTGCTGTTTACAGACGGCTGGTGGGCATGTTACATAATTTAATAAAAATATAATTTTTCTACAGATGTTTCCTAGCAACTTCTTGCGCACGGCTCCCTGAAGCTTTCAACTTGCTTCCTCTTGGTTCTGCTCTGGGGAGTAATCTATAAAAATGGTGTTCAACCTTCCTTTGCTTTCCCTGTATTAAAAATGCCTTTTCTAGCCGGGAAAAATAATTTCAGACGATTTCATCTTGAGGGGTCCAGACGAGCAGGTTGGCAAGAACAGGTGTCTTAGAAACTGATTATTATCTGTGCTGACCTAATTATAAAATGGTTTTCTAACTGTAATGTACCTGTACTCCCCAAACTGTTATACAGCCTTTTCAAAATAGTGAGAAACTCCCCTTTTAGGAAATGTGTGCATGATTTGCTTTGATTATAACACAGGGAATTAAAATTATGCTGGACACATTTGGACACAAGGATTCTTCCTTCGTTCATCAAAACCACCAGAGCAGTAGAATATTACAGTTTTGTTATCACCTGGTGCTTCTGATGTGGGGGAGGACAGAGGTCAGCATGGCCACTGTATGCAGCCGTTAAAGTCCTGCTGTATTAGTTTTGCTGATTGAAGTGTATCACATTAATTAATAGTACTACATGTCAAACTCCTCAGGGTTACTCTAGGTTTTAATGGAGCCAACTGATTTAGCAAATCACTAGCCTGCAGCTGTTTTGTAGAAAGAAGTAACTCGGTAATAGATTTACAAATACATGGTGCAATGCAATCCTGGAAATCCAATATTGCTTCATTGCAGTTATAGAAAAGTCATAAACTTGTTGTGTCAGGGCCACGGTGGAAGCCCTGTAATAGGCCAGACTGGAGAGTGTACAGACTGATGGGGGTAAACAAGAGCAGAATAAACACGGTGGGGTGCTGCACAGGAGAATAGGTTAGTGAAGCGAGCTGAGGAGTAGGAGGTAATACACTGGACGTGGGGGAGGAACACAAGTAGGTGTAACACTGTTAACAGGTAGGGAGTTGACGGGAAGGCGGGAGGTGGTTAACTTTCAAGATCAACAGGAGGGAAATCAAAGAACTGTTTGTAACAAATCCCAAGGTTGGATGTAGCGATTTGTGAATAGGATGCCTTCATCTGCATATTTTTGTCAAGGGGAAAATATTTAAATATATGTATGTGTGTTGCTGCCTCCCTGCAGGATGTGGATGCGTCGGAGATCAAAGTCCAAGTGTGCGTGTATGCCTTTGACCTTCTCTATCTCAACGGCGAGGTAAGGCCCAGTGATGATGAGGAAAATGTTTCCCAGAGATCTTTGTCAGCGCTGTCATCGCCGTTTAGAACCCGGCTGGCGTGTGTGTGTGTGTGTGTGTGTGTGTGCGTGTTTGTTGTTTGTGAGCGTGCTCGCGCGCCCGTCACCCCGTCGAGGTGCCAGCAAACATCCCTGAATGCCAATGACGGTGCTACAGGAGGCCGTTACTAGATAATGATTTTAATGCTCATTGTAATTCCAGTGGAGTGTGTCTGAGTGCGCGTGTGTCTGTCTGACACTGTCTGCGCGCCTGAGAAGAGTCGCTACCCTTCTAAGTCTCGGCGTGTGCTGAGGGTGGTAATTGTGACGGTGTGTGGGACCGAGTGGGCGCATATCAATCCAGAATTCCCCAAAAGTCGGCTCAAGAAAATGCAAATCCCCAAATTTCTACATCATCTGATGTTCGTTTTCCCAAGCGATCGGAAACAAAATTGTATAATTAAAAGGGCTCTTAGGTTGTGCCACTTCGTTGCTGCATCCTACCTAATGGCGCTTATGTAAATTCGATGAATTAATTTGTCTCTGTGAACACAGGTTGTTGTTTGCGGATTGTGGCATGTTTTTATTTAGTTATTCATTCATTAAAATTCTTTATTTCTACATTGTACAAATTGTGCCTGTCCGAGTCCCCGTGTACTGCATGTGCCGCTGCCGCCGTAATACCCCACCACAGACCTCCCTGTGGGCTGCAGTGAGAGGACGCCAAGGTCACATCCATCTAGGCTCAACTGACGAGACGTTTGCTGCAAAATCTGCGTGTTTTGTTGAGGACAGTTGTGACGTCTGGAACTTTAAAATACAAACTGCTAAAGTGAAACTTTGTGATTTTGTGACAACGTCACCATTAAGGCCAGCAAACCTATAACCCATGCATCAAAACTCCTGCACCCAATCTTGTCTGTGTCAGCGATGGTGTCACACGTCAACATGTTAGGACAAGCAGCAATTTAATATGCCACTAGTGACACAAATCAGCGCCCCACTGAGCTCTAACCTGACTGTTAAATGTAAAACATTCCCCAAACGTACAGAATTGTCATAAACTTTCTTGATGAGTTGGGATGGAACTCATTTTAGACGTAGTCTTGGCTCTGCCACGTCTGGTCCCTCACACAAACACGGTCATTGTTAGTTTGATGCATGACCAGGCAGTTGTAATTTTTGTCCTTCAGGTAGATGAGAATAGCAGCAATATGTCAGTGCTGTAACTACACTGCTGGCGATTAAGCCAGAACCAGAATCCCAGGGCTGTCATCATTAAAAGGAAACGTACCGCCTCCACTGACCTGTGGTGCATCACTCTTTTATCAGCATCATATGTTGGTGTCTTCCTGTTGTTGAACAGAGGCAACATGTTGATTTTGTGGCTGTTTCATTAACCTTTAGTGCCCAAATCCCCCCAAACTTCAATGATGGATTAGAAATGTGCTCATAGTGCTTTGTGTGTTGAAGGTGCTGCAGCTTTGAGCCTGTGTGAGTGTGTGTCTGTCCCCAAAGCTGTCGTGACTGTGTATTTGTGTGCGAGTAGGTATTTGAGATAGCATTTCATCCATCATTTCAATGCCTTGAGGTACGAATAGGAATCTGTTGTAATGACACACTGTTTTTGCCAATTGTAATAACTTGTGTGTGTGTGTTTATTTAGTCCCTGGTGCGACAGCCGCTGTGTCGGCGTCGGGCTCTGCTGAAGGAGAGCTTCTCAGAGGTGGAGGGAGAGTTTGTGTTCGCCCGGTCCATCGATTCCGACAACACCGACACCATCGCAGAGTTCCTGGAGCAGTCTGTTCGAGGTGTGAGGGAGATGGAGGCCGACCTTCTCCCTGCTTGTTTTTGTGTATTATGTGTTTGCTAACTGCACGCTCGTTTCCTTTCCTGCTGTCCCTGTGCGTCCTCAGCCTTTTTGTGTGTGGGTGTGTTACATGGGAATTTCATTTCACTGGTTTCCTTTGCCTGCTGCCTTCATGTGTAAATTGTGTGTGATGTGCGTCGTTGTGTGCTGTTTTTTATGGATGCTGGTGTCGTTATTGTGTGTTTACATGCACGTGTGTTTGCGACACTCTGAACCTGTGAGTTGTGTAATTGAGTTTTCCTGTGTTGTTTGGCTCTGTATATGAGAGAGAGAACATCACACCATGTTTCCCTGTGTGTATTTTGTGAATAGGAGTTGCTTGTGTCCTTGTCTACTGTTTGTCTTTGTGTCCTGAGCCCATTTATGTGCCTTGTGTGCAGGAGGAGACAAAGACCTTCCATGTATCTAAAAGATAATCTGTTCATTTCCTTTCTGCAAAACCACAAGTGTGTTTACGCGTGTGTGTGTGTGTGTGTGTGTGTGTGTGTGTGTGTGTGTGTGTGTGTGTGTGTGTGTGTGTGTAGACTCCTGCGAGGGCCTGATGGTGAAGACTCTGGAGAAGGATGCCACCTATGAAATTGCCAAGCGCTCCCATAACTGGCTGAAGGTGTGTGTTTAACGTGGCTGAGGGGGTCACGCTTGTGACACACCAGTAACTGACACTAATTTGTGTATTATATGATTAACACTTTGTTCGGACACACAAATAATTGTAAAGTTTGTCTGTCAACATGCAAAACAGGCTCTGTGTTCGAGGACCACTTCCCACACACCACCGTTAATCACAACCACTGATTTAAGCATTTTCACCCAAACTGATTTTAAATTTCTGGAGAAGCAGAACATTTGATTTCTTATTAGCTTGTCAGCGTCTTAGCGCAGCAGCCCAGGCCTCTGACAGTTTACGCACTTGATAAATGACATTTAATTGTGCCCCTTGGCTTTTCATTTACACAAAGAAAATTGGTACCTTTTGGGAGCCATAACTGATTCCATTTAGTTAATAATGAGATGCATTTTTCAGCTCCAGTCGTACCTTTCATCACTTTGGTGCAATGACATACACATACATACCGTTGTGCCTCCCCCCAGCTGAAGAAGGACTACCTGGAGGGGGTGGGGGACACCGTTGATCTGTGTGTGATCGGCGCCTACCTGGGGAAAGGCAAGAGGACGGGAACCTACGGCGGCTTCCTGCTGGCCTGCTATGATGAGGAGAATGAAGAGTTCCAGTCCGTCTGCAAGGTGCGTGTCCTCACAGCAGTGGTTCTATATGTCACACAGGGCTCATGGTTAGGGTCGTTTTATTCCTCTAGAAGCAAAATGTGTTGATAAGATTAATAGGTTGAACCACTTCTTGGTAATTAAAGCACTTTATCTTTTAATTCAGACTCCTGTTTTTCATAATAAAATTTTAATCTTAGAAATGCTAAAATGAATCAGCTTTTTTGTAATGAAGAAAAAAGGTGATGTAAAGAAAAGATGACGATGTCCTTAACTAGTTAACAACCTCTCTGAAAGTACAAGTTGTCTCTTGACACTTTAGACTTTTTCTGTCTAGGTTTATAACGTGTCAGACATACAGTACTGTGCCTACCTCATTTTCAGAATAGGACCGTTCAGAAATCTCACTTGGGAAGAAATGATTTATCATCAGTAAACAGTATGCTCTTGCAGGATTGTTAAATAAATATAGAGATTGACACTCACAGTGCCTACAGGAATGACCACATAAAGATTTAAGATCTTATAGATTGTCTATGTACTTTCTTACCCTTCATATAGTTGAATCCCACAGCACAGTTCAAAATAATAACCTGCGTTGTTTAATTTTTACCTTGGGGACTTACAGATATAAATGTAATACTTGCAAGGGAAGAAAGGTGGTATTTTATTCTGTCCACTTTGCAGCCATGAAATAACATATATTATGCATTGGGACACTCGTGTTTGGCAGCGACTGTGCACTGTGTATTTTTAGGTCTTTGCATTAAGCTGTTATGTAGTTTTAATGGAGTATGGGTGTTTTCTTTTACCACCCTTTCGGTGGATTCCATGTGTGTGCATGCGTACTGATGGGGTGTGCACGTGCGTGTGCGCTCGCTTGCTTTTAAACTGTCACTTTCACCCTCAAGCCCGAATTAAATGAAAACCAGAACGTCTGTGGATGAATGCTTCATAAGATATAGGTGGTAAGCATGTAATGGAGCATGTGTGACCTGCTGCGTGTGCGAGTGTGTGTGTCTGAGATAATGAGAGTGTGAACTAGTCATAGTATCACTTCACCAGAACATGAATTCTGTCTCTCCTCTGACCTGCAAAAACCTTTCATCTCTATTTTTTCCTTCTGCCACTTTTATGTTTTTAACCATGGAAAAGGGATTTAGTAAGTTGCGAACACACGTTTTCCTTTTTTTAAAGCAGCACCCCTCACTTCGCTTTACTCACTCCTGCGCCGGGGAGTTCACCGGTCCAGCACTCTGCTTGACTTCACTGGAGCTCCTGGATGTTAGTGGCCGTTACATTGCTGTATTAAGTGTTCAGTTAGTGTTGATGGTTTTCTCCTATTCACAGCATTTCCTTTAAAATAAAATCTCACTAGAGGATGTTTTTCCACAAAGATGTCTGTGATGGGGACAGTGAGGCTCATCTTGATGAGTTTAAATTACACATAATAAGACTGTACTTGTGGGAAAATAAAAGAATAAATCCTTTCCTTTGTCTCGTATCGAGTTGCATATGGGTCATTTGCTAGAAAGTTATACCTTGAGCATTTTATTTTAAATTGCTGCATAACCTTCTGCATGCACAGCAATTTTGGTAATACAGACAGAAGTAGACAGAGGCTCACAGTTAAAATAAACAGAGCCCAAATCAGTTTATCTTATAATTAACTGTCAGACTGATTGATTTTTCAGCACTTGGCATGCTTCTTAGTGCTGGAATGAAACACTGGGGATATTGCAGGCACTGTCATTTATTTATTGTGCCCTATTGTGCACGGGGATCTTGGAAGAAAAGTCTTGGCGAAATAATCACAGTGTCACAGTTAAAGACTTAATTGAGCCAGCAGATAATGTGTTTTTTTTGTTTGTTTGTTTGAGACAATTAAGTACATGAAGGTCTGTGTTCTAACACAGATCTAGATTGAAATGAAAGTATGAGAAGGGTCCTCTCCCCAGATTACACAGTAGGTGCAGATTGAGAGGAATGTTACCAACAGCAGCGTTGAATGTAGGTCACCTGTGTTTTGGTAGCTCTCAAAACCTATTGTAACTTCTGTAGCATGTTGGAAAAGGATAGACTTCTGCTGGTTATAAATGCCTTCTCGGTTACACTGCAAGCTCTGCAGCAGCCCGCTTAAAATAGTGTTTAACTATTGATGTAACATAAGTTCCTTATGTTACATCAGGCCAAAAAAGAACAAACACTTTGAGACCTCAGCATCATGGCAGCTGAATAGAAAGGACTTTGTGTCCTGTCAGTGCAGCATCCATCTCTTCTTTACTTTTCAATGTCAGTGATAAAACAAAAGCAGAAATCCATAAAAATAATCTTGTTGTCCTTGACATTGTAAACTTTGGGAAATCACCATTTGAGAGGCTCTGCTGTAGCTGAAAGCAGAATTTGACCCAGATTTCTATTTCCCCAAAGTAATCTCAGCTATACATCCTTCTGAAATGTCCTTGAGCAGGACATGAGTCCTCACTGAGTCCAGGAACAGTGCTGCTGTCCACACACACTACAGTGTGTAGAGTGGCATAGGTGAAGTCACATACGATTTATTAAATTAAAGTGATGGCACCCTTTTCTGGTAATTTATCCATCACAGGGGTCACACACAGACAGTACACACACTTCAACTGTGGGTTGAGGTCATGTTCATTGGCAAGTAGACAAGAAATATTGTGATGCTAGTCAGAGTTATGGATTGTCTGTTTTCCATATTGACAGTGTAGGTCTGGTGGATTGGATATATGATACAGAATTGCTCTAACAAGGTTTGAACACTTTAATAGCGCAGGAAGTATTTTAAACAGTTGTGGTGGTGTTGTGGCCTCCGCATAGAAATAACACAATTAACCCTTTAAACCGTAACGTATGCATCCTTAGGAACATAAAGCCGCCTTTGGTCACATGCAGAACTCTTTTAAACACTCTTGTCACCTGGTAAATGCTATATTTGACTCATGGAGCAGCCTTTATTCTTCCCTTCTCTGTGCATATCCGTGCATCGGGTGATCCCATGTGTCACTGGGTTCAGTTCTTTTAAGAGGTGACTCGGTGCTTCAGGCGAAGCAGTTAGACAAGGCACTCGTGGGGCAGGTGGGGGATTTGCTTGCTGTGCCGTGTTCAGCTGCTTGCTGCCGAATGGCTGCCGCTTTGCCGTGAGAGAATATGAGTGTCTACATGTGAGTGTGTGAGTGCGGCTGTCGTTCTCATTTTCGTTTCATCTCTTTTAGATCGGGACAGGCTTTAAGGATGAAGATCTGGAGCAGCATTACAAGTTCTTAAAGGTAAAGTGGCACAACATGACTTGAACTTAACAGCTTGGTAAAAACATAAAATCTCCTGCTGCTGAGGTCCTCTGTGCCCTTTTCTGATATAAAGTCGTTCTTAACTGGAGTCTCAATTCATAGCGGAGAGCCAAAAATTAATATCAAAGATCAATTTGTAAGTGGTGCCAGTGATTCTCTAACTAATTGAATTAAGTTAAATGAAATGAGTCATATACAAGAATGATCCTTCATAGGGCTGCTGCAGACTACTGGTCTGAACTTGCCAAATATTGCCTCAAAGACAAGAAGTACAGAGTATTAATTACATACATTGGTTTGAACGTGTGAACTTGGCCACTATCTGGAAACACTGAGCACAGATCACGAACTACTCCCTTGCATTTGGAACAGCGGTGCAGGCGTGCGCTGACGTTGGGGATTTAATTGCTTTTTCAATTTACATTTGAAGAGCTTTGTTCCACAGCGGCAGCATTTGAAGAAATTGACTGCTCTCTGAGAACTGATAGCTGTTGTGAGAGTCAGAATTCATTTAAATACTCTGTTGACTTCTATCGGCTAAATTTAGACTTTATAAGAACAGAGACTTTTAAAAAGGCAGTCTGTGCCGTATTAAAATGACAGATTGTTAGATAATACGCAGTGCACAAGTCAAGTACACTGGTGTTCTGCAGTAAAGCAATCTTAAAGTAACATTTTAAAGGTTAAGGGGTTAGTGTCAGTGGTCCAAACTGCTGCACAGTGCAGAATTCATGTGAAATGGTGATTGAGAACTCGGTGTAGGCTTTTTTTTTCCTCCGCAGACCAATACAGGCTGTACTGTAGTGCTTTGTAATGAAGCCCTCCATCTGAAAGTGATGGATGGTGAATTAAGGCGAGTCGTGTAGCTTTGGTTGCAGTGCTGCAGGCCAATGGGACTCCAGACAGCAAGACGATTGGCTGCGTTAACAGTCCTCTGGGTGGCGAGCTGCTGCGCTGTAACGAGGGACCCACTGATCCCTTCTCTGTCCAGATCTCAGGACTGATACTTGAGCGGAGGAATGCAGCTCTTAAACTGGTGCTTCTGCTGCCTATTCAGTCCACAGCTGCAGACCTGAGCAGAGTAAGCACGGACCTGGAACTGCCCGAAATACATAGATCAACCGAGTGACAGAAGATGGTCCGGTAGCCGTTTGATGGTTAATTAATTGTATTGCTAGTTGCTCTGCCCCGGTTGGTGCTGTGTGGCAGTCGTCCACAAACCCCAGGCCACGTGTCTCAGTGTTCCTGGACACCTCATAGTGCCACAGTCAAAGCTCTGAGTGCAGCTGCCAAATGTTATTTTAGCATGTAGCAATGCCAAAGCTCTCAGTGCACTTCACCTCTGATGTTCATGTTGGGTAATTACAAATCATTAGCACTCAGAACAGTTCTATTTGTTTTTAGCGAGAGCCTGGAAACAGTGAGGCCAGTTTAACTGAAAAAAGAAAAGTTTGGCTAATTAAGATAAAAATTAGGCTTGGTGTTTTAGAAACAAATGCCACGAATGTGACTTCACATTAGTGAGACCATTAGTGAGGGTCCCATCTGATCCAAACGATTTAATTGTGGTTGAATCTAATTGGCTCTAAATATTCATCAGGCTTCTTCTCTGGTGAAGTTTGAGTTTGCCATTTCGTGATCAGTAGTTTTGTTTGTAGAGCTTGACTTAACGCCTTGTCCTGAAACCAGCTCCTACAAATGACTTTTGTGCGAAGTAAAAGGATTCAAGTCATGATCATTAGACAACTCAGACTCTTACATCTTCATCAACTCTGGTCTTCAGTCTGGTTTTCAACATGTTCTGGCAATTTGTTATCGCGTCAAACCCAAAACTAACAGACTGTGATGAACTTTGTTTCTTGCATTTAGCACAATTAAGATTGTTCTTTCACCATTTCCTCTGCCTTTTACTTTGACGTATTCGACGTTGATTTGCGTTTGTCTCGGTGACGCTCATCTCTCCCTGATGTTCCACCGACTAAACGAGAAATGCAGCTACAGCCGGCACAAAAACCGAGCGCTTCCTCCGGCAACAACACCTGCACTTGATTGTAATTACTCTGCATAAATAAGTCTCATTACGTATGCCATCAACATGAATTCTTCACCCAGTGCTCGGAGGTGTAAACACACTCAAATCAACACAAATAGGTTGATATAACAGGAATAGCTCCTACGCATTTACCTTTTCAGGCCTCTCTGATGTGTAATTACAAAATTTCAATTACCCTGTGTGGTATTTACCATAAAGACAAAGAAACGACGTAGGTCGGTTAGATCTAACTTACACCTGACCTCTATAATGAAGTATAGGACTGGTTTATGAGCAGACTTTCCATCCCTACCAGCTCACTCAGTGGGATTCATTCTGTAAAAGAGTGTCACTTGAATTCCTACAGTATAAATAATGTGTACGAGGAAACCAACAGCACCGTTGCTGCTGGAGTCTTGGTTTTCCCAGCATTACTTAGCTGTGACCCAATTCTGTGGACACTGCCACATTCTGGGTATCCTCCTTAAGACTCAAATAGGCTGGATTGAAGTTTCCTATGCCTGAATGAGAAGGTTATCATTTAGTCAAAGGTGTGATATCTACACTGAGGCCGTGATCGCTCGTACGCTGACAGTTTGCTCGCAGAACTGGAGCAGTTGGTTGGACGCCTGCATTCAGCTTTAAGATGTTTCTCTTTAACTGTAAGACGTTGACTATCAAGTCATGTAAGCGCTTATATCAGAGTGTTCCTGCGTGAAATCCTTCATGTAGGTTTATGATAATGTGCAGTGTAAATCACACGCTCATGTTGCCCCTCAGGCAAGTAGGTATCATCTGAGTGTCGAGACTCGGCGCCGTCTCCTGGGACGTGATCGTGAGGCGGCAGCAGGATCCAGCAGGGCAACCAAAGCCACTCTGTCACTGTCTCTTTATCACATTCCCTGAATATATTGTGCTGCATTTCTTCACGGTACAGTGTATATTAACACTGTTTGTGATTATAATTCATAATGTCCAGGTCCTTTTTATCAGTATTTATATTTAATATTTACGGCTAATGTTTTTGTCAGGGACGAGGCCTTGTCTGGTCTGACAGCTCCAACTGGGTGTTTTGGTCCTGCGCGCACACAATGATTTATAATGTACAGTGTTGAAATGTTTAATTCATGTTTTGATCCTAATTTATTTCCTCCAGGATCACATTCTGCCCAAGCCGCGCGCCTACTACCGCTTCGACCAATCGGCGGAGCCCGACGTGTGGCTCGATGCCGTGCAGGTCTGGGAGGTGAAGTGCGCTGACCTGTCGCTGTCACCCGTCTACAAAGCTGCCATGGGAATGGTCAGTTCAGTCTGTTAATCATCCCAGTGTGTTTCCACTGATACACTCTTGTATAACTGCTTGTTATGGTCTGCTGCCTACAGTGAAAAGTCCCAATTAGTGCTTCTTAATTGAGTTATTAAATGTGTTGTAAAAGATCCCGGGTTGTAACAGATACTGGTTTATTAGCTGCGGTTTGGCCTCATGTGGAGGATGCACATAAATGTTTTTCACAACATTAACGATGTAAAACTGTCATTTTGATCCTTGTTAAGAAAAAAGTATTTATAGGAAGGCGTTTTTACACATTTAGCTTGAAGTTTAAAGCATCATGTTGCTTATTGAAGCCGATCCAGGCTAAGGTTGACACATCATGTGTTTAAAACGCTTCCTGGAATTAAAGTTGCAATTTCTCATTAGATTAAAAGCATTTTAACAAACATATTCACCACTAGCAAACCTTGGTCTTTGTCATGTGTAAGAAATCTTTAGTATTTATGTCAAGTATTTAGTCTTTAACACTCCCTGGTTATTCTGGTAATAGAAAATATGCACAGCACCAGTTTTTGAAGGTAGTAGGAGACTTTGAGAGGCAGAGAAATTTAACCTGGACAAAAGTGCAGTGTTCAGAGCTGGAACTAAAAGGGTTTGATGTATAAAAACCTTGAACTAAAGAAGATATTATAGCTTTCAAAGCCTGACAGGCAAATGATGAATCCGTTACAAGTCTAAGAGGCACGGTTTTCTGTACAGAACAGAGAATAAATGCTCTTATAGCAGCGGTGCTGCTCTGTATCATGATTCTGCCTGTGTGTGCCCTCAGGTGGATCCAGAGAAGGGCATTTCTCTGAGGTTCCCTCGCTTCCTTCGAATCCGAGATGACAAGAAACCAGAGGACGCCACATCTGGAGCTCAGGTATGTGCCGTCCCCAGCCTGGAGGTGTGGGTTCAGCAGTGCAGTGCAGCTCAGAGTAAAGTCAAACGGACATTTTATCTATCAAGTGCTATCTGCAGGAGGTCGAACGGGTCGACTCTCTGCTGTAGAGAATTCAATCAAATGTTTGTTGCCTTGTTAATGAAAGCTCCGTATAGAGAATGATGCATAATTATCCTGCTCAGTCCGCAAGTACTGTCCTGTAAAATTTCAGGGCTGAGCACCACAGCAAGGGCGGCGTTCTTTATACTGCCTCCGGTTTATGCAGTGGAGTCTCCCCTGCATGTCGAACAAAGCTATATAACATGTCTGATAAAGCAGCATCTCTGGGGTCTGAGTAATATAACATGAGGCAGTGAAGTGTGGGTTTTATTGTACAGTAGATTTCTGCAGGTCAGCTGAAAACACGCACACTGAGCCAGACTGAAACTAACTGAAAAGTATTCAAAGTCAGTGAGACGTATAAAATTGAGAATATGTGACTAAGTGTTTAAGACGCTTGAATCAAACTTTTCTTGACCTGGATGCTAATGACAGTGGGTGAAAAAGAGATCAAATGTATCCAAGAATCCACACATGAATGAATACAGTTAAATACATGTTAAGATATGGAAGGATTATGACATCTGTGGCTCCAGCTCCTGTGGCTGAGATCAGGGAGCAACTGTTGCCCCCGTTGTCCACCTGCTGTAGCCAAGCAGCTTAACTTTGGTGTCTCCAGATGATAACGTTTTCTCCCATTTGACTTCAGAGTCTCCCACACGCCTTCTGGCAGACCGCGTGTTAAAAGCAGCTTTGTGTGTTTGGTGGAGAAGCCACCTAAGCAGGCCCACGCGTGTGTCAGAATACTATAGCACCAAGGTTTGCAGCCTCCGATTTAAGAGCAGCTCTAACAGCACATTGTCCCACGCAAACCTCAAACCACTGCACTTTTTATTAGGACCTCCTCATTGTTGGAGTTAATATGATGGTTCAGTTCAGTCAGGTAGTGGACACACACACACACACTGAGTGGAAGGACACAAAGTGTAAACTCTGCGCTTTAGCAGACTGTAAGCAAAGGCTGGTTTACAGACGTGGACAAAATTGTTGGTACCCTTCGATCAATGAAAGAAAAACCCACAATGGTCACAGAAATAACTTTAATCTGACAAAAGTAATAATAAATAAAAATTCTATAAATGTTAACCAATGAAAGTCAGACATTGTTGTTCAACCATGCTTCAACAGAATTATTTTAAAAAATAAACTCATGAAACAGGCATGGACAAAAATGATGGTACCCCTAGAAAACACTGAAAAAAATGTGACCAAAGGGACATGTTAATTCAAGGTGTGTCCACTAATTAGCATCACAGGTGTGTACAACCTTGTAATCAGTCAGTGGGCCTATATATATGGCTCCAGGTAGTCACTGTGTTGTTTGGTGATATGGTGTGTACCACACTCAACATGGACCAGAGGAAGCAAAGGAAAGAGTTGTTTCAAGAGATCAGAAAGAAAATTATAGACAAGCATGTTAAAGGTAAAGGCTATAAGACCATCTCCAAGCAACTACATGTTCCTGTGACTACAGTTGCACATATTATTTAGAAGTTTAAGATCCATGGGACTATAGCCAACCTCCCTGGACGTGGTCGCAGGAGGAAAATTTATGACAAATCTAAGAGACGGATAATTCGAATGGTAACAAAAGAGCTTCTAAAGAGATTCAAGGTGAACTTCATGCTCAAGGAACATCAGTGTCAGATCGCACCATTCGTCGTTGTTTGAGCCAAAGTGGACTACATGGGAGACGACCAAGGAGGACACCATTGTTGAAAACTAATCATAAAAAAGCAAGGCTGGAATATGCAAACTACATGTTGACAAGCCACGAAGCTTCTGGGAGAATTTCCTATGGACAGATGAGACAAAAATCGAACTTTTTGCCAAGGCACATCAGCTGTATGTTCACAGACGAAAAAATGAAGCATATCAAGAAAAGAACACTGTTCCTACTGTGAAACATGGAGGAGGCTCCGTTATGTTTTGGGGCTGCTTTGCTGCGTCTGGCACAGGGTGTCTTGAATCTTTGCAGGGTACAATGAAATCTCAAGACTATCAAGGGATTCTAGAGAGAAATGTACCGGCCAGTGTCAGAAAGCTTGGTCTCAGTCGCAGGTCATGGGTCTTGCAACAGGACAATGACCCAAAACACACTGCTAAAAACACCCAAGAATGGCACCCTTCAAACCGGACACAACTTGAGCAGGTTGCTCATGAGGAGTGGGCCAAAATACCTGCTGAGAGGTGCAGAAGTCTCATTGACAGTTACAGAAAGTGTTTGATTGCAGTGATTGCCTCAAAAGGTTGTGCAACAAAATATTAAGTTAGGGGTACCATCATTTTTGTCCATGCCTGTTTCATGAGTTTATTTTTTAAAATAATTCTGTTGAAACATGGTTGAACAACAATGTCTGACTTTCATTGGTTAACATTTATAGAATTTTTATTTATTATTACTTTTGTCAGATTAAAGTTATTTCTGTGACCATTGTGAGTTTTTCTTTCATTGATCAAAGGGTACCAACAATTTTGTCCACGTCTGTAAGTCCGTGAGAAATATGATTCGCTCAGAGCCTGAACATGTTGGCGCCCGTCAGTTTCAGGCCCATGATCAAAGCTCTACCTTGATCTTTTGTAGAACTAATGTGATGTTTCATTGTTTTTCCTCCTCACTGTGAAGCCCCACTGTACTGATACTGCGGATTCTGGGTGGGCATGCTGTTCACACATTATTCATTGTCCCGCCCCCCACCCTCTCGCCCCCACACACCCCGATAAGCTCAAATGAACACAACCTCTGTCTCGCAGTCAGCAGCTTGGAGTCACCAACTTCAAAGCCTGGGATATGAATAATCAAACTGTTATTTTTAGCTTTTCCTCTTCATGTTACTGACCTGCCTTCATGATCTTCACTTCCTACCTCACCTCCATACTCCCCCCCCCATCCCTACTGCATTCTCTCTTTAATGCTCTCCCCTCTCTCTCCCCCTCTCTCTCTCTGCAGATTGCTGATTTGTACAGGAAGCAGCAGCAGATTCAGAATCAGGGGGATAAGGCTGAACCTGAAGACTACTACTGATCAGCTGATCATCCAGTCGTCAGCAGGGAATAATAAATAATGGCAATTTCAATGTAATTGTAAATAGCATCTTTCTTTGTAATGTTCAATGAAAATAAAGGCTGTCTTTTTTCTTTTAGCTGCAAGTTTCCTGTCATCTCTATCATTGATTGATCAGAGTTGCTCGTTTACTGACTACGATTTCTCTTTCAGAGTCAAAGCCGCGTTAATATCTGGCTGCATGCGACGCACATCAATTCCAAAAGCCCGAATCGACTCAGCTGTTGCACCGTACTCCCCGGTAATAGATCCCTATCAAGGATTCACTGTGCAAAACTGCCCAGCAAAACATGACATGTATGGGCTGCATACTAATACTTTCAGCTGGCCCGATTTCTGCTGGAGCAGAAAAGATGGCAGCGAAGTGCATTCGGCGCGTGCGGTAATAGGAGGACGAGCCAAGGAGATCAGCGCCTGCCCAAAATGTTATTAGGAGGAGAAAAAAGACGTGGTGGCTGACAGTTGCTTAAACAGCAGGACAAAAGAGAAGCACTCACAGCCTGCATTAGATGATGGAAATCCACTAACTGTCCACCCTGAATCAATCAAACTCTGCTGGAGATGTGTGTGTATGTGTGTGTGTGGGGGGGGTGCAGCTTCAGAGCCAAGGACAGGCTGCCGTTACGTTGGGAAGCAAAGAGGATTGTGAGCCTGCGCTGTAGAAGCGCTTAGTGTTTGAAATGTTGTTTGCGCTTTTGTTCACGAGGGCCACAGGCAACTCAGAAGCACATTAAACGCCCGAGTAGCGTGACTGTGCGGGAAATATTTCTGTTGCTGGATAGATGCTCGAGACGGCTCTGCCTCGCGTGCGTGCGTGCGTGCGACACCGGATGAATGGCGCAAGGCCGTCAGAAACGAACAAACCGCCCACGTGACTGCAGATGTGTTCATGCAGTACGGCTGAGTTCTTGGTGGAACGTATGTGACACCAGTATCCTGATCCTGATGCCTCTGCTTTGGTTCACTACTCGTTCAGACCTTGTGGCTGTTGTGCATTGGTGTCTCAGTAGGTGTTTACTGTTTTATGGCACAGTGTGTGAAGGTTTCTCTGCTCCAGCGCCACCTGCTTGTTTTCCCCGCTGTTCTGAAGCCCACGCCGGCGCGACAGAAGCTAAATCACCCGGACGGATACCCGACGCGGGCGCCGTCCGGTGCTGCGGGTTCTGCCTGTAGCCTGGCTCGTTTTTCACAGAGCTGTGACGGGCGGAGAAGCCGGTCATTCCGTCTAGACTTCTCCAGGCGAAAACAGAGGAGTCTGCGTGTACAAGATAATTCTTCACATTCCTCACTCGGCAGTGAGGAACAATGGGAGGGCTCAGAGAAAGAGAATTCCAATTTATTTTGGTAAATTATTGGTAAAATGTTTTTTAATTCGCATGAATAGCCTGTGGTGGATTCATGGTTCATCAGCTGACTGTTCCCCATTTGCTGCAATTACCGTGTGAACCACATCCTCTCAGCTGCTCCCGCCTCTTGTTTAGGTAAATGCACCAGGTTCTGGTCAGCAGCAGGAGGTTGCTGAGCCCAAAAAGGTGGCGGGCCGGTGCTCCGGTGCCGCACGGAGGCACCCATCAGGGCTGGAACAGCACGGTGCCGTTTCCCCTGCAGGACATTTGCATGTCAACTTGTACCGTTTCTCTGGGTGACTCCTATGCATATTTCACATACATTTTTTTATTTCCTCTTCTCTGCAGCTTTTGAGCTCACTGTTTGTTCTGCTATCGCTCTATGCAAGTGTGCATTCTGTTGAGTTGGTGCTTTGCCTGTTATTTGCGTGTGTGGGCTGTGTCTTGTGTCGGCTGAAGGGGAGTTTGAGAAGGACACCATTGTGATAGAATAATCATGAAAATTCAGAACCCAGATTGGCCTGCCCTTTCCATCTGCCACTGTTTGGTATTCATATCATATTCCTTACTTTTCATCACTGTTCATTCACTTCCTTCTGCCTCGTGCACAGTCAAATGTTTTTCCCCTCCCGTTTACTACTTTGATTACGTCTGACAATCATCTTGAGCATCGTCGGCGCCTCTCGTCTGTTTTATGAATAGAACCCGGAGACGTGTTTCCAAAATGTGAGTTTCGAGTAGCAGTTGTGCTTAACGAGTTAGTTTGAAACGGGGAGTGTGAGGGATGAACGGGGCTTTAATGGGAGCGAGCGGGGAATTGTGACGCGGCAAATAACTGATGAACTCGCTCCAGTGTCGCGTGATCCATTTCCATGTGCCGACTTTGTAATAGTCGCATTAGTTTAAGGGAAGCGTGGAGCCTTTGTGTTTCTGATTTGTCTCCTCCTGTGTTAAACTGTGTGCGCCTGCTTAACTGCCCGTGTCTGTGTGTGCGCCTGTATGTGTCACTGGTGTTTACTGAGGGAGGGGGGGGCAGCTGCCGCACATCACACGCCCGCGGGGCTTTGCGGCCTCCATCTCCACCGAGGTCGTAGCTCGTGTTCAGACAGCTGTGCACTTAGTTCACATCCGAGTCGCCCGCCCGGTGCGGGTCCCGCGGGGGTGGGGGGGGGGGGGGGGGTGCCGGTGCAAACCTGCCTCCTCACCGTGTGCTCGGCCGCATGTTAAGAAACGCCTGGGGGGCTTTGATTGTGGAGCGAGATTTAAAAAAAAAAAAAAAAGGAAAAAGTCGCCGGACTGATCTCTGCTGTCCTGACGGATGAAAGGAAGACTGAAGACGGCTCCTGTGCTGAAATTATCCCCGCCGCGTTGCTTTTCGAAGTTGTAGGCCCCTGAAGCAGGGTTACAGATTATCACCGACTGCAAAGGAAAAGGGGCCATCTATATAAAAAAAAAAAAAAAAAAAAAACACAAAAAAGCCGCCAGGTTTCACCTTTCTCTGTCCTTTTGTCTCGTTCGCTCTCACTCCCTCTCACTCCATTCTCCCACATAAGCTATCTGTCATGTTCACAATACCCCTTTCTCCACCCCGGGAACAATGCGTTTGTTCTTCTCCACCTCCTCCGCATCCCTCCATCCCTTTATATCCTTCCATCCGTTTGTTTGGTGCTCTCTGTGACATCTCTGCCATGCCAGGCCATGAGGGAGAGAGGGAGGGACAGGCCGGCCCATTGTCCTCCATTAAACCCACGGAATATCAATAGTGTTTTTCTTGAGCAGGAGCGTTGGCCAGTAACCTTTCAGATCTGATGATGTCAGGCAGCCTCTGTTTCTGGGCCCCTGTACATGATTTGCTTCACCCTCCGGTCTCCCCTCGCGCCGCATTACGTCCTCCACAGCGGAGACGGTGCAGGATCGGATGCGCCGCGTGACTCATCGGGGCACTTCATTAGATCAGTTGAAACGGTACAAGACGTGGGTGGTGGTGCCAGCAAGTCCGGCAGATTAGAGGGCAAAATGGATGGTTTTTAATTTCCCTGACCGAGTGTTCACTGATCCGTGGCTCTGATCAGCACCGGTGTCCTCCATGTCTAACAAAGTCATTTTTGTGCCTTTGTAACACAAAGACCGTGGTTTGTTTTAGAGCAGTAAGGAGTTTACAGTTGTCAGGGTTAAGCCATTTAATTAAGACCTCACCTCCTTCGTTTGGTAACGTAAGCCTTTGAGTAACAACTGCAGGAGCTCTGGAGGCGTCTTCTATTGTCAGGTTCCCTCTCAAGGTCGTTTTTAGTCGGTGGGTTGTCAACCTGGGACCTTAAATGGTGTAAAGCCGCCCTATTCCTCTTTAATCTTGCCTGTAGCCTCAACTTTTGACAGTTTTCTGGCCAATTGCTCGCCACGGCTCATTTGCCTTATTTGGTTATGGAAATGTTTCACTTGATTATTCAAGCCCTGCAGCCAAACTGTGAGCCGATACAGTCGTCCACCACGGCGTTTTACGATTGGCTCGTGATGATGATGATGATGATGATGATGATGGCGGAGGTTGTTGTTCTCCCCTCGTCGCCGCCTCACAGAGCGCCCTTTGCTGGAGGGGCTGCGACTGCGGTGCGCTCCATCGGACCATGACCTTCGCGTGAACCGGCCTCTGCGTGGCTTCGCTCTCCGCTCAGGGAACCCTCGAGCGGCGCCTGCTCCGGGGAGCTCTCCGTTCACAGCCCTCTGCATCTCTGCACATCTGCCAGTCTGTCTTGTGATCAGGCTCGCACTCAACTGTGGCGAACATACTCAACACAGCAGAAAAATTAGACATGGATGGAGTTGACAAGAGCTAACATCCACAGCTCGGGACGCGTTCCCAGATTCTGATTATCCCTGGGTTTCGACTCTGCACTTGTATGTTATTTTTTTTCCTCCCATCCCATTGGAAATAATCCTACGTCAAAGAAAATTACAGGATCACAAGAAAATATGCTGTGTGAATTTGTACGGGTGTCTAATGACGTGCCCTCACCAGATGCAACCGGGGCCACTGCCTCAACCCGTGAAAACAGGCTTGATGACTTACACGGGCAGACAGTCGGGACGGTTTCATTCACACAGCGGCTGCAGCCTGGGGTACTTTGCGTATTGTCATCTCTAATAACACCAATTGATATGAAGCCCTGTCCACCTCAATATCGCGAAAGTGCAGCTGAGGACTCGCGTATAATTTCACAAAAAATCTCTAAATGGCTCTGCAGATCCGGCGTGTGCCGCGTGCCTCTCTCCTCCCTGTATAATTTAGCAGCAGATAAGCTCTCTCTCCTACATCCACGTGCTATATCACTGCCAACCCACGGAACGGGGGCCTCCGCTCTATACGTGATCCAGTTCCCTCCTGCCAAGCCGCCGCTGACGCCTCTGGGCGCGTGCCACATGCAGCACCTGCCAGGCTCATAGAGAACCCCCCCGTTTGTCCGGGCGCCGGGAGGCAGGATCTGCCATAACTGTTAAGGATGCCGCGATGTGGACACGCGCGCCAAAGCTTAGACGCTTGACGGCGCCAACGGGTTGGCAGAGGGTCCGTTTTGTTCGGCCGATCCGATCCTTCGACGGGGGGGGGGGGGGGGGTGTTTAAGGTGCAGCGATGAATGAGCTGCGGCGATTTGTCGCGAGTGGCAGGAATTTTATGCCGCGCTCTCGAATGTAATCAAAAGTCGATCTGTCACTAAATGTTTTGCCGGTGTCTTGGCCAAACCCCCCCTTTGCAAGAGGAGATCCTTGATTTTTAGGATCGAGTGCCTCCTCTCATCATCTATAAATTCCCACGCTGGGTGTGGACGTGCTTTACACTCGTAGGTGAAGTGAATCCGGCAGCAGAACCGCACGCCACCAATGTGTGCGTGCATTCGTTATTACAATGCCAGCAGCTGAATTAATGCATATTTATGATGCGCGACAACATGATGGAATGAGGCCTCCAGAAATGAGGCTTTTGCAGAAATTCCATTCCAGCGCGTCGGCCGCTTCGCGCCGCGCGTCTCCGCTGCCGTCCTGCTCTCGTGTCCTCATATCAACCCATCTATACATAGCAGGTGTCTCCGCAGCACACTTTGCAGTACGATTTACTGGAAACGCGAGGAGTGGGCGCCGCGCTCTGACTGCGCCGCTTTGTCTGCGCTGCAGGAGGACGCGACGCCGCCGGGGAAGAAAGCGCCATTGACAGACGGGCAAACACCGGTCGGGCCTTGTGCCCCTCGCTCGCCATTGTCTTGGAGTGCCCGACGTCAGCAAACCACTGGAATCTGGAGAGAGGGAGGACGGGGAGCGAAGAGTCGGGGCTTTGTTCGGCGCTGGCGGCCTCGGACCGGGTGAAAGTGCAGAGAGGGGCGAAAAGCCGGGCCGGGGACGGAGGAGAGGGCTCTGGATTGACCTCATTGCAGGACCCCCCCCCCCTCCGTCGCCTCCTCCCCGACTGTGAACTGCCACAAACGCATGGGGACATGTAATGTTTGCACACAGACAAAATGTATGTAAACTCCCTCGCACCACAGCCGTCACGTCACAGGGCGTGATCTCACCTCGCGCCCGGCGTGAAATGATGCGGCCCAGTTTGCAGATTCACCCCCAGTTTGCCCGATGTTCAACCAATTAATTGATTAATTGGCTACTGTGCATGTTACCTGTGCTTTTCTCCCACTTCTGAACATAAAGTGTGAATTCTCACAAGACGCAGAGACATGGAAAGTGAGGAGGAGGAGGAGGGAGGAGGGGGGGGGGGGGGGGGTGGAGGCAGGAGCAATGGGCCGGGCCGGTCCTGGGCGAGGGGTGTGGTTGGGTATAAACCAGGGGACAGTGGCTTTTGTGTTGTTGTCCTGTTTTGAAGCCTGGCCTCCTGCTCCCCGCTCTTCTTCTCTCCTTCCTCCTTCCTCTCGCTTCCTTCCATCCACGCTGCCTCCGGAGCGGACGTCTTCCTCCACAGGCTGCCGTTGAATCCGTGGCATCCGTCTTTTGGGAGCTCCGCAGAAACCTGAAGCCATGCTGACGTTCCTGGCGCTGGCGTCGGTCCTCCTCCTGGGAATAGGTAAAAAAATGAATATGAAGGAAAAGGCTTTTATATTCACCGAGCCCTCACTGATTTTCTTCTTTTTGTTGTGTTTGTGTGAAGTGAGGTTAAAGGTGAAGAGGGTCTTGCACTTAAATGCCTCAGAACTAGGAGTTTATGATGCTTTAAAAGGTTTGGTTTCTTCATTAGATTAACACTAAACTTAGGCAATTCTCTTATCTTTTCTTGCACTTTCTGTATCGATTCTATTCAGAGTCCGGCCATAGCTTCTTCAGGTGCCCTATTGTGAGCGTCCATCTGCGCCCCTCTGATAAAAACAGGTGTCTCCGAGTTAAAGAGCACAAATATTATGCCTCAGACTCAGGCGGCAGAGGTTTGCTGTCAAGCGGGCGTCTTTCTCCGCTCCCCTCCTTTCACACGTTTGCAGTTTTTTTTGTCAGATTTTTAATTAAAAAAACGTCAAGTGTGATTTCATTGACGTGTTTTGTGGAGGCTCCGAAGGACGTCTGCGGGCGGAGCCGTGAGCTCTGCTCAGCAGGTGCTGAGGGGCTGATCCGGGACCAGCGGGCCGCGTGCAGGTCCCAGGGGCGTCCGGTGGCTGCTTGAGATGCCGCGTGCGTTTTCCAGCCGAGTGAATTATTGATTTCGCAGCCGTCGTTAAATATTATTCAAGCATAAACACTGCACATGATTACGCCACCATAATCCATATTAATAGAGAAACCATGTTTCCCGTTTGACTGTTGGAGACCGGCACCAGCGACAACCCAAATATTTACCGCGTGCGCGCTGGAATCAGGGAATTTGCGGTTGAATGTGCGGCTCAACCTGCATCTCTGCATGAGAATAACTAAATGCTGTGTCTCCAGTGCCCGAGCGGTCCCAGGCCATCGTGATTTACACGGGCTGGGAGCGCCACGGCCTAGTGGGCTCCGACATCCGCCTCTCCTGCTCCTTCTTCTCCTGGCGCTGGACCTCGGAGGACGTCACCTTCTCCTGGACGTACCGGCCCGACGGCTCCCGGGACAGCATCTCTGTAATACACACACACACACACACACACACACACACACGAGCTGAACACAGTTAAAAGATGCAGATTATGGGGTTGTTAACAGCCGCTTCATCATCCGGTCCGGATGAGAGAGAAACGTGCCGCTGTGATATGCAGGGAAATCTCTATAAGACATTTAAAGCCTCCGCATTAAAGCTGCACTTGATGACATTGTCAAGTTTTAGTATCTAATTGTTGCTTTTACAGCAACTTTTTAATTAATAACAACAGGCTCATCGCTCCCGTCGTTGTCTTGGGCCGCTTCTACCGCAGCGCGGTGATAAACGGCGGCCGCGCGTCAGACGCAGGCGACGCCGCGGAGCCTTTGGCGGCGAAAGAGCCCCGCGTTTAGCGTGAGTCACTGAAGCGGAGTCACGTCGGAGGAGCGCTCCCTCCTCGTCTTCTCTTGCGGACGCCGCGCCGCGTCGCCCTTCCTCGCGTTCGTAGGCCACAAATGAATGATGCATGCGTCGGGGCTGTAGCGCGTTGTCGGAGCAGAGCAATCGATGCGTTTAGAGTCGCCTGCCTCCTCCCGCTCTGTTAATTCCACTCCTGCCCTTATCGCGCCGCCATCGCTCTAATCTCTCCGTCTCCTCACCCCCCCCCTCCACCTCCCTTCGTCTCCTCCTTCGTCCCTCCCCCCCTCTCATTATCTGCTCCCCACACCTCCTTCGCTTCATCTGTCTCCCACGGTGCCCTCACTTTGAAACTAGACCCCCCCCCCACTCATCTTCCGTCGCTCATTTCCTCACGTACGTGGGCAGATTTGCTTTCGCGCGTGTCACATGTTTGCGTTCATGCAACCAGCCAACTCTGACCTTGTGGATTCTGGGTCATCGGCACCAATCCTCTGTTTACCCTTTGCTTGTTTAGCCACCGACCACCTCCGTTAGCATCTAGCTGAAAGGTCCATGCTTCTGGATTTAACGTGTGACGACACGTTCCTGGTGGAGACGTCTCTTCCTCTCATCCTCTCCGTCCCACAGATTTTCCACTACACCGGCGGCGTCCCCTACGTGGACAACAAGGGCCCGTTCAGGGACCGGCTGGAGTTCGTGGGGAACCCCGGCCGGCGCGACGGCTCCATACTGATCAAGAACCTGGACTTCAGCGACAACGGCACCTTCACCTGCGACGCCAAGAACCCCCCTGACATCGTGGGCCGGCCCTCCAGCGTGCGCGTGCTGGTCTTTGAGACAGGTGGGGCCTTTCCCCCCCCGCGTCGTGTTGGTCTTTTGGCTTTTGTTCAAACCCAAATGTTTCCGAGCCCTGACGTGAGTCTGTCCTCCCGTCCTCCGCCCGCAGTGCCCATCCAGGCGGGCGTGATCACGGGCGCCATCATCGGCGTGGTGCTGGGCCTGCTGGTGCTCATCGTGGTCATCTACTACCTGATGAGGTTCCTGGTGGCGCGCCGCGTCTTCAGCCTCAGCGTCAGGTCAGTGCCCGGCCCGTGGCCCGCGGCGCTCTGCCAGCCGTGTCTGTGCCAGGGCCTGGAGCAGAAGCCAGAGCCCGTGCCTGGCACCGACACCTGTGTCGCACCGTGATTTGATAGGGTTGGGTGCGTGTGTGTGTGTGTGGGGGGGGGTCAGAACCCAGTCAGCTGGAGGAGGAGAACGCGTCTTCTTTCTCATTTAGATTTAATCCGACCACAACACTGCACAGGTCTGGAAAGATTATTAAGAGTGAAGCGATGGCGTGTGAGTGGATAATCCACTGGATCACGGCGCCGACGGGGCCGTCGTCCAGTCATATGAGATCCCAATGCGCCGAGCGCGTGGGCGCCGCGTCCGAGGCGCCGGTAGACTGCGCTGACGGTTTCTGGGCGACGGCTGCCAGGCAGTGCTGCCCCGCGACCACTGGAGGGAGAGGTGGATTCAGCATCTTGACATTCTCTCTCTTTTGTCCCCTTCAGCAAACATGGCAAGAAAAAGAAAGAGGGACCACAGCAGAGACAGGCAAGTTCCCCCCCTCCTCCTCCTCCTCCCCCTCTTCCTCATCTGCCTCCGCTCCTCACACACTCATCACATCTACACATCCACTTGACGGCACCAAACGCTGCCTAAATAGTCTAATTGGTGGTCTTTGGGGGGAGATTACATTCGTTGGCTGTTGGACTCCCTCTTGTTCGGCTCCACAGCGTCCACGCGCTCAGCCGGCGCCCACTCGCAAAATAACATGTCATTCAGCGTCCTCGCCGCCTCCCTCCGCTCCCTCGGGGGCCAAACACGACGCTGCGCACAAACAGCCGCGGGCCCAAAATCAAGGCAGCGACTGTGAAATGGCCGGCGCCAGGTCACTCCGCTAATGCTGCTGCTGCACTGAATGGACTGTGATTTGCTCGCGGAGGGGAAATGGATGGGAGCTGCTGATTTCGCTCACTGGGAGTCAAATGAAAATCACCGGGCTTATTATGGTCTGGGCTGTTATCAGTTCTTTGACTCTGCTGCGTGCTGAGGATTTGGGGTTATTCCCCCCCCCCCTCCTTTCCTCCCGGGAGTGTGATAGCCTCAAGTGGCGGATTAATCAGACATTTTTTGCCGTGTATTCTTTTGTGGATACAAGGCACCAGGGCAAGTTCTGTTTGATTACACTGTGGTAATGTGGGGGCTGGGTGGTTGCGGGGGTGTATTGTAATCGACAGTGCGCCTCGCGTGCTGATAATGGAAAAAAAAAAACAAAAACGGGGAAGTGGAGAGGCTTTCGTTCAAGGCGCTTCCCCCTAAATGAAAAATCGGTTCACAGATGAAACGTGCACAAACGTCTGCGGCCGGAGATGAAAGGCGTCGACCCGTTCGTCCGCAGGTGTGCGCTGACGTGGAGCGACCCCCAGGGGGCGCCGTCGCGGGCCCCGCCCCCTCCGCCGCCTCCAACCAGCGGCGGTTCCGCTCCCGTCGGGGCCCGTCTTCCTCCCCCCGACGTCGTCTTCCCTTTCTTCTGTCGTGTGATTGTCAGGTTACTCCTCAGCTGCAGTCACTCGCTCTCAAGTGCCTGTGGCGGGTGACAGTGCATATATGAATAAATAACTCGCCGCCAAAAGGACACTGAAATATTTGACAATGTTGTCATTTACAGTTACTCTCGTGCGTCTCTCGGCTCTGAAGAAACACTGCCGGTAAAAGCGAGATTCCATCTCTGCTGGCGCTCCTTTATTTTTATTTGTCTCCGTCCTCCGAGCCGGTTCCTCTCCTGTAGCTCCGCCGCACACAGAGGACCCATGGGGCTTCATAGAGCGCTCATAAGTGGTTGTTTGATCAAATGGCCCTTATTAGGAGCGCTGCTGACATAACACAATTTCCTATCAGCCGCCGCGTCGTCGTTACTTTCTGTTTGCTGAACTTGCATCACAAGTCTGTGAGGCTGCGGGTGAGAGAGAGAGAGAGAGAGAGAGGGAGGGAGGAAGTGGGTGAGGGAGGGGGGAGACGGAGGAAGCCTGTGATGTGTGCCTCCCCGTTTGGTGGAGATGTGGGAGTGGAGTTTACCCCACTGCTACACACACACACACACACACACACACACACACACACACACTGCATACTGGAATGATAATTGAGTGTACTTGGTATTGATCTGAGCACACACACACACACACACACACACACACACACACACACACACACACACACACACATTCTTCTTTCCTTCCACCCACTGCCTCCCCCCTACTCACTCCACTCCACTTCCCTCTCTCTCTCATTCACATTCCTTTTATCCGGTCCCCTGTCTCCTTCTCCTCAGTCACATCCTCCTCCTCCTCCTCCTCCTCATCTCCTCCTCTTCTTCTTCCCCACCACCCCTGTTTGCCTTTGACTTCCTCGCTGACCATGAGAAGCACCTATCCGCCTGTAATTCCTCTCCTCCTGTGCCCGTGTTACTTCCTCTCTCGCTCTGTCGATTCGTCATCCTCTCTCTCTCCGCCGCCGCCGCCGCCTCAGTCCCTTTCCAGTTTCTCTCCTCTCCTTCATCAGGTGCTCCGGGTCCTGATCAGCCTCAGTTCTGGACAGAAAATCACTACCTCTCACTCTTTATCTATCTCTCAATCTCCCTCCTCACCTGTCACAGTGTCTTTTTAGTATGCAGCAGAGGACAGGGCCACTTACCTCCCTCCCCACCAGTCCCTCCTGTTTTGCCACTGTACCCAGATTTCATTTCAAGTGTGTGCAGCCCCTGTAACAAAGGTGGCTCTGCATTGTGTTGACGCGTTTACAGCCCGGTCCTTAGCGTGGGAGCACTGCAACGCCGCGCACTACACAACGGGGGCCTTCAGTGGGATGCATAATGCAATGATGTATGAGAGGACGTGAGTGTGATCGGGGCTAATGACGGTGGCTACTGTAGGATGCACAGCGGCCCCGTGGAGCGGCGCGTTCGCTGCAGCGCGCGCCTCCATCGCCGTTTCAGTGCGCCGCCGCTGCACAAAGCACAATTAAATATGATTAATATACTAATGCAATCAGCGGGGTGTTGTTAGTGGAAGCTGCAGTGGGTGGAAGCAGCCCCCGGTGAGCTTTCCACTGCTGGCTGAGCTGATACATTAGAGCACTTCAGTCCGTCTCGGAACCTGAGGCCGAGGACGTTTCCTCCGAAGCACTGTCTGTAGCCACGTCCTGGTCTGTGGATCCACCTGTGGACGCGTGTTAAAGCTGCGCGGTGTTGTGAAATCCATTACATACGAGCCGAGTTCGGTCAGGCTCCGTTGCACCATTGTTGTGCGCCTGTGATGCTTTTCAGTAGGTTAATTTGCAGGTTAATGTGCTTGAATGCAGCTTTTGCTCCGTTACGTGTTCCTTTGACCTCATCTCTGCTCTGTCCAGCTCTTCTTCACGGACTCCAGCGAAGCCTCACTCTGCTTCCTTTTCCCCCCTTCTTCTTCTTCTTCTTCTTCTTCATGCCTCCTATGGATTCCTCATGGATGTCTTTAAATGTTGCACAGACAATGTACAGAATGAGTGGGAGTGAATGGGTGAATTACATAACTGGATGAATATTTGAATCGCTCTATAAATATCTGAGCCAGTCAGACCGGCCCGTTCAGGCAAATGGTGTAGATGAGCTATGATCAATAATTTATTCACCTGCAAAGTTCATTTGTACGATTTGTAAGCAAATGTTGCCATAGGGCAGCATGAATGTGCATGTGCTAATTCCTAGGTTAATCAACACAGCACGCTGTCAGAGTGAGATCCAAGGCGTTGCTCTGTCCCAATCTGTGCATTTTAAGGAAACTTAGAAAAAAAATATTATTGTGACACTAAGGTTGAAAAACAAGCTCCAGAGCAGCAGCGGCTCTGCTTCAAAATTTAACAAGGATTAATAATGGAAACCACGATCTGATTCCAAGGGTGGTTGTTAGTTCTCATGGCATCACTTTGTTAACTTCACACCTGCCGATTTAAGCTCAGCTTCATTTCCAAAGGCTTCTACCTTCAACACTAGGTTCCCCGTTTCAGTATTGTTTACTGTGTGTGTGTGTGTGCGTGTGTGTGTGTGTGTGTGCGTGCGTGTGTGTGTGTGTGTGTGCGTGCATGCGTGTGTGTGTGTGTGTGTGTGTGTGTGTGTGCGTGCATGCGTGTGTGTGTGTGCGTGTGTGTGTGTGTGTGTGTGTGTGTGTGTGTGTGTGTGTGCGTGCATGCGTGTGTGTGTGTGCGTGTGTGTGTGTGTGTGTGTGTGTGTGTGTGTGTGTGTGCGTGCATGCGTGTGTGTGTGTGCGTGTGTGTGTGTGTGTGCGTGCATGCGTGTGTGTGTGTGTGTGTGTGTGCGTGCGTGCATGCGTGTGCGTGCATGCATGTGTGTGTGTGTGCGTGTGTGTGCATGTGTGTGTGTGCGTGCATGCACGTGTGTGTGTGTGTGTGCATGTGTGTGTGTGCGTGTGTTATTGATCTTTTGTCTCCTAGGTGTCACAGGTGTATGGATCCTACCTGAACCTGTGTCCCATCCTAACGCATGGTTACCTGTTTTGTCACCCCCTTACAGCTCTGGACACCACCCCCCCTCACATGCTACCCCCTCCCCTAAAAGGACTGTCTCTCTTCCTCCTCACCTCTCTCTCTCTCTATTCTCTGTATGTCCACCTCTCTCCTCGTCCTTCTAAATGTCTTCTTCTCTCCTCTTCACACGACTCCATCCTCCTAACCTCATCTCTCATGGTCTTACTTCTAACTCCCCCACCTCACCCCCCTCTCCCTTCCCTCACTTTCCCACCACCCCTCCCTCTGTCTCTATCTCCCCCACGCTCCTTTCCTCCTGAAGTGACTCTCCTCCCCTGTTCTTCACCCGACCCCCTCTCCCTCCTCCCCCACAGGGCCCTGCGCCTCCCGCCGAACCCTCCAAGGTGAAGGCGGCCGCATCAGAAAAGAAGAAGCAGGAGTCACGCAAGGATAAGAAATAGGATACGGGGAGGGGCTGGGGCGGGCTCGCCGGCCGACTGCTCCAGCCCGGGCGCCAGGCGGCGGCGGCGAAGGCCCGGCCCGCGCAGCAGCCACGAACCGTAGCCCGGAAGACGGAGCGGGTGGGGGGAGGGGGGGAGGAGGGCCGGGTTCTGATGACCATCGAGTTGGAGATGATGCGCCAGAACGAGGTGGAGGAGGGGCGGCGCCGCGAGGGAGGGCCGGGAGGGGCCAGAGCACTTGACCTCCTCTCCCGCCTCGCCGACCAGCTCACCTTCAGAAAATGAGACCGGCGGGGGGAGGGGGGGAGGGAGGGAGGGGGGAGAGGCCGTGGGAGGTCTGTCCACAGCAGCCGGAGAGTTTACCACAACCTACTTTCCGCCCACCGCAGAGTCCCTGAATGAAGGAGTCAAATCATATCTGCTGTGGTCACAGGCTGACGACTGCGGACGCAGCATCAGCAGCAAAAGCAAAAAAGCAGCGCGGCCCCGACCTCGGTGCACGTCGCCATGATCTCCTCCACCACGCGGCGCGCTGAGTGCTTTTGTCAGGTCATAAGATATGCCGTTTGAAGCGAGACCCCAAGACGTCGGGGTTCGATAACAAAATCTCAAAAAGCTGCTCCTCGGGTTTTGCCCACTTGCTTCCTTTCATTGCGATCGTATCCGCGGACACAAAAAAGCTTTCTCCAAGTACGTCCGATACGCATGGCGTCGCCGCGGCGACGGGGACAAGCCAATTTGCTTTTTTTTTCTCCCCCCTCAAGGCGACGCGTCAAACTCCAACTTTCTCCCCTCATGCTGATCTCCACTCCTCTCGCTCTTCTGTCCCGTTCCTGCCTCTTTCATTGTGAATCTCCTGACTTTCTTGTTAATTCAAATTACAGAAGTGATTTATATGCTAACTGCTCTGTCCTGTTTCTTCTCCTCTCTCACTTCCCGTCCCTCTTCTTCCTCCTCTTCTCTCTCCTATAGATAAAGGTCTGACTTCTCCGTGACTGCCTCCACTCCTCTAGTCTGCTCCCTCCTTTTCTGCCCAGCCTGATGCAACCCCCATTATTTCCCATTATCTCTACTCTTTCAAGACAGCACTGGCTGTAAGAATAGTCCCTCTACATCAGTGGCGACGGTGTCAAACAATTTTTACGGCGCCTCATCGAGGAGCCCGCGCTCTCATTGGGCGAACTGTAAAACTGTTTAAGTCCTAACTATGCACATAACTTCCGTAGGAGGGAACCGTGATGCCCCCCCCCCCCCCCCCCCCCCCCGCTCGTGTTTAGGGCTCCCTCAATCTTCCCCCTTCACGTTTACAACGCGGCCACACGCGCCGAGCGACTCCAGATAGGGGGGAAAGGGCCGGCGCGGCGGCAGAGGAGCGCGATAGTGCGAGAGAAATATGATTCCTGCTCTCAGCCTGCGCAGATAGAGGTTGAAGCCCTCCAGCTCGGGGTGATTCAATCCCCTCACATTTGAGCTAATGGAGGTTGTCGCCGCGTCCCTGCCCCGGCTAAAGGGGGCTATTTCTGGCCCTATAAGAGCGCGGGCTTACTGTAACAGCTGCACATTTTTCAGCCGAGGGGGGAGGGAGGCGTGGGGGGGGAGGGGGGGGTGTGGCCGTGCTGTTTGTGCCTGAGTGCACGGCGCTGTCCGCCGTCGACTCCGCGGCCGGCGACCGACAACCGGGAATGACGTCACGGCCCCGGGGGCTGTTACCAGGAGGAGGTGCCGCCTCCCAGTTATATTGGGTCCAGTTCACCCCCCCCCCCCCCCCTCCTCCCCCCAGAACCCAGGGCTAATTATTTTAGCACGTGCCGGTAACAGGATATCTCTCCGCACATCTCCCTCCTCGGCCGTCTCCGCTCCCCCCCCCTCTCCATCTCCGCTCCCATCGTGGATTCACCTTCCAAACTCTGTGTCCTTGCGTCTTTGGCTTCCTTTATCTCCTCCACTTCCTGTCGTCTAGTGACTTTGCGCCGCATTATTCCGCAACAGAAAGGCCTATACACAATCCACTCCACTCTTTAAGCCGCTCCTTATCTGGGTGCCAGGCCTACAGCTCAATGCTCCGCTCCTCTCTCCTCTGTCCTTCTTCCTCCTTCACATCCTCCTCCTCCTCTCTTTCCAACTCGGTCTCGGGCACTCGCGCTGATTGACGGACGACCCCCCCCCCCCCCCCCCCCCTTTCGCCGCCCCTCCCGAAGGCCCGGCCCCTGCCAGCCCACCGTCCCTCCTTCCTCTGACCCTTTACTGTGTTGTTTCTGCTGGTTCAAATGTCCAAAACATTGGACAGAAATTCACCTTCTCGCCAAACAGAAGACGCCAGGCAGAAACTTAGAGTCCAACTAGCTCCTCTCCGGGTGATATGAAGCATTTGTCATGTATATGTGTGTCAAGTTAAAGTGAAATCTGATATAAAGTAAAGCAGTCACCCTAAGTAAAGCAAAGTAATGTTGTGCTTATGTACATAAGAGAACACACGGAGAACATGTTTAACATGTGGGGACGATATGTAACAGCGTTCACTGGAATATGATGTTATACGTCTGACCTTGTGTGTTATGGAAGGTTCTGTGTGGCTGTTCTCTACGGCGCACGTTTCATTCTGAGATGAAGGGAAATCGAGGCGGCCGCGCAGCGTCAGACAGCAGATGTGGGGCTCGGATAAGGGTTGGGTTTAGCCTCAGAATCGGCGCGGTGTGGCCGGGAGGGGGGGGGTGCTCGCTGTGGGGCGGGGGCTTGGGAGGAAGAGACCTGTGTGGCGTATTAAGCCCGGCTAATAATCTATATGTATCACTACAGACGGAGCGCGCTCTTCCTCCCCCGGCCCCTGAGCCACAGACGGGGAAGCGTAGACTTGAATGTTCCTTTAGGATAAAACCGCAACGGAGGTGCTAAAATCCACATCTTATAACTGGAGACCTGTTTCACTAGTCGCTGTTTAACTATCCAGTCGAATGGATTGGTGTGAATGTTTCTTCTGTTTCAGCAAAGCCACACAGACGCCTGACATAAGACATAAAAGCATTAAAATGCCTTAAAGTGTTTTGTTTGTATGCATTATGAACTGTATTAGCCGTAGTCGCGCCGTAACATTCCTTTATTTGACATGACTGGAGCTTCTTACGTTTTTTTTTTTTTTTTACATTTATTTTAATCCTTGTGATGATTCCAGAGTGCTAACAACATTTGACAACTCTGTACAATATGTTGTAAAGAGGACATAAATAAAAATTAAAGAACCAAATGTAGCTGTTGTCAACAGGAGACAAAGTAAACCCGGCTGAAAAGGTCTGAGCCTGCCTTCTATCTGTCCTGCCTGTTCCCGCATTGTGCCGATGTGTCACGCGTGTTCCTGCCAAGACCTGACGTTTCAAAGGAAGGAATTCCTTCGAAAATGAGATATTCACCAGTGGCTGGCACCGATGTACGAGCCATTATAAAATAGCGACACTAGGTATCTGAAGGCATTTGCATGCACAATAAGAACATTTCAACGGGACGGAGTCCGGAGGATTTAAACGGCGAACAATGGCCGCCTGGCAGCTTTTTAGTTTAAAACACACCAGGAATCGGTTTTGAAATTAAACTTTAACGTCCGTTTGCTCTGCGGAGGCAGCCGGGGACTCAATTGGTTTCATCTCGCCGTAGCCTCTTGCTTTCCAACAACCGAAAAGTAATGATAATGAGGCGAACAGAAATGCTCGGCAGCCATTTGCAACCTTTTCACATTTAAAAGGTGACGGAGTGCCGCCTGATTTTCAGAAAGCTTTAATTTTTTTGGACTCGATGTGCAGATTGGGTTCAGTGAGCGAGCCTCACCCCTTGCCATCAAATGCTGTGCTTCGTGTGCAGACAGATTATACACGCGGCGCAACCCCAGGTCTTTAACTGATGCCCACTGACCTGTTCGGCTGCTGCACCTGAGTGATGGACTGGGAGAATTCAACCATCTCTGACATGAAGGATTCATAAATGATACGTGTCATATTGTATGATTGGAGGACACGGGGGGGGGGGGGGGGTCATTTATTATCTGTCCTGTCCAATCAGCTCATTTATCCTCATGGTTTATTTTATACAACAAAAGAAACACAGTAGTTGATGGAGATTTGCTTGTGTAAATGTCTTGACAAACATCTGCTCGATGCAGCATCTTCCCCCAGTTGTTTGGTTGCCGTGACAACGGCGCGCAACCCCTCTAACACCACATAATTACATTTATTCAGGTGTGCAAATGAAAAACAATTATCGAAGTTTTAGTTTGTGACCTTTGGATGTTTTGAAAGGTTTTTCTTCCTTTTTCTGTCGAGCCTTGGACAGAAGCTGAGTGTTTACATCGCCTCACTGTGTTTTATGCTGAGGTAGATGCAAAAATAATTTCCTCCTAGTTTAATGCCCTTCACTTTATATCAGTGTTACTTGCTGCATTCAGTCCTCCTTTCTATACTGGCCTTTAAATGATTCCATCAAAAGTTCCTTTAATGAGCAATAAGGCCCAGATCCTCCTCTATGCGACTTGGCCCGTCCTAATTAATCACGTTGAGTGGACCTCTTGTAAAGTTGCAGCTTTTTTAGGACCAATATCCTTTTTGTTATTTTTCTTTTGTTCCATTGGGCCTTTAACTGACTTGACTTCATTAAGTCACATTGGCTTTGTGGATGCACATTCACTCCATGCTTGGACAGGACCCTGGCCTGTGGGCCCCATCCCATTCACTCGTACAGACGTTTGCCAAATGTAATACAATTTGCTCTATACGTTAGAAATGGCAAACAGAGGAAAAGCAAAGTGACCCTGACCAAAGTCTAACCAGCTCATTTATGCCAATTTTGAACCAACTCCCAGAAGGATCGTGCAACGTCCTGTTCACCAGTGTGATGTAAGAGCACATAATTCCTCATCAACACCGAGGCATAACTGTATAATTCGTCTCAGCTTCCTCTTTATCTTACCTTCTCATCTGTCGAGGCTTAATTTGAGCTACTTGATTACATCTCTGTTTGCCATAGCTGAAATTTAAATTTCCATAATAATCCACGAGAAACACACGACTTTAATAAGTGCCTTTATCTTCAAATCTAACAAAGACATATGTTGAACCCTAAGCGACGAGGACGGCCGCTGAAACAGGATCACAACCAGCCATGAAAGCGCCAGCCGTGTGGGAAGAGGCCGGACGTAAAAGTAACTGGCAACTGGCGAGGAGACATTTGGTGAGAGTCTGACACGGGATCAGGCTGCATCTGTTGTGTGGGCGCAGTGGAGGCGACCCGCCTTATGTTCCAAATACGTCGGGCCCTAAGTTAAGTACAGCTTCGCACCGGCTGCAAATTATTTTTCCAATCGTGCACAACAAAAAACATTAACGCCACGTTAGCGGCTTTATCTTTGTGGCTGAATTAACGAGTCATTAAACTGTTTGCGATAGGATTTAGCCGCAGAGCAGACACCACGATTCCATTTGTGGCCGGAATCCAGGGGTTTCATTACAGATCATGGGGTCCGGTGCCGGTCGCTCATTATGAAGTGTGTTAAAACGTTGACAGCAGTGATTGAGCCACGTGGGACATTTGTGTTTTGCGAGGGGGGGGGGGCGCATTGACCTGGTGGTGCACGTGGTGGGGAAGGAATGAAGTAGTGGGGAGGGTCAGGCTCAGGTTACTCTGACAGGAGGGGGAGGGGGGTGATGTGGGGGTGCCAGGCCCAAAAAAGCCACCAGTGTCTTCCAAGGGGGGGGGGGGGGGGGGGGGTAGGTGTCAGCTGTGGCGAGGCCCCTGAGCACCGTCTTTTACTTCGCAGCCTGCCGACGTCCGGACGTCCATCATGGGCAGAGGGGTGAGTCCTTATTCACGCATAACCTGCACTTCTCGCCTCATTTCCACGCTTTTTTTTTTTTCAACTCAAAGCCGCTTCCTGTCCGGCTTCACGCGCCGTAACGAGCACGTGGCGTGGACGCGCACCGTGGAAAAGTTTTCTAAACGCGTCCGCGGCGCTCGTGCGAGGACAATGGCGCATTTGCGACGCGGTGACGTGTGGGGATGATGGCTTTCTGCTCGCCGACTTTTTGTTCCCCTCTCGCTGTTTATTTGTGTAATTACGTAATTCCGTTTTATTCCCTCCATCAGGCCCATTCCATTTAGCTCCATAAGCGGACGGCCTGCTAATATTGCTCGCTCGCAGTGGGGGGAAATTGCTATGCCAGACACATTTCAGGCACTCCACCGGCTCCGCGCTCCCTCTTTGCCTCTTTTTTGATTACTTTTTCACTGTGTCACTCGCTCACACTTTTCCCCTCGTTCTCTCCGTACATCCATCCTCCGCTGGCGCGCGCGCGCGTGTGCCGCTGAGAGGAGACTGACAGCAGCAGATGATTTCCATGATGCGCCGGCCGCGCTTCCGGCAGTTGACGACACGCGCGCTCTGCCGCTCGCGCAAACGAGGAACTGACGCTACGGGGGAAAAAAAGTGTTTCCTCGTCCATATTCAGTGAAGTTTACAAACAGTTCCGGGGGATTGAAACGAAGCAGCGCCCATTGTGTTTACACTGATGTTTGTAATACACGGCTGTGGATGTAAAAGGCGCCAAACGTGACCTCTCTCTCTCTCTCTCTCTCTCTCTCTCTCTCTCTCTCGCTCTCTCTCCTTCCAGTGTGGTGCTGAAAATGGAGGGAAGAGGAAGAAGAAGGACAGGGACTTGGATGAGCTGAAGAAGGAGGTGGCCTTGGTGAGGAAAACCAAAAAAACAGGCCCTGGGCCTGTGTAAATAAAGCTCAACGACAAACTATTTCACGGACGCGGGGGCAGATGTGTGTTTGAGGCCGGATTCCTGGGAGCCATGTTTGATTGTTTTCCACTCAGGCCGTTCTTAAGGAAGAAACGCTTGGATTGCTTCCCTGTTTTATTGTTAAATGATGGAAGTGACCCCTCACTCTGTGGGAATGTCACCGTCTTGGCAGATATATATATATAATTAAGCTCCTAATGATCCTAAATGCAATACACAGGCGGCTTCAGGGCGGTGGGAGCCAATAAAAATGCACGAGCGACCGAAAAAAGGAGGCTGAAGCCGAACTAGTTCTTCGCCAACGCGTTTCGAGGGTTCGGCTCACACGTAGTTTTGTCCCGGCAGGCACAAAGCCCAGGCGTCTATCAGGCGGCGGTATCAACGCTGGAGCAGGAGCTCGGTGTTTTAACTCCGCCATTGTCTGACCTGCTGTGATTAGGAATGAATCGCGATGTCTCACGCGGGGAGAAGCAAGCGTTTTGTCCCGCGGGGCCGAGGGCTGTGATGCATCAGCGCTCTTGCCCTCATGATCCAGTTGATCGTTAGTGCGGCGGCTTATTAAATTTCCCTTTCACACTCGCAAGCACGCTGCTCCAGCTCCTACAATAGGACAATGGAGGTCCTGCTGTGATTGGCTGGTGAAATTACATTTGATTTTGTGCTGTTTACTGATGCCGTTCCACCGAGGCTCAAGTAACACGGGAACTTTTTATGTCCCTGCAGGACGACCACAGGATAGGAATAGAAGATCTGGGCAAACGCTATGGATTGGACATCACACGGGTAACGACACGCAAACGCACCTTTACACATGTGCAGTTGCACATGGACACGCAACGGAGAGGCGCCGGCTGCTGCACATCGGTATCGGCGCGATCTCTGCTTCTTGTACTGCAAAGCCACGTTCAGACTGTGACCGAGCATTACTTTGGTCAAGCTAGAGCCACTGCAGCATCCTCAGCTCGCTGTGAGCTGCTTCATCTTTAATCCCTCAATCCCACACACACACACACACACACACACACACACACACACACACACACACACACACACACACACACACACACACACACTTTGATGCAGTCCCATTGATGCAACACACACCACAAAGGTCTCCCTGAGTTAAGTTCGACATTGCAGTCGTACTGAAACAGATTTTTGTTGTTGTTTTAAAGGTTAGCTTTATAAAACAGCCAGACCGGGTTCACGCGCCGTGCAAAAGCACCAAAAGCGTGAAAAAGGGCAAATACGTGTATTTTAATGTGGCAGCGTTTTGGCGTTGCACCTGCGTTTGAGGCTTTGCCGTCGTCTGGAAGGAATAAATCAGGGGGAAAACGCACTGTGGAGTTGGATCTGGTTTAACGGCCAAGCACCTTAGATGAAGAGAGTCACTCAATTTATTATCCTCGCGGTGTTAAATAGGTCAGGCAGGAATACTTGATGTTCTGCAAGTGTAGCAGTAAAATTGCTTTTTAAGCCCGGGTGAAAATGAGGCCATTGTGTTGTTAAAGGCTTCTCTGAGCAGGAACAAAAACTGCCTCCTCCTGCAGGGCCTGAGCCACGCCAGGGCGGCAGAGGTTCTGGCCAGGGACGGCCAGAACGCGCTGACCCCCCCCCCCACCACCCCGGAGTGGGTCAAGTTCTGCCGTCAGCTGTTCGGGGGCTTCTCCATCCTGCTCTGGATCGGCGCCATCCTCTGCTTCCTGGCCTACAGCATCCAGGTGGCCATGGAGGACGAGCCGGCCAACGACAACGTGAGGAGCCGCGCGCACACGCAACGCGCGCACACACAACACGCTGAGCACACGCGCCGCCGCCGCCCAGGCCTCATGCATATTCTACGTACGCGCCGCCGCTAAATGAGGGTTTGCACTTACACACAGACTCCACTCGCCAGCGCTGAAACCCTCATTTTCATGTTTTATGGACTCGCTGCTGGAGTTCTGTTACCGAGGTTAATATGCATTAGTTGAAGAGCTGGATTCTCACTAATGCAGCCTCTAATTAAAATTTCACACCATTTGTTGATAGCACGCCATCTTAATTCCCTGAATGGCCGTTCACACATCTACACATACGTACAGTGTGAGCGTGCACACTGTCCGGGCACACTTCCTCTAACGCTGTGTGCTCTAATGGGCTCCTGTTCGTCGCCAGCGTCTGTGGCCTTACATTAGAAATCAGGAGTGTCAAAACATTTCATTTTTTCCTCCAAGGGACATTTGTTAATGTGACTTTTACCCATCCGGCATTCAGACAACTACTGTAAATCCTCCTGGTGAAGGCCGGGGCCACAGTGACGGCGTGTTCAGGTCACATGGACGCGTGTAGAGGAAATCAGCAGACAGGAAACGCATTCAAAGCACATTCAGCCCCGATTGATGCTATGATGTGTTCTCAGGATTACTCGCACACGCGGACGCGGCGGTTCCTGGTATTAGCGCAGATAAATATTCAGACCCACCGCTGAGCAAATGGAGCCAAGCAGCCATCCAATCTGCGCGTTATGGCCCCGAGTCATTACGCAATCACCATCCAGCGCCGCGCTAAAGCCCTTGCGTAACACGCGCCAACGTACGGGGGACGGACACGCACACACGTGACGCCTTTAATCTGCCTGCGATTTAATCTGGCCATTCAGGGCCGCGCGTGCAAACCGCTGGTGCCGCTGAGCTGCAGCTCTTCAGGCCCTCGGCCGCCTGCAGCTTTAGCGCTCCAGTAAATGTGCAGGCAGGTATTGAAGATGAAAACCTACAATAACAGGGCCCAATTTTTTAACTTTTTAGATACGAGCTGCTAAAATCAGACAGCTGACGTGCCTCCAGACCTTTGTGGGCTCAGCTCGGACAGACGCCACTTTCGTGGTTCTGCACGGCTGCAGAACGACACTTAGCGTCTTCCGCGGCGCTCAGAGGCTGAGACTCCCGACAAAATGAAACCAAAACAAAGCGCGGAGACAAAGCCGGGAGCTGCGAAACCGCGCGCTGAGTCGGAGGCGAGCGTTGTAAACACTGACAAGTGATTTTCTCAGATACAGATGTATTTCCTGGTTCAGAGGCTTTTGCATTGCCATAGTAAAAAACAAGCCATTCGAGTGTAAAAAGAGCGAAACTTTCTGTGGCTGCTGTCAACGGGAAACGGCTCCTTCCAGAAAAGCAAACTTTTATTTAATTTTTTTCAGAATGGAGGAAATTTCAGTTTCCCCGTTGCCCAGGACTCGGCGAAACCAGCTGGCGCGCTTTCATCCGCGCCGCCTCGCTGTCTTGTTTGCATCAGTGAGAGCTGAACGCAGTATAGGAGAAGAAACACGCGAAGCGGCTTCAAAAACACACGCTTCCTGCTTTTTTGGAGCGCTCCAAAGCCGGGCTTCGCTTCAGAAAGTCTCCCTCGCAGATCAAGGCCTTGGTTCTGGGTTGTGAAACAGATGTTGACTCGGACTGAGCCGTGGTTGAGTGGTAGATGTAGGACGGGTCCGCGTTTTGCCCTCCTGCAGTAAAAGCCCTTTAAAGCTGTCCGGCGTGACCCGCCCGGCGCCGCTAACCGGGCCCGCTTTCCCTCCCCTCCAGCTGTACCTGGGCGTGGTGCTGGCGGCCGTGGTGATCATCACCGGCTGCTTCTCCTACTTCCAGGAGGCCAAGAGCTCGCGGATCATGGACTCCTTCAAGAAAATGGTGCCACAGGTAGGTTGATGCTCACGCGCTCAGCCTTAAAACGCTGCACAAAGGGGAATAAATGTTTGAGGCAACTCCGGATTGTGAGTGTGTTGCATACAAACTGCTAGCATGTTATCCATCTCCAGGACATCGACTGCCTAATTCTTTAATCTATTCCGTCTCTCTCCACCCTCTTTCCTCCTCTGTCACTGCCTTTCACGTACCTCTACACCCGCTGGCTTCTCTTTTTATCTCTACTCTCTCTACCTCTGCCTAAATCTGCTTTGTGTTCCCAAACTCTCTCTCTCTCTCTCTCTCTCTCTCCGGTGCTGTGCTCTCCCACTGCCTCCCCCTCGCCGTCTCTCTCCCCTCCTTTTTACTCTGTGCCAGCAAGCGACTGTGATCAGGGAGGGGGAGAAGATGCAGATCAATGCTGAGCTTGTGGTGCTGGGGGATCTGGTGGAGATCAAAGGGGGAGACCGCATCCCAGCTGACCTTCGAGTGATCTCCTCCAGCGGATGCAAGGTAGGGGGGGGTGCTGGGCTCAGCCCTGGGGAGCCCAGAGGTCTCAGTGGGGCTGCAGCGGTTCCGCTGGTTTTGGTTCTGCACTCGGACTTTAGTCTTTTTACGTTTTCTTACTTTCTCAGGTGCTGGTGTTTATTGTTTTTAAATAGTAGCTTGGCCCAATTAAAAGTTGCATCACATGAGTGACCAGTGCCAATTAAAAGTGTTTGACCTTTAATCTGCTTCTAGCGTGTAGAGAAGTGCAAAGTTTCTGCCTGTGCAGATTTTTACTTTAGTTCCAGAAACGTTATTTTCTGTAGTTTGACCTCTGACTCGTGCATTGTTTCTTCATACACAGCTTTCAGTGCAGTGTGACCCGACCACAGGTTGACTGCTGCTACACATGTCCTGAGCCGTGCATGAACACTGTGACAGCAGCGATACATCAGCGCACCTGTTGGTGTGGAGTGCTGCTTCTCTCATTTCCACCCTGTCAGTCTCACCTCTTCCTCTCCTCCCTCTCCCCCTCATATCTCGCTGAACGCACCCCCTCCCCCCCTCGTGTGAAGGTGGACAACTCGTCTCTGACGGGAGAATCGGAGCCGCAGACTCGCAGCCCGGACTTCACACACGACAATCCCCTGGAGACCCGCAACATCTGTTTCTTCTCCACCAACTGTGTCGAGGGTCAGTAGGCCACATCTGGCCGAGATTGTCTCTAAGCGTCTTATTGGAGGCCATCTGGAGACCGTCCTCGTTTGGCGTCGCCACCCGTCCGTCAGGGTGTTCGTGCACCAGAAGTTAAGGGACGTGCCCGAATCTTTTATCTGAATAGACTATTTTATTCTGGTGGAAGTTATCTACAAAGCAGACAGTACACACCAGAAACCACCACATTTCAAACTCATTCAGCAGCTGTTTCACTCATTTCATGCAGTTTTTGTTAGTAAATGGAGTTTTTGATGCATCCCTGTTACCAAATACTCACATCAGCATCATAATTATCATACAGTTCAGTCATGTTTTACCCTAAACAGCCCTGTGTTTCCTTTCATGGGGCCGTTCTTGTACAAACAGCTGATGCAGAGGCTCCATGTGGATTACTTTACTGCTAATATGAGAGGCTGTGCTCCGTCCTCCCTCACTCACTGCAGTATCTGCTCAGTCCACCTGACCATCAATCACAGCTCGAGACCTATAATTCACCTCCATCCATCAGCGGGCTTTATTCAGCCATTACCTCCCTGTTAGCCTCCCTTTCTGTTTACAAAGTACTGCACTCAGCGCCCGCGGCGTCTTCCACACCATTTACAGTCACACGTCTCCACGTTTCACCCTGAGACATGTGCTTTAACAAAGACTGGACGGCCTTGTTGCAAATCCACATTTAGCCTTCTGACCTGCACAGACTCTAATTAACGCTGTTTCCTAAACTACTATATTTACTGTACTAGAATATTTGAACCGTAATATTACAATAGACACCATTATTTGACAGCTGAAGTTAATTGTTATTTTCGGGATGATGCTTGTTAATTGTCTTCAAAATATACTCAACTAATAAATGATGATGTATTGTTGCGAAGCAGCCACTTGGCAGCAGATGAAGTGGTTACAATCAGCTCCGCCTTCACCAGCTGGCCTGTTTTGTTTCACAACCAGTTGCAGATTACCCGACATCATCTTTGGCCTTCATATTTTATTAATTACCAGCAATTAGTCTCTGCCCTATTTGTCACCTCTGAAAGTTTGTCAAACAAATCTGGACTAAACACATGCATCTTATGAGAGTCTTACACGAAGGATGCTCTCCGTTCGTCCGCCCCTCTCAGGAACGGCCCGCGGCGTCGTCATAGCAACCGGCGATCGCACCGTGATGGGCCGCATCGCCACGCTGGCGTCCGAGCTGGAGGTCCGCCGGACGCCCATCAGCATCGAGATCGAGCACTTCATCCACCTGATCACGGGCGTCGCCGTCTTCCTGGGCGTCAGCTTCTTCGTCCTGTCACTCATCCTGGGCTACACCTGGCTGGAAGCCGTCATCTTCCTCATCGGCATCATCGTGGCCAACGTACCCGAGGGGCTGCTGGCAACTGTCACCGTGAGTGCAGCGCGCGGGCGCCGTAATGAGCGCGGCTCCTCCGACTCGCGGCCTAAACTGCTGTTAATGGGATCTCGTGTCTCTGCGCCGTCTTGTTGCTTCTGCTGCTGTTGCTTCGGCTAAAAATAAGCGTGTCCCGTTGTTGCGAAGCGAGGTCGCAACGTGACCCTGGGAGACAGACAGTGACGAGGAGAGTGGGGAAAGTTATGAACTGTGTTCTGCACACAAACAAATGAAGGAGACTGAGTTGTGTTAATGTTGTTGTCGCAGTTCTTCCACTCTTCGATTTGTGTGTGTGTGTGTGTGTGTGTGTGTGTGTGTTGAACACAGTCTTTGCCAACAGAACCGTGCCCTCAGGGCTGCATTCGGTGGCTTTTGGCTGCTTAGGGTCACAGAAAGACTCTTGACATATTAAGACCTTGTAAAGTTGTGTTGGCAAACATTTCTCTGTTTACACAAGCGGAGCGTGTCGATGGATTTGATAAGGGCCACTTCAAAATAAATATTAATAATTAAAACCGAGCTGAAAGGGCGTTTTCTGACTCTGCTTTGAGCTCTGTTTTGCTCTCCACCATCAGACGCTGCGTCTGACTCATTTCTCCTCTTTTAACTCGCTATTCACCACCTTTTGTCTGTTTTATGGCGCCTGCATCAAAGTGTTAATGAGCTATTTACTGAAAATACCTGCCAAAGGTCGAACCCAAAAAGGCTAAAGTGCTTTGTAAACCTGTGGGAAAATGCAAAGTTGGGTTAATTCTGTGCTTTTTTTTTAATTTTTCAGCAGATGTTTTCACATTACACATAATTATATGATTCATTGTTAACATACAAGCATTGATTAGCGCAGCCTCAGCTCTGCCAGCCCCTCTACCTGACATTCTGCCGACTGGCTCGCTGTCATGGCCTCCTGGCGCCGCTCTGTGGATCGGGGCCATCAGCGGCGTCATTAGTTACACCTGTGCTGTTCCTAACACTAATTCCCCCTCGGTGAACGTTCGCCGCCGCCGGGCGCCGAGAGGCCGGTGATTTGTTACTCGGGTAGAACCGCGTTCAACTCTTCAACCTGCGACGATCAGGGGAACGCGTTGAATCTGCGCGTGATGTGGCAGAAGCAACATATGGAATGCGTGTAGTCATCGTATTTCTGTGTCCCCGTGCACCTGCTTCACGCTCAACAACAGTCTAACACACTGATGTGTAAACATGCTTGACTAACAATTATCCCCCCCCCTTCCCCCCTCCCCTTTTGTCACCCCCCTCCATCCTCCCAGGTGTGTCTGACTCTCACTGCCAAGCGGATGGCGAAAAAGAACTGTCTGGTGAAGAACCTGGAGGCCGTGGAGACTCTCGGCTCCACCTCCACCATCTGTTCCGACAAGACGGGCACGCTGACCCAGAACCGCATGACTGTGGCCCACATGTGGTTTGACAACGAGATCCACGAGGTGGACACCACCGAGGACCAGAGCGGTGAGACGAGAAAGATGGAGATGGGCAGTGTGTGTGTGTGTGTGTGTCGGGTGGTGCATAGAGGAAGTGAGACTACCTGTCAAAACTCATCCGTCCAACGCTCGCGCTGGCAGCCAGCGCCGCGGTTCACGCTGCTGCTTGGATTAATTGAGCAGCGGTGGGCGGCACAACCCTCGGCTGCAAACGCGCCTCCTCCCCGAGTTTCGTGGCAGAACCGCTGCAGCAGAACCGATTGGATTCCTGTCTCCCACCAAAACAGCGAGAACCCTGAGCCAAAGCCTAATGAAACCTTAGCAGTAAGCAAAAGGTTTGGAGGGAAGAATTGAATCGCGGGACAAATTGTGCGACCGCACGATAAACAGCCGGCGGTGCTGAAACGGTGCGTTTGCTGAAGGGAAACGCCGGCGCGCTCATTTTTCAGGCTCCTGTGTTTTTTTGCAGCCGCTGCAGCTTTTTGCAGCCGTTCGCGCCTTCGCTTTGTCAAGTTCAACATCCGCAGTCATAGTTTACCCCCGTGTGCTGCATGTTGCATGACACTATCATATACTGTTTTCACAATAAGCGCGACACCCGAGTGACCGCTCCGCAGCGCCGGGGCCACAATGAAAAATGAATGCAGGAGCGAAGGTCGTTTCCAGCTCGACTGGGTGGCGGCGGATGGAACTTTGATACCAAAAATTTCCAAACAAGCTTTTATTTTTTGAGACACCGTAGTTAAAAATGAATGGCATTTTCCAGCCTGGGGAATTGAAAGATCGCTTTTGTCAAGGAAAAAGTGATTTCTCAACTTAACTGACCCTGATTCTGTTATTTTGCTACAATATCCAGTGCTGCTCCCAGAACCCGCAGTTAAGTCGCTAGCATAAATAGTGCATGAGCCCTACTTTAAAAACGCAGCCTAACACGGCTCCCTTTGCTCTTCTCTCAGGTTCCGGGTTTGACAAGAGCTCCGCTACTTGGGCTGCTCTCTCTCGCGTGGCTGCTCTCTGCAACAGAGCTGATTTCAGGCCCGGACAGGAGAACCTTCCAATCCAGATGGTACGAGCCTGCGCCCGACACCGACACCAACAGCAGCTTTTGTTCCGATTTGGATCAAGCGGTTCATCAGAGGATGCTAGTTTAACATTGAGGGAAGCTAGAATTCATAAATACACAATAATATGCAAATAACCCGTTGGAAGCATAGTTAAAATTTGACTCGAAGGGAGGTTCGGTGCTTATTTTACCGTCAGTGCATTCAGTAGGAATTTGAAGACCAACAATCAGTTTACCCTTCAAGCGTTTTCTTTGTGCTAATGACATCACAAAGCGTATTCAGCTGTGGCGCAGAACTTTATGTCTCTCTCAAACCAATTAAAACGCTACAAAGGAGACGTACCTTTATTCCGAGGTGTCGCATTTCATCACGGCTAAGAGCCGCGTTCCTACCTGAAGGTTAGCGTCGTCGCTGGTTTCAGTCTATTTATGGACGGGTTGATTATATAAAATGGATGACAGACTGTTTTATACATCACGGTGGAAAATAGACCGAGTTACACAATAGGAGTACAAGTACGCATCACAAAGATCAGACTTTGAAAGCATTTTAACCCTGCACCTTATTGAAAGTAAAACTGATTTAATACAAACAATATATAAAGATCATGTAGTTAAATAATAATATGAAAATGACAAATAACAAATAAAAGCGCTAGATTATGCAAATTCCCTCAGATCTTGGTCTTACTGCAGTAAAGTACTGCAAGACTACTTCACTCATGTCAGAAGGACTGACTCCATTCGGGGCAGACGTGTCAGTTGTTGTGATGAATATTAATCCATAATTATATTCAGAACCATTTCACAAGTGGTTGAATCAGCTGCTCTTTGAAGCGTTTTACGCTGCAGTCAGTGCTGTAAGTATTTCTATATAAAGCAGCGCGTCGCCCACTGTGAAGAAACAAACCATAAAAATAACTTGTCAATACCACTTGACACAGGTGCTGTGCTGTAACACACACCGGCCTCCGTCTCACACATGAACACACAAAGAGGATAATCCAGTGCCCCCCTGGATAAGACTCCCCCACACTGACACACAGCGCCCGCGCTGCCGGTAGGTGAGTCAATAATATCCAAATGTTCTGCCTCCTGCTCCGCTCCAGCCGGACCTGCAGGAATCCTCCGTGCGCCCTCAGCGACAGGGATTACTGCTGCTCCACTCCGGTGGGGAGCGAAGCGCGTCGCCTCGGCCCCCGCGCCCCCCGCGGTGCACAGGCTCCCTCCCTGCATTAAGCCGTATCTCCTGACAGGCCTCAAACACGGGAGCCGAGGCCGCTAAAAGCCCCGGCCCCCGTCCGGACGCGCGGGCGAAACGGAGAAATGGAATTTCCTTGATCTATTTACTCATTCATGAAAAGGCGCAAACAAGGACAAATCTCGCAGGGAGCGTGTCCTTGTTGTGCGTCTGTTCATGAATGAATAAACAGGAGCAAAGAGGAAAATCTCTTATCTGGGTTCGGCTCCTGTAGGTGGATCGTGCGTCGGGTCAATCATCGCAGCATCGATTTTAATAAATTGGGGCCAAAAGTGGGATGAGCTGCCGTGATTATCATGGAAATTTGGTCCGGGGGGATTTTTTTTTCCAGGCTATCAAGAGGAGAGTTTTGTCCTAAATGATTAAAGCAGCAGCCAAGCAACTTTGTCACCCAATTTATAAACAGTAAATATGCGAAAACCTTGGATTCAAACCGGGTGTAATCAAATTGGACACTGTACCGGGCCCACCTGTACAGACTAATTCGATCCAACACAGCAGCTCTGCTGCTAATTCTCCTACAAGGTTATAGCTTTCACTTTTTAGGGTGATAGCTCTGCTACAGAATATGTTTATTATAGGGCTCACAGTGGGAGCTGGAGCTGTGTGATGTTTTGACCCATCATTGCCCACAACCCTGGAACCAGCTCCGGGTCCAACTGTGTTCCCTTCAGAACCATACCGTCAAAAATGACCTTTCTTCTCCGTCCTCATTACGTTCTTCTTCTCTCCCAAACTAAAAATGAAAACTAGGTTTAGCACTTAAATAACTTTTGCATTACAGCATTACATAACTTTAAAAAAAACAATGTTGTGGGCCGTTTGTTGACACAAATGGGTGCCAGATCGCTGCATCATTAATGGGCGGCGAAGGAAGTCGTCACCAGGTGCTGCTTGAAGCAATTAAACATCACAGTGCGACGGCTAAACACAGGCAGGGACACAGACAAAGGCCTCGTTTCTTAATATGCGTATGTGAGCGCCTGGGCTAATGTGTGTGTGTGTGCGTGCGTGTGTGCGTTCAACAGAGGGAGACGGCGGGGGACGCTTCAGAGTCGGCGCTGCTGAAATGCATTGAGGTCTGTTGCGGCAACGTTCGTGGGACGAGAGAGAGAAACCCCAAAGTGGCAGAGATCCCATTCAACTCCACCAACAAGTACCAGGTCGGCGCGAGACTCGGCACCGAGCATTCTATAATTATGCTGTTTCTTGCATTTTTGGTGGATTTAATTCATTTAATACTGATAATTATTGTAATGTATACTTATTTCATTGAGTGTAACTGAGCGTATGAATATTTTTGTGTGCCAGACACAGTCATGCATATTCATTTTTAACCTTTTCCCATCTGCTGAGGGCGTCCTAAGCATGCTCTCTCACAGCAGCAGCAGCAACAAGAGCAACAACAACAACAGCACCAGCAACAACAACAGCAGCCTGTTTTACATTCATGTGGCTGCACGCATTCACACAAACAGCGACGCTGTAGTGTTTTCCTGTCGCGGGCTCCGATGAGGCTCCCTTTCGGTGCTCATAAACGCCTGGAAGTCGGTTGGCCGCCGCTGTTTATGACCCTTTTATGAATTGGCGATAAAGAAAAGTTCATTAAATTAGCCTGTTTGGTGAAGTTAGACGATCTGCACCTTAGTCACTTCCTCTAGTTATTTCACAGAAGTGCTGATCAGAAAACGCTCAAGTAACTGATCAACCCTCTCGATAAAGGGAGAAAATGAAATATTAATCAACTCTGGAGCTTTAACGCTTTGCTCAAGGGCACTGCGGCAATTAAAGCAGGGGGAGGGTTTCCCCGTCCCTCGTCCCTCCCAGTCGTCTCCGGTTCATCTGGAGAATTGAACCAGCATTTGAATAACGCAGCGGCGGCGCCGAAGCAAACAAAGCACTTCCTGCCTGCGTTTTGTGCACCTGTTCCCCACCTTAAAATAGGAACGTCTGTGTCGAGGGAGGGGGAAAAAAAAGCAATTTTCCTCTGGTTTTCCGAGATTAGATAGGCTGTGACTCAGATACAAATTACCTGGGGGTGCGAGTGTGTGTCTGTGTGAGTGAGGGGAAGTGGTGATGCCACAGGAAGGCGTGTGAGCCTGTGAATGAATGCTGGGAACACGTACGGCTTCCAGAGTGCATTCAGCCAAGTCAGCTTTAACGAGGGTTTTATTTCCCACCACTTGGAGGAATATGACGGCGGCCGACCCACCAATCCATTGTGTGACTGCGTGAACAGCACTGCGTGTCTGTCCTGAGCTTTTCCCGTTTAAACATAATGATTTTGGACCGTCGATGAACAACGTGCTGCCGCTTGTTTCCATATAAATCCGTTAACGCGGCGGCTTGGCCACTTTTCCTGCCCGCTGTCGTCCTCAGCTCTCCGTCCATGAAGTGGAGGACAATCCCTCCGGTCACATTCTGGTCATGAAAGGAGCGCCGGAGAGGATCTTAGACAGGTTGGCTAATCAATAATGGATCGATTTTATGTCTCACAAGTAATACAGCGCTGCATTTTGATGGTATTTTTCATTTTACTTTTGCAGTAAGGTAGTATAATAAAACCCTGTTACTGGCTACATTGTTTTCATTTGTTTCCTATTGTCGGTGCATCTTATGAAGAGACTAAAACCAAATATGAGTTCCTATCGAGCCCACGTTGGTGATGGAACATGTTGGACTGCACCGCATTATATTAAGAGTTGCAATGTTCTGAACGTAGAATGAATTCTTTGCTGTGGATATTATTAGTTGTGCATTATTTTTGCACCAAACCTTATGGCTGATCGATCTTTTTCATCTTGTCGCCCTTCGCAGGTGCAGCAGCATCATGCTGAACGGTGAGGAATATCCGCTGGACGACGACTGGAAGGACGCCTTCCAGAACGCCTACCTGGAGCTGGGGGGACTGGGAGAGCGGGTGCTCGGTGGGTGTGGCTGCAGCAGCCATTATCGCATTGTCTGGGGAGAAGCAGTTGGACACAGCAGTTACCTTTTATATTCTTCTTGGTAAATAGGGTAGCTGGGCCAAATGTCCCTATAAATGCGAAGTGAGTGTTTTTACTGCGGCGGCGTGGAAAAGGACGAGGGGTTTGGTGCAGCAAATTCAACCAGCGCTGCAACAGAGAGACCATAAGTGCTGTATAGATTATCAGCCGGTAACGGAACAGTAATTTAATTTGGATCAAGCTCAGCACTGGCGCCTGAAGTAATCTGACTATAAAATAACAATTTTCCATTTTGGGTAAAAGTTATCAGCTGAAGCTCATCTTCCAGCTTCCTAAGTGTTTAGCGTCCCCAGTCTGTAAATGTCATCAATTTGACAACTAGAGAAAAAGTTACCTGGCATCTTTAAAAAAAAGTGCCATGGGTAATAATTATGTGCTATCATCATTTTTGCTGGAGTAGGTGTCACTTCTTCAAACAGCGTCGTGTGGAGCGATGCCACATTTGCAGTTAAACTCCTAAAATCATGTAAATGATTAAATCGTAAGTTGCGCCTTGGGTGCTGGTGACGGGTCGGGCGCTTCATGACAAAGAGCCTCCTCCACATTTAGACTGAGCCTAGTTTTTCCATCAGAAGCATTTTATTTTGCTTTGCTCTATAGGGATTCAGCAGATACATATTTCAAAAGGCGGCGGCTCATGAATTAATAAAAATGGCTGATTCAATTTGTATTTTAGACCTGCAACATCCACGCCTGCATCTAAAATTAAAAGTGATTTGTATGAACGCTGTACGGGTCATGTATTATCTAAAGGTGACTTTGAGGCCTTTTATCCTTTACATTTCCTTGTAGTGCTAAGTAGCCGCAGCACAGTGCTTCGTTGTTGATTTAATGGCTGTATGAAATGTCAGGTTTGTTCCACGGCCGCTGTAAACACTGAGATGTCGTGAACCATCGTCTTGCTGCTCCCTCTCCTCCTTCAGGCTTCTGCCACTTGAATATGTCTCCGGCGCAATTCCCTCGAGGGTTCACCTTCGACTGTGACAACATGAACTTCCCCATAGAGCAGCTTTGCTTCCTGGGCCTCATCTCCATGATTGATCCGCCGCGTGCCGCTGTGCCCGACGCAGTGGGAAAATGCCGCTCCGCTGGTATCAAGGTAATTGGTTGCACGGGTTCAGGCGTCAGCGTGGTTCCTAAAAAGCCTTTTCCTGGGGTTTCGTTTATCGGGCTTTTCAGGGAGGGGATTTACATGTCGAATGTCTTTTCTAGTTGTATAATCCAGTTCCAATGACAACCGATCACTCTGTGGGGCTTTAGTTGATGATGATCAATTGACAAATGAAGAAAGCTGCTGTTTTTAGCTCTGACCATTTTGTCACAGGAATGACAACATTAAAATAAATGTTGTCTTTATAAGGCTAGATGATAATTTATGATAGGATCCACTTAGTAAAATGTTGATCTATTACCAGTTGGAACATGTTAATCAGCAGCAAATAGACACAGAGCAGATGGTTTGTCAGAAGAGTAATAATAAGCCTGCAGGAAGTTCCCAGTAAAGGATGATGAGCAGAATGAGGGGGAACTTCTGCAAATATGGAGGAGATTCAATTTGAGGTACTTTAGTTGATGTTTGCTAATCTCCCTGTGATAATGAATTTTTGAAAGACACACTGGTAATTGGCTTAAAGGAAGAGTGGAGCTGTTGCTTAAGTGTAGAGTAAAAACAACTGAGCTGATGACAAGTCTGATAAGACAATAAAATCCCCAAGTTTTAGCAGCAAGTATCGGCTCGGTTTGTGATGATTTTAAGTATTTTCGACACAGATCTAAAGAGATAGTCGTATCTGTTGTAGTTCCTCTAATCTATATAATGTATCTGAATGCACAATTGAAAACTTTATCCAGCTATATAAAAAATATGTCTCCTTGCAAAAACTTTGATAAAATGTAATATTGAGTTTCAGCTGTCCTCCATCCTGTGTCTATTTAACATGAATACTGCATTAAACTCTAATCTACCTGGGATTTAATGAGAGTTGTTGGACTCTCTGCGAGGATGTACTGCATCCATGAATGGATTCTTGTGGTGCACTGTGGGTGTAATGCCTGATTGAGCTGCTATTCTGGATGTACTAGCGTATGCATCTGTGTGGATGCAGGAGAAAACTGGGGCACATTCTGTACTGTGCTGTACTGTAATACTGCTGCTTTGATTACTTTATATTGAGTGGAGCGCTACCCGCTCGGCTCGGCGTTCATCCTCCGTCTGTGGCATCAGTTCAAACACTGTATTTAGTGCTCACACTATTACACCTCTGTACGTCTTCCTGATGTGAACACAAAGAGATTTTAATGCACATCTGGTCAACTGTTACTCATTATTATTTATGGTATAAGATATGGACGCCCGCTCAGGCCTCATGTTAACTTTAAATGACAATGTGTTGCTTTGTGTGTAAAAGGTGGAACAGTTTATACTCCTGAGTATGTGCAGATTGTAGATGCTGTGTGAAAATCCATCATCATCAGCTCGTCCCTTTTTATTTGGATAATAACCAAACATGGAAAATATCCGTGAGAAAAGCTGCTTGAGCACAGGCTGTAGCTGCTTAAACCTGATCGCTAAACACCGAAACAAGAATTACTTTGCAGAGGAGAAATGAAAATAAGCAGTTTGAGCCAAAGGCGAACGCGCACCTACTGCACTGTAGCCCGCGCTGCAGCAGCCTTTAGTGTGATAAAGCTGTGATTTATGGGGCCTTCTGTCTGCGGCTCAGGTCATCATGGTGACCGGAGACCACCCAATCACAGCTAAGGCCATCGCCAAAGGTGTGGGCATCATCTCCGAGGGCAACGAGACGGTGGAAGACATCGCCGAGAGACTGAACATCCCTCTGAGTCAAGTTAACCCCAGGTGTGTGTGTGTGTGTGTGTGTGTGTGTGTGTGTGTGTGTGTGTGTGTGTGTGTGTGTGTGTGTGTGTGTGTGTGTGTGTGTGTGTGTGCGCGCACAGCTGTACACCACTGCATGTTTGTGCACGCAACATTATGCTCATGCTCATGCTCATGCTCATTGTCCTGATGTGTGCTTAGTAAACCCTTAAGAGCCCAAAGTAACACTAGAGCAGGACTCCCTCCTCCAGGATGGATGAAGACGTAATAGATGACCTGTGTAGATAGAAATACTAACACTGCACAATATAGAAAATAGATAGGTAGGTAGACCTGCCAAGTGACGCACGGCCCTGCTGCCGCTCCCTTCTGTTCATAGTAGGAAGCTTTCAGGATGCTGATGGGCAGATTTCCTCGCTGGATTGCTTCCACCTGTTCTTCTTTGTCTTATGTGGAGTTAAGTTAATGTTGCTGTTGGCTCCGACTCCTCTGCGAAAAAAAATAAATAAGCGCATTTCCCAAAATGTCACACAATTCCTTTAAGACAGAGAGCATAGATAATTGTATATTTCCTTCCTGATGGTGTGTGTGTGTGTGTGTGTGTGTGTGTGTGTGTGTGTGTGTGTGTGTGTGTGTGTGTGTGTGTGTGTGTGTGTGTGTGTGTGTGTGTGTGTGTGTGTGTGCGTGTGTGTGTGTGAGAGAGAGAGAGGGAGAGAGACAAAAGAGGGAGAAAGACTAACTTGAGTAGAAAACGAAAATGTCAAAGCCTCCGCTTTTGCATAATTGCCCCTGGTGGCACTGACTCCTAACTGTGTGGCTATGTGTTTTTCCCAGGGATGCCAAGGCTTGTGTGGTGCACGGCTCAGACCTAAAGGACATGAGCTCCGAGTACCTGGACGACCTGCTGAGGAACCACACTGAGATAGTGTTCGCTCGCACCTCTCCCCAGCAGAAGCTCATCATTGTGGAGGGCTGCCAGAGACAGGTCAATGGATGGGAGCGTGCACGTGGCCGTGTGCATTTTAAATGCCTGAATGCGAGCCTGTGTGTGTGTGTGTGTGTGTGTGTGTGTGTGTGTGTGTGTGTGTGTGTGTGTGTGTGTGTGTGTGTGTGTGTGTGTGTGTGTGTGTGTGTGTGTGTGTGTGTGTGTGTGTTTGCGATAAAGTCCGGATGTGGGCAGTGTGTCTGAATGCAGGTGGGTGTGCATAAGCAGACGTATGTGAGTTCCTGCCATTTAAAGCTGAATGCCTCCTTCTGTGTGTGTCAGTGCCGATGGATGAGTGCATTGTCAGCTTGTTTATGTGTGCGTTTGTGAGAGACCTGCTTGTGAGTGTGCGGTTGAATACAAATAAACAATATGACTGTCTATAGCATAAACAATATATGTCTCCGTATATGTGCTCAGCCTTCATGTGTGGAGGGTTTAAATGCACTCGTGGACATTCCCACATATTGAGGTCATGCTACAATTCACCCAGACTCACTCAAACTCACTCTGTGTGACTGAATGACTGCAACTCGGTTCCATTTTTCATTTAATCTCCCCAGAGCTGCTTTGAAAAGACGTTATTAAGACAGAAGGGGTGAGAGAAAGAGAAGGAAGCGGGGAGAGAAGAAAGCTTAAATCACGGCACTTATCTTTCTTTTTTTGTGGTTTTCTCTCGCCGGCCGCGTCTTCTGGGGGCAGGGAGCCATTGTGGCCGTGACGGGCGACGGCGTGAACGACTCGCCGGCCCTGAAGAAAGCCGACATCGGCGTTGCCATGGGGATCGCGGGGTCTGATGTGTCCAAGCAGGCAGCTGACATGATCCTGCTGGACGACAACTTTGCCTCCATCGTCACCGGAGTGGAGGAGGGTGAGTGTGGAGGAGTGGGGGGGGAGACGCGCTGGGAGAGTGATGGAGAGAAATACGGCCATTGTTGGAAGAAAAGGGAAACAAAGGGAGAGGACGATGAGAGCTGTAACACTGGGAGTGATTCAGAGGCCGGTCATGAGAACGGGGACATTACCGAATTAAATCTTGTCACACTTGAGTTTTCACTTTCAAAAGATTTGACGGAGAAGACTTGAACATCTCAGCTTTTATAGAGGTAGAACCAGGACAATAATGAAAAAGCAACACCTTGAATTTCTGTTCCCATGTATTGAAAGGATATTTCAGCCAACAATTTTGAATGGACATGGTTCAACTGCATCACATTGGTCAGAGCTGGAACTTGACTTTTGATCTGTAGTTTTCTTATTTGTGACTGAGCATTGTTGCGTCTTGGCCGTCAAGGACTCGCGGAGAATGAGTTTTAATCTAAGGTTGGTAAACATCGCTCGGATTTCACAAAGTCTGGAAATTTACTTAAAGTCGTAGACGCCTGCGTCAGCAGAAGAAAATGTTCAAACTCTACTGGCGCGTTGTGGAATCGATATTTCTTCACATCTCGGCTTTGAACTGGAACGAATCCCGCCAGCTTTGACTTTCTGCCCCCGCGCTTTTTCATCGCCACAGGTCGTCTCATCTTCGACAACTTGAAGAAGTCCATTGCCTACACGCTCACCAGCAACATCCCCGAGATCTCCCCCTTCCTCCTCTTCATCATCGCCAGCGTTCCTCTGCCCCTGGGAACGGTCACCATCCTCTGCATCGATCTGGGCACTGATATGGTGAGCATCACAACAGCAGCACTTCGCCTTCATTATCTGAATCAACAGGTTTGCCTGATGGCCTCAGAATCAAAGACCGCAGCCGAGACTGCGTGAGCGAGCGAGAGGGAGAGAGAGAGAGATTTCCTTTTCCCTACAAACTTTTTTATTTTTTATGTTCGGACAGTAACTTAACTTTAAAAACATATAACTTAAAAAAGCAACTTGCACATTAGATGTATAAAATATTCACAGGTTCCTTTTCTCCGTTGTGTTACGCAGAACTTTCCAGTGTTCCAAGCTAATTATTGGTTCATTTTTGTGACATGTCTCAATGACTAAATGCTAATTATTAGCATGTTGCGCAGCTGCAGGCGAGCTAAAGGTGACTTTAAGGAAAACTGTGTTAACGCCGGTGTCAAATATGAGTGCCTCAAGGTAAAAAACAACAAAAAAAAAAGAACAAAAGGTTCGGTTTAATTTGTTCTTTCTGTCTGTGGGAGAAATGTGCTTCTGGCCCGCTGCCGATGCCCATTTGTTCAAGCAGAACAAAGAGCGGGTGACGCTCACACACAGATTTACATTTTACAGATTTACACAGCTCTGCCATTTCCAGATGCCAGTCTCTCCATTGTGTTTCCAGCAGCAACAAAAAGAGTTGCTGGCACGCTGCGCGCCCGAGGGGCGTCATCCATCATTGCGAAAGAAAGGAAGCATGCGAAGAATATATTCAAACGGACTTGTTCACTTGTGTTCATTACTTAAATTCTTCTCGCCACGTGTGGGAAAACTTGCCCGTGTGCGTTGGATCCCGACGAGGTGTGGAACGAGCAGGTCTCGCAGGAGCCTCCACGGGTCGAACGTGACGAGCAGCGGCTTGATCACGTCCTTAATAACAGTTGTTTTACTCGGGTGACATCAAAAGTCAACTTGTTTGGTTTTCGAGCACCAGGACAGATTTGTTCCGTGTTGACAAATATTTACTTAACTATGCGGATCACAGGGATAGCGAGATCCTTTATTGGCTGTTCTTTGCTTTAAAGACGCGGTGATTGAAGTTTAAAAGCGCCTAATTTGTGCGCCTGCTTTGCATAGAAAGCCTCCTTCCTTCAAAGTGGCTGCACATGTTCCACAAGCCCCGATGGCGAGAACAGCTGGGTGTCTCTTTTGAAAAGTAGGACACTGGGATGAAAAATAATAATAATTAAATATTCAATTAAGTACCTGAAAATTGTGTGTTTACAGTTACACTACAAGTAAATCTCCCAATTTCCCACGTCTGCTGGTGAGGTTGTTAACAGCTTGTTAACAGCTTAGTTCAACTCCAGGCTACAGGCTGGAGGGCTCTGCTGAGATTTAGCAGTGACAAGCAGCACTTGGAGTCTGCTATGATTATTTTTAGCAAGCACTGCCATGTGGAAGAGGATGGCTGCAAACGATGTTGATCAAAGCGCGATGTGGCACACTTACGAACGCCTCAGGACTGAAATTTGGCAGGAGGCGCCCGGAAAAAGAAACACGTGGCCGCCGCCGCCGCGGTCGGGTCCCGTTCGTCGCTTTTCTCAACTCCACTGCCGCTCCACAACAAACTGGATTTGTAGCCACGGAGCATGTGCTGTGTTTCACGCTGTGCCAAGTCCTCACCTCAGATCCACTTAAAGCTCAGAGATTTCCTGCCCTAAGTCGCACATATTGCCCTGTTGCTTACCAGGTAAAACCAGCCAATATAAGATCTTTATTACAGGCACCTCTCTCCCCTCCCACTTTATGAGTGTCTTTAAATCCGCTATCATTCATTCTCCCCTCCTGCCTCTCCTCCCGCCTCTCTCTTCATCACTGTCGTCACTCCTTTTCTCTTCTCCCCTCCATTTTTTCCCATCTTTTCTCCCTTCACACTGTGATTGAACACTGAAATATATTAATAGCCATATGTCCAGTCTGTTTGGCGCTATCCTGGTGCCTTTGTACAGGTGCCACTAAGACGGATACCTGCACATTTATTGTACAGGCTGCATAAACTGGGCTGATCTGTTCTACCCCAATGCTTTTCCTGCAGGTTCCAGCTATTTCACTGGCTTACGAGACGGCGGAGAGCGACATCATGAAGCGCCAACCCAGAAACCCCAAATCGGACAAGCTGGTCAATGAGCGTCTCATCAGCATGGCCTACGGACAAATAGGTTTGTGTCCCGTGACCTCGCGGCCCCTTGTGGTTGGTGGCATTAAACTTCACTGGCAGGAAAATATAAACAAAATATTGACATTTATGAGAAAATGCTATCTTCATAAGTGTTTAGGTATGTTCACTTAAGCAAAATAGATCCAGAGGTGAGAGCTAGGACAGTAGAGAGTCCCTCAATTTTCTTCTAATTGTCGTGACATTTACAGCGAATCGAGAAGTGGGGAGAGCAGCTACTGTATCATAGTCATGTTTCACTGGTTGGAGCCACTCACGAACGCGTGCTTTTATCTCTGGTTTTCGATGGTTTGGGAATAGTGGAAAAAAAATCAAAGGCTGGCCCCATTTCATAGGTTGTTAAATGGGTCAAAATATGACAGGGCTTGACTGGATGACATAAAAGCTGAACACGCTCAAAACAGACGGCGGCTCACAGCGGTTCCTCCAAGACGAGCGTCCACGGGGGCAAAACTTTTGCAGGTCACATCGAATCACATTTATAGAGCGCTCGACCAATGAACCGCTCTCGATCCCGACGCGTCCACGAGCGGCCGCATGATCCGATGTGCAGTGACAGCGGAAGTGACATCACCGGCACCTTGAGGCCGAAGCATCCAGGGAAGCGGTTCCCGTCTATGAATGCGGACGCGGGGGTTGAGTCTCACGACATAACGAACGAGCCGATTAATAAGCATCGTCTCACTGCTTGATCGGCCCGCGAGTGAGGCTGCGAGGACGCTGTGAAATAAGACGTCCATCACGCTGAAAATGTTACGCCCACTCTGACAAAACGAATTTGCTAACATGAAATTAAAACTCACTATCCGCTATTATTGCGGCCATCAGCTGTCTGGAGCTATTTACTTACAAAACAGCAACACGTTCACCTGCGTTGCTTTAGGTGACAAGCTCCAGGTCCATGGAGGCAGAATATCTGCAGCTATAGACTTTGCATTTTTAGAGAGATAGATGATAGTTTATCATATTTTCATATATTATCTGTAAATAAAGAAATCAAATACGTTGCATCGGCTGTGATGGCTTCATGGCTCTGTACCTGCGAGCTGCACACGCTGCGCAATGACAATAAAGCTGAATCTACTCTAATCTAATCTAAAATAGCCTCAGTCAAGACACCCATAGCATATAAATCTTGTTATTTTCCAGCTCCGTCCATAAAAAATGTTGCAACAAGAATGTAAATCATACACACATGCATCATTTACACAGTGGTTTGCAGCAGTCTCCCCACCAGCCAAACCGTGTCATGGTCATTTATACCAAGATCCCAGAAATGATTGTGATTTAAAGAACCATGAGATTAGTTTATACAAGACACTGCACAAATGCAAGAGGTAACGTGTAATTTTATGGGTCTGCCTCCACATTTTTTCTGGTTTCCTGGAAAGAACGGCACAAGTTCACACTCGTTATGAAGATAATTGAGATTGTATTTACACTTTGAATTAGCTGATAGTTAATTGCCAGTCGAACCTACAGAGACTTTCAATAGATGGGCTGAACATGCAGAAGTAGGGCTCACATGGATTTCTAAGCACTTTTAATAATAAAACAAGGGTGAATGAGTAAATGAAAGGATCTTTTGAAGATCTTCAATTTGAAAGTAACACCTGCTCGTAAACTCAGCATAACTTGTCTCTAACTGAAATAAATTTCTGTAGATTGAGATTTGAGGTCTGACTAACGGACATGCACGTTGTTGTTAAACCAGGTATGATCCAGGCTCTGGGTGGTTTCTTCACCTACTTTGTGATTCTGGCTGAGAACGGCTTCCTCCCGAGGACCCTGGTGGGGATCCGCCTGAACTGGGACGATCGCGAAGTCAACGACGTGGAGGACAGCTATGGGCAGCAGTGGGTAAGAATCAGTGGTGAAGACGAAGTCAGTGCTCCCGCTTCAGGATTCCACGCTCGTAATAACAGATTCTGTGTGTCCGAACCCGGCAGACCTACGAGCAGAGGAAGATCATTGAGTTCACCTGCCACACCGCCTTCTTTGCCAGCATCGTGGTTGTCCAGTGGGCCGATCTCATCATCTGCAAAACCAGGAGGAACTCCCTCTTCCAGCAGGGCATGAAGTAAGTCAGAGTAGGGAAGAAACACTGACCACAAGCAGGTTCAGCTTCTGCAACGGTCCAAACCTCCAACGTCTGCTCGATTCTGCCCAACAGGAACAGGATCCTGATCTTTGGCCTGTTTGTGGAGACGGCTCTTGCTGCCTTCCTCTCCTACTGCCCTGGAATGGACGTTGCCTTGCGCATGTACCCCCTGAAGTAAGCCCTGCATATGCATGTCTCCACCCAAGCGAAAAATAACCTCTTAAAGACCTAATAGGCTGCCATTAGCCTGTCACTCTCCCCTTTAAATGAAGTCTGTGATCTCCTTAAACACCACGTTGTTATCCCTAATATTCAAAAATGGCTGCAATGAATTTAACAATTTGCACTCTGTCCGAGACTCGCTAACACCTGCCCTGTTGTGCTTTCTCCATCTTCCTCTCAGGACCCTGTGGTGGTTCTGTGCCTTCCCATACAGCCTCCTCATCTTCATTTATGATGAGGTCCGTAAATTAATTCTGAGGAGGTGCCCTGGAGGTAAGCACTTATTAAGCGCAACCAAGATTAAAAGGTTTCAACCCTATTTGTCTTGTTATTAAGCTAGAAGAAAAAAAAGTGCCAAGTGAGGATCGACATGCCTATATCAGGAACCGCAGCTGCCTTTTTCCATTAAGAGCTTTCCTCGCATCCTATCTCCCTCTGTCTTTCTACTGTCCTTGTGCAAAATAAACATCCTAGATGTGTAGCTCGTCCACTGCTTTAAGGACACACCTACCGCAGCTCTGCTCTGCTAATCTGACCCCAAGCTTTTCAGCAGGCAGGTGACAGATGGTGACTTGCAGGAGAAACTCAACATCATCCAAAAGAGGCCAAAAAAAATTCATAAAAGCAGCTGTGAACTGTTTTGTATGGAGATTAAAAAGGGAAACACAGGTAGCAATTTTACAAAACAGTGTCGGTAGTAATTAAATGATGATTGACGATGCAGTATGAAAGCTTTAATTACGGTATAACAGTGCAATCATAGGATTTTAGCATTGGCACTAGCTGCTGTATGGGAACAGCTAGTATTTCAGTTTGCATTCCATTTCACTTTTTTTATATATACGACCCACAAAATAAGAACGTTTTCGGGCAACACCAAACCTAAAGCAGTGCAGAACGCAGGCCACTCGTGGTGAACAATTGTTGAGCTCTGAGAGCTGCAGCCTCGGCAGCACTTGACTGATTACCGCTTGTTTCTCAGGTTTGATTTTTGACAAAATATCACAAAACATCATGTAAATGCATGGCTGTCTGGCAGCTCCATTTGATACAATCACATCTCATAAACAAGAAAACACCCAATGGTGAAATATCACACATCCACATCACCACTGAAATCTAATTAGATCTTATTCAAGGCCTGCGTCTGCTTCACATTTTTGCAAAGACATTTCAAACTTTTTTACAGAGACTGAGCTGTGGAAGAAAAGCGGGCGGGTGAATTTTCACTTTGTTGATAGCAGCACCTTTGGATGATATTAACAGATCTTTATTGTGCTTCTGGCCTGGTGTTTACGTTGTCAGCCAGCCAGTTGAACATGTGTAAAACACGCTCCAGGAAATCGATTATACCTGTCCAACAGCAGCAGAACGAGTAGAAAACGATGAGAAAGGAAATTAAAGCACGCTGATGAAGACACGTGAGATATGCCCCAAAGATCATATGCACGATATGGACACAAAATCTGTTCACTGCCACAACGTTTCAGTTGATGAGGGGGGGAGGATGAGGAGGCAAATACGATTTATCGTGACAGTTAATCATTTCTGTTAATCTGTGTGTCACGGGCTGCTGATCAGAGTCTTAGACTTATATGAAGATTCATTTGGAAATGTACAGAGACAAAGACAATGAGATGAATACAAATAGAGTAATACAAAAGGATGATATGAGGTGCGCTCGCATGTCATTCTGGACCCTGACACACTCACACACACTCTCTCTCTCTTTTGGTCACTGTCTCTTTTTTCTTCTGTTGCAGGTTGGGTGGAGCTGGAGACGTATTATTAACATTCAGAAAATGCCAGTTTAAATTAAGTGACTGTGAGTTTGTGTGCGTGTGCCATCTTGTAAAGCTAGACGTGTGTGTATGTGCGTGTGTCTGTCTGTTGTAATATTGCATGGATCAGTTCACAAATCTGATTATCATAAAAATACTGCTGAAAATAGGCTTTTGATTGTGCCTTGAGTTTTTCCTTTTTGTTTTATCAGAAAACATTTCCTGCAGAACAATGGTAATGTAAACCTTTGTGCCTTACCAAAGTGATGTATTGTACCGTTAGGCTGTAAAGCGAAACTGAATGTCATTCATTATGTGAAATATACCAAATAAAAATGTTTTACAATGTGTCTCTGCCTGTGCTATTTTTATTTATTGGAAACATACATATACTCTTATTTCATAAAAAATGCTTCCTTCATTATTTCCATGTAAACATTCTATTGGCCAGTAGATGTGGGTGCTTTTGCATGTTTCTTGGTTCATCAGCAGTTTTTTTTTTCTTATTATTGTTCTTTGCAGTTTCCCTCACTTGTCTCCTTGCAAACAGTGTCTCTGTTGCATGTTTTCATTTTTCTACTCCATAGTTAGTTATGCACTGACTGTAGTAGTCAGATGTCCACATGGACTTGTTAGGATCCAACATAACCCAATGTGTGGATTTACTTCAGCTACTCAGCTTCCTCCCACAGGCCACACACGGGGTTAATTTAAGACTTAAACTAAAGTAAGCAACACAAATGAAAAATACTCAAGGTAAACTGTACTAGACTATGAAGAATGTATTTAATAACCTACCGATATAATCTATTTAAACTGAGAGCAGATAATTATTTAATTAAGCGTACATGTGCATTATTTGCCCGCAGACTACCTTGGCCAGTAACGACAGACTTATCAGTATTACGTAAAGGTCTAAAAAAACAGCCAGAAAATCGGTCACGGTCGTTTTCACCCGCCTTGACCTCTTCTAACGGTCCCGTTGAAGTCAGGTGCCGCTGTATTCACAACTTCCGCATACGTCACTTCCGTTTACTGCCCATCAAACATGGCGCTGATATTAAGGTCAGTACATCTGTGCTACATAACTTTTAGCTTGGTTACATCTTATTGTATTGTTTTGCAGGGTTATTACATTAGACAAAAGCAGTTACTGTATAGACGCTTTACGTCTGTGGGCATTTTGCACGAGTTTGGCTTGTTATATTATGTTGTTATCTCTGCCGTTTCGTATTTCTCGTGCGACATAGCTGTCGCTGACATTAGCTAGCGGCTAACGCTAGCGCTTTTGGGTTATTTAAAGGTAACAGAATGAATGTTTATCTTAACAAATAATGTTAACGGGCTGAAACTGTTTCAGTTGCCACCTCTAAAATTAACTGTTAGTCATTGATGACATAAACGTATTTTGTGGTTGTCACGCTAGGTTTCATTTCTTAATCGTGAATGTGTCAGAGTCACTGAGATAATTCTGACTTTGAAATTGAATGTAATAGATATTATCTAAGTAAATCCATAATTCATACACAGATGCGGGCTCAAGTTTAATATCTGACTTCTCTGAGCCAACAGATTATTTGTATTGTGTTTGTGCGTAAAGTAAAACGTTTTGTGATGTCGACTAAGCCTTTTGCGATTTGGTTCGGTTGAGTGTACAAAGAAATAAATAAATCAGATTTGGGATTAAGAGTTAAGTATATCTTTATAGAGCTGCACTGAAGTGCCTTTGCCTTTAACACGCTATCAAGATATAAACCAAGCAGGAAGTTAAGGGGTGATTGATCTTTGTACTGGTCGTACCTGTGGAAGATTAGCAACGCGGGAATTGGGCTAATCTAATTTAATGTATGTCGTTATTCCTAGAAGTTAGATGGCTCCGGTTTTTGCATGATATAGATTTAATTTAAGTTATTTTTTATCTTTTCTTATTAACCTGCGGTTGCACTCGCAGTCAGTTACAGAACAACCAGTAGTAATACATACTGGCTCTTACAGGTAATGTAATAATGGGGTTATGCATAATGCTAATCATATGATCAAAGGTATAAATAACATGTTGAACACCATTTACCACTTAATGTTAGTTTTCCTAATGCTGTTTCAGATTTTTTTGGTATATTTAGTTCTATCATATGCTTTTTAGTGTTAGTTTTAACCCATATGCACTAAATATGGGTAGCAAGTCTAACAGTAGTTTCTTGCCTTTTGTCTTTAGGACGTTTGTTCGTCAGGGGGTCTTGCTCTCCAGACCACAGTGTGGGGTCCTCTACAGACAGTAAGTCTGCTTGTCTTTGTGAAATCTAGGTCAATGTTTTATATTCAACCGCTACTGCTTTAAGTAATGATATAGAAAAGATACGCACATATTAACATGTGTCCTGTAACTTTTATCGTAACTCGTCTTATTTTCCTTTTCTTACGATTGCAGTGCAGCTCCAATGGGAACCACAGCAAAGGAAGAGATGAACAAATTTTGGGACAAAAATGCCAAATTAAATCGACCTGTTTCTCCCCATCTGACTATCTACAAGTACGTTCTGTGTGTTGCATGCACTGCAGAATTTAGCCTGTGTTCTCTTTTTGTCAGAAAATGTTTAAAAGGCTAAATTAAAGGATGGAGATAATGCAGTTGCCTAAGATACTCTATTCATGTTTTATAATTTCTGCTTTCATAACGGTGTAGCCAGTTATTCACATTATGGTCAATTTTCAGCTTTTTATTGAATTTCCATTTTACTTGTGGACTACAGTAGAAATTATTAGTAACTGCTAAAGGAAATTCAAGTAATTAAATCATTTTAATCCTTTTGAATTAACAAGAAAAGCCACCATTACCAGAGATTTGCATGGCAAATAATACATTAAGCACATGTTAATGGGCTTTCAGGTTAATATTAGAGTCCTGAAACCTGAACTAGTGACTACTTTAGTCATTAAACCCAGGTTTCCTTACTGATATTTTTTGAGGTTTCTGGGCAGCTTGTCATGTCTACTTTATAGTCAGGACATAGTGAGAAATTTACTTTAAATAACGAGTGGCACCTCTTATCATAGGTCTAGATTCAATGGTAATGGCTTTTATTTTGATCCTCGGTACAAGTGCATTAGCTCCTTGTGCAGAGATCTTAAGTGAAGGCATGAGCTTACCAACGTTCATCTAAAATGGCTTGCCATTTTATTGTGGGTTTGTGAAACTCTGAGTTAGTGTTGCTGCTTGTAGCTAGGAAATAGTGTTTTTCTTTTCATTTCTCAACTGCAACACAGTTATTGCACTTGTCAGTTACAGCCTTACCTGTTTTTAAAACTCAGTTGAAAGTCTGAATGTGGCTGTTGGATCCATCAGGTTGCAGTTTGTATAATGTTTTATATAGCACATGTTCTAGTAATGTATTGTTATTGTGTTTCAGGTGGTCTGTCCCAATGGCGATGTCCATCACACACAGAGGAACTGGACTGGGACTCAGTGGAGGTAACACACCTTTTTTAGGATATGCTAGTGAATGTTTTTCTGTTCTCTTATTCATTTTTTGTTCATCTGGAACTTGCCTTAAATATTTTACATATAGAGAAAGTGTTTCATAATACAGTATATGTGAACTTTGTGTGTAGTTATTTAACATTGATGAGATGCCTTGCTGGTTCTGCTGCTGACAGTTTTGACTGACCCTGAAAAGGACATATTAATTCATTGCTATTGATTTTTGCTAAGAGCATTTACCGGCCTTGCAAAACAGGAGTTGTTCGGTACAGTTCAACCGCTTGCATGTAAAAATGAAACTCTGCTGCTAATGGCTTTTAATCATTTGCCTGGTGTAAAGGCTGAACACGTGTTAATGTGGCCTCTCGCATCAGTTCTGTTAATCCTCACATACCATGCCTTAATGCTGGGTTTGGGTTTGTTTACATGCTAATGGGTTCAATAAAGGTCAGTGCTCTCAACTGCTACATACTAAAACATTAAGTCTTGTTTGCTTTAACTTTCACCTACAGCTTAATTAATAAAGAAAGAAAAAAAGCCTTAAATGATCATTATCATATATTACAATGTCACAACAAAATTGGTCTTCTGCATTTAACCCATCCTCTGGGGGAGCAGTGGGCTGGCGTGCAAGGCGCCCGGGGAGCTAGTGCAATGTGTCTTACTCTAGGACACAACTGAAGCCCTGGTGGGATTACACCTGCGACCTGCTGCTTCCCAGGCCCATGCGCTACCCACTGAGCTATCAGACCACCTTATCTAAAAATAAAAAAATGTAATATACTTATATAGTACTTATTGAGCTTTTTTGTAACATTCAGAAATCCTGCTGCTATATTAATGACATTTTTCGAAACAAATTAAAAGGTGGTCTGGTCAAATGTTCAATGTAAGCATATTCTTGTTTTTTTTTTTTACTCATGTAACTGTTCTATTTGTCTTCTTAATGTTTCATAACTACTTTGTAGGTTCACCTTGAATGATATGTTTCTGTTACCATTAGACCTTTTTTAATCTCCCCAATTATAGAAAAAAGTTAAGCTTAAAAAAATCTAATGGGTGCTGTCCTTCATTTAATACTCAACAGAAGGTCTTTACACAGTTCAGACTTTCAGGTGTTTAAACGTCTCTGATGAGTGTTGTCTGGTGGTTTAGTGGTTCATTAAATGAATCCAGCAGAGATGAATTTTTTTAAGACCTTTTCATGCGTTAGTGCTTCACCTTTCACCGTCTCTCTCTCTCTCAGGAATGCATGGACAGTGTGTTTCTCTAAAGCTCATTCACGTACATCTCTCATTTCTGTGGTTTCATGTCTATCTGCTACTTGTCTGTGTTTAGCAATCTCAGCCTTTGCGGTGGCAGCGCTGGTCTTACCGGAAAGTTATCCATACTACCTGGACTTGATCCGTTCACTGTCGGTTGGCCCCTATCTCATTGGGCTGGCTAAATTTGGCATCGTTTTCCCTGTTTCCTATCACACCTACAACGGCATTCGGCACTTGGTAAGACTTAATTCGTTTTACAGACCTAGTAAATATTGTCTTTTTCCCTATAAATATTGTATAATTGCTATTACAAAGTCTGGTGCCCATTTGTTTGATAGACAGGCTTTCATGCAATTTGTTATTGTTTGCTTTACTCATTTTAATAGAAAATAGATTACATTTCTTTAGATATATAAACTGATGGTACTTCTTTTTCTAAATGGTCTTTTTTCTCTCTCCTTTATTTGTTTATTATTATTTAAATCAGCTTTGGGACATCGGCAAAGGCTTCAAAATCCCAGAGGTCTACCGCAGTGGCTACACAGTTATTGGTCTGTCCATCATCACCACCGTAGCTTTGCTTTCGCTCTGAGCTCAAGATGAGGCGAGATGAGTAGAGAAAATGGAGACGGGGGAGTTGAAGGGAATATGGACTGGGTGCACTGTGGGATTTTTGTGTTTATGTTCTCTTCTGGCGTACTGCAGGCCTCATTTAATCCAAATATTGAATAAAGGATTATGTTGTGGTGTATATGGAAAAGGTGTTGTGATGCTTTGTCCCTTGGAATTAATTGCAAAGCTTTAGGGTCATCAATGCAGCAGGAGAGCAAAGTGCATGCAAATGTGACCTACTTTATTTCACACTTGCTCCCGGTGTGAACAACAACCATTGACCAAATTTAGACATGTCCTACATGTTATGTAATGTAATTTGTTTAATATTGCTTTGACGTCAACTTCATTAATCAGTTTTCTTCTCCCTGAGTGCTCAGTCACTGTCAGCGTGTGCCTTGTCTGTCGTCTGTGTCCATGGGACTGTGTGTTTGTGTCTGTGCAGTGCCTGCTCACTGTTGCCTGTCATTCATATTTTACCTTCTCCAGGCCACAGATGCTCAGATGCATTTTTAACATCAGGAAAGAGCGGGGCTGATCTGCGGAGAGGCAGCTCAGCGGTGGAAGCTGTGTATGTGAACTGTCTTCTCACCACCAGCCTGCCCCAGGCTCCCCCCCACTGAGCTGCACAGAAATACACACTGCACCTGAACAGCTTTTGTCCTGCAGTGTAAATAAGCGCAAGTCGCCATGTAACGTCAGATGCAGCTTCATTTATGCAGGGGGGTTCTGTAAGCATTTTAGGGAGACGGCTACACCAATGCTGTTTGTACCAAATGGTTTTAAAATGTCAATTTGGATCATATTAAAATGCTTTGGAAGAAGCAATGTGGCCACTTAGTCTGGTTACCTGCAATAAAATAGCTTTATTATATTGGAAGAATGTCACTGCTTTTCTTTTCAGTTTGCTTATGAAAAAATGTATTATCCTGCCTCATATGATCAAACGTGATGCTTGTGAAGGACATGACAAAGGCCTCTACTATAGCTCAGTGTTCATAGAATTAGAGTGAATTTAATGTCGTTCTGTTCCCCTCGGCATCGTATCAGCTTTGTTACTGGACAAACAGCTCTATATTTGTCAGCTTGAAATGATTGCCACTGTAACACCAGCACTTACAAAATTGCTGCCGCTATGTGACGTGTCTGATTGCAGTGATTAGGTATTTGGTTGATTCTCTACGAGTCTAGTTCATTTCCTTCCGAGCCGGAACCTGCTCGCAGTCTGCAGGGTGTGTGTCTTGATCCTCTGGATTGGTTTACAGTAAATCTTAGGTTGTTAAACTCAAATAGTTTACTGGAGCTATTCCCTCTTTGGAATGACAGGTATTAATACATTTAAATAGCATGTTCCATCTTTCTGTTTCACCTCTAATATCGCCGTTTGTTTGTTTTGATGACATAACTTGGGTAAAAGCAACTGGGTGCGAAAAGCGGGGACCTTTATAGTCTCCATGAGGCTTCGAGCGCCCAATGATTACGCGGCGGCAGCACCCCCTACCGGGCGGCGGATTCCCTTTCCGTGGGGCTGCGGTCCTGATGCTGACGGATGCACAGGATGCTGGGCAGGGCCGGAGTATAAACCCGGTTTTGATCGAAATTAACGCGTCCTGGTCTCTGTGGCGCAATGGAATAGCGCGCTGGACTTCTAATCCAGAGGCTCCGGGTTCGAGTCCCGGCAGAGATGTGCCTGAAATTAGGTTATTTTACTTCAGAAGAAGACTGAGGAAAAACCACACACGCTTGTCACATTTGTTTATTTATTTACGAGGCCGTTTTGGCATCAGATACCATGGATGCGCGTTACATAAACTCAGATTTTAAAGAGGCCTGTGTCGCTGTTCAGAGGTCAGCGCCGTTAATATGCAGGTTTTACTGTGCCCCCGCTTCGCTGCGAGGCTCCCACTGTTCAGGCTGCGCGCCCGGGCGCTGCGGTCGCATGCGGTCATCACGTATGCACCGCAGGACCGCACAGTCCCGCGCACCCTCGCCGCCCTAAAGTCAGCAGACACGCACGCGTGCGCGCGCACACACGGGTTCGCGCACGATTTCTGCACCTGCGGCTGGCCACTCAAAGCAACGCATTTAAAGCGTCGTCCGTCCTCATAAGAAGCGTTTAATGACGCCAGATGCTGCGTTCAGAGACGCGGGAAAGATAAAGACTCTGATTTAGTTTGAACATAAATGACTCTGAAAGTGTCAGAAATCGGTGTCTGTCAAGATTTTTATTTCTAATAATACTGCAATGTGGCGGTGCCAGTAGAGTAATAACTTTCACTAGTCGTAATATATTTTAGTGAAATCAGAGTGTGGACCTTTCGGGAATCATTTCAAGGACCCCTGAAGGTGGATTTTAGTTTCTTGCTTTAGAAAAACCCACATTAGCCCGTCCATGGGAGCCCAGAGCAGCACTGTTTATTCCGTCCGTGTGGGAGAGCAGCTGCTTGCTTGAAGATCTCTGGAAACGCCTGGACTCCTCCAGACCGTCCCGACGCCCCGTCGCTTTGATTGGGCTATTTTTTTAAAGTATTTCCCTTAAACTCACCTCCCCGGTTTCGGTTTGTCGCCGCCACCGCTGATTGGGGCTGTCGTGCGGCTGCCGCCATCCATGTTTAACCCCATCATGCCTCCCCACACACAGACCTAATCCTCCAGTAAAACTAATCCCTAATCCTCTCTGGCAAGTTGAACAACACCCTCCCTCCTCCTCCCCCCAGTCCTCCCCCTCCTCCCTCACATCCTGAGTCCCGAATGGGCCTGATGCGTGAATGGTCACAACTACATGGACCGTCCAGCGAGTCTTTGAGCACACCCGTTATCATGTGGAGGCTTGACGTCACACACGTTTTAGAACTCCTGTTAACTGGACACATTGAGGTTTGTGGAGAAAAAGTCCCACAACGTCATATCGTTATCATTTTGCAAATGATCAGGCCTACGGGAAATGGCAGTGTGTCTGTCTGTAAGATAGGACTAATAGCTCCATAATATCAATGATAAGGGCGACATTATGGGCCACTGAGAGCTGTGACAGTCAACTTCCCATGGCCTGTGCTGCGTCACCTCCGGAGAAATGTAGGCTCAATCCTGCGATTACAACTGTAGCTCCAAACAAGACCTACTGATATCGGACCTTCAGACGACGCGTTTATTATCTCCTGCTACCACAGGAGATAATAAAATACCATAAAGCCAGATAAGGTCACTCACTGTGGAGTATTATAGAAACATTATGCTGATATTTTTGGGTAGAGTGAGATCACACGTCTCTATCTGCTCCATCTTCTTCACGTTGCTCTCAGCCAGTAGGCCCCTGCTCTGGCCCTGTTCTCCCGGTGGTACGGGCCAAATCGTATTAAAATCCCCCCCCCCCCCCTTCCCTCCGTCCATCCCTCCCTTCCTTGTCCCCTCCCCTCCCTCTCGTCTTTCAGACTGTTTTTGCTGCAGTGAACGGTAGCCGTGGAGAGTGAGAGAGAGAGAGAGAGAGAGAGAGCGAGCGCGCGCGCGACTGAGAGATAGAGATACAAACAGCGAGGGAGTGAGAGAGAGCGGAGGGAAAAAGCGAGAAAAACAAGGAGTCGGGAGAAGAAACGAGGAGATAAAAAGTCGATAAAAGCAGATTGAGAGGAGGCTCCGGACGAGCGGCTGCTGCGCATCAAAGGAGGGACTCTACTGGGGACCTTATTGGAAACCAGCGCCAACAAACCCCGACTCCGGAGGCGGATTATAACGGTGTGTGTGTGCGCGGTCATCGCCGCGCGTCGCTTCGCAGTTTGTCTAATTGTCCGGGGTTCGGCTGTAGCCTGCGGGGCGGACACGAGACACCTGTCAGTGCTGACGCTTTCCCGTCCGTCTCCAGGAATGCGTGCGCGCGCGCGCGCGCGCGCTCTGGGTAGGTGCCCGTGTGTGTGCTCCGTAGCGGCAGCGCGGCGGGAGCGCTCCGTAGTCCGGTCCGCGAGCCTTGTCTGATTTCTTTGAATACGTGTTGTTGTTGTCCGGCTGCGTGCGCGCATCGCACCGCACTCCTCTCCAGTCGCTCGCGCCTCCCAGCTGTGTTGGGTCTGTTGCTCTGCACGAAAAAGGCAACACAGCCGCGCGCCGTGTGCGGCAGCAGCCACCCCCACCCGGCTCCTCCATCCCACCCTCTGTCCCCGCCCCACCCGCCCGTCCCACAGGCAACGCTCCAGCCACGGTCCACTCTCCGCGGCCACAGTGAGGGAGCGTCTCGCAGATGGAGCAAGGGCTCACCTCGGCGCAGGCTTCTGCTATTTTAAGGAATGTCCGCGCTCGCATTCGCGCGTGTGTGTGTCTGAGAGACGGAGAAAACGAGCGCCTGAGCATCTATTATGCACGTCTGTCCGTCTTCAGGCGCGTGCAGAGCGCGCGCCGTATTCTCAGCGGGCGACAGGTGCGTCGCCGCTTTGGCGTCGTCTCCTTCCTTCTCTCGCCTTTGTTTTTTCTCCCCACGACCGACTGGGGGAAGGTTCCTTTGCGCTTCCGCCTAATTAGCGCGAGTTAGTTGCAGCCTCGGTTACGCGCTGTCCAAAGCGCGCGCAGCTTGTTAAAGTGGATGAATAAATTAACAGAAATATGAACTCCCTTCTCCCCTCATTACCACGTACACAGCGCCACCGCCACCATCATCTCCTCTGCTGATTGGCTTCAGCGCCGCTCCCCCACCTCCCCTCCCCTCACCCCACCCCCACCTCTTCCTCGATCGCTCCCCTGAACGCTATGACACAAGTAGATCGATGAATACCCATGGAGCAACGCGTGAGTAACGGGTGGGCCAGGCGTTTATTCAGCAGCAGCCAGCCAATGGCTGGGGACGCAATTAGCGGCCAATCCGTCTGCCTGCCTTGTTTTCCTTATCTCACCCCTCGCTCTCCCCCGCTCTCCCCCGCAGGTGACACTCCAGAGCTCCTCTGCCCTCCCGGGGATTCAGCGAGACAGGCGGATCTGTGTGCGCGACCATGGCCTTCCCATCAGCGTCCTCAGTATTATGGAGTGTCAGCTTATTGACGGCACTATTTGCAGCCGTGGTCCACAGCAACATCCTCTACGGTGAGCATATTTGCCAGTTTATGTATCTGATTCATATTCTGTGCATCTCGCCGGCTCGCGGCCTCTCTTTGGGCCCCTGACCTCCCGACCCTCTCTTTCTCTCTCTGGTGGTGCCCCTTATCTGTTGACTGGCGGCATTTTCACTGTTTCCTGTACTATGACAAGGGAATCACAGAGCCGTTAATAAGCACATGGGACACTCCAGGCTCCCCAGGCCCCGCTGGAGAACAGGTCTCTTGCCTCGTGGCTCGCTCTTCTTCTCCCGTCCGTCTCTCCGCGACATCTCCACCCGCACGAAAGCCGGCATTCTCCCTGTCACGTTCACCCGCTCGGCATCTCGCCGCCTTTGTCACGCGCGCGCTCTGGAGATAAGCAGTAATCACCTTGTGCAGTACTTGCTCAAATAGCATCGCGGTGTGCTCACTTTACGCACCTGACGCTGTCACGGCTGAAGCTCAACCCGCGATGAGCTGGGCACAACGGAGAGCAGATGTAAGTGAGGATTTGATGAGAGAAGCACTTTGTAATGATATCATCCCCGCTGTGAGCATCAAGTGAATAGGAATACTGTGCTCAATGTACTTTTCCAATTACATAACGCTCAAGTGACTTGCTGCTGGTAATACAACCTTCAGAGGTCACAGTGTGCCGGTGGCATAATGGTGCACGGTGATGGCCCTCGATCCATACACAATTGATTGACACAGGTACACTCCTGTTGGCATTTTCTCATTACAGCTAGGATTTAATTGCGCAGCGTTTGCCATAAAATGATGGCTCCAATAGACAATCCACGATTTGTATTTGCGATTTATATTCTGGGATGTCCCCTGCACTCAGGTCACTGCTAGACAAATGCAAATGATGCTCTGTCACAGCCCCGAACGCCGTTAAAGATGGGAAACACACAAACAATCAGCAGATTGAGGTCCAGATGATGACATATCAGCCCCTCGTCAGAGCGCTGACCCCGACTGCGAGTCGCTCGTCACTGAAACCCAGGCGCTATTTTGTTATTTGGCTTTGAAAATGATTTTGGCTCGCATTCAGACGCGCGTCACATTTGATTAAGGTGTGCCCGGCGGGAGGCCTGACCATGCATGACCAATCCTTGCTTTGGTTTCACCTAGGCGCTGTTTTACATTATCATGTCAGTCAAGAGGAGTTATTAATCCAGCGTCGTCTGAAAATGTTTAGGAGATGAGAAAACATGTCAAAGAGTGCAATTGAGGGGAGAAGGAAAGTGTCGATGGAGTGCTGACTAAAGAGTTTCAGTGTGAACGTTGTAAACCATTAAGTTATACTCAAAGTCTCTTTGTCATTAATTTTTGCTACAGTATCAAATCTTAAAGAATACCAATAAAACACCTGACCCGAAACACTGCACGAGAACATTTATGCTGTAACGTTGCTTTTTAACTTGTATTTGGAAAGTTTCTTTGTGAGAGTTTAATTAAAATCAGAGTGTGGATTTGCATCAAAAAAAGTACACAATTGCATTTCAGCGTTCTAGATTTCCTCACTGGCGAGCAACAATCTCCGCTATTATGAGACCTCCCATACTGTACAACACCAAGGAGCCGTGCCAAAAAGTCAGCAGACAGGAAACTATATATAAATGAATTTTATTTTCATTGTTCTACAGCTTTTAGAAATGTGGCACACAGTGATGCTGCGGAGCCAGAGGGAAAACGCTGAGTTTGAGCTGCGAAGCACTGGTCCGTCGCTCCCATCTGCTCCAATCTTTCTGATCGGTGCTGTTGTGACATAGCGGCATAGCTGTTAAGTAGAAGGTGGTGTAGAGTGGGGTGGGCGGCCACATAATGCCGTCATAATGGAGATCTCCAGGCTAAGAGCCCCTGCAACAAAAGGGTGTACTTAGCATAAATAATTCAACGTTATGTATCAGAGAGGAAAAAAGCGATTAGCTCAGCAAATCAATGTGAGAGCAGATGAGCAGAACTGCCCATCAGTGCTGCACTGAGCCCGCTGTGAATAGGAAGCATGCAGTCTGTTTGTCTCTTCTCATCTATTAAAGAAGGCAAGAGGGGGAAAAAGGACATTCCCCAGCGCGTTGTAGGGTGTGTGTTATCATCCAGCAACCAACACGCTGCACGTCATGAACGCTTAAATTCCCGATGGGCCCCGAACGCCCCGCTCGCCCACTTCCAGCGCGTCAAAGCCAGGAAAGGACGGCAGTAGCTCCGATTTTTTCCCGGCTTCATCCGTGACCCAGCTTCTTCAGAGCAACTGAACAAATCGGGGAGACACTAATTGCGCGTCGTTTGACATATCCCTTTCTGCGGCTGGATGTTCGTGGACCCACAGTGACTGTCAGAAGGGCACCGCTGGGTGCCTGACCAGCTGTGTCCTGCTCGGGTCCTGCTGACCCACGTACTCGGACTGTCCACTGCCACAGTGGGCAGTGTTTCCCATCAGCCACCTGGCTCTGGCTCCACGGTAGCCCGATCCCTGCCACCGGGAGACTGTTTGCGCTAATGACAAGAAACACGCCTAATAGTTTATTTACCTCGACGAGTTCCGCTTGTCGGAACAGCTGAAGGAGTCTCGATGCTTCCAGCTGAGGCCAGTAATGAATAAGGATTAAGGGATGGGAGCAGCGCCGGCCAATCGTTAGTGCGGTGAGATTTACAGGCGGGAAGGCGTCGCGTTTGCGTGCCTTTGCCAGAGGTTCCCTCCATCCTGCCACAAAATGGGCCCCCGCCCCTCTGGGCCGGATCTTTCTGCCTGGCTGCGTGCCCACTTCCTGTGTGCGCTGCCCTTGTTTACTGTCGACTTCCTGTGTGCCAAGATGGGGGAGCGTTTGGCTAACGCGCAGTACGACTAGCGCACAATAGCAGTAGGCGGTTTGGATGGGAGACCTCTGCCTGTTAACAAGGCTGAGTGATAAGCAGTGACTCATTAACAAGCCGAGGTACACAGAGCCCGGGGGAATTACAGCCTAGCCACTGTGACATTAATAAGAAGCCTAAGCTATTTTTCCATTTGGCAAAGGGCGAAACCAGTGCTTTCCAATCTCGACCCCGGCTATTTGCTGGCTCCAGTGCTTTTCCAATTGTTTCAGATACCGGTCACTTGGCCCGACTTTCCAATCAGATCAATATATTGAGCGTGGGCTGCAGTTAATGACATCTGCTGCTTCAGTGGAAAAGCAGACGGACCTTGTTAGCTTTCTCCAGATTCATTCTGAACCATCTGGGGAGGAGCAATTAATTCTTCTAATGCTGGTCATACCAATTACTTAGGTAAGAAAAAATAGTATGTAGTAATGTATTTTAGTGATTCTGACACAGTATCCAATTAAGCCCATAAAACACACTCTACAACATACAAAAGACCTCCAAACATCCTCCCTATTATCTTTTTAAATCCAAAGGCACATTTCTCTCACTGTCTAGTGTTCTTATTCTTCCTTTAAGTGGTTTGTCGTCCAGATCACTTTTGTGATTATAAATTGTATCCTGATTGGCTGCCATTAGTTTGTAACAGATTCACATCTGGCAGAAAAGCAATTATTTCTCCTGTTCATCATGCCGATTAATTAAGGAGCTGTGGCTGATTGATTAAACTCCCAACAAAACTCCAACCACGAGCACAAGAGCCCTGCAGATGATTGGCATCGCACATTACGCGCGCTGCCGCGTCTTCATGTTATCTTCATACATCTCCTCAGACACGCGGGAAACGCTACACGTTCCTCGGTGACAGGGTGAGAAAGTCGCATCTGTACCAGTTACAAGCGCCGACAAGTCATTGGTGGCTAAAATAAGTGTCATTAAAATGCAGCAGCACGCCAGCGTCGTTGGATCTTAGGTATCAGGAACATCCAAACGAGACTCCATTAGACCTCATCAATCTGAGGCAGATCTTATTCACCCCGGCCCTCTCAGGCATCGCAAGATTACATCAGAACAGATCAATCTCGCCTGCTACCATCATAATAACAGTAAATGCCATTTACAGACGGGGAGCGAGAAGAGCTCTTGAGGTTTTGCAAAGCAGTAACACACTCTGCTTCCTCTCAGGTGCACTTAAAAGACACATCACTCCGCGGCGACTCGGGGTCGAGGAAATTGGGGGTCCCGCGCTCGCGGAGCTGTCAGCTTTAAACCGTCACTTCACGGAGACGGCGCCGATTAAACAAACCTAACAGCGACAACGCCGGCCTCGGAATAAATTAATTCACCTTGTTTCCAACAAGAGCCCTTATTATTGCACTCCACACTCAGCTGGCTTCCTTTGATCGGGTCCCCTCGCGCCGCCCCCTCTCTACTGTTATCTGGCGTAATTCTCTGGCGGGTGTTTTAATTGATTGTTGTGGGGGTGGAAATCACCCATCCTGTCAGTGATGCATGGTGGGTCTGACCAGGGGCTTCCTGGAAAGGTGTAGCTGCTCGTTGGAGCCAGCCGCCGCGCCGCGTGCAGCTTTGACGGGGAGCCGGAAGGGGCGAGTGCGTGGCTGCAAAGCGCAGCGCTCGTATCGATTGCGTCTGAGTGCTGAGGGTTCCACCCGAGCACAGGAGCTCCAGCAATGAAAGAGCAGAGGTTGCTCTAGTTTATTGCCTCTTTTTGATGATGCCATCACTTCAGCGGGTGGTGAGGAGTGTGTCTGTGGGGGGATCTTATCGCTGATACCACAACCATAAAGCCACTTTATTTCACCTGTGTTCTGTCTTGGGAATTCCCCTAAGACTGGTTTCTGCTGAGGATATCGCTGTCCATTCATTGGCTGTTGGGTCTTATTGAGCCTCATAGGTAATACTATCACAGAGCCAGTGCTTCTTCATTTTGCTACTTAGTGGGAGCTCTCATTCTTTGCTAAACGTGTAGCTTTACATATTATTTCTACCTCGACTGAAAAACAGTCCGGTCAGTAAATGACCTTCAATTACAAAGCAACAAATGGCTGTTAAGTCAAAATCACTTGTGGGAAAACGTTTAATTTTCTGCCTGAAACAGAGTCTGGCACTTCTACTTTACTAGCTGATCTGGTGTCAGCGTGGATTTACAATCCAGCCTGTCAAGAGTCCTCGAGACTGTGTCCTGTCGTAGCTGTTTCTGAATCGTGTCTCTCTCGAAGATCATCTTAAATCATCTGAAACACTTATATTAAAAGTATACAGCTTTGAATATTGTTTCCTATTCATAGTAAACTCTTTTATTTTTTTAGTTGCAGGTTTATTGCGTACTGAGATATGATTCCAGCACCAGAGACGTTGGATGGTGTCATTAATTCTAGTTTGGCAACAGTTCATTTATGGTTCCACTGCACTGCTGCACTCCTTACGCCTCACAATCGCATTGTACTACGCTGCTTGAATGCTCATAACTCCCATGTACATGTGCAATAAAATGTCAGCCTGTATTATTTAAATGCCCTTTGCATTAATACAGCACCTGGCATTTAGTGTACGTGTTTTCATCATTTGTGGCTGCATTGTAATTGGATGAAGACTTTATGCAGCGCTAAGAGGCTGCGTGGCCAACCAGAAGCAGAACGACAGGTGCAGGTCATGAGACGCGCGAGCGCTGGTGTCTGGATTTGGTTTTCATCAAAGTGGAAAAGGTCGTCTTTTATGACTGTTTCCTGGAAGGCAACAAAAATGATGATGTGCGATTTTTTTTTTTTCTGCCGCAGTTTGCAACTACGGGAGCTGCTGCGGAAGGAGGAGAGGAGTGTGAAGTGATGGGGATGTGGGTGCGTCGCTGTACTGTAGGTGTCTTTGGAGGCGCCGAGCGGATGCCCGAGTTCGGAGCCTTCGGACTTTTCTGCACTGTTTGCAGCTTGCGAATCCAGCATTTCCGCTCGGCCGTGGTTTGATCGCCTCTGCGGGCGGTCCGGTCCAAAGGGCCCGATAACCTCCCGATAATAGCGCTCATCCCCTCGCCGTGCTGCCGCCAGTTGCGCTTATGCAAGTCAAAAACATTACAGTGTGTTGCGAGGTGAAAAGTCTATTAAATGTTTAAATAGAAAATAGAGTAAATAGCCTGTAATCTATCTCGCACTCTCCACCTGCGGCACATTGGATTTTTTTTCCTGCGCTTTTATGTTCCAGGTGATTATGCTTTTCACACCAGCAGCCTGGATGGGTACTTAGCTAATACAATGACTTGGCAACTGACATGGCGACTACAGCGATTGCCATCATTTCCCCTTAATGAAATCCGCCGCTCCGTTTCTGCCGCATCCGGGCCTCGAGAGCGACCGGCGCCTGAGGAACGGGACGAGGCCACCGCCACGCAACTGTAACTGAGCGCTACGGCGCCGGCCCAAGACAAAGGCACCAAATAGGCATCTCTAATCTTCCTGCTGAATGAATCGGAAACAAAGAGAGAAGGAACGCAGACATAGAGGCTTGGACACACATAGGATAAGCTGATTACCCGGTGAAGGCGGGAGGGTGAGGGAGGCCGAGAGCGAAAGACAGGGGAATGCACGTGAACAAGAGGGGTCCATACAGTGAGCGAGCGCACGCTAATGATGAAGTGCACGGACCGGGGAAAAAATGAAAGCAAACCGCGCAGGGAGGAAGAACAAAGGTGAATGTTTAAAAGGACGAGGCTCGGCCCGCTACATGGAGCGTGCTGCCGGGAAATGAAGGGAATGCATATTTGCCCGTGATATGCTCCTTAGGTACGCGACAATCAAAAACAGGACATTATTCAAATGTGAGGCAGCTCCGCTAATGTAATCTCCACCTGAGTCATTTCACCTGCTCTGCCCGCTGCTCGCTTCTATATACAAAGAGAATTACACTCAATCCAGGTGTATAGGCTAAATATACAGCTAATTAAAATTAATGAGATTTACTTAGAAAAGAATATGCTCCTTCCTTAAGCTGCTTATCCCTGCACGGGAATCTACTACACACGCACACACACCTCAGCCAGAGTTGTCAGGAGTGCAGGCACACACACGCACACACACACACACACGCACACGCGCACACAGCGGCGCCTCCTTTTGATTCACTCGCCGCTCTCGCCTTTCTCACACCCCGGTAGGCAGAGCATTAAGAACGCTGCGTATGCGTGCACACACTCCCTCGCACACGCTCGGTCCGCGTGTCATTCAACCGGCCCCGCGCTCTCGCCGCGACTTAAACATGCTGCCTGTTCAATGAATACACAAGTGCCTCGCCGCGCGCCGACATGTGTGCACGCGGCCGCTCCGCTTCCAGACGTGTGCGCAGATGCTAACGCGCTCAGGAACACATGGGAGCACATGCGTGAACATAAGTGCGTGTTCATGCGGGGCTTTGAAGGCTCTCCAGTCTTTACTTAAACAAAAAACACCCCCGTGAGCTCGGCTGCTGGCTGTCAGGAGGGAAGAACGTGAGCGTCTGCTTATCTGTGTGTGTATAAGTGTGTGTGTGTGTGTGTGTGTGTGTGTGTGTGTGTGTGTGTGTGTGTGTCCAGCCACTGCATGCCTATATGCTGTGCACGCTGCCTAGATATTCTGTATATGCGCCCCATATTTTTTGCATAAGGACGTGTCCGACCAGCGTTTTTCCACTTCCCTGTGAGCAAAGTGCTGAGTAATTAAACCGCTCTCCAAGGCCTCTCTGGAGGAGTGGGGGGAGGGGGGGGGGGTCTATGGGGAAATGACACAGCACGCATGAATCCCACAGTTTATTAACGGGCTTAAGATTGGTGCTCGGCTGCAGCCGTCGGCCCCACGCGCTGCCGCGAGCCGCTCGTCCCGTGCTGCGTTCGAGTGTCGCGCGGAGGCCGTCGTTTCCCCGCTCGCGTCCAACCAACGACACATTTAGCGACGGCTCTTCCTGCTGCGAGGCCCGGCCGACCCACGTGGCCTCGTCCCTGAACCCCCCCCCCTCTGCAGTTACAGTGTAATGGGTCTCCTTTGGCCCGCGTGTCAGCGACGATGACTTTATATCTACTCGCAAAGTCGATCCCCCATTTGTGTAATGCATCGACAGACGGCGCGGGCGAACGGCATAATTGAGTTAACGAGCTACACGCCCTTATCTGGTGTTCGCTCACACGTGCAGCCTGAGGCGTGACCACTATCCGCTTCTTAAACAGGCTACTGTATGTTTGATGAGTCCCTTGAAGGGAGATTCGATAATGCGGCTGAACGTCCTGAACGCGGCGTTTTGAGAACGAGTTCATCCTCCCTGTTCCTACAATGAATATTAGAGTGATTTACGCATCTGTGCTCTGTGTTGAGCTCCGCGGAGGCGTTTTCAGGTTTAGGCCCCGTCGCGTCTCCGCAGTCGGGAGGGGGGGGGGGGCGTATATAAACCTGCACGCGGGAGGCTTCACTTGTATTATCCAAGCTGCTACTTTTATTTTAACTTTGACTAGTTGAAGATCAGTGCCTTTTCTTCCAGCGTTACTTTGATACGCTTTATTGTTGCACTTTGGGAAATTGCCGCACCTTGAAAATGTTTCATCATGCGCTTTGATTACTGCCACTCTGTGATTGGGCCGCGCGTTTTAATTTAATCGGGGCTGCGGAAAGTCACTCTTTGCCTTTTCTTCTCCGGTCCAGGACGTTTTGTTGAGCAGGAAGGTCAAACGTCTCAAAGCCAAGTCTTAAGTTAAGTGTCACGTTCTTGAGGGCAAATCCAAGTCAAGTGAAAACCCAGACACGAGTCATTCAGGTCTCGAGAGTTTTGTTCAAACTGTTCAAAGTGTGTAAAACATACAGTAACTGTGAAGTTTTCCCTTCTCTGGTTCGGGAGTGTTGTACAGACGATAAAGCCCCTTGAGGCACATTTGTGGCCTGTGTTATTGGTCTATGCAAATATATTATAATCGGACTTGACTTCAGGCCCTACAGTGCTTAGTCTTGTTACTGTGGCACAGCCTGTCGGACTTATTCCAGAATAGATAATAATCAACTCTATTATTAATAAGTAGACATTCGCTAGTAGGTTTTCTGTTTTTTTTGCCTTATCTAACTAATTATCTCTAGTTCTCGTTGGGTTGAATGAGCAAATTTCACGCTAACTCCTCAGTCTGTGAATTCACGATTTGCATTTTCACAGGCCTGTAACATTTTATAGACCAAACCATTAATCAACAAAATAATCAGTGGATTTATCACTGATGAAAATCCAGGCAACTCTCATTAATTCATCTCCGCTGTAGCCGGTTAAAATGCGAGTCTCTAAAATGCTTTCGCTAATGTGAAGCCGGCCTCAGCCATGTCAAGATTCACAGCAGGCGCTTCCTCATCAAATCTCAGCATCACAAGCGCAGCTCCGGGTGCGACGGCAGATACCGGCCGCGTCGGGGCCACGCGTTCTGCTGACGCGTCCTCGGCCCAAACGCGCCGCCGCGCTCGTATCCGCTCAGTCATTGTGTTTGGCTTCGGCTTAGAGCGTCCGCTGAATGGCCGACACGTTAATATGTGCGGTAATTCCTCCTTCAGAAATCCAATCAGCGTGTGCTGGCAGTTCCAGATTAGCCCCGACCAGCGAGTCAGAAATTGACTGACACGTATTCCCTGAACAATAGGCGTCTGTCAGGAGATGCGTCCCCGCCGTTACCACTGGTTACGAGGACACGCCGCCATAGGAGGAGTGACAACAGACAGGAGGAGGTCACATCGGGTTCTCCCCCGGTTACATCCTCAGTAAACTACCGCTATCAAATATCCTGTCAGAATTCACCACTTAGCTTTTTTCCATCAACCAAGGTTTCACAGTTGAAAATGCCAGTGAATCAAGTTTGACATCTTCCATTCCAATCGACCTGATAACGAAATGTGTGTCTGCGCGTCAGCACCCAACGTTATTCTGAGCAAATAGGTCATGTCGGTACACACATAGCCAACTACCTTATTATAAATACATCATTAAATATAGCGATTATGTTGTTAGAGCCTATAAAAGCACACGAGGAGACAAATACCTGATTAACAAAGCCACATTAGCTGCTCACCGTAGGGAGGAGTGAAAAACATATGTTAATTTGAAAAACATCATCAGACTTATGATTAGATTTGCTTTGGAAACACACGTAAATAAGCCCTGCATCGTCCCACCTGACTACTACAAAGCTAAGTAATAATAAACGGCGTGGCAGACGTGATTGACAGCAGGATAAAATAACTATTTATGCAGCAGTTTCAAAGGAGAATCACAAACATCGTCACTGGGAGAAAAGTAAATCCAGTAAAAGCTAGAAACAGAACAGTGATGCAAGACCTGCCATTTGTTGGATGATTTCTCCCAAAGCATCATTACTGCCTACTTTTTTTTAGCTCTGTTAGCTTGAGGGGAAATCCCTCACCATGACAGCGTTAGCGCAGACTTATACACAGAGACATACTGTAAAGCAAGGCAGCAGATTTTATGCAAGAATTAGGTTCTAAGGGCCGGAGGAGGACGTCAGTCTCCTGGAAAACGGCCTTCAGCGACGATCATTTACTGTCTCCAAAAGTAGCTTTAGGATTTTCTGATGTTTTATCAAGCTTCAAGGTCATAAAGCAAGTTCCCCTTTATTTACTCGACTGTGATCTGGATAATTCAACATTGTCATACGCTGCGCAGGCAACAATTGATCAAAATTGACATCCATAATAATGCATTGATCTTCAGACTGCGTGGCAGACTTGATGTAATGGAGAGCGTTCTTAGCAATTCATCAAACTGCGGCGCATGGAGCCCTTTTTTTCTGCTTATGAGGGAACTGAGCTTTCTTTTTAACTTTTTAGGTTTCATCTGTCACCTCAGCGCCTTCACATTCACGAAGCCTCGTTGCCTCGCGTCTGACTTCGAGATGTGCCCGAAGAACTGATTCATCAAATCATCGTAATTTATGCGACGTGCGGTTTCAATCTGATTGTAAAAGCCTACGCATTACGTTTGATGGCTTCATTTGGATCCGTCACGCTTTTGTGCGACGCACGGAGCTTCAGAGAAATGGAGCAGTTACACCTGTGCTTGTGTTTCTGTGACGTCTCTTCAGCTGAATGTGGACATGCTGGATTTCATCCAGTGGAATATTTACAGGGTCCATCGCCGTCGTTTCCCGCTGAATGTAACATGGATGTGGTTATTAGATGTCAAACATCTAGTTTTTGATGATGTACGGTTTACTAGGAAGGCAGCTAATTGTGATCCTTTCAGTCTGGACCCCCGACAAACAGAACAACAGTCTCACCTCCAGAGCCGAACACCAATGGGAAGTTTAATTTATAAATGTCTGCGTATGTGAGCGGCCGGCGCTTGAAACAAAGGGAACAAAGAAGTAGCAGGAAAGTAAACTCATTATCGCAGCAAAATGTTGTCAGCATCTCCTCCCCCATCGCGTCCTCCCCCAGCGGTGAGGCAGCGAGAGTGTCATTCTCAGGAGACCCTTCTCCCGATCCAGCAGGCGGTCCACAAATTACCATCTGCAGCGGAACCCGGCTATGAATGCGATCGGGCTGGATTTGAGCCTCCTCTCCCAGCTTTGGATTTGAGTAGAATAGTCGGTCCTCTCCTCTTTTTGTGCCGTCATGGTTTCAGAAAGCAAGATTAGATAGAGGTAAGGAGGGAGAGGGCCGCACAAAGAGAACGGGAAGAGGACGGGCAGAGGCGACATGAGGGAAATAACAAAAACAGGATATTAGATATTAGACAGAATCCAATGGTCCTCAAAATGCAAATAAACAAAAACAAATCCAAATAAATCTACATTAGGGCATTGAAAGCTTGTGAAATATCTGTATTAGTCGTGTTTTTCCAACCACAGATTTTTTTTGTCCTGCTTTCTTTTTTGTCTCCTTTCATGATTTTTCAGAACAGACCAGTGCAGTTCCAATAGTCTGTGTAATGTTTTATTCATAATTTGTGCTTTGGTAAACAAATTTGGACTTCGTGTTCCTTAACAAATAATTTCATGTTTTATTACACAGGCCATTGGTGAGGTTTTTTTATTCGCTGTTCAGAACTACAAATAAGTTGCTTTTGGCAGTTTTATAGCTTTCTATTTGTGGCCTTGTCAGATCTGAAAACCCTCACCACATTTTCACAATAATGTAACTACCATAAACAAATAACACTATTACCAGAGAGATTGGCAGCCTCCGAAGGAAGTCTGCCAGATTGCTAACAGACTTTGCATTAGCTTATGAAAATAACTCATGCTTCTTCTTACTAGTGCGATAAATAGGTGTTGTACCTGTGTGAGCACATTTGAATATGCATTTACAACTTCATGTCTGACCTATATGTTCTCTTAACAACAGCACTCCTTTGGTCTTTAGCAGCTCCTCAGGCAAGTAGCTGCTTATTTTACCTGCTAAATGCTTTTCTATGTTGGCCTGCTAGTGTGTGCTGTGTCTGTCTGCTCTGTGCTGAGCAGGAGGTGAACAGCGGGATGGTGGGCACTTTCTAATAGCAGCTGCCTGCCTGCTGCAGATTAAACAATACGCATACATCAAAACAGTAAAATCAGCCCGCTCCAGTCGCCCGACAGCGTATTTATGTCTGGGCCTTTATTAAAAAACGGGTCTCGTCAGAACGTTTGTGGGCACCAAAATTTACGAACATCATCATATTGAGACGTCCGGGTCCAGAAGTCTTCAGCTGGAGAACGCGTCATAGGAGACCATTAAATCGCATTGGCTAAAATCAATACGTAAGTGATGGGTCGCAGGAGTGACACACATGTATGTGCTAATAGCAATTTCATCCTGCGTAGAAGCAGCTCAACTCAATTTCACCCTGCCCACGTTCATTAGCTGTCTATGGGATCAGGTCTATGAAGGATCTAAGCCAAGACCACTCTGTGGACTATTGATTGGCCGGAGAGACGCGTCACTGCTGCAGCTACAATCGCTCCATTGTCTCAACGCTGAAATATTCTCCACACTCTTTCATCATTCTGCCTTCAGCCTCTTCTGAAACAAAATTTGTCTCCTCGCTGTGACAAAAAAAAGCCTCATACAGGGAAACAAGAACAGCTTTCCTTTGATATCTTTGATTATTCCTGCGTGTGTCTGCAGTTTCGCCGCAGTTTAATTTGCTGTTGCTATGATAACCGGCTGCACCGAGGGGCCGCGGCGGCGCCGGCGGCGGCGGAGGACAGAACACCCGCTGCCGCACGCGGCCGGCGTTGACGCGGGCGCTGTCTCGCAGTTGTGCAGGTTCCTCCAGCAGCTGCTCCACGTTTACACTTAAACAAACGCTCCCAGTGTAAACGGTGTTTGCTTTGCACAAAACCAGTACAACCAGTTTGCTGTTGGCACAATATACGTGGCGTTGTGGGGTTGACTGAGGACCAACGGCCGTGACGTCTGCTCTTTTGTTGTTTAATGCGTTTATCACCTTGGATTTTGGAAATGCTAACAGACAGAACTTGAAATGAAGCCATTGTTTTGGGTTTTAAGTCAAGTGAACTGCTGGAAATCCTACATTAAATCCTTTTAATGTACTGATAATGGGCAACGGCTCATTTTGGATTTTCTTTCCCTGCATGTACACTGTCACCCAGTGGTGAAGGTTCAATGAATGTAACGCACTCCACAGTCAGCTCTCAACATCATTAGGTTGGAAAAGCAGACTCTGTGTGTGGTTGACTACATAATATACAGTATTGGTGTGTTGTCGTTTCAAAGCGAGGTCAAACTTTCACTGGGCAAAACAGGACCTTCAAGATTTGCATGTTATTTATTACTAATGCTCATACGTTGGTCGCATCACAGATCAAGTGGAAGGTTTGAAGTAGCACACTCAGGCTGCCAGTGCATGAAATACGAGCTAAGTGCAAAGAAATGAAAGGGTTGGCTGTTGTGTAGAGAAGGAGGAGGGAGCTACTGTTGTACCGGTGATGTAGCTTCATTTTTAGCCATTTGTTTCCTGCGAGTGTTCAGTTAATCAAACAATAATTGATGAATTCGCAGTAATCATGACAAAGGTTAGCTGCAGCCCTGCAGTACATGTGTCACATTTAGACGGCAAAACACAGCATTTCATTTCAGCAGCGCTGAGTGGCAGCAGGAGATTCATTAGCTCATTAGTGGGAAACTCATTAGCCAGACGCCATTGTGATGTTGTAATCTTTGGTAAATAAGAGGTGCGATGCTGCGGTTCTCGCCGCCCTAACGCTGACTGCCCCCCCCCGCGAGGCCGGCGCCCGGTCGGGCGCTCGGACGTCTGGCGGCTGTTCGTCACATGCACTTGTTTGTTTTTTCCATTACGACTGTAGGGTCTCAATCGGATTGTGCTGCTTAATTAAGACGAGTGTCAAAGATCCCAACGGTGAAAGAAGCGTTTCCAGACCCTTTTTACATTACATCTCTTTGCTTATAACAAAAAAAAAGCCGACTAAATTATTCCTTTAGAAACCTGCAGCGAGCCTGTGGAGGCAGAGACAGAGGGAGCGCGGCGGCTATTGAAGTTATTTCAGGATAGTTCTCCTACAGTGTAATGTGCTTTGGCACTTGTGTGTCTAGTCAGGAGGAGATATATTGTGGAATTTGCCTTGAATGGTTGGCTGCTCGCTGATTGCTGTGGTCAAGGCTCCTCTTCCTCTTCTTTTTCGTCCTCATTCTCCTCTCTGTATATTCCTCTGTCTTATCTTCCCGTCCCCTGATTCACGCCACGTCTTTTTCCCTCCTGCTCTTTTGTTTGTCTTCATTGCTCTTTGTTTTTTCTCTTCATGGTCCTCTCCATTTCTTGCTTTGCCTTTTTCATCCCGTTTCACATTCTTGCTTTGTTTCCTTCTTCTTTTCTTTAGTTTTTTTGTTTGTTTTGACCGCTGGATTTATTTCCTTTCCTTAAATTCTCACTTCCAGGCTTCCCAGTCTCCCATCAACTCCTTCTTCCTTTCCTTTCGCTTTAGCACTTTATTTCATTCCTTTTCCCTCTGTCTCCTTCTCATCTTATGTACCTGTCTTTCCTTTCTTGCTTTTATTTATGTCTTCCCCTCTCTCATCACTTCTAGGTCCTTTTCCCCCCATCTCTCTTTTAGCCTCTCTCCTCCACTGCTGCCCCTCTTGCTTTCTTCACTTTCTTAGCTTTATGAACATCCCTCTCCCTCGCTGCCTCCTTCTCTGCTCACCGTGTGTTTTTGTGCTCTCTGTTTTAGCATACTCTGCAGGGAGCACTCCTGCGATGCCAATTATATTGACTGAAGAAAAGGAGAAAGAGTAAGAAAAGGAGGGGAGGATGAGGAGCGAGGGAGGCGGGGAGGGAGGGCTGGAGGAGCACAAATGCACACATTCACACTGATGGAGGAAATGAATAAGAGGGGACAGAATCTTCAGAGCGCAGGAGGAGCAAGGAGTAGAAAGAGAAGGAGAGAACGGGGGGGGGGGGGGGGGGGGGGGGGGAGCTGGGAGGACGAGGACAGAGAGAAATTGGAGGAGAGCGAATCTGTCTGTGAGTGTAATAGTCTCCTGCTGTCGGACCCAGGGGATTTCACTGACTGCAGAGGAGAGGAGAATGAGGCGGGGAGGGAGAGAGAGAGGGAGGTGGGTGTGATCACAGCTGAGAGGAAGATAGAGAGATACAGGCAAACGAAGGCAATGCACAGAGAGCAGAAACAGAGGGCGACAGCCGGGGAGGAGGGATGACTCCGGTCCTCTCCTCTCGGAGCTGAGCTCGTAGGGCTCCACTCCAGGCAAATGTGTCTGGTGACATTAAATAAGATTCAGCGTCATGACTGAGTGTATGAATGGAGAGCGTAAGTATATCATAGTAATGTGCTGTCGTACAGTAGCTCAGCCAAGACGACTCCTTACAGCGGGTCTGCGTGAGCCTGTGCACCGGATGTTTACGCCGTGTGTGTTGTGTAGCGTTCACTTGGGCGTGAAAAAAACGGTCAAAACAAGTGGCCCCTTTCTTATTTGTAAGTAGGTTTTCTATTCAGGGTTTTGAATTTCAGCTTCGCTACGACAGAAGTGAATGTCATTTGATTGTTTTAGTGGCACAGCATCCCAAAATTGAAACGAAACAATGTCCTCGTTGCCGCAAGACATCATCATGAACCCTGCTCTTCTCCAAGAATGCCTTTATTTTTGTTAGCAGTGCAACTAATATGTGCAAAACAGAATCCTAAGCTGACATGTTAAATAAAAAGCATCTGCACAGTTAGAGCTAAGTGAAAAAATACAGTCACACCAGCTTTTCAGAGTTTCACGATCCTTATACTGTTCTGACATTTCCACAAATACCGTTGGAACCTTTCAAAAATAGAGTAAGCAGCGCAAATCAGTGTGGAAGCGAGAGTGAAACGCGGTCAGCGATGGGTTAAAATACAAGATTAGGTTTCTTCAGCTGAATTTATTGGGTTCGGACGATTCACGTTCGTCTCAAATGTCATTGACAGAATAATGTCGGCACGCGTCCCAGTGCAACACGTGTTTACATGGCACAGCCCTCTGGTGGGTGCAGTAATTACGATGGGAGCCACGCTGGAAGTGAGTAAAGACATGGTCGGCGTCGCCGGGTGCAGAAGTGAAATAGTGGGGACGACGATATCAGATGTTGACGAAGCTCCTGATCTAATTAAAGAGGTGGTTTTGAGCAGCACCGAGTGGTGAGAGCTTCTGCTCCTGCGGTTCACCTGCTCCACTTCCCGGCACGGAGCCGCATCCGATTTCCCCGCTCATTATCCCTCACCGCTCCGTTCATCTCACCCATTCGCTCCCAAGGATGGGGGGGGGAGACAGCGTTTCCAGCGCCAGCGGCTCAAACCGCAGCGCACGTCCCGGTGAAACGAACCCTCACGACGGCCCGTTTCGCACAGGCTCGGCCGAGCTTCCGGCTCGCGGCGTCGGTTTTAGCGGGGCCAATTAGGAGCAGGACGGCACCGCTGTGGCCTCCATCCGAAGTCCACTTGCTCCACTTGGCTCCCAGGCCGCGTCGCCCAAACCATCATTACCGGCAGAGCGCCGGCTTGTTTTCCTCATTGTTTGGAGGCTGCTAAGAACCAACTAATGCTGCACAGGAAGGACACGTTAACGCCGCGCGCCGTCTGTTAATGCGGGGGACCGTGTAGATTTCAGCGCAGCCTTTCGTCAGGCGTTTCACGAGCCGGTGACGTTAAGCACACACTGTACAGAATGACAAATTAGAGGGAAAACACACAACAACGGAGCGCAGACTCATAATGAATGTAGAGGCTTCCGTGCGAGGCTTTTAGACGCACTGAACGATTTGATGATTATGGAAACACAGGGAATCGTGTGCTGCTGTACGGCTTTTGCTCTCGCCAGATCTGAGCTAATTTAATGGCACCTGGAAGGGACATCGCACTCCGGTAGCATCCACAATAGCATCCTCAGATACGGGACTTTTACAGAAGCATCAGACGTACAGTAGCTGAGAGCCCCCGATGATACATCTATGAAATTAGCCTATTTTTCATCATTTCCGACAGCTGTAAATTGGGTGACATGAGTTTTTCAAATGACATTGATGCTACAGTGCACACAAATCTGCACATCTGTTGACTGTACATCCATCACACATCTGTGAGGGAAGAAATATTGGCTGGCGTTTGGTGTTTACCCGGCGTTTTAGCTTGACGTCTATCTTTATGATATGAATTTATATTATACTTCTGGATGATGGTACATCTGGCTGCTGTGGGATAGATCAGATATTGCCGCCGCTGCCTCAGCGATGGTTCCCTCCGTCCACAGCTGGATGCGAACACAAACAGCCTTATCACTCCACTTCACTTTAAATATTCTGTTTTGTGTTTGAGAATTTTTCTTTCCATTAAAGGGACTAATAAATCCCAGACGGTGGCCGACCACTGAATCAATAATGGGACAACCGATCTCTGAGAGCAGCCAAGAGTTATGGCTCGAAAACAACTCTTCGTGTTCCACAATGCTCTAAGTGATGTTACAGAGGCTTTTTCACCCTGGCAAGAATAAAATTTACATAGAAATACAAAGCCATGATGAATTCAATTGGAATACATAAGAATAGGTCGCATCAAACAGTTATGTCAGGTACAAATACGTCTCTTAAATAATACAACAGGCCTTTTTCAGAAAGTACAGTACATTATAGGTTGCATAAGTGGATAAGCTTTTCCTATGATTGATGCCAACCAGAGTTCAGTCTTTACCCACCTATTTACTATATTTAATGTAGGATCACTACCATGTAATATCCTCTGCATGGTATGTACTGTAGAGTATTTATAGTGTGAGTAGGTGTGTGCTGTGCGCCGCTGTGCTCATATTCACAAAATCATTAGGGTCCATGGGTCACTGATGGAGCCTCCAGTAGATCTCCTGACTCATTTTACTCTAATTTACCTCCATACTTTAGCCACTTGCACTATCTGTGTACATCTGAATCTCAGTACAGCCTCATAATTGGATGCCCCGACTCAATATTTAATCCTTCGTGTCAAGTGGGTCACCTATAGTCGCCGGGTTGCGCCAGTTCTCCCGGGCCTTAACAGTTGGAGTGACCCTAATTAGCAATTAGCCCAAGAGAGGCGCCCTAACGGTGACTGGAGCCTCCTCGCCACCCGCGCACGCAGATAAAACCGCCACTGTCCGACGCCTATTGTTTCCCCCGTCCGCACCCCGCGCTGCCATTGTTGGGAGCGGCATGCCCCTCCCTCCCCACTCCTCTTCCTCGTCGTCTTCGTCCTCCCTCCCCGCGTCCTGTTCTTTCATTGATCTTCATTGTCTTGATTGGGAGTGACAAACCGCGGGGGCCGTCTGAAAGGTTGCGTTCGTTACAAGAAACAAGAAACACACGCACATTCCACAAGACGTGGTGGGGGGGGGGGGGGGGGGGGGGGGGGGGGTGTACATGGCCACACGGTCTCCTACGGGCACACACTAAAGGACACACACATTTTCCCAAAGTGGTCCCCGGAGAAAACACGTCCGGCTACAAGGAGACAAAACATGCTCTTCCATTAAAAGAGCACAAACCATGCAAGACACACACACTGTACACACTGCTCTCTGTGGTCTGTGCACATTAACATTTCTGCTTATCTCAACCCTGCCCTGTCTTGCTATTTCCAGTGAGACACACACACACACACACACACACACACACACACACACACACACACACACACACACACACACACACACACTCCAAAAACACTCTCCAAAAACACTCTCCATCGTCCTTTCATGTCATGTTGCAGCAGTCAGAGGCGCAGAGGGGAGAAGAAAGACAGAATCCTGCCTGAAACAAAACAAAAAGACATCCGGTAGAACACCCAGTCTCATGTAGCGACGCAACAATTACATGACGAGTAGAGAGAACGCGTTTATTTGTGATTTATAAGTGGAAGCACTCAGACGGTGCGAGTTGACGCGATACCAAAGAAGGTGACTTCAGTCGCACCTGCCCCTCTCCCCGTTTGTCGTAGAACTGTATCGGAAGCGGCTGCTAATTATCCCCTCAACATGGCGCTTTACCGCTGCATGCTAGATTGATTTTATAAAGACATCCAAATGAGTTATTGATCAAATGTGCGGTGGCAGCAGACTTGACGCGGAGTCGCCCACACCATAAAATGCTGCTGCCGTTGAACGCGCTCAGGTGAAACAAGCTAGCATTCACGCGGCGCCGCGCGGCTAACCGCTTCGGACCTCTCCCGAACGGCGGCATGCCTGTCATTATAGCCTCCTGCTAATTGCGCCACGCTGCCTCCTTGATCTGCCTCCAGCGGCGCCCTCGTCTCCTCGGCCTGTTTGCAGTCGGGTCACAGAGACTCGCAGGACACACTTCTGCCGCCTCTCCTTGAAGGCACTGGTGGCGCGGCGCTTGCTTTGCACCCCTGCCGAGCGCTACGAGCGCGACGGGATTCGATTCCAGGAAGACTTGAAGGGACCCCCGCTGGAGAGTGGCCGAGAAACAACAATGTTGTTGAACTGGCCACAGAAAGTTCAGGATACTTTCAATGAAACGCTCTGTAACTTAAACCTTTCCCAGCGCTTCCTCTGTGGGCGTACACTTTCTCCTACTGGAGACTCTTGGATCCATCCATCATCTCAAACAGTGTTTGTTACCGCCGATGCTGCCAAAGCCCTCCGAATAACAACTCTATTTATTTATTCTACGAGCTCATCTCGGACATTGGACGGTTTATGTGTTGTGCTTCGCTAGCTGTTGATTTTGGCTCACGTCATCCATTAGCTCCCTAACCTCATTCCCTCTCCATTTTACCCCCCGCCCCCCCGTGATTGAAAGCCCCGCTTGTTGTTTGTGCCACCGGATGACATTTCGGTTGTGTTCTGCATTTTCCAGGAGAAACCCTCTGTCTGTTTGTGTTTGGCTGATAGACCTTGAAAGCGGGAGAGAGGGAGTGAGAGAGGTGGAGGTGTGCGTTTGTCTGTGCGTGTGCGTCAACGGACGACAATGGCGACTTCGTTTCTTGGGTCAGGCTTCGGGTCACTTTGGTTGCTCCGGTAACCCTGCTCTGGTTGGGTTGCTTGGCAACAATCCCCTTTTGTTCCAAATGATTTAATTTGAAGCATATCTTTCCTCTTCACCTTTGGCTCACCGGCTCACCCTCTTTCTCTCCCTCCATCTCGCTCTTTCTCTCCCCCGCTCTCGCCGTTCCCTTCCTTCCTCCGCCTCAGCTCCTCTCTTTCTTGACGAGCTTAAGGACTATTCCCCATTTCTAATCTCGGCCCTTCCCCGGGCATTGAGAGCCCTATCCTTCTTGTGCCTGGTTTATAAGTCCCTGCTGTTATCTGAGGGTTTTATGAGTGGCTAGGTATGTGTGTGTGTATGTGTGTGCGTGTCCCAATAGTTTGTGCAGTTTGTAGATGGGGACTTTGCCGCTGTACAATGTGTGTGTCGCTGCATATATGTTTGTGATCGTGCTGAGACCGGAAAGCGCTGCAATAAATTTGGGAGCATGTCACTGTCTAAAGATTTCAGCTGGAGGTGCAAACAATGAGATTTACATTAATTAGAGCAGCAACAAGCCACAGTACAGTACAACAGGTTGTCCGCACGCTTCTGGCATGTAATGTGCCGTGATTATGCAAAACTACGTGGAAATCAACGGCGGCGAGGCGGCTTCTGTCGCTGCGCTCGGCATCAGACGCGTTCGTGCGCTTGCAAAACAAGAACGCCGCCGCTCGCTATTTGTAGCCTTAAATCCCGGTTTGTTCAGAACCGACTCAAGGAAAGCGCCGACCGGACCGTGGACTTCCTCCTTCCTTCTTGATGTTGCTGTTGCTGGTGGGTGTTGTCCACACACACGGAGGAGAAGCAGAACTGCTTCCACCCACAGCGGGTCCAGAGATCTTAGTCAAAGGGCAGACTCCTGGTAATTGACTACTCATTTCTTTAAGTGGTCTACTGGCAGGGACCGTCAGTGCATTTGCCAAGGCATTAAAGATTTCACTCCCTTTATCTTCCCCTGTGTGTGTGTGTGTGTGTGTGTGTGTGTGTGTGTGTGTGTGTGTGTGTGTGTGTGTGTGTGTGTGTGCACGCTGCTGTGTACAGATGGACACAATAAAGCCCGGTTTTCTGTTCTCCCCCATCAAATGTCGCTTTCCGACGGGCCAAGAGCCCCTCTCCTAAATCAAAAACATCTCTCTGCCGCTGTTTCGCATTCTGTCTGTGTCCAATCGGTTCATTTCTTAAAGGAGCTAAGCTGGCGCAGCTGTCAGAAAACGAGCACTATTACTAAAGTGGTTTACTGTGCGTTATGATACAGGGAAGTTATCAGAACACAGCGGAAAGATGATTACATAGCTCATTATGGCATGAAAACACAGTGGCTGACTAATGTGTTTGATTAGCAAGTAGGCAAAGCGAATGCCATGTTTTCTGCCTCCCGTTTCCAATGGGAGTTCAAATAGATACTGGTGGATGCGGCGCGTCCTGCTGCGCAGCGTTAGCATCGTCGTCGTTCTGCAGGTACACACTTCCAGGATCACTGAGCAATGGGACGCTAACTTCCACACACGGGTTTGACCCGAGCTCACAGTAGTCTCTCAACATGCCCATTGTGTTACCATGGACAACCCACACGCGCCTTATCTGATCCCCTCGTTCCTTCCACTGCACCCCGTCCGTCAGCATCTCTCTTTATCCGTCTCCTTTTTGACTTTCCGTCTCCACTTCTGCTCCACTTCCCAGCATTCTGCTCCCATTGTGTGTGTGCGCGTGTGTGTGTGTGTTTGTGCTTTTCCACTCTTTTTGCCCGTTCTCTAAGTCACCCTGTCAGCTCTCCTCATTGCTCTCATCTATCTATATATGCTTATTTCTGCCATGTCCTTCGCTCACCTCTCTCTCTCTCTCTCTCTCTCTCTCTCTCTCTCTCTCTCTCCCTCCTTCTTCCCCATCGCCTCTGTTTTTCCCATGTGCATTTCTGCAGCTCTCTCGCCCTCTCGCTGCTCCGGCTCTCTTTGTCTTTCGCTTCCTGGCAAATCATTATTCTTTTTCTTTTGTCAGCAGTGATGCTGCTGCCCTTTTCTGCACGCCGAACCCCTCTCCGTCTCCCCCTCCTCCCCCCGTCTGTCTCAACCCGTGCTCCCTTTTCTGTCTCGCGGCGCTGCTCCGGTGGCAGGGTGGGGCGGCCCGGCTCCGGCGCCTCACTTCTGCAGACGCTGCGATGGCGGCGCGGGTTTGTTTGTGTGCACGGCGGGGGGAGGGGGGGGGGGGGGTCTGCAGGAGGATGAGGAGGTTGAGGGGGATCGTCTGAGCTCCGAGCTAACTATGTTTGACAGGCAGCAGAGGTGGCAGCGGGGTCGATGCTGCTGGAGGTGGTTGGAGAGGGTGAGACCGCGGTGGCTGTTTTAAATGTACAGGACGTCGCTCAAGCCCTCGGCCCCAAGAAAGGGATGGAACAACTGAGCAGTTTGTTTGTGGAGGCGGCGGGAGGGGGGCTCTTAAATCCAGAATACACACCCCACTGATCCCTCATTACTGGCCCGCCCGCCCAAACTCGACGATTAAAAGTAATCCGTCATCACCCCGAGAGGGAGGCGGAGTCAAAATGACGAGAACCGCCCGTCTTTAAGAGACGCGACTGTGTGAAAATCAGGCTGCAAACAAAGCGTCTTGCTACATCTGCTCAGTGCTGCACTTGAAGAGTCGGAGTAATGTTTGTTCTGTGAAAAGGACGGGTAGGGGAGGGGGGGGGGGGTGGCTGCCACTTTAAAAATGACTTATTCTACATGTTTTGCCTTTCGGTGGGGACGATTGTCAAAATACCTGCTCTGGATTTACATTTTGGCTCACGGCAGGTGGACGAGGCTGTGCGGGGGTGAATAAGGGGGGGAGGGGGGAGCTTAGGGAGGATTGAGGTGGGCAGAAGGGCGCGCACGCATACTGTATCCTACACACACACACACACACACACACACACACACACACACACACACACACACACACACACACACACACACACACACACACACACACACACACACAGGGGGAGGGGTGGTAGTTGGGGACAGCTGGGCATGGATGAATGGTGTGGGGGAGGTAGCTTCGCGTGTGTGTCTGAATGTGTTCTCTGTGCGCTTTTGGGAAAAAAAAAAGAGCGCGTGCCTGTTTTTCATGCATCGAGCTGCATCGGGAGTATTTATAAGAACATTCTAACACGTTTGTGTCTCTGTGAGTGTAGGAGCTTCCTGTCTGTGCGCTGTGAGAGGGTGTGAACGTGCTGCCGTGTACAGTGTGGAGGGTGTGCGTGTGTGTGTGTGCGTCTCCGTGTGTGTAATGGCCTGAGTCACACCGTGCATCACGCCGTATTAAAACGTACCTGCTGCACAGCACACGCTCGAACGCGCTCACGTGCGCGTGCAGCCTCAACCACATGCAGATAAAAAGCATCTCATAAATCAGACAGATACACACGCCGCACTTTATCCCCAACGCTGCGCTGCACAAACAGATTCGTCCCTGCCAAACAAACACGACCGCACAGACCTCTAGAATAAGTCCCGTATCTACGCGTGAAGAGGGTTCGTGGACACGTTTAAATAAGTAGCACCAGCGCATGCACCCCCACAGTCCAGTAAATAAAGTTCATTAACCCACGCTAATTAGCATAAACGCTGTAAAGCCTCGCCGGGAGAACAAAATAGGAGGGAAAGACGGAATTAAGGATGGGAGAAGTAAATGGGTTTATGGGGGCGATGGGAGGGGGGAGGGGGAGGGGGCTCGACAGAAGGGTGGAGAGGTGAGGGAGGACGAGGGGGAACAACCAGGACATCAGGGCAGATGGAGAGGAGGGGGGGGGGGGGGGGGGGGGGGGGGGGGGAACACGGAAATGTCTGAAGTCGCTGCGATTTATTTTCTCACTCCTTCAAGGCGGTGAAATCAGTGGAAACAAGAGGAAGCTGTTTTTCTTCTGGGTTTGTGGGAAACATGCGTAATTAATATCACCTTGAGACGGGATGAGAAGATATTAATCACTCTCACAACTGTGTGTTTAACGCCTCGTCAGAATCAGGAGATAGCTGGTATAAAAGAAAGGCTCCGACCTCTAAGTCGGCCTCATCTTCTGCACGCGTCGGTAGAAGACGTTTTACAGGAACACAGTAGAGCTCGATCTTGGCCGCGTCGCTGTGAAAATACTGTAATGCACATGTTAAATACAGGTGGTTATAAAGAGGTTCAGTGGTGGAAGGACTCTGAGCCACAGACTGTTCATTTATTGTAACAAATACTGTAAGAAGCTGAGGTCAGTGTGTTTTATATACGTCTATATGAACACAGGCCTGAAACAATGGAAGCTCCTCAGCACCATTTGACGTTATTGACATTGGAAAAGCTTCAGATCTGACGATGAGTGAACTTCCTGTCATACCGCTGAAACCGCAAATGATCCTTTTTACATTTCATTGTGGAAAACATGCATTATGATTATTAATTCGACAGGAAGTTGCAGACAGAGGGGTCAGAGGGCGCCTCACGAGGGACGCTGTGGTTGTGTGCTCTAACTATTTGGTTACTGCGGCTGCTCCTGTTTCACATTTCTTTTTGTGTACAAACAAACGAGACGCCGGCGTTGTTTGCTCATAATTCTCTCCCAATATTGAGTTCTTGTTTGTGTGTTTTCTCTCTGGTCAGACTTGTGTTATTCCTCTCTATCCAGTCTTACAAAGCAAATAATTGTTACTGTTATATGAAGCATTGCTCCTTTACATCTGACTCCTCCTCTTCCTCACTGTTGAAGAGCCCTCCTCGGCTTCCCACCTCATTTTATCACCACCCCTCCTGTACATAGCCTTACCCCCCCCCCACCCCTCCTCCGCATCCCAGTCAGCCTTCTACCTCTGTGTTCTCTCACCTTGTTGCCGGCTAGAGAAGGTGTAAATTGCGTTGCTTTAAATACCCGTGTCTTCCTCGGGCTTGCAGCAGTGGAGACGTGAGCGTGAGGAGAGAAGAAAGAGGAGCGAGCCCCCGTGTTTAGCCTAATGTCTGCTGAGGATAGATAGGTCTCCTTTCATTTTTGCAGCCAGGGTGTTTAGCCTGACTTAACCATTCAATCTCGGGCTGAACTTCATTTCCCCTCTTTAACTTTGTGCTTAAGTAGCTTCAAAGGTAAGAAGAAGGGCTGTGTCTGTATCCGAGGCTTATGGGGGTCAAACGCTGCTGGTGCCTCGCTCTGTTTTTGTTTGCGTGAACCAGTTCGGAGCCGCGTGCCACGTTGGCATGCGTGTACATGCAAACCACACAGACCTTTTTATCATCGTATTTCATAAAGGCTAATCCCCGCGGCATCCGCAGCAGTTAACCTCACCCATCTGACCAGATAATGGCCACTTAAGTTGGTTCACAACACTGTTAAAAGACCATAAATTATCTTTATGCTGTTTAAGGAGACCCACACAGCGCCACAAATAAATTAAAGCAAACTTATCGAAGGTTAATATGTGACCATGGGGCTAACGAGGTTGCTGACACGCTCTCCTGCTGTACTACATTGGGCCATTTGTATGCATTAGTGGAGGTTTACATTCAAAATGAGCCGAGTAAAACATTTAAGGCCTAATGCTCAAATAAAGTCAAAATAACCTTTAACTGATTAATTAATGTAGAGTTTCTTACCTGCTACAACCTCGGCCTCATCTGCGTGTGCTCGCTAACAAACGTGTTGCAGGTGTGTGGTTCATCGTCCCCAGCGCTGGAGGCTCATGGATGAGTCAGCATGTAATAGGAGGACAGGGGGAGCTGGAGCCTCCAGGACTTAATTGGAATTGTTGCCAATTTTAGATTTCATAATCCCCACCGTCTTCAAGTTTTGAATAAATGCCTATAATCCAATGTCTAATTCATCAAAAATGCCTGGATCTGATATAATAGCGATGTTTATAAAAAAATCCTGACGTTGTGGGTTTGAATAATTTACTCAGCGTAAACATTATACAAATTTAATAAAACCGATCGGCAGAAAGAGAATTATACATGCGATGAGATGCAGTGTGGAAATTATTAAGATGTTTGAAAGGGCCTTTAAGGGGAGAGTTACAGTTTAAGGGTAATTTGTGTAACTCCGTGAGCACGGTGGTAGGAAATCCTGGATCTGCCGCTAAGCCCACTAAAACGAGTCACTCCGGGACGCGCTGCGAAGAAGCTCCCGCATCATCGTCTGAATAACTTCACCCGTGTCCCCTTTAATGGCAGCTACCTGGAAAGTCAGCAGTTTAACCAGCGCAAATGTCACAGCGAGCCTTGAACGCCGGGTGTTTTTAGTCACGATCACCAGGAGCCCGTGGCAGCTGAGGATGCGGAGCGCGTGGAGCCCACGGCGCCGTGTGACGTGACCCCCCCCCCCCCCCCCCCCCCCCCCCCGGAGCGCCCGCGTCAGGCAGCGGGAATCAGCCCGAGCCGCTATTAAAGGAGACACTAATCCGCGGTGCACTCGACCACACGTTGTGCCCTCAGCCATCACGGTGCTTAGAAAGACCGACCACAAGGTCAAGGCTGCCTTAAAAGAGCACAGAGAGACTTAGTCTGACACGGCGCCCTTTGAATCCTCCCACCAGCACCGGCTGCACCTCGGAGAAGCTGCTACAGCCCCGAATCCCTTAAGCCTGGAAGCAAACTTAAGTTTTTCCTCCTCCTTTTTCTAATAAGTCGTGTTTGCCGCGATGCTGAACTCGCCGACCGGCTTTAAAACGACGGCGTGCGCTGCTCTTAGTTCATGAACTGCAAGTGCGTATTTCTGATTCTACATTTCTACATTTTCCAGCCCCCCCCCCTTCCTTTTTTTTTCCACGTCTTGATGGGAGTTCCGCCGAAGCACACTTAAGCAGATGTTCATCCTGCAGAAAAAAAAAAAAATCAATTCCACCGCCGGTGCAAGGATGTGATAACGCTCCACGCCGAATATAAACCTGTCTCCCGTTTGACAATTTGGTTCCAATTAAACTATTTATACACGCCGTATTTTCAGGGGTGAGGAAACCGCTTTGAGGCATGTCTTCTTACGAGATGTTCCCTCCGTTGTCACTTGTGCCATTTTTGTTTTGTTTGAGTTAAGGTTGGACGAGCACTGGCACGTTTTGAAGTGATGGGACGGCTCAGCGTGGCTGCGTGCACCCCAGGCCATAATAACTTAACAAGGCCACAAGTGCTGCGGTGCCCGTATTAGGCTCCACTCACCGTAATGGGAAGCTGCGTGCTTCAATATACATCTCTAGTTCCGTCTCGCGTCATCGTCTGCCGCCCGCACTGAATGCACGGAGCAGAATTAACCTGCACCATTACCCGTTATCAAGGGAGCGCTGTTAAATACCATAATTTGAGCTAATTTGAATACTGTTCCACACCCAGACAGGTCACTGTTCAGTGGTTCCTCTGGTGTTTTACTTCCAGCTCCAGCCTTTCGCATTCCTTCATTATGCCGCGTCATTCGTATTCTGCCTCTCCGACTCTTCCGACCTGCTCATTTCCATAATGCCCGTCCCGCTTGAGCTTGTTCCGCGCCAGCCGACACATACGCGCGCCATTAAAAACAGACGCGGATACCCACAAAAGGGGGTTTCACCGCCATTAGAGCAGGGCTGCTCTCCCGTTGTTGCTTTGACCTGTCGGGGGCCGCGTCTGACACGGCCTCTTCATCTACGCCGCTCCCTCAGGTCGCGCGCTCTCCAGATACTACAGCCACTGACTCATCGCTCTTACATTGGCCTCGTGGACACACAGCCCAATAGCCATTTGTCTGCAGCTTTTGTCCCTCTGACAGCACGACCGCGTGTGTGTGTGTGCGTGCGTGCGTGTGCGCCTTCAGAAAGACAGATAGAGACGTATCGGTGATCTGACAAGCAGAGAAAGAGACGGGCGGGGGGTGATGGAGAGAGAGAGAGAGAGTGAGAGATCAAGGCGAGTAATGTATTTTGTGTCTTTATCTGATTTGTTTGTTTGTGCTTGCTACTATTTTTACTTGTGGAGCGTCTGCTGCCTGGTCTCCTTCTCCTCATTTCTTCTCCTCGTCTCACCTAGACGACGACCCCTTGCAGCCGGTGACCTCCGATGAAACGGTGTCCGTGGGGGGCACCGTGACGCTGACCTGCCGGGTGACCGAGAACGACAACTCGTCCCTGCAGTGGTCCAACACTGCACAGCAGACCCTGTACTTCGGGGGGAAGAGAGGTGAGCAGCGATACGGGATGAGAGGATCTAATGTCAGACCGTATCTCGTACAGAATACATTCAAATACGACTTGCTTTGCCAAATGTGGTTTGGATTATAGGTAAGTGCTGTCTGGATCCTGTTCACTAGCAATATATTTTCCAGTCAGTTTCTATTCTGCAGAGGTGTTGTAGGAAGAGGCTGCGTTGGGCGGCTTCATGAACAAAACACAGCTTTTTGACAACAGGGAGGGATTTTTCACAAACAAGTGTTTACTCTTTAAATGAAGGTCATGGTTTCAGCCCGTCCCTTTCGTGTGCTGCGAGTCACTGATGACTTTTGCAATTGTTAACCGAGACCACAGTCTCCTTAACCCCCAGCCCCGACTCACTGGTTTGACTTGCGCAACCTCAACCACTGGACTGCTCATTTCCAGGAGCGATAATTTAGAGAAACCACAGTAAAATGTGTTGACATTTGGCTTTGGCAGTCAACGGTTCACAGACACTTTCAGAATCCACTCATACGCACACTTCCATCACACACACGCACCCATATACTGTACCCATAAAAAAAACCCAGATGCAAATGAATGCACTTATGTTAATTACCATTTGTATATATCCCTGTCGGCCATGTAACCAATCTGACTGTAAAACTATCTTCTATTTCCAAGGCTACATGCAAATGAACACGGGTTCGCGTCCGTTCATAGGCTGGTTGCAATGCTCCGTCATGTGTTTGTTAAATGCCAGCAATGCACTAAATAACATTCACGCGCTACAATTAGGCTTAAGTTTAATCTGCATGAGCTTCGTGCCGCTACCGCAGTCAGGGATCAGATAAAGGAGCGGTGTAGAACGTTTCTGTGTCTGTCTCGGGCTGCAGAGACAGGATAGTCGGGTAAAGTGTCACTTTAGCTGCTGTCAGCACAGAGATAAACTGTGTCGTCGCTAGGCTGGCAACACGTTTACTGAAGAAGTGACACACGGAAGAACTAAAGGTTATTTGTGCACTTCTGCCATTTCACATCTGATCTGATCCGCATCTGCCGCTAATGCATGTTATTTGTGTCATTTTTCGAAGACAACTTCCCAATAAAGATGTTTGCTGCAGCCTTTGTTGGAAAAAGGCTCTAATAATTACTTAGTGCACGCAGGATCTTAAGCTTTGTTCAAATGAAAAAGCCCCTAACAAAGACTTTGGTGGACTGAGATAGCAAATTGCATGTTATTGTACTAGTGCATGGTGCCAGAAGTGATCAGGGAGTGAAAAAATGAACAAAACACGGGACAAAAACAAATCTGACTGATGAGATGTGTCCAATTCCAACACTACAAACACGGTGCATTTTAAAGAAAACCTGTTTGGGCTTTTTAATCGTGCACTTTCTAAGAATTGATGGCTTAACTGGCATTTCCTGATATTTTGATTAGCGAGACTCCCCATTTGGTGGTGCAGAGGTCCAACATATCACAACAGAGCCTGTGTTTTGAGAAGTAAAAAGAGCGCCGAGGGATGGTGGGAACGCTGACACTGTAAATAAGGAGTGACATTATAAATATGGCGTTTTGGTGCTAATGATTACTTTTGACTGTGTTCCAAACATTGTCAGGCATGAAAAGGAGCATGCACAGCAGTTACTTTTGAGTAAAGACAGGGACATTACTGCGCAATGATTGCCGCAAAAACATGTTTTTCTTTTTATCTGACACGACATAAAAGGCTCAAAATGATTTTAACGATTGCTCCAACTTTGTGCAGTCTATCCTTTTTTCAATAGCTTGACATGAAGCAGCCCACTTGCCAGGTTGTAGCTGGAAGAGTAGACAGCGGCGCAGATGGAAGGAAGTCATGGGAGAGTTGTATAATTAGGAAAGAAGAACGTCCCCCGTGCACTAATACAACACTTACAACACCATAGAAGTGACGTGAAACAAAGACTGAGTTACTGTAAGATTGCTCTGCAGAGGATACAGGGACAACATGTTAGTAGCAGACAATTTGGAGAATGGGGAGAGAGAAAGGTGGGGATGCACAAATGGAGAGATCAGCGAGCCTTTACTCCAGATGGAGCTTCAACCGTAGACAAGAGAGGAGGAAGATAGAAGGTGAGGCACTGCCCTGCAATAACACTTAAAGGCCGACCTCTACAGTACTTTGGAGAAAATTGAGAAGAGTACTGCGCGAGGAGGAGGATGAGGAGGAAAGGGAGCGCTCCAAACATGCAGAGCAGATGCTGTGCAGAAAGCAGAGAGCTGAGGAGCGGAGACCGGGCGATGGGAGGTTAGAATTTAACCCTTAGGACGCGGTGTCTTCTCTTTGAAAAGCAGCGGAGGGGCGAATGCTTTGTGATTTGGTCACAGGTTGTTGATTTCTATAAGTTACACGCGTCTGTTTCTGACCGGCAGCGTGTTTTTGGTTTGATGTGGGAAAAATAACATGCACATGGCAGAGCAGGACGACGGACAAGTAACTGCTTGAGTCTGCAGTCATCGACTCCTGGAGGCGCTGCAACAAGCGATAATGCTGCATGCTAACACGCTATCAATGAGTCAATGTTGTGTGCCTATTAAAAGCCAGTAATGGAAGAAAAGGCAGCTCCATAATAAATGGGGAGATGGCCGGGCTGCAGCTTTATCTTCAGTATTTTCAAGGTTATAGAAGCCGTGGCCTAAAGAGGAAATAAAGAATAACCGTAGTGCAGCTTTATTGAAAAGATCATGATCATCATTTTTCTAGCAATTTGACTGGAACTCTTGGTTTCCACGGTTTTATTTGTTTACTTGACGTAACGTTTGCCAAAGATTTGGTTTGGTCGGGTTGATGTGGCCCTTTGTCACCTTCTCATATTGTTGTCCAAAAGAAAAAGCGTCCCATAATTGTCCATTCAGAGGAGAATGGAGGCAAAGGAGAAACAAACACATTAGCAGAGTAAATAAAAGGGTGACAGAATTTAAGGAATTGGGAGGACAGACGGGAGAAAGGATGCTTAAAATTGCTCAGTGATCCACTTTGAGACTGATAGATTGAAAGAGGGAGTCAATTACCCCAGCAGAGAAGAGCAGCTACAGTGCAGAGCTGCAGCCCCAGTTAAGACGGCAAGGCTGGAAGGAGGGAGAGCAGAGAGCCAAAGAACTTCGTTCTCTGAGTGGATGAGGAGACGCAAAGGAGACAGGGAATGATCTGAACTCCCCTCCAATGCGCGCCAACACAGCACAGCATGCGGCGGCGGGAGATGAGGAGAATGCATGGGGAGGCGTGAGCTGGGAGAGAGAGGTGAGGAGCGGGCGAGCGAGAGAGAGAGAGGCAGATGAAGAAGGAGTGACCACAGACACGCTGCAGTAGGAAGTGTACGACTGTGAGGTCAGATGCCAGAGAGGCAAGAAAGACGACAAAGATGGATATATTTTTTAGCTTATTACTTTAAACGTGATCTGCAGAGGTAGCCTCATTAAAGCAAATAGAAGCAGAGACAGGGACGTGGGGAAGAGAGTGGATGGAGCGTGATGGATTACATTACAAACACAGGAGAAATGAGTTTACAGCAATTAGGCAGGAGGACACGGGGAAAAACAACGCAAGATCTAATTTATGAAAAACAAAGTTCTCATTCGCAAACAATGCGACGGAGGACGAGAAAGTCGCGGCCGGAGTTGTGATGTATGTAACGTCAGCCTTGCTGGGATAAGCACAGGGCAGCATCGATCCAGCTCTTCGTGCTAGATCGAAAGGCTTATTCAGGCAAGCAGCGCCACTGATATATGTAAGGTCACAGAGGCAGAGGTGGGAGCGGCGCGTGGGCACCTTTTTATGTGACATTTATATGGAAGTGAATAAAAATTGATATTAAAAAATTACAGTAAAGGAACGAAACGCGGGGAAAAACCGGCCTGGTTCCAGTGGAGCAGAGCTAATGAGAGTTCTGCTACTGTAACCGCCTAGATAGAGATAAAGCAAAACAGAAAATTAATTGTTCGGGGACACACAGCCCAGTTGTGTTTATTTAAGCAGATACAATGACAAAAAAAGAGCTTTTTAAAGTTAATCCCGTCCTGCATTAATCAGAGCGTGAACATTTAGAGCAAAAGGAGCCTGACATTCCACAGCAAAAATAAATGATCTGATAACTGTAGAGAATTCAGGATATTTTGATACATTTTAATTCCTTAATTCCAGATAATTTATTTTAAGGCCCTTAAAAGGACCCAGTGATACCCTGGAGGGAGCGCGTGGGATTGGATTGATGGATGAGCGCAGGAAAGAAAGGACCCAGTGCTGCTAATAGAAGAGATTAGACAGCAGGGAAAGCATGAAACGGATGGGTCTCCATATTAACGCTGCAACAGGAGAGAGGGACGGCGGCACAAAGAGCTGGACGCTCAGTACACGAATAGAAGAAGTCAGTGAAGCCGTCATGATTTGACCGAAGGACACGTAGCAGCTTCAAAACTGATTCAGATTCTATGAAGACAGAAGCCTTCAGCTGTTTGATGAGTGACAGCGTCCTCATAACAAAACCAGTAGCAGGCGCACTGGTGACAACAAACCAGTTGCTACTAAAAACTGGGATGGGGAACATGTGAGCTTTGCCCCAAAGTAGAGGAAAGTCCCCACAAAAGAATAATAAAGTACAAAATGAATCTGATCGGGGATTGGAGCTGCCCCAAAAATGTGAACACTCATAAATCACATACGTGCTCGTTATGGGACGCGGAGTCAGATTTGCGTTATTATGTGCTTAGAAAATCTTGGCAAACATGGCGACACGAGGCCGGTGCCAGTGACTTTGCAGAAGGAGCACATTCAATGAAACGCATATCAAACACCAGTACAAAGGCGACGGTCCTCCATGATGGGAGGCCTGCGTGCAGATGGAGGCGCTGCACAGTCATCAGTCGGCCGGCGATGAACTCTGCAGCGGTGGAACAAGGGTGTTTGCTCTGGTTGTGAGTCAAAGCTCAGTCTACGGGGACAACGCCTTGTTGTGTGATTCAGGGCCTCAATCAAGAGTCAACCCTGACCACGCGGGCGCTTTTAACCCTTCGTTAGACGCCACCGGCAGTAATGTCTCCCGCCGCATCCCCATCGCGTAACAATCTTCCTGTTCCTCATGTGCCCGAGATCTATGATATATGCATTTTAATTCCAGGCCCGCCGCTCGCCTCGCGCAGCGAACTCTTTCATTCATTCCAGTGTGCAAACAATCGAGGCGGACCTGCCGCGCAAACACCTGTAATTTGAGGTCTTGCAAACAAATTTGCTTGCAAGAAAAAACAGAAAGAAGACGAAGAAGGGAGGAAAATGGCGTGTTTGCTCTCAGGGCTTCTTTATTGAACCTGATTTGTCGTGTGGCGCGTCTGCAGACGTCAGATCCGCCGCGGTCCAGTTTAACCGGGGTTCGCCTTTCTGCCGATTCACAAACATGCGTGGTTGACGCGAATCCTCCGGCCGAGCTGCTAATATTAAGTAGGTCGTCCGCGCTGGTGAAAAAGCCTTTCATTAGAAATGCATGTTAAACACATTACAGTGTAAATGGAATAAAGCCCCGAAATGCTGAGAAACCCCCTTCAGAGGAAGCGACTGGGCAGCGCTGGCTCTGGGACGCGACTGCGAAAGCAGAGCGCCACTTGTTTTTTTGACATTTTGTGCAAAACTATTGATCTCCATCACATCAGTCGGAGTTTTCTTGGTGTCTGGGAAGACTCTCTGGAGAATGTATTAGCAACAACCATCACAGGCGCGAAAGGCGGCATGAGAGCCTTTTAAAACGCAGCCCTTGAAAGAAGGCTTCTTCTCAATTTTCCCTTTGTATCGTCTGATCTCTTTTTTTTTTCCCCTTTAACAATCACGTGCCATGAGAGACAAGTGCAGCGAGAAGAAAGAGAATTCTCCCCGAGAATTCAAAGAAAAATCCAATTTATTCCTGTGTTAATGAAGTAAATAAATGAAACATGTCCCCTAAGTGATTTAGACGTTGACCTTGTGCTTCTCACTCACAGGAATGAAATATAAATCAATAACTCAGCCATACAGTACTTCACAGCACCGGCTCCACTGGTGTTAGTCAAATCTTTATGGATCTCCACTGTTTCTCTTAGATGATGGAGGAGGCTGCTGTAACGCTGACACGTTCATCACATCGCGTTTCTATGAAATGCATATATTTTTTTGCACGTTTCATGCGATAACCAACGCACTGTCATCCGCACGCGTTTTCATTCAGTGCTTCCACAGTGTTTCTTCAGCCGTAAACTGGGCCGAACCAGACTTTTCACCCTAAGGGGGAGTGTTTGCATTTAGGGAAATGACGGCCTCTGCAGCCGGTAGATGAGCATCCAGCCAGAAGGACGCTAGCTCCTGCACTAATTAATAGCTTCCATCCTCTTTCCCAGAGTCAGTGCTGCTTTTACCCATGTAGGAGTCCTGGCTGCTGCTCGCTGCTGTTCTCTGGCTATGATATAAGCACAGCTAACCTCCCGGCTCCATCTTCAGATCTAACGGACTCACACAAGAGCGCTATCGATTTTCTCATCCAACTCTTAGCAAGTGCATTTCTTTTAAACTAGGCTGGTGCACGTGGAGCACATGGGAACATTAGGCCTTTTATTACACCGAACAAATGAAAACGGGCTGTACACACACACACACACACACGCGCGCGCGCACACACACACACACACACAAAGGAGGCCGTCAGAGTCGGTTCAATCAAACAATTTAAAGACGAGCAGCAATGTTAATGCAGCTGAAAGCAGCAGGCAGAGCAAAAAGCCGGTGGGGCAATTTCTTGCTTTCCTTAATTTCATTTTTTTCTATAAAGGTGAGGAAGAAGTAGAAATTAATCTACGCTTTAGTGCGAGGCATTTTACAGTGTCGCGCCTGCTTTTAATCCTTTCGCACCAGCCGGCACCGGCAAACCAGCTTTTAAAATGTGTCATTGGTCAGTGTTATTCGCCACAAATCCCCAGTGGCCTTTTTTTTCTGCTGTAAATACTACATGGCGGGATTTCATTGGCATGTTGCTGGAAGCTAATACACCGACGGGAATGTTACTCTCTCAAGTTTCAGCTGGAACTAATGCCTCCTTGCTTCGATTTGCACCACCCTGGGCAATGTTTTGCTTCCTTCTGTTGCGTACGCTCGCGTTAATGCTGCCTTTTTTTTTTTTTTATTATTCTGACTGACGATAAGGAAAGCGAGACAAGTGGATTGAGACATAGAAAGACGTGGATGGGAGGAGGGACGGTGGATTAAACAGACAGAGGTGTGTATTTACTGAGCAGTTCTTAGTTGGTGCACTGATCCAGGATCAATTGACACTCTCAGATCAGTAGGGATGGTTGGATCAAGGGAAGCCCGTGGTCACTGAACCCAGATCAGCGGTTGGAAGCGACAGATAATTAGGGAGCTGGAGTGATTATTCAGAAACAGATGGGAGGATGGAGGCGACATGTGTGGGAGAAGGAGACAGAGAGCGATAGAAAGGGAAGGGAAGGAGAGGCAGCCTCTTTGGATTAGAGTGTGAGCTAAATGCCTAAAATGTAAAACCAAATTAGAGAGCGCGAGAGGCCTGGGAGATGAAAGACGAACGGCGAGCGAGCGAAATGGATGGACCGAGGAGAGAGACGTACAGAGGAGGGGAGGAGAAAGGTGGCGGAGGTGAAATGCAGATTCAGTCAGAGCCGACGAGGGAGATGAAGAGAAGCTGCGGGGAAAATACCGCTCGCTAACTGATGCAATTTGCCTCAGCAACAGCGGTTTCTCACCCGCGGAGCCAATAAAGACTATTTAAATCCGAGCGGCTTCTCGGCAGAGTGAAGGCTCGTGCTCTGTACGTGTGTGTTGGCCGAGCGCGCGGCGCCACGCGAGAAATCCCCACTTCCCGGGTGTTGGAAGTTGAAACGGCATGCGGGAGATGGGGGAGAGCGGGGGAGGCGGGGCGAGGTGGGAGACGATGGGGGAGTGGGCGGAAATAGCTGCAGCGAACGGATCAACAGCTGGACCGCTGGGGGGGGGGGGGGGGGGGCGCCGGGACCGGAGTCACGGATCCTGTGCTCGACATGTAAACAACACGCACGCGCTCCCTGACCACATTACTGCACCTGTAGCGTCTCCTCAGTCCAGATAATATAATAGTTAGATAATAATAAACACTTTGTGTAATTACCACCTTTCTGACAGCTTCAGCCTAACAACGGATCAATTACAAGCTTGTAAAATAACAATTAACGGCATTAAAAATCGCGAATTTCCTCTTTTAATACATTTGGAACAGCTTCACTGGAAGCATTAAAATTGCTCCATTACCGAGAAACGCCGCTTCCCGTCAGTCTGCTTAGCAGATGGCTCTCAGCGCTGTGACACCTCAGCCCCAGATGATGTTGCCATGGAGAAGAAGCCGGAGCTGCGGCAACAATGTTCCGTTGTTACGAGTCGCTGCAGAACAGTTGGCGAATACGTCAAAAAGTTGACCCAGAAAGCGACGGAGAGCTGAGCTGCACGTTTCATCCGTGTTTTACATCGCAAAACAACACAGACCGACTCGACTCCGAACCAGAGCCCGTCCGTCCAGATGTCCGTCAAGGTCCCATAAGAAAGTAATCGGGACTTTGCCGTTCTAATCCCACCGCCCATATTCACGCGGCACCCGTTAATCAGGTTTATCTGCCGGATGAGACGGGATCCATTACGGCCGCTCACAGGGACGGAGAAGCCAAACAGCGGGCTGTGACCTTTTGACAGGCTGTTAATGGCGCCGCCATCGCGGGCTAAACAGTTCAACGCGCATGCACGATATTCAGAGCCGTCCGAATCGATGCCCCCCCCCGTTACTAGATATCATATCATATCGCTGCAGAAAATCCATCACACCTGTGCTCTCGAGCAATATACATCATTTATAATTAAAAAACGAGAGAGAGAGAGAGCGAAGAGAGAAAAGCCCGGAGTTAGAAGAGATTAGAAATGGGTGAGACGTAGGAGAGGAAGACAAAGACGAACGGGGGAGCGGAGGGAGGGGGAGGGGGGGGGGGGTGAAGGCGGGAGGATTAAGGAGACTGATAGTTGAGTGTAGGGTCCACGGGGCATAGATAAGTGTGAGCGTGCGAGTGAATGAGTGAGTGAGTGACCGCGCGCCCCACACGCGCGCGCGCCGACGTGCAGAGTGTGGCTCATGAAGACGGATGTGGTGACCTTGCTGGGCGATAAGGCATGAAGATAAAGTAGCGCTGGATGAAATAACTAAAAAATAGCGGGAAAGCCACGAGACGCTGGGGAGGCGCGGGAAACGCGCGCGAGGAGCCCGGTCGGACTCGGGTTTGCTCGCGGGCGGGCGGGGGTTACGATTAGTTATGCCGCGAAGGGTCGTGAAAGCGGAGGCACAGGTGCGCGCGAGGCAGAGTGACGGATGGAGGAGCGGGAAGACGGCGGCGTGATATGTGAGTGAGGGAGAACGACGGCGAGACGAGGCGACGGGCGCAGATGCGCCTCCGCGCCGAGACAAAGCAATAAACAATATGACATTCATCCTCCGAGTGCGTTTCCTCGCTTACAATGACTAAAGTTTTATATCTTTAATTTTTCTGACACTTCTGCTAAATATTTTATGCACGAGCCGTAACGGGGCATTGAAGGAGGCTCGGACCCAGCGGGTTACGAGCTGGCTTCCAGTTTTAAGAGCCGCGCTTCCTCTGGAGGCGACGGCCTCCTTCCTCACTTCCCGATCACGAGCGTGGAATCGTCCCCGTCTCTGCTCCTCGCGCTCCCGACCCGCGTCTGTTCACACCTGTGATGCTGCAATGCGAACACGCACGCGTGCAATAACGAACCAAGCGGCCTACGGCACAGCGCGGGTGGAGCTCGAACCTTCTCGTTAACCCCACTCGTCTCCATTTAGGCAGAATGTGTTTCACCCTTTCTCTGAGAGCTGAGAGGAGCTTCTGCAGCTACGGTGTCTGTCAGGGCCCCGGAAGCCGTTCCGCTCAGGACCTAGCGCGCGCTGAGGTTTTCCTCAAACTTTAGGCGGGAAACAAAAAGAGGCCACAGCGACGCTGAAGCTGCTCTGACCACAGGTCTGCGGCGAAGGACGGCGCGATCTGGGTCCTACACCTCATTAATAGAGCCCGTGAAGCTGCTGCGGCAGACAGACAGACAGACAGGCAGACAGACAGACAGACAGGCGGCAATCACGCTGCACAAACAGCGCAGAGGTCGATGCTGTCACGGAAACGAGCGCTTCTTTCGTGGCATTTCATCATCATCTATCTCAGCCGCTCGCGCTCTCCTTCCCTCTTTCACCACTGGGTTTCTCATTGATGACAAAGCCATTTATGTCTCACTCATACCCCGCTCCCCCCGCCTCGCTGCTCGCCCTCCCCCCTCCCGTCTCCCCCGGTCTCCTATAGTTATTTATGCTTTTCCACTCTTGTTTTTTTACCTTCACTTTCTCTCATCTCTCATTTTCAATTTGCATCCTCTGTTTCCTCCCCTCTTTGTCTTCCTCTGCTGCGCTCACGTCTCAGCTATTTTTTCCTCCTCTCTCACCTCGTCTTCTTCACTCCTCCTCCCCCTCCTCCCGCTCTTGCCGTCTTACATCATTTTCTCTCTAAACACGACCCCTCCCTCCTCCTTTCCTCTTTACCTTTCTCTTCCCTATGCCTTTAATTCCTTGCCTCCTACTCTGCACCCTCTGCATTCTCCAACTTGTGCTTTCCAGACTTTTCTGATTTTCTTTCCTTCCTTTCCTTATCGTTTCCTTCTATTTTTAATTAATCTCTCCTTCCCGTTCATCTTGTTCCATCGTCTCCCTCCATCCCCTCAACCTCAGTATTTCTCTCTGGCCCTCGCGTCACCTCTCCTTCAGACTGCTCCTGATGTGATTTTAAACCCATCCTCTGTGGCTTCCTTTCTTTTTTCCTTTCCCAGTCCCACTCACATCGCCTTCTTCTCCTCCTTGTCTTTCTGCCTCCTACTTTTCTTTGGACCTCCTCCCTACTTAGCAGCAGGAGTAGTTGTTAGAACCGACAAGCCCTTCTTCTAACAGCTACTCCTACTTTTCCTCCCTGAAATCCCCCACCCACATCCCTGACTTTCCTCTCCACTCTTGACACTGTATTTTTCTCTTATTACTCTTCACTGTACTCAGAACAGAGCAAATATGACAAAGCACTTAAACAGCTGAATAATAACAGTTAAAATAGGAAATTACAAAAATACGGGAAGGCAATCATTCCGAAGTTATACCTTATGTGACTTCACATTAATACTTCATAAAGTAAATCAATTATGTATGTAATAACCAATATTCTCTTCCTCCTCCAGCGCTGAGAGACAACCGCATCCAGCTGCACCGCTCCACACCCACTGAACTCTCCATCACCATCTCCGACGTGCAGCTGTCCGACGAGGGCGAGTACACCTGCTCCATCTTCACCATGCCGGTGCGCACGGCCCGGGCCACCGTCACCGTGCTGGGTGGGTCACCTGAACGTGCACGAAAAAACACGAAAGGAGTCATGCTTGTACCCAGGTGCCAGGCATATTTGCAATTTGACTCCCCGAATCCTGCAGAAACCAAACAAACATAGAAGTTACTGCTTTCAGAAATCTAATAAAGGGAGATTATTTTCTCAGGTTTAAAAATAAATATAAAAGAGGCATTTTGACAATATCAACATATCTCGCAGGCCTTTGTTTTCCAGCCCATAGTTTCCTATCGTGTTTGTTTAGGCTTAGCTAAAATTATTCTTTGCTCTCATTGAGGCTTAATTGTGTCGACCAGACGTTCTTCCCTTCCCTGTGTTCATACTCCAGTGTGTCTCCTTTCAGACTGATTGACAACTCTGCAAATCATCTCGACTGCAGTCTATCTTAATTTCCCCCAAAACCTGTTGAATTGTGACAAATTTAAAAGGGATGCATCAAAGCACTTGACACCCTGTCGTATTTTCTCCTCATTTGTCAGGTTGTTTATAACAGTGCTACAAAAATAGATACTTTTAACACAGAGAACTACGGTATATTGTTTATATAGCTCAAATTCACCGCGAGTGAGTCTGTGACATTGTTTTTCACAGAAGGACAGTCTTAACTGGATTTTGTCTTTTTATAACAAAGAATAAACCGATCTTCATGTGTGAACGTGACGATGTGCAGTGAAAAATGAAGTACAGTGTTTCAGCGACTGTTCCTTTTACAGCCTTCAGCTACAATGTTACAACTTAATGCCTCCATTCACTGGCTTCAGTCTGTTTCAAGGTCTGACCTCATATAACCGTTACACGCAGGTAAAAGGACTCGACTCGTCTCGTCTCCGCGGAGCTGTTATTACCTACTGTACTGCATGTGTGATACTTCCTGCAGTAAAGCTCCGTCGCCGTGTCAGCAGCGAGGGTGCGTGTTTATTGATCGCATTGTCACTTCATCTGTTTTGGATACCGCAAACCGTCTTTTGACTATTGATTTCTGTTTGCTGGCTCGCCGTTGTTCCTCTGAATCAGCTGATGCTGGCAGCGCTTCACGGTTTCTCATGGAGGCGATAACAAAGCAAATGTGCCTGGCAATGCTGTAATGCACCAGCTAATGGCCGTGGAAGCACCGTGGAGCCTTAGCGTATGCACGGAGAGACAGCTGGTCAGATATTCCTCCGAGGTTGTGGTCGCTCGATTTCAGAGCCTCCAGAACCTCTTTAAATTGCTGTGTATGTACTGTAGATTTGTCCTCTGATCACAAACAAACTACATCTATATTTATTCAACAAAAGGGTTTCCATGACTTATTTATTTTTTGCAATCTTTCTTGCATGAATGTTTTATTGTGAGCTTATTTGTGATATCAAGGAGGCTGATCATTTTTTTGTCATTTCATCTCAGATTGTCTAATTTAATACACCGTCGTTTGCCAACAAATTCTTGGATCAAACCGAGCTGCAGATGGTTTCTTTGGAAAAATGCACTTAGTGGAAACCAGATATGCAAAAACCGCTGATACTTGGGGCAGGGCTCGGTTTACAGCGCTTGTGCTGTAGCGGAGAGGCCAAAGGGCCACTCCCCAAATTTGGGGTTTGTCACTGAAGAGCGGTGGACGCGTCCTCGAGTGAACGACTTTGTGGGTGTTTACTCAGATGTTTTTAAAGTGTGTTGAAAGTAATGAAATGTAGTTGCTCTGAACAACAGCATGAGCAGTACAGTAGGCCTCCAATGTTAATGCGATGCTGGTGGGTGGTTTGAGGAGGGGGGAGTCAAAGCAAGGGTCTACTTTAGTTTTCTATATTCAAATCATCATGAGACTCACTCCTCCATGTTTTTCTGTTTTTTTTTTTCAAATTCACAGTAATTGTAATTCAAGCATTTTTTTTCCCTTTTTGTTGGCTGTAATTGATGGCTGTGACACTGTATTCTGCCTCCAATAAATATTTCATCACCCCTGAGAGCGAGCCAAACCATTAAAAATGTATGGTAAAATGTCTAAAACGCGCGGACCCCTGTGGGGGAAATCAGCCAAACATATCGAGTTTTGGCAGAGCGGCGTTGGTGTGTGTGTGTGAGTCAGCGGGCGTGCGCTGGGCCTTGTTTTGACATGTGTCGTGTTTTAGGGGACAGATCTGCTGAGTGTGGTCAGTCTTAAACGGCCGCGTGTCCGCCGGTGTTAAACGTGCCGCGTTCCCCTCTGCTCTCTCCTCGGCTAAGCAGAGAATAATTTATGACGGCTTTACTCTCTTTTATTCTCCTTGTAGAGGGAAGGGTCTCGACAGGGCTCCTACAGCCAGTCCTATATGTGCAGTGCTATTCCTTCATTAATATTCAATGCTACTTTACTGCCACGGAGCTTCCTTGCACAGTGCACTACATCAAACGCTGCTCCATAAAAAATTGACCACATTTTTATTTTTTTGATCTGTACCTTGGATATCGTTGGGAGGACGGGAGATCATCGGTATCTATCATTCATCACTGAATATTTGACATTGTGGATTATTTTTTTTTGCCCTGAAAATATCTTATTTTTGTTAACTGCTACAAAATCTCATCAATTTCCACAAAAGTCGCCTTTTTCCTTTCTGATCTCGTCCCCTTATCAATCTACTTTTCTGCCACACTCTCTCTGCTTCTTCCCTCCCTGCTCTCCCTTTCTCCCCTTCACTCCTTCTCTATCCATCATCCCACTTTTCTCCGTTAATGCACAGGGCGGTGGTGTATGTGGTAGACGGCGAACCGAATGTTCATTATTTTCAACAGCAGAATGACAGTAAACTTCGCCAGCACTTGGAGGGAAGCGCTTCCCACAACGGCTATAAAAAGTTTGTTCAATCACGATGCTAAAGTCTAAAAGCACATTGGCAGAGCGTGCGTGTTCGCTCCTTCCTTTGCATCGTGTTGTTTTGCTCCTCGACTTGTGATCCAAGTTAAGACAGTAATTAAGCAAAAATGTTTCTTATTCCAACCGAGTCCGCTGGAATCTGGGAGAACACCTCTGGGGAAGGAAGATGAATCATCAGGGTTTGGATTTGGCTCGGAGCGTCTCGATTCTTCACTTGGTTTGAATCTGACCTTTGGTTCCCGTCGTCCCTCTCAGTCTTTCATGTAAACTGTCACCCAAGGCTCCAGTGTCCCTGCAAAAAAACAATTTAGGTCCGACTGAGTCATTCTAACTCCCATCTTGGCTTTTAGCTAATGAATTCTGGGAGTCGTATTTAATAATCTCTGTAAAATATAATTTACTTGACATTTTGAACTGAGCTGAAGTACTAAGATCGAGCAGCCGCACGGTACTATTCACCAGACTGACGTGAATTGTAGAAATGTCAAGGCTGTCATAGATAATGCAGAAAGCATGCAGCTAATTTTAAAGGGATAATGCATTATTATTTTTTCCAGTGCATTAATTTCAAGTCGGTCTTTCTTCAGTAGGCAGCCCGTCTGCCAGTTGGGACCTCTCTGCACATGTCGCTATACTCGACGTGCCACGAGGCCTGTTCCATCGTTAAGCTAATAAATGATTGAATTGATTCTCTTTTGGCGGCCTTTGTTGTCTCTCAATTTAGCTGGTGTCATGTTTTGGAGTTTTACTGAAAATGTGGTTAGTGCTCGCTGCTGTATTCAAATTCTTCAGGAGGCTGATATGCACCGAGCGTCTGACCTTTTTCACTGAATTAATAAAGAAAAACCAGACTCAATAACAGTCCACTCCATGCTATTATAGATTTCCCCTGTAACCATCGTCACAAACTGAAGCATCCTCCAATAACTCCTAATTTCAGATGCCCATTCAGTTGATATGGCTAATATATATATATATAAAGCAGGTGACTTTTCAAAATATATTACTCCATTGTTTACTTCATTTCCAAAGCAAATCAGGATCCAGCTCCAGCGATACCCTGCCTCAAGATTTCTTTGTATTATTTGTTAATCTTTTAAAGTTTAAATCCAATGAATGATTATTTCCACTTAGATTAATCTTCCCCTCGTGTCTTCATGAATCATTTCATCCATAACGTGTCAGGGAATGGTTTTGTAACTTCCTGCAGCCTAAGGTAATTCAATAAATCGTTGTGCTGTGGTGGTCACTTGTCATAAAACAAAGACGGATTCTTGCTCCGGCCTTGACAAAGCGCTCTGTCGGCGATGGCTGCGGGTGAAGTTTGGGGTGAACACAAGCTTTGCAGGCATATCAGCTGCTGTGCAACAACTATTTCAGGTGCAAGTCTTTCATATTATTCCCCCAGATGCCTGTGATTTTCAGAAAATTGTATCAGCTGTAGTACTGATATTCGGTGCAGCGCAGCTTTGCAGGACAACAAAGTGAGGCCTGCAGCATAAAGTTTGCTCCCTCGCAGTAACTGTACATGTCCGTGTATCCCCCCTCTCTCTCTCCAGGTGTGCCCGGCAAACCTCAGATCTCGGGCTTTGACAATGCAGTGCAGGAAGGGGGCAAAGTCACCTTGACCTGTACCAGTACTGGCAGCAAACCTCCCGCCAAGCTGCGTTGGTACAGCGGGGACAAGGAGCTGGAAGGTGAGACAAACAGCGAGCATATGGACGTTGTCTTTATGTGACTGTGAGTGTGGGTATTGTGAGGTCAGACGATGTGTTGTGGACGTGTCTGTTTTCCTTTCGCCGCTGTGTGTGTGTGTGTGTGTGTGTGTGTGTGTGTGTGTGTATGTGCATGTGTGTGTGCGGGCGGTGTGGGGGCGTGCACGGGTGCGGCTGTGGGTGCGCGTGCGACGGCCGGTGTGAGATCTCCTGCAGGAATGCAAGTCTGTGGTCTTCGCTCGGGGATGTGTGTTTGTCTCCGAGTTTAAGTGTTTGTGATCCTGCAGCGTTCGGCGTCTGGGGAATCGCGAGCGCGTCCTGCATGTTTGCACACACGCACAGGTTTGTGCGCATATGCCTTACACATGAGCTTTTGTGTTATTGTACTGTGTGAGTGTGTGTTACATCACGCTGGGTGTGTATTGTGTCCTTGCCATGTCGCCTGCTGTCTCCCTGTGTGCCCTAAACCTGTGTCTGCATGTGTGTGTGTGTGTGTGTGTGTGTGTGTGTGTGTGTGTGGGAGCATGCTGTCGGTGTGTGTGAATGCCGAAACACGCTGTGAGTTTATTTGTGTCATTCCTTCATGTCCTAATCCTGTAAATGTGCCCATGCATGTATCCAGGAACAGTGCAAAGGTCTGAGTTTATTCCATCTTGTGTGTGCGTGTTTGTGCAGATCCCAGAGTTTATCCCCACAAACGCGCGCACGTGTCACACGATGAGCCGCAACACATCTGCAACTTCGAGTGACACAACAGAGAGCGGGAGATAGCGTGGGTCGGATGTGGCCGGGGATAACGCCAGAATCCGGCAATAAAGGGCAGGGCGGAGGAGAGGATGAAGGGATGAGGCCAAACAGAGAGTCGGAGATAGAGGGAGCTTTGCATGAGGTCACACACACCGGCCCTTTGTTACTGATAAACAGGAAAATGAAGAGGGCAGGGAGAGCTACCACGCACAGGATGTCATGAGAGGACAAATTAAGTGGCTTGTTTTATTACAGATGAACTGGAGAATCAAGGAGCTGATTGGCAGCCTCTGACTCACAGCAGCGATGCTGGCAGTGGGAGCGTTTCCCCAAATTACAGCCATGTTTCCTGTAAACCACCCTGCTTCTTGTTGCCTCATCAGTCAGAGGTTTTCTGTTTTGCTTTACCGAGCAGAACAAACATGTTGGAAGTGTTGTTTCTGTCGCCCTTTCACTCCTTCCACCATCTGCCATCACCAGAAATGCTATAAGCTTAAAGCTATATTTGTACTGACGGAACAGCGCCCTCTGTCTGTTGGTAGAGCTACAGTAAATCCCCCTGTGTAAACGGCAGCGTTTAGGCTTGTAGATCTTCTTTACACAGCTCTTTCTACAGTAATTATGCCAATATAATCTGATTATATAATATGATAATGATTTATCGATGATAAAATGCGACACTCGGGCTTTGTGATGCAAAAATGCCCGTCTTGTATCCTGATGCCTTGGCTGTGTTGGCGTTTGCTATAATTATGGACTGAAATGAATCGAAAGAATGGACTAAATCTACAAAGAGAGGGAGAAATGGGAGAGCTGCCCGCCTGAGGACAGATTATCTGCTCTTTTTGTTAGAGGAGAGTGTGGAGAGTGTGTGTTGCTTCTGCGAGAGATTGGATTTCTGTTTAAATGGCCATTTCACCCAAAAACACAAAAATATGTATTTCGTCTTTGTGCTCATAACGGTGTCCAGTCATGCAGACCACGCTGGTATTATTCTGTCCAGGTAGTGAGATATCTGTCTCTTGACGACTGGCAACGCTACAAGACGGTGGAGGTTGATGCGATTTTCGTTTGTGGCGCTCATACAGTAGCATTCAGATGTTTCATTAAAACAACTGAACAGCACCGTGTCTCTCCAGAAGCAATCATTTTCTTTCTCTGGAGGAGATTTCATATTTTGCTAACTGTGCTGCAGAAACAGACCTGTCCCCAGGTGTCGTATTTATGGAGCACATACTGTACTGTATTCACAGCTCCAGATTCATACCCAGTGCAAATGCCTGTATTGTAGAAAGTTGGAAGGCAAAGGGTTGGAGCTGTGGGAGCTGGGTGGATGCATACTGGATGTGAAAGGCCACAGATTTCTGTACCTGAACTTGGGGGTCCCCAGTCTTGGTCCTTGCGGGCCACCATCTTTCCCACTCTATTATTACCTGGATCAGGTGTGTTCAAAGAGTCAGAAGCTGGAAGTGCAGGAACTGAGCATGACTGGACACCTCTGCAACCATATCTGACAGAATTGCATGTTTATTAAAATAATTTAACTGAAGTAAATCAGGTTTTCACTTATTCATAGTGTTACTGTATCCAAAGTGACCATAGTCTTGTTTTTTGGAGGTGAAGTGACCCTTTAAAGTAAAAAGCCAAGGGAAAAAGATAGACAGACAGAGAGCGATTTGAAGGCGATCAACTCTGCGTGAATGATGGTGTGTTTGAGGCTTCACCCAGCTGTCCTGACGCCGCACAGCACCAATCAGTCATGGCTGAAACGGCACACACACATCCCCTCGGTTTCACACGCACACACTGGTAATGGCCAAATGATAACCACGAGCTCGCAGACTGTCACACAGTGCTCATCGCGGACCAGCTAGTCAGAGAGCAGCGCGGGTCAGCGTGCTATTAATACAGCATCTCATTCACGCCGCTGCAGCCCGAGCATGCACGTCTCAGCGCGCGCCATAGCTCGGCTGACGGCGAAATGAAAGGAGGAGAAGCGATATAGAGAGTAAAGGGGAACGAGGCCAGCGCAGATGTGGAGAGGGAACGTCTGCGCGCGTGTGCGGGAGAGAACGAGAGCGGCGCCTTGTTTTGAGAAAGTGACAGCGAGGGGCTGCAGAGGGAACGGAGCGGCGAGGGAGCGAGCGAATGAGCGGGCGTGAGCCTGTGTGCGTGCATAAAAATAGACGGAGCGACGGCGAGGATACGGAGAGACGGACGGAAGCAGTGAAGAGCAGGCAGAGGAGAGGATGAAGGGGAGAGGGAGCAGAAGGGGAATTAAGTAAAAAAGAAAGGAGCAGGGCAGCTTTGCAGGGGGTGGGGGGGGGGTGAAAGCGGGCGCAACAGGAGAGAGGGGAGACATAGGAGGGAAAGGCTGACGAAATGGGGAGAGAAACCCAGAAAGAGGATTCAGATAGAGAGAGCAAAGTGTACAGGAAGGGCAGCGGTAATTGAGAAGAATGAAAGGCTAAGAGCTTTGAAGACTGTATTAGTTGTACTGTTTGAAAGGGCTATGGATCATTTAGTGACATCGATGTATTGGATTGGGGATAATGGGGATTTATAGTGGCACTTAAGGCCGCCCCGGCTGAATACCAGCCCAAATTGTCATAATGCAGGCCGTGGGGCGGACGGCGGAGGGTACATGGGCGTGTGTCCGTAATGTAAGAAAGGAGGACGGAGACGCTGGCAGAAACCGGAGCAGCAACACACTGTCAGAAGTCACAGACTAACTTTAGGAGTGAGACTTTTTTCAGAACAATAACACTCACAAGACTTTGGGAAATGGAAAAAAAACTAGAGCTGCAGGCAAGAAAGCCAACAGTATACAAATATATCTCTGTCCATCACTATACATATTTGGTTTCTTAATAATGATTCCAGGTACAGTCGTAAATTTCACACCATCATTGGCGCACAAAAAAACAGCGAGTCAAGTATTAGTACTACAACTACCTCAAAGATACTGTGGAGCTTTAATCCGCTCTCGCCGCTGGGAATAGATACAGGAGAGGCAGAGTAGACTTAGTCGTTTATAACTGGACTAATCAACTCTTTCCAAATGAGATGACCTCACGTGAACCCTCAGATCAGACTCCAGCGCTTTCGCTGGCCGTAATCCGATTTGGGCTTAAAAGTGATGACTGTTTTGATTATTTTAAAACCTTTTACTTTATCCGGGGAAGGGCTTTTGCTGAGCACGCACCACTGTATTAAGCCACGCTTTACTCTCTATTCACAGTTCCACGTTTTACAGTACAACCACAGTCTTCTACTTTTGGCGACTAAGCAGCTCCACTGGAGTATGTAGCTGGAGGATAAGCATCTTGTTCACTTGGCAAAGTTCTTGAATATTAAGGAGAAGTCTTACATCCAAATCTACGTCCTGTGTGTGGCCCAACTGTGTTAAATCTCAGAATTTAAACCTGCACCTGGGTATTATTTTATTTAGTAGCTCAAGGCTAAGTGAGGCCCGAAAGTACTGAGCAAAAACATGGCAAGGGACAGTTTTGCTGAAGAGCAGAGTTAAAACTAAAAAAAAGAAGAAGTTAATCAGGTTATCTCTCTATATTTTAATAAATGCCTTTACTTAAGTTATCATTAACACATTTCCATCAGGTCACACACACTTGGTCCCTAAAGGCCCAAACATGCCGGGCGCAGTAATTGCTGCATCCAGTTGTTTGAATCTCCTAATGTGGTTGTTTAACAGTGAACTGGGCGCTCGAGGGTTGAAGCATCAGCATCTCCAGCTCCTCATCTGCATCGCATAACCACCTTGGGGGAAGTTAGACTCGAGGAAGCGCCTGATGATTGCCCACCTTTTTATTTGAGTAGTCCGAGTTTTATAGAAAAGTGCATCCCATTAAATTTTAAGCTGGCGTCGAGGTATAGTCCATCTTAAATATTAAACACCACAAATATTAAAATTCAGTATAATGGAATATTCATGTTTGATTGAATGATTTATCAGTTATTAAAATATATTTTTGATGATAGCTAATTGGTATTTTGGTGAACTGCTGTAAACGCGGGCTGCTGATAATAGACGTCCATAAATGTTGGGCTCCATGAACTTGTTGCTGCTTCTCAGCCGGATTTGCTTATTTCTCCGCTCACAGCCGCTGACAACATGCAAATCTAGGCTGATTATCTAATAATGAACTGAGGTAATGTGAAGTATGTGTAAACGTGTCTCACCGCTGTCTTGGGAAAAACTACTTAAACCGAGTGCATCGTATTTTTCCCCTTAATGAATGTGCCGAGCCACTTCCGTGACCCCTTGGGCTCGGAAAAACTTATTACAACTCAATTGTGTGATTTCAGAAATATTGTACACAAGAGTCGGCGAGTAAACAAACAGAATTTCTCCATTCCCAGGACTGATTTTGGAGATCGGTGGTCTTTAATAAAGGCTGTGTGCCGTGTGTGTTTGTGTGCGCAGAATGAGAGCGAGGGCAGCAGGGGAGGCAGACAGTGACGAAGAGACTCCTCTGAGTGGCGTAGGATTATTGAAATGCACCTGGAAAGTAAACTAATTTTCTCTACGGGTCAGAGGACTGGTTATGGTAATAAAAAGAGAGATGTCATTAGATTCAGTGGTATTTGAAGAGTTCTCCGCAGAGGAGGGGGAGGCGACCACTATAATGTGTGTGAGTGTGCGACAGAGAGAGGGGATGATTGAGACAGAGAGAAAATGTGTGCTTTCCAATCAGCTTCCCTGCACATATCTCTGTCTTGTCTGCGTATATGTTATTCATAAGCTCGACCTGCACCTTGCTTGCGTGTGTGTGCGTGTGTGTGAAAGTTTGAAGGTTCGCGTTCGCTTTCCTGGATTCGGCGAGCACTTTCACGCTCTGACCACCCAGTCTGATATATGTATTTTTTTTTAGATCACCCAGCGATAGTCTTCATTTATGCTTTCATACCGTGTCTAAGTGAAGCGCAGCTGATGGGGCAAATTTACATCTGCCCGCTTCTCCCCTTTTATTCCACACCAGCTGCCGGAACTACTGGCAGAAATGTAAAATTAGGCAAAGAAAGGGGAAACGACGGCAAACAGAAAAGTGTCTATATGAAAACGGGTGCGTGCTCTTACTTAAAACTGACTCCAGTATGTAAATCAACACTATAAAGCTGATCTGCTTTATCATGCTGTAAACGCGCCCACAAAGTATAACTGCAACAGATTGCACTTAAAATGCTGCGCATTCCTTTATCCGCCAGAATAAAATGTTCTCCTTTATAATTTGATGGGAAATGCGAGCTGTCTCCTAAGCAACAGCGCAGGCTTGTCCAAAGAAGACTGGCCTTAAAAGCATTCGATCTTTAGCCCCCTTAGCATTCAGCATGAAGCATCGCATACTGTACTGCTCAGTAAACACGAGCAGGCTCTGTGCGCTTCACTGTTTACTACATATTACACGTTATCAGTTAACCCTCGCCGCCGACCATGACCTCCGCTCACTCGCTGGTCGCACGAAGAAGCTCAGGTTTTAACATTCTTCCTCGTGACCAAGGATGCAGCAGGATTTCCAACTGAAAGTAATGAATAGATGTTACAAAAATGCACTTTTTGCACATCAAGAGTTGTTTATTGTGTCAAAGCAGACACACTTATCACAGCTGAAAGGTTTGATTTATTCTATCAAACTTCCAGACGAAGTCCAGACACAAATGCACGTTCAATTTCTCTGGACCCCAAAGATATTAATCCCCCAATGATATAAATCTCACTTTTGAGAAGCTGGAAGCACTTTAATTTGATTAAAGCCGTAAACATGAATCATTGTTGACGTAAAAATATCAGTTTTCTGTTGACTGACTAATGGACAAATCATTTAAAAAATTTCAAACAAATATTTTGCAGAGCAAGAGAATAAAAAAACACATGGATTTGTGTGGTTTTATACATCACCGAATGAGTCAGCAGATAAAAAAAAAAAGTTCTTTTATGGAGAGAAACGGCACCCTGCTATAAAAATGTGTGGCAGTGCATTGTTGCATTATTACAGTGGATGTGGCATATCATGATAGATAGCAAACAGAAACATCCCAGAGGCACGAGGAAACTGCACGGAAAACACATTTTTCATTCCAAGAGAAAAAAATGCGGGTCATTACTGTTGTACGACACGAAACCACCAAATCCTAATTACAGTCTGGAGTATTTATCTGTGTCGTTGTGTGTCGCCTGCGCGTCCTTCCTCCTGACCCCCCCCCCCTGTCCCCGTCTCACCCAGGGCGTCCCGACGTGGTGGAGTCCGTTCCCGACGAGCCCACGTACAACGTGAGCAGCGAGCTCAGCTTCACGGTGGGTCGCCACGACGACAACAGCGTCATCACCTGCGCCGTGGACCACCCGTCGCTCGGCACCGGGGACAAGAGGAGCGAGCATCCTCTGCGAGTGCTGTGTGAGTCGCCTGGGAAAAGGGGGGGGGGGTGTACAGGGTAGAGGACAATTATATGTGAGAGAGAAAGTTCTCCGGTCTCGGCCCACTTTCGCTCCTCGCAGCTCGGCCTCGGCGTGATGCGTGTCCCCGCCTCCTCCCCGTATTAACGACCAGTCGCCTCGCGGAGGACATTAAACCGTCCCCCAGCGGAGCGGAGCGGCGCCGGACGCCGGGTCGGTGCTGCCACCCGTAGGCGAGCCGGCGCCACTGCCGCGCGGCCCAGACGGCGCCGCATGTTGCGTAAGAGGTTATGTCACAGCGGGAGGCGGCGAGAGGGCGACGCCCGCAGGACGCTGAGGGGAGCGGACGGAGACGGGGACGAATGAGGCGCCGCCGCCGCTCTGTTACGTGACCACGCGCTGTCTGTGCCTCTGCTTCCAGTCTCGCCGGAGGTGGAGATCCAGCCCGAGAGCGACCTGCCGCGAGAGGGGGAGAAGTTCCACCTCCACTGTGTGGGCAACGGGAACCCAGAGTAAGACACACAACGCGGCACGAGTCACTGGACGGTTGAAAACACGCAGCGTTCATGCTGTTTACTGAGACATAACAGGTGATCCAGACCTGACGGACCGTGGATGGATCGACACAAGCGTTGGGGCCGATGGGGCCCGGTTCTACTGGGTCTCTCACATTAACCAGCGTTTCTCTAGTGAGGTGGACAGTTAATTCTAGGCCACATGTGCCGTTCATTTCGATCAGGTGCGAGTGGAGTTCGACCGGCGAACGGCGCTCGCACACGCGCCTCCTCTGGCGCCGCGTGTAAACAACGCCTCCGAACGCACAAGCTGCAGCCGCTCCTTGAATCCTGCCCGCACACATGCACCCGTTCCTCTGGCCTTTCTGCATTATAGATGAACCTCCAGCCAAGCAGCCCCATCGATCCTCTCTCCCCCCCTGCCTCCCCCCATCGCCTCCCTGCCTCCCCCCATCCCCTCCATCATCGGGTATCTCTGCGTTGCCGTGTCACTCAGGACCCGCCGGCGCCCCTCCGTCTTGTCACAGCTCCCCCCACCCCCCCTCCCCCCTTTCCTCTCCCTGTCCTTTCCTATAACTCTCCTCTATCTCCCCTCACACCTTCTCCCTTCAAACTCCCCCTCCTCCCGCTCCCTCCCCCCTGTCAGCTAACCAAAGGAGTAGCTACGTGGGAATACGGCCAACGCTTACATCGACTGGCACATCGGATCGGAAGGAGGCGGGGGGGGGGGGTTACTGTCATCGCATGTACCTGCTTAAACGCAGTAAAGAGGAGCGGATACGTTTCAGGAGGAGTGCGAGGTGTGAACAGCGCAGCGTGGTTGTGGGTTCAGTTCCCACAGGGAACTCCGATGCCTGGAAATATTTATTTGGGCTATAATTAGACAGTGTGCATGAAAGCATTGATTAAATGATGCTCTCTGTATGAGGCAGCCTTGTTCTATGGTCATAAATAGTTCCCTGCAGTCTGAAAAGACCCGAAGTCTGCAAGAGGTCAGGGTTGAGCTCCCACCGGGACCACACGTTCTAAAAATGTACTTAACTCGTACAAGGCGCAGAGACTATAGATAAAACGTCCCCGTGAGTGGCAGCGGCTGTATGTGTAAAGCGAGGCTATAGAAGAAGAGAAGAGAACCCATGAGACCGGAGCGAAAAATGACAAGAGGAGGAGGGGGAGAGGGACCGAAAAACAAACTGACAGGAGAGCGAGCGGTGGGAAGAGGGGAGCGGAGGGAAGCGTGGGCAGAGCAGAAAGATGGTGACAAGCAGCGAGCGACCGAGACAGAAGGAGAGAGAGAGAGAGAGAGAGAGAGAGAGAGAGAGAGCGAGCGAGCGAGCAGCGCGGCGCCCGATCCTGCATGAGCCGCTGTCCAATCACATCGCTCGCAGGCTGCTTCCCCCGCTGTCAATCAAACACCAGTCGGCTTCTCCTCCGACACGCCCAGCCGGCGCTGCCTCACCCCGGGGCCGCCTCACCCCGGGCCGCCTCACCCCGGGCCCCCTCACCCTACGGCCGCCTCACCCCGGGGCCACCTCACCTGAGCCGCCTCACCCTGGGCCCCCTCACCTGAGCAGCCTCACCCCGGGCCACCTCACCCTGAGCCGCCTCACCCCGGGCCCCCTCACCTGAGCTGCCTCACCCTGAGCCGCCTCACCCTGGGCCCCCTCACCCTGCGGCCGCCTCACCCTGGGGCCACCTCACCTGAGCTGCCTCACCCTGAGCCGCCTCACCCCGGGCCCCCTCACCTGAGCTGCCTCACCCCGGGCCCCCTCACCTGAGCTGCCTCACCCTGAGCCACCTCACCCCGGGCCACCTCACCCTGAGCCGCCTCACCCTGGGCCCCCTCACCTGAGCTGCCTCACCCTGAGCCGCCTCACCCTGGGCCCACTCACCCTGCGGCCGCCTCACCCTGGGGCCACCTCACCTGAGCTGCCTCACCCCGGGCCACCTCACCCTGAGCCGCCTCACCCTGGGCCCCCTCACCCTGGGGCGGCCTCACCCCGGGGCCGCCTCACCCTAAGCCCCCTCACCCCGGGCCGCCTCACCCTGGGCCCCCTCACCCCGGGCCCCCTCACCTGAGCCGCCTCACCCTGGGCCCCCTCACCCTGGGGCCGCCTCACCGGGTGAGAGGTGGCCCCCTCACCCCGAGGCCACCTCACCTGAGCTGCCTCACCCCCGGGGCTGCCTCACCCTGAGGTTGCCTTACCCACGGCTTGCCTCACCCTGGGCCCTTCCCGGTCCACGAGCGTCGCACTCTCACTCCGTAATGCACGCGTTCCCCCCGCGCGGTCGCGTCCTGTCAGGTTCAGAAGAATTCAGAATAAGTTTGCGTGTCAAATTCTGCAGTGTGTTTCCTCAACGCCTGGCGGCAACGGCTTTCTAATGGGGGAGAGAGGAGCTGCGCTCCACATTATGTTACCTCTTCCATCTATTGGATCAGCGCGGCTGGGGAGCGCTCACAATAGCATCACATTTCTGCTCCTGAAGTCATTCAACCAAGTTTAACTCCCCGAGACTGCTCACTTAACACATTTACGCCTAAGTAGCCGGGCTTAGCTTCAGCTTATGTGTGTGTGTGTGTGTGTGTGTGTGTGTGTGTGTGTGTGTGTGTGTGTGTGTGTGTGTGTGTGTGTGTGTGTGTGTGTGTGTGTGTGCGCGTGTGCCAGAACCAAGCCACAGCTGCAAAACAGCGGGTGACGTGTAACATGATTCAACAATCTCTTAAGAGTAACTCACAGTAAACTTGATTCTCAGCCAACAAACCAGAACACGAGTCCGACGTGATCGGCCGTGGAGTCAGAGTGCAGTGAGTGGCCTAAACGCACCCGCTCTCAGAGCATCATGCTGCTGCAAATGCTCCCTGACCCCGTTTTAACACAGCTCCAAACAGTCGCGGGCATATTCACATCACATCTCTATCGCCTGCTGGAGTCGAGTCATTCGATCCAGCTGTTTTAATTGCAGCAACTCCACGAGCCCTTTTCTCACAGCTCCCGGTCCGCTCGAATTGTCCCGCACGAGTCCAAAGTTCAATTTTAGGTTCCAGGTTAAAATGTCTGACTGTTTCTCTCGTGATATTTGTGTCTGGCGAGAGCTGACTATATCAACAGAGCTGAGAATGAGCTGAGAAAACATCTGGATGAAGAGGTGCGACATCAGGGGATGCGTCATGTGATCCACTGTTAGTGACTTGGGGCTGTAATACATTGTTGGTCATCTCAGGAACTGGAACAATATAAAAGCATGTCTGAATTATCTTATAAATAGCAAATAATACCCAGATGACAGATAGTTTGGGTGGAATGCTCAGATTTCAGCCATTTGCATATCTCCACACATTTTATATTCATAATTTATCAAAAAACACCCCAAAGCTCGTTTTTTTAATGCGCTAATAATCACAGCTGTAGAAGGAGGACCGTGCAGCAGCACCGGGCCCATAACGGCCATGAAGAACGTCTCGAAGCCTATCGCGACTCCAGCGCAGCGTTTGCTAACGCGCGCCCGCTAATTGAAACGTCTCAGAGTGAGTCGGCGAGCGATCGACCTCCGACCTCGACGCTCCGCGGAAATCGCCTCCCGCCGACGCCGCCGACGCCGCCGACGCCGCCGACGCCCCGACACCGCGGCGCGAGTCCCCGCCTGCAAACGCGGAGTTAATTGCTCAGTTAATTGCGTATTATCCCGCGCTCGGAGGCGGCGTAGTACAACAGCTGATTGCGTTTTACGGCCGAGAAGCGCGTGGTGGAGGCCACTGGCTGGAAACCGTTGTTTCAGACATTTGGTGGTTACTTTTGAAGCTTTTCTTTGCTGCGGCACCGTTGACGGCTCTGATGGTGTTCGTGGAGCGACCCACATACAAAGTCGGGGCTTCCTCGACCGTTGTGCCCGGGGGCCAGAGCAGACCGGTTGCCGGTTTGGTCTCACAGTGACCCAAGTGTTTGCCGTGAACCCAGACTGCACCTTTAGGCGTCGCCGAGGCTTTTCTCCTTATTAATCAGTCCGGCACATTCAGGTCTGCCCCTGATTCACACCCGCCATCATTGTAATTACTGTACAGCGCTTAAGGACTCGCACATTTACATAATTGATTCTTTTATCGAGGCTCGTCTCGCTATCTCTCTCACACACATCTGTTATGCAGAATAGATTTTTTTTTTTTACGCAGCCTGATTTGAAATGCTGATCCTCTTCTGTTGTCTTCCTCTCCTACATCTCCCTTCATCTCTTTTAATCTGTCCTCTTCATCAGCTGCAGCACTGCTCCCGCTTTTCATCACTGCCTGTTTTCGCTCCGACTGCTGCAGCTCCTCTCAGCCTCTCCCCGTCTGACGCTCCTTCTCGGCCCCGGTCTCTTATTTCTCTTCTTTCTCCCATTTCAGCCTATTGAACTTATCTCCTCCTTCTCTTATCTCTTCTTCTGCCATCGTTCCATTCTTTTTTTCCCTTCTCTCTTGATCATGTCACATTCTCCTGCTTTCTTCTCTCATCACTTCAACCTTCTTTAGACTTTTTTTAACTTACTCTACGTCTTTTTCTTTTATGAAATGAGCACAGTTCAGCTCAGCGCTCTCTCTCTCTCTCTCTGTCTGTTTCCCTCTGCTCCTCCTCAGGCCCAGCGCCTACATATGGGAGAAGAAGGATGGAGAGCTCCCCCCTCTGTCCAAAGTGGACGGTGCGTATCTGCGCTTCGAGATGCTCAACAAATCAGATAATGGCGTCTACATCTGCCACGCAGACAACGGCATCGGGAACGGCCAGGGGGAGTACACGCTGCAGGTGCAAGGTGAGGGGGGGGGGGGGGGGGGGGGGGTATGGGTGTAGAGGGGAGGGGGGTCGTCTTCTTTTGCTTCCGTCATCAGTTTCTTTTTCTTGTGGCTCTGCTTGTACGTCCATCTTTTATCTCTTCTGATTTTCTTTTGTTTCTTTGCTTCTTTTCTCATCCACCCACGCCACCGCATCCGCCCCACCGCATCCGCCCCACCGCTCGCTCGCTCGCTCGCTCGCTCTCTCTCTCTCGCGTGCCTCGCTCTGACGCTGTGTGTGTGTCCCGTTTGTCGTGTTTGCGTTTCACGTGCCCGCTGCAGGTCTCACAACCCCGGACTTACCTGACGCCGCCTCCCCCTCGGCTCAGCCTCCAACCCAGTTCACTTCCCTCCCCCCTTCCAGCCTTCCCCCGACCACCTTTGCTCCCGAGGTCTCTTCCTCACCCACTTCCTCCCCCGACTCCTCCCCTTTTCCCAGCCGCTCCCCGGCTGATGTTTCATCCTCCGCCTCCACCACCGCCCTCTCCAACGCCCTCTTCCCCCACCTGACGTTCTCCTCCCTCCCGAGTCTCCCCCCTCCCTCGCCTGCCAGCATCGCTCCATCCCCCGCCAACGCCACCTACTCCTTCCCCGCCTCCCCCCTCACTCCCTCAGTTTCTGACCAGCTGAATGGAGTTTACACTGTCACAGGTAAAAACCCCTGAGTTACACACTTGCACACTCACACGAGAGGAAGCAGACGCCTGTCCATTTTTCCATCAACACACAGTCTGTGTTTGCATTGTGGGGCAGAAGCACAGGGTGTAACATACACACATGCAAACATAGTGACACGTGGAAGAAGTGTGGACAAGCAATGAGGGAAAGATGGCGTTTGTGGCCTTTCACAGCTGTTTGATGCTTTTTTTCTTCTTTCCCTTTCTTCTCCTGTTAATAACTCCTGAATCCTAAACCTCAAACTCTTCCAACACACACTGCTCCACTCATCCATCCATCCATCCATCCATCTAAACATCCATCTATCCATCTACTCATCCACTTGAGAAGATGCTGCAGGCAACATCGCAGGTATAACTTTTACGCCAGTCATCTGTTGTTCTGACTTCCTGTCGTTCTTACCCTGCGTCCACCTGCGTGTGTGTGTGTGTAGTTGACGTGTGTGTCGTGTGTGTCACATTTTGGCCTGTCAGTCTGGATAATACCTGGCGTGGTGACACTTTGAACTTCAGCGCATAGTGATGAATATTTCATATCCGTGTGTTGTTGCTCACGCACGCGCCACAACGTACATTCACACCACGGCCTCTGTCTGACACACTAGCGTGACCCCATTAAGTGCTACAAGTCATTTACACAGTGTTTCACATCCTCTGTATTTTTATCTGTGTGTGTGTGTGTGTGTGTGTGTGTACGTGTGTGCGGGGGAGGGGGTGGCTGAAGCTTTGAGGTGTTCTTGGTTCCTGTCTGCTTTCCTTTGATGCTGACAGCAGGATTTATGGGCTCATTCTCACTCTCGCCTCGTCAGCATGCCCCTCTCACCTCCACGCTGGCCTGTGTGTGTGTGTGTGTGTGTGTGTGTGTGTGTGTGTGTGTGTGTGTGTGTGTGTGTGTGTGTGTGTGTGTGTCTCAGCCCCCCCCCCCCTGTCTGCGTCTGGCCTTCGGCTGGCTGTTGTCATGCCCCTTCACTTCTCTAACTGGCTGAAATGTGACTCTTTCCTCCAAAATTGGCCGTTCACCACATCATTTGGTGTCCCAGCTGGTTATAATGTGTTCCCTCTTCAGCTCGTGTCTGCTTGTCAGAGGCTGCTTCTGCTCCTCTGTTTCTCATTCCAGTCTTTCAGTGCAGCGTTGTCTTTGTCTGCCTGGTTGAGTCCTTGCCTTTTTTATTGGTTTGACCCCTTAAACATTCTTACAGTGCAAACCTCTCTCTCTCTCTCTCTCTCTCTCTCTCTCTCTCTCTCTCTCTCTGTCTCCCTCTCTCTCTCTCCATCTGTGTCTGTTTTATTTTTCCATTATCTACAAGTCTCTTTTGTGCGTTTCAGTATGGGCAATGTTGTTTTTCAGCCTGTCTGACATCTGACTGACCTTCAAATTCCCACTCAGTGCTTGATCCTGTCTGAAAACTGAGGCGAAATAAATGATGTTTCGGATTATTTCTGCGCTCATTGCTTTCTTCTCTGAGGGACAAGTACATGAAGCCGAAGTGGCTGAATTACGGCAAACATATTGAATTCCTGTTGTTGGGCGAAGAAACTGAATAACCCGAAAAATAGATACTTTTCTCGGTGAATTATCTGAATTATCAAGCGTTCCAACAAATGTAAAACGTGTTTGAACACAAAGAAATGTCCAGGTTTCTAGAGGTAAGTGTGGTATGTTACCGTTTAATTAGGGTCAATACGTGTTTATTAACATATTCACGTTCTGGCGTTTTAAAAAATGACCGTATCCTCATCTTTGTCTTGTGAATGTTTGTGGCTGGGTTTTTATATCAACAAGTCTCCTCTGCTCCCGTTCTTCTCGTTCTTCCTGCTCTCCCTCTGTCACTCTGCCCATTATTCTCTCTCTCTCTCGCTCTCTTTGTCTATTTCTGCTGCCTTTCATCATCCATCCCCTGCTTGCACTAATATTCACCCCCCACTCGCTCTCAATCCCCGTCTCTGCTTCCTTCTCTCCCCTCGTTTCTCACGATCTCTCCCTCCCTGTTTCTCGCCCGCTCTCTCCCTCCCCGCCTGTCGCCGTGACGTCCTCTCCTCACCTCCCTCCTCTCTCTCCCCTCCAGACCCCACGGCCATGTCGCCGTCCTCCGGCGTGGACCACGCGGTGATCGGAGGCGTGGTGGCTGTCATCGTCTTCATCCTGCTCTGCCTCCTCATCGTCCTCGGCAGATACCTCATCAGACACAAAGGTCGCCGCTCGCGTCCGAACGCAGACACGCGGCCGCGCATGAGGCCGAAATTCACACTTATAAACGCAGGGAATAAAAATGCCTAAATATAAATTCTAAGCATAGATTTCGCTATTGAAACTCTCAAAGCAGAATAAGAAAACGAATGAATGCCAATAAGGGAATGTTTATTCATTGCCCGTTAATACATTCTGGATTCAATAACTATATGTGAGATTAGATTTTGTGACATCAGCAGACTTTCAGCAGTCATGTGATGGGGTGATGTGATTGAACTGGGGCAGTAAAGGGGGCGCGTATGTATTTTGGCACCTCACCTCAGCTGGGCGCCTCCAGCTGGTTCAGAATATTGGACCCAATTACCTGGTGCTCGCTGTTCAGCGAGGGACCGCATCTGTGTCACTGCGCTAATGATTCTGTGCTCGGTTTAAGCACCTGCGCAAATGGGCGAGTGGGATCTGAGGAGTGGATAATGTGAACATCCGCACTACAACTGCTGATCTCCCATCACGGTTGTTTTTACAAGGCGGCCGAGGGAATAGAGGCGCGACAAATAACACGCGTGTCGGAAAAAACAATTAGCGCCGTATTTTTAGATTAGGACATTGTTTATTCATTGGCCGCTCGTCGCGTGCGCTTCATCCCGACACGATTCTGAATCACACAAAGAGAAGCGTGTTTGTTTGGCAGATGGACCGATCTCCAGCGTTTGTCTCATAAAACCATCAGCTAATACAGGTACAAGCAGCTGGGGAGTCCTTACATCATAACTTTAAACCTCTGAACGTGACAAATTACCCAATCTGAAGCATCGTATTAATGCATTTTGTCGTTTGAAAGTTCCAGCGTTTGGCCTTTTTCCGTCCCTCCTCTCTCTCTCTTATCGCTCCCTCCTTCCTTCCTTCCACAGGAACGTATCTGACCCACGAGGCCAAGGGCTCGGACGACGCCCCGGACGCAGACACGGCCATCATCAACGCAGAGGGAGGCCACTCCGGGGCAGAGGATAAGAAGGAGTACTTCATCTAGGTGCGGTCGGAGCGTAGGAAGGCAGCGGGAGGAGGAGGAGGAGGAGGAGGAGGAGGAGGAGGAGGAGGAGGAGGAAGAGGAGGACGAGGAAGAGGAGGATTGAAGGAAAAAAACTCCTTTTTTTCATGTTCTTCAGTTCTTCGCTGGTTTGGAGGGATGAAGGGGGGGGGGGGGGGGGGGGGGGGGGGGGGGGGGACTGTGGGCAGGACAAAGCGTTGGGCCGGGCTTCGCACCCTCTGCGTTGATACAGGGAAGTGAGATTTTGCACTGACGCATGGACGGGCTGAAGTCACACACACACACACACACACACACACACACACACACACACACACACACACACACACACACACACACACACACACACACACACACACACGCGCGCGCTCACGCGGGGGCGGGTTTCCAACGCTCGTAGACGCTTAGATTAACACACGCCGGCCTCCTACTAACCCACACCTCCAGGTCACGGCGCCATCCGCAGGCATCAGATCCCGCCCCTCGTCGCCGGCGCCTCAGAAAAGGAAAATTGTAACTCACATTCCGGCACCTGGAGCCGACGCGTCGCTCCTCCTCCACGTCACGACCACGCTCCTCGGGTCCCTCGCGTCGTTGCCCTCGTCCCCTCCATCGGACCCGGCGGCATCCGGCTGTTTAACACCGTAGTGGCAGCAAAGTCCATGCAAAGCGCATCAGCACTGACCGACACACGCTCCCTCTCTGTCACGTTCATGGTTTTAAGCCATTCACACTCTCCCTGCGTCCCCACTCTCAATTTCCCACAATGCAGCACCACGCAACATGCAACTCTCATGCAAAAATAGCATTCCTGCCTTGTGCTACCAAGCCAAGGGGCTCCAGTATACATATTATAAATATATATATATAAATATATATATAATTATATAGCATTCTTTTTACTTGACAGAAAACGTTTGGTGTGCTGTAAATACACTTTCTCTCTCTCTTGCTACTTTCTGTCTCCTCCTCCGTGCTCTCTCTCTCTCTCTCTCTCTCTCTCTCTCTCTCTCTCTCTCTCTCTCCATCTCCTGTATCTCACCCAGTGTTACTGCACCACAGTAACGTATATACTCCAAAAAAAAAAAAAAAAGAAGCCTGCCTGTTTTTACTACATGCGTGGAACTGCAGAGTCAAAAGTATCAATATCTGGGGTAAAACGTGAAAATAACAATGATGATGTTGCGATGAAAACTAACCTTAACTGCAAATATTTGTATGAGGAATGTTTTCCTTCCTTGTTTATCCTTTAGGTTTTTGTTGTCCAGTTTTGAAACTTACGGGAGCTTTTCTCTCATCCGTATCTCAGTGTGTTACTGTCAGTGTTAACGGTTTACAGTGTCTGTCGGTTTGTCCGTCCAGGAGTCCATAAAGTTCTGTGTGATGAGTTTGAGGTTTAGTATTTGGATGCTGTTCATCCCCCCCCCCCCCCCCCCCCCCCCCCCCCCCCACACACACACAACTGTAGCAGCTTCAGAGTGTGTTTCCTGCAGCACTACTGCCTGGTGTTCGTGCTCGCGGGTCCTCTTCCCACTCGACGCCGCTCGTATCTGCCGTCCGTCCTCCCTGCGGCCGACCGCGTGTCCTAAAAACCCGTTCGGCGGCGACGTGCGCTGCTTCGGGGAGGTGAAAACCCTTGCGTGCGTTCCACCGTGGAGCCGAACACGACTGCCTACATGCGTAGTGACAAACGTCCGGGCAAAGAACCCTTTCTGCTACTCTTTCCTTCCTGTGTGTGTGAGCGTGTGTGCGTGCGTGCGCGCGCGCGTGTGTGTGTGCGCGCGTGTGTGTGTGCGTGTGCGCGTGTGCGTGTGTCCGTGTCATTGTGAGTACAGTAGGAATCGTTCACCAACTTAGCTAAAGGTTCCTCTAAATGAGCTGTGTTTTTATTAAGGCTGGGGGTTCGCCTTGGCACCGGCCAGCTCCACTTGGCCCGCTCGTGGAAATTGATTGCAATCTAACTAAGAGGCCCCGGGCTCTGCAGACTGTACACGTGCCAAGGCTGGGCTTCGTGGGCCGCGAGCCCGGCTGAAGCCTGGGCTGCAGAAAGTGGTTCAGGAATTCCAACGCCCTCCGCTCCACTCGTCTGCTTCCCTCCACCCTTTAATCAATCACCCCGTCTGCGTCCTCATCCACCCTCACCCGCGTTCACCTCCCCTCATCGCTCCTTCCCCTCCTCCTCCGCTGATCGATGTCAGACTCTCCGCTGCTGTCGCCAGTCTACCTGTAGACATTCACGTCTGTAGTTTAAGAAAACCTTCTTTGGGAACGTTCAGGGACTGTGTTTTTTGTACCTTTCCCCCACCTGGTCTTTAGCTGCTTTCTAGCCCCGTGTCTATAAGCTAACTACACTACAAAGGTAACCTGAAGCAGGGTCAGCTGATCTGTCTCCTCCCCAGTCGCTTTACTGACCCTGAAGTAAACTCACTGTAATCGGTGCCTGAATTTTGTCTGGACGCGCACCAGAAATCTTCAAACAAACCCAGATCAACGTTGTGCGCTGTTGTGCGCTGTTGTGCGCACGCCGCTATTTATTGCATGTTTGCTCTGAAATAGCCTCTTTCACGTCGTCTGCAGACGAGACACTGGGCCTTGTCTCGGAGAGCTTATTGTCCACTTTGAACGGGAGCCTCGGATTTGTATTGAAGCCCAGTCTGGTTCTGCTCTGTGAATGGATGAAGGGAAACCTGCCTCATACTCAACAAGGTGTAGTGTCTTTAAAAACTAATGGACCTGTATTTTGCCTGTAGTTCATCGTCCGTCTGTCCGTCTTAGTCGATGTGCTAGCATGTAGCTTGCATGAGAAACAGCTGGAACTGTAGATAGCGTTGGAGAGGAGTGCCAACAAGCCGCTCTCCTGAGACAAGAAGCTCCCGCTGCTCTCCGATCTGCAAACGTAGGCCGCGTCCCAGGACTCCGCCTCCGCCGTGATGACGAGCTGTCACCAGATGCCGACAGATGCAGCCTCTCGCGCCCCCCCTCGGTCGCAGTGAGCAGTCCGGCCCCACCGCTCCATCGCCTCCTCAGGCAGTCGCACACTAGCTGCCAATC